>NC_050450.1:100596023-101326007 GCF_903995425.1 Onychomys torridus | reverse complement strand
GAAAACACATTTCACATCTTTAGCCACCAGGAAAATGCAAATCAAAACTCCACTGAGGTCCACGGTAATGCTGCAGGCCTGTCACCCCACTATCTGAGAGGCTGAGGCAGGAGGATGACAGTGAGTTCCACGCCAGCCTAGACTACCTAATGAGGCCATTTCAAGAAAACAAATGATGATGGCAACATCTAACAGCATCCACGACACCATCTCTCCACAGTCAGACATCAAAGACAAATGACTGCCCAGAGGATGCTGTGAATTAAGATGCCTAGGTGTCTCTGCTGGGAATCTAGATCAGTCTAGACTTTGTGAAGCTCAACATGGAGGCTCCTTAAAACCTAAAATCAGAATTTCCGTATGATCCAGCTATACCACTCCTGAGTAGATGTCTGAAATAATTCAAGTCAGTATACAATCGAGACACCTCCACCGAGCATTTATTTTTGCAGTGTTCACAATAGCCCAGTCACAGAATCAGCCATCCACCAATAGACAAATAGATGAAAAGAATGTGTTATAGATATGGAACGACTTTTTGTTGCGCTACAAAGAATAAAATCATGATGTTTGCAAGGAAGAGAATAGAACTGGAAATCATTATTATAACCACAATAAGCCAGAGGCAGAAAGACAAACACCACGAGTTTCTTGCCTACACAGATCCTAGATTTTCAAACAGGACATTAAAGTAGGAGAGAGACTACTTGGGAAGAGGAAGGGACCAGTGGGAAGAGAGAGGAGGGCAAGAAAAAGCAATGAGGGGGAATATGAACAAAGCACATTACATAGATATTTATGAAAACATAATGAAGTCCATCATCTTGCACAATTGGTTCATACTAATAAAAAATGAGTATTGGGGGCTAGAGAGGTGGCTCAGGAAGAAGCTAGATATGGTGGCACGCACTTGTAATCTCTGTGTGTGGCAGGTATAGATGAGACAGGCAGAGCTCTAGGGAGAGGGCTCACAGGCCAGCTAGCCTAGCCTAATGGGTGATCTCCAGGTCTAGAGAGAGACCCTGACTCAAATAATAAGGTGAGGAGCAATCAGAAAGCCACCCAATGTCAAAGCCTAGCACACACACACACACACACACACACACACACACACACACATGCACGCACGCACACATGCATGCACGCACACACATACCTGCTTTGGTTCTGGGTTTGTGACTCTGACCCTCTATGACCCTGGAGTTGATGTTCATTTCAGCATGGCTCTAGCTTCAACACTGAGTCTTGCAAAGGTTTTTCTTCTTATGACAAGAGAAAACTGCACTTGAGACTGAAAAACAGTGACTAGGAAACATGAGTTTTCATGACGCCATCCAATTGGGGCATCCTTACATCTGTGTCTATACCACAAGCTGTGCTCACGTGGCATCACCTTAACATTGAGATCCTTTAAATCACTGGCTCACAGACAGAAGGAGGATGATGAGGACTATGATTACACAGCCACATGCCTAACTCACATCAACAAGTGAATGGTAGGGTTCGCCTTTCCCCAGATGACTCCAGCAGACTTTCTCTATGGTGGGGCAGATGCTGTGAGCCACCAGCAGGAGAAGCAAGATGTGAAAGAACCAGTAAGCTATGAAGCCACGTGGCAATGCATAGATTAACAGAAATGGCCTGGGTTAAGTTGTAAGAGCTAGCTAGTGAGAAGACTGAGCCATTGGGCCATACAATTTGTAAATAATATAAGACTCTGTGTGTTTACTTGGGACCAAGCAGCTGAGGGATGCCAGTGGGAGAGATCCATCCTGACTGCGGGGCTGAGCAGGACCTGAGAAACTTCCAGCTACATTGCACCAGTTTAATTCATAGGAAAATGCACTTGTACACGCTCCAAACCACCTCACCCAGTTCCGCAGTGATTAGCAACCCTGGCTATCAGATCATAACCAAACGATGAGGAGTTCCAGTAGAAGCAACAAGCTGCTGCATGGAGAGGCTCCTGAACCTTCTACCCACCTCACATCTTCTTTTAAAGATTTATTTCTTTCACGTGTTATGAGTGTTTTGCCTGCTTGTATGTATGTGCATCATGTGTGTGCTTGGTGAGGAGGAGGCCAGAAGAGAGGGCGGGATCCCCTGGAACTGAAGTTACAGACAGTCATATGATACCATATGGGTGCTGGGAACTAACCCTGGGCCGATCACAAGAATATCAAGTGCTCTTAACCACTGAGCCACCTTTCCAGCCCCAGCCTCCCATGGCTAATGTTCATCTAACACCAACTTCCTATAGCTAGGAAATCTTTATCAAATTTTAAACAAAGGAAAGTTCTCTACATATTTTTCTGCAAATTTTCCTCAGACTTGACATTTAAATCCAGTGAGAAATTAACCTACATTTAGACAATTTGTAGGCTTTTCTTATTCATGCAGCTACTGAAGCCTGAAGACAAGAGGGTGTAATAAAAGACATGGGAGATCAAAACAGTTGTCTGCAACGGGGTTTTATAGATTTGAACCACAGTAGCCTTGTACTGTGGTAATTCTGAATGTCTGAGCTTACAAAGGGCAAAAGGAGTGGGGGTGAAGACAGCTGGATCAGCAGAGTGCTTGCCACGGAAGCATAATCATATGGGTTCTATTCCAGTGCCCAGATAAAAAGCTGGTGTGGGAGCTGGAGAGAGCTCAGGACTTAAGAGCACTGGCTGCTCATCCAGAGGCCCAGGTTCAATTCCCAGCACCCAAATGCCAGATACTAACTACCTACAACTCCAGTTCCAGGGCATCTGATGCCCTCTTCTGGCCTCTATTGGCACTGCCTGCACACAGAGCACAGACATACATGCAGGCAAAACCCCCACAAACATAAAACTAATGACAACAACAACAGCAATATTAAGTCTTAGTGGCTTGGGTGTGGTGGCACATGCTTGTTATCTCAGCATTGGGGAAGTGGAGATAGGAGACCCCTGGGACTCACTGGCATCTATAATCCCAGCATGCCTCTATCAGGGAGGCCAAGACAGGTGACTTGCCAGAAGCTCGTAAGCTGGCAAGTCTGGCATACACAGTCGTCAACAACAAAAGACCCTATTTCAAATAAGGCAGAAAGCCAAGACATCCAAGGGTGCCCTCTGACCCCTATGTGTGCAGTGTGGCACGCATGCACCACCACTCACACACATCATACATGTACACACATATACCTAACAAAGATTCAATCATTGATATAGCTTGGTATAAGTCCATAGATCAGGAGAGTAGATGAATGGAGAGGGACATGTGTAGTTAACTGATTCATTATAAAGATTCAAAGGAAAGCCAGATAGTCTTTTCTACAAATGGGGCTTAAGTAGTTTAATTCCATATACAACACAGAAGTGCTTAGATCCACAACTCATACCAGACATAAAAATTAACTCATGATAGATCACCAACCTAAATGTAAATCTCAAAGCCATAAGACCTCTAAGAGAAAACTCCGTTTAGTAAAACAAGGATTTCTTCTCTTCCACAAAAAGCAAAATCCATTCAAGAAGTAATTAATGCCCTGACTTCAAAGCTAAATGATTTGTTCCTTGAGAGACACTGAAAAGACAATCAAGGAGGTATAGAAAATATTTGCTAATCATATTTCTGTTTTGAAAAAAAAATTCCTAATAACTTGGTGTGACCCTGCTCAAACGAAAAACTTAAAGTGGGATTACTAGGGACACTGCTCGGTGGTAGAACATCTGTCCAGCAGCTGGAAGCTCTAGCTTTAATTTATAGAACCTACCCTGCTTTGTTTTCCTAGCCAAAAGTTTGGGGATGAAGATGTGGTGGTATATTGTGTCCCCCAATATATTGTGCATCCTAATAACTTATCTGGGGTCAGAGGACAGAACAGCCACTAGATAGACACAGAGGCTAGGAAACGGTGATACACATGCCTTTAACCCTATCACTTGGGAGGCAGAGATCCATCCAGATCTCTGTGAGTTCAAAGCCACACTGGAGATAGCCAGGCATGGTGACTCACGCCTTTAATCCTAGGAAGTGAGCCTTTAATCCCAGGGAGTGATGGCAGAAAGCAGAAAGGTATATAAGGCATGAAGACCAGAAACTGGTTAAGCCTGGTTAAGCTACCAACGCCCAACCCCACCCCATGGGCTGTTTTCAGAGACAGGAAATCTGTCCTACTCTGCCTGGGTGTAATTAAACTTCAGGTTGAAGTCTCACCCCAGGGCACTGCTGGCAAATTCAATAATGATGAATTAAGTGGGATATTTACAGCATTAATGTGAACAGGACTTAAAATAATGTGTACAGTTCACTTAATTACATTCCTTGTGACTCTACACCAGCTCCCAAAATGTCATCTCGGCACCCAGCCTAATTGCAACAGCCCTGTGTTTCTTTTCTCCGTGTCTAACTCTAAACCTGTTTGCTCAGTTGGGGTTGGCACTTGTGGGGATCCTTCCTTCCCCCAGTTCCTTCAACCTGTGGCCGTTGTAATATTTCTTAGCTTTATTAATGGAATGGATTTCCTTTGTCCCTATTTTTAGAGGAGAGAATCAAGAATGATTGGTTCCTGAATGCCCCATGCTCTGTTCTTCTTCTTGGTCCAAAGTTGGGCTGAGGCCTCTGGCTATGCTGTCTCCCCTGAGTGAGGGTCAAGGACCAGGCTCCGGCTGGTGAGACTAATGCAGACAGTGCCCATGTCATCACCATGCCCTTCTTCCCATCAGTGCATTTCTGCAAAGTTGCCCCTGGTTGTTTCCTTGGAAGCAGCCTTAGGACTGTGGGCTGGGTTGGGATCACTGTCTGTCCTGGGATAGAGGAAGAACATCATCATGAGCCATGTGCTATGGGGAAATCAGCTCTTCTCTGTATTCTTGCCAAAGGACACCATGTGAGCAGAGGAGCGACTGTGCTTCCCCTCCCACCAAGCAGCTTTCCAGCCCTCTGCAGGCATGGTTAAGTTTCCCACAGTTCAACTCAACTCTGTCAGCATCTACCTGGAGATAGTGTCATGTTCACGGGTAAAGGGCTCCGTCCCACAAGCCTGCTCGGCTTAAGGCACTGACATCCATCATCTGGGCTTCTGACCAGTGCTGAAGATTCCCACAAGACCCTCGTTAAGTTTGCTCATTGCCTAGAGTGTTTCACAGGACTCTGGGAAGGAATTCAGTAGATTGCTAGTTTCTTCCAGAATGCCCTGATCATGACATGGAGGAGACATGGAGGCCAGGTTCAGGGAAAGAACCACCTAGTGTGCACCAGCATTTCTACTCACTTAGCACCCCAAGCTCTCTGAACCCAGACCTCCTGGCTGTTAGGTTGGTTTTCTTATGAGAGCATGGTTATTATGTCATTGGCTGTGGGGCATGAACCCAGGCCACAGCTCTTTCTCCTCTCTGGAAGGCAAGCCAATGTGTGGGACTGAAGATTCCAGCCGTATAATCATACGTCCAGTTCCCAGGCTCTAGGGGTCCTTTGTAAGAGCCATCACTTGGTCATTAGCTGCATCCTAAAGGGGTATCTTTTGACTCTTCTTTCTCTCTTAACATGGGAAATTCACAAGGGCCCTAGGAGTCCCAGGACCAGAGCTGAAGCCCAAAATAGGTTTTCCTTACTACGTCACAATGTCAGCCCTCTCCACTTGCAGATCTCTGGGTGATGGCTAACATCATCCCTGCACCCCCGGGAGGAAGGCATTGGTGAGGATGTTCAGAGATAATTAGATGAAGGCTAACAACGTAGGCTCATTAGCAGGCAAACTTTTTCCAATTACGAGATCAGTGAGCCTGTAAAACGATGCCTCTGGCAAATCAGTAGCAGTATTATCTTTGAAGGCTCTTGCCAGGCAGCCAAAAATCTGTGGGAGAGTGTGGCCAGGAGACGCACAGGGCTGTCAACATCCAGAGAGCATCGGGGGCCATGAGAGACCAGCCTCTAGGCAGCTTCTTTAGCTTTGGCCTTGAGCCAGGCAGGAAAATGGATGAGCAGCCACTTGTGTTTCTACCTAGCATACTTTGCAAGTGAAAAGATGGCTTCCATGTATACCATTTTCATAGGCAAAGCCAGGCATACTTCCTACCCACGCTTCCTGACCCCTGGCAGCTGCCGGGAGACCATGCAGGTGTTAAAAAGAGCCTGGATGGGAATTGTCATCCATTTAGATGAGACCATGGTACTGAGAGGCAGCATGTTCTCAGTCAGGTCCTCAGCAAGTCTGCTGACCTCACCATCCACTAGACTCACCAAAAGCATTGGCTGAAACTGCAATGTGATTCTTTTCTTGCTGCAAGCCATTTTATTGAGCAGGAAGTTATAAGAAATTCTATAGGATACATGAATATATGTATGTGTGTGTGTGTGTATGTATGTATGTGTGTATGTATGTATGTGTGTGTGTGTATGTATGTATGTATGTATGTATGTATGTATGTATGTATGTATAGCTAGCTACCACACTGAATGCAGCTTTTGAGCAGACAAATATTGGAAAAGGTATATGTCCTAGTATGACTATTATTTTTTTCTTCTAGAGGAGGACATTAGAAGCTGTCATTAGTGGTTAACTGTTAGAAGAAATACTTAGGGCTGGGAAGAGAGACTGATTTTTCCTGTTCACCCTTTTGTTCTGTTTGCATTTCTGAGTACCTGTGCTCTCTCTCCCCCACTATCAAATGTCAACAGGGATAATCCGAGCAGTGGGATTACAAATCATTTTTTCTTTATCATCTTTTTGTATTAAGAAAATCATTTTTTAAAAATGCACCAGCCTCCGCTGCTAGCCGCTGGTCCTCTGGGGAGGGAGCCCAGTGTTCGGTGTTTAACAGGCACAGCCATGCCTCAGAGCCGAATTCCTCATTGGAGGCATTCCCAAATGGGCATTTTGACCAAACAGGGACCTTTGCTGTTCTCTGGAGGTGGAGTCTTCTGGTCCATGCTTGCTCCTTCCACTGTCCTCAGTCCAGGTTACAAATGCCAGGGCTCATTTGCTGCAGGGGGATGCCCTTCAGAACATGTATGTGGGCCTTGCACTCAGAGGAATCTTGAGTCTGCTCTTTAGCGGTCATCTGGAGGAAACTGTTTTTACAGAGCCGTGTATGCCTAGGTCAGGCCCACCTGGCTGATCTCCTTCTGCCAATGTCATCTGTGCCCCATCCCATGGGTGATATCTATCAGACTCACAGTCTGATTATCCAGGGATTGTGCATTGTGACCAGGAGGAGGCTAGAGGAGGCTGGAGGAGGTTGAAAGAGGCTGTGTGTGTGTGTGTGGGGGGGGTGTTGGGGAAGGCTGGGGGAAGCTGAAGGAGAAGCTGGGGGAGGCTGGGGAAGCTGAAGGAGGCTGAAAGAACCTGTGGGAGGCTGGAGGAGGCTGGTGCTCTCTTTAGAATTTCCGTTTCTGTCCTACAGAAGACAGTTCTGCAGTTTTACCGTGAATCTGATGCTTCCTGAAGAGTGTGACAGATAAACATTTTGATAACTAAGAAAGATATTTCCTTTGCCCAATAGTTTTGCGTCTGTGTTAAATGAATATGGCCGACATCTTTTGTGATGTGGCCTCCTCTGGCTTCAGGAGGGGGTTAGTTAAGCCAGTCTCATCAAGGGCTGGGGAGCATTTTTTTTCCCCTTTTGTTTGTGTCTCTTTTTGTCTGGTCTCTGGGGTGGTTAGCAGGGGGTTGAGGTCATTAGTTCCTTGGTAGGTTCATAGTCAATGTTAAAGGCAAAATGTAGAATGTAGGCACATGAATCCTGGTAAGGGTTTGAGCTTGCAGGGATTCAAGAGTCTTTGGTTCTGTGCAAGAGAGTGAGGGGGACTTTTGTTCTCCAAACAAGAAAAAGGAAATACTTAATGGTTAGAATGGAAGCCCCTAGTTATAGTTGCTTGGCAATTTCTGATTGGTTGGGCTTATATTGAGTTGCATATGTTTTGCTCACATGGGAACACCAGGAGTTGAGGTCATCTGATTCTAATGAGCTCTGTGTGTGTGTGTGTATGTGTGTGTGTGTGTGTGTGTGTGTGTGTGTGTGTGTGTGTGTGTGTGTGTGTGTGTGTGTGTGTGTGTGTGTGTGTATGTGTGTATGTGTGTATGTGTGTGTGTTGTATGCAGATATGTATGTGCAAGCTTATGAGCTCATGTGCACATGCTCATATGTGTACGTGTCAGAGGAGGATGTCCTACTCTGTCACCCTCCACCTCATTCCCTTGAGATGGCAGCTCACAACCTTCTGTAACTTTAGTTCCAGGGGATCCAGCTCCATCTTCTGGCTTCCAAGGGCACTGCATGTATAGGATGCACATACATACACATAAAACACTCATAGGGTGCACATACATACACATAAAACACTCACACACATAAAAATAATTAAAGATAAGTAAACAGCAAGGTGCACCAGACAGTTCATGCCTGTAATCCCAGCGATTTGAGATGAGAGATGGACACAGGAAGATCCCTGGGAGCACCTAGTCCAGCCAGCCTGGCTTCTGTGACAATGTTCCAGGCTAGTGAGAGACCCTTCTTGGAACAAAAAGGTGGAAGGCAGTCAAGGACGAACACCTGAGGGTTTTGTGTGTGTGTGTGTGTGTGTGTGTGTGTGTGTGTGTGTGTGTGTGTGTGTTCACCTTAATAACATGCATAGTGGACTTGATGAGGTACACAATTAATCTGTACCCCCTTTTTCATCCCTAGCAATCAGATGTAGGACGACAGACACCGACTCTTGGTACTCATCTTCCTCCCATCTTAGTAGTTTCCCATTTCAGCCACTTCTTTTTGGCCCCCTCCCTGGTGGTCCCTGGAATTGCTCTCCACCCAGAGTCAGCTATTGTGTCTGTGTTCCTACAAATCCCCACAACGCCTTAGATCCCCTTCAGCCTCTTGCCTCCCACCCCATGGACTCATGCTCCAGTGGAAAAGCAAACAGATTGCCTTTGTCTCTTCCCCTATTGCAGCAGCACTTAGGAGCTGAGGGTGATGTGGAATCTTGTCTGAAAATGTCTTTGTTTTGCTGACTCTTGAAAGGTAAGTATGTGTGAGTTCCATTTGCACGTGCATCTGGGCTGAGAAAGGTTTTCCTTGGCACTCCATTCTCAGTGTAGACGGTTCCCCTCGCCTGCAGAACTGCATTAGCTGTGTGCTCCCTGGCAGTCTCCTACAAGCCTTTGCCAGCCTTCTCTTTTTTCTTCTTCTTCCATTTCACTTAATTTTAAATAGAACTTTGAGTTATCTTTTTCGGCTATCTGTTTTAGTGTGATGTCTGTATAAGTGTATGAATGCACAAGTATGTACCTTTTTGAAATAATTATTTTTGAAAACTGTTTTAACAAATGTCTCTTTAAATCTGCCTCTTATATTCATTTTCTTCCCCTGCAGCCCTGGTTGGGACACCGTGTATCCTTATTATCTTCCCTCTGTCTTGCCATCTTGTTAATGCTGTTCATCCCAGCATCTCTGCCTTGTGGATCCATGCTCTCCCTCACCCATTAGGCCTCAAGCTGCCACCTTAGTTTTCTCAGCCACTGAACTAATTAAAATGCATGTAGGTTTTGACTTTGAGTTCTAGTGGGTTCTTAACGTACCCACCGTTTTCAGTGTGTGATACTCAGTCCTTTCTTAGAATGTTCATTTTGTCTCTCGGATCTTTAATCAGGTAAGACACATTGTATATTACATTTTAAATGGCAAGTCTGTCATAGAAAGGTCGCGTCTCTCTGTTTGCCTCATCCACTCCCCCTTATCCACAGAGCATCATTTTCCCTAGGCTTTGGAACTTTTTACTGTTGGCTGTTCTCTGCTGGGTGTGTTTTTCTTTAGAGCCCCAAGTCCCTTGTTATGGGAACAATCTCTTAAGAGAAGGGTTAATACCCTTTTAGAGTTAGACTAATCTCAACTGATCTTTGCAACAATGTCCAACTCCCAAGGGAAGTGGAATCTTAGACAGCAGGGTATGTGAAATGCAGGGGTTTCTTTTATGGGACCAAACTTATTTTTTTCTTTCGTGCAAATGCTTGCATGGGTGCATGTAGACCAGAGGTCAGCATTGGGTGTCTCCCTCTATCATCTATTTGACTTATTTTTGGGAAATAACATTTTTCACTGAAGCTGGAGTACCCCTGTTCAGCTAGATGGCCAGCTAGCTCCAAATATCTTCCCCAGCTCTGGGATTACAGGTTTTTGCCACATTACTGTAGGATTTTTTTTGTGTGTGGGTTCTGGGATCAAACTCAGAGCCTCACATTTGTACAGCAAGTCGTTTATTGACTAGGCCATTTCCTCGACGGTCAGTGATTTATTCACGGGGGTTTACCTGGACGTGCACCTTTATGGGAAAGCTGTCCATCTCAGTGCAAGTCCTGTGCTGTCCACACCAGCTGTCCAAGTGCTAGGATAGAGCATGGGAGTTGATGCCCTGTGACTTGCAGGAGGCCAGGAATCTAAATTTTAACACTCTCCATGTGATCCTCAGTCACATTAAAGCAAAAGATTGTTTGTCTTGGATGGCTGAGTGTCCCCAGGGAGACATGGAGGTGGTAATGGGGAAGCTAATGCATTCCTAAAGGCCTCAACAAACAGAATCCCTTCGAAGGCTAAAGACGGCTCAGTGGTACAGCGTGTGCTTAGCATGTGCCAGCTCTGTGTGTAGTCCCTAGCATGTCAGAAGAACTTTTTTGGTGGCCAGGTTGCTACTGGCAGAGAACTTGGTGGACTTTGGGAGCTACTTTGTGCCAGTGTGCTGTGGAGGAGGAGGCACAATCTCTGGTTCATGGAAGGTCTTTGGAGGGGTTTTGGGGGACCAAAAGGGAGAAGTCTGTATATTTTAAAGCTATTTAACAACATGAAGCAGAAGTTAAAAAGAGGGCAAGAGAAAATCTAATTGGGCATCAACTTCCTTGGGGCTTGCATTCCAACATTGCCCAGATTTCATTAAGCAAAGCACCTCTTCCCCATCCCCAGTTGATCAGGGTTGCCATGGCAGCAAACACACTGTGCAGTAAGTCCACCCCACCCCCACTACCTGCCTCTGGCAATGCATAGCCTGTGAGCTCTTGCTTTCTCAGTAGACACAGGGTTCTGGTGGCTCTGTGGGACAGACACCAGTGGGAGGTCAGGGCTGGCCACTTCCAGAGGTACCTTGGTCCCGTGACTTCAGGAAATGTGCCAGCCAGCCCTGTTGGATAGGACATGGCTTCCTGCTCGCCTGCATGGGAATAATCCAGGGACCTCATAAGGAGACTGAGCAGGGCATCCTGCAGGCAGCACACACTTGAGCTGGCTCCCCTCACCACTTGCACACAGACGTCCAGGATGTGAGTCCGTCCATGGGCTTCCCTTGGGTCCTCCTCGACGACAAAGACTCTCAAAGTAGGTTCCAGAGTCTCACTGCATTGACCCTTGTTTCTGTCCAGGTCCCTGGTTGCAAATGGGCAAGGTTGTAGATTCCATCGTGTGTGTGTGTGTGTGTGTGTGTGTGTGTGTGTATAGATGTGCATTCATGTTTGTGTGTGCAGGCGGATGAGTGTGCACACTAGTGTGAAAGCCAGAGGACAACCTCAGTGATTCTAAGGTGTTAGCTACTTTATTTTCTCTTTAAACAGAAATAAAGACAAGGTTTCTTATTGGCTTGGGGCTCACTGAGTAAAGTACCCTCCTGTCTACTCTCTGGGGCTGGAGTTAGAAGAGTGTACCTCCATGCCCAGAATTTCAAATTGGGCCTTTTGTGCTCGTGAGTCAGGCAGTTCAGTGACTGGTCTACCACCCTAGCCTAGCCTGCCATTCTGCGTCTCTTAGGAATACAAGAAAAGACAACTGTGCTTTGTGGCGGCTCTTTGTGTGTGTGTGTGTATGTGTGTGTGTGTGTGTGTGTGTGTGTGTGTGTGTGTGTGTGTGTGCACATACACTGTGGGAGGGAAATAGCTGAGGTCATGAGGCTGAGATCCCCTGATGGAGAGTCCCAGGGAAGAGTTAGCAGGAGCTCTTAGGAGCTCAGCCTGGGAGCTTCCTATTTATCCTGATGGGGGTCCTGTAGCCCAGGTGACTTCAACTTGTGACCATCTTGCCTCAGCCTCCAAGTGATAGAATTACAGTCAGTTGTATGCCACCACAGTTGGCTGGAAGATCACATTCATAACAGGTCCCGTGGTGCTTCCTTGGGCTGCTTTTATTCCTCTAGACTGTGATACTGAGGGTGCTCGTAACATCTGGTGACCCCAGAACATGGGTTCTAAGAATGACTCCCACATAGTTGTGTATGTGTGTGAAAGTGTGGTTGTATATCTTTGTGTGTTTTATATGTGTAGTTTGTGGGGGGGGGGGAGAAGAGAGGGAGGGAAGGAGGTTGGACATGTAGAGTTGTGTGCTGTCCCTCAGGTTCCTGGCCCTGTGACCCTTCTTCACATGAGTAGTAACCAGCGCTAATTTGAACGCCACCGAGACCATCTACCTTTCCTTTGTTTCCAGCCAATGTTTTGGATTTTTGGAGATCAAGAGAAGACAGATTCTCTCTGGCTGTGTGCCTCCTTTCTCTCCTTCTTCACTGGGTAGGTTTTTCTTCCTGTACTTGGTGTGCCCTGTCTGAGAAGGAGCAGCGTGGGGATGCTGCTTCCGCTCTGCCTCATTTAGTCTAATTCTCTCCCTGGGCACTGTCCACTCTGTAGCATCGGGGCAGCCTCTTCTGTCTCCACACTAATTTCCCTCAGTCCCACTCAGCTGGATTCCTAATTTCTTTTATTTCTGCTCTCTCAGAACCAATTTTTTCTTTGCTCCATTGGCTCAGCCCAAGATATCTCTGCCTGCCAGCTCCCTTCCAAACCAGGTTTGTGTTCAGGGAGCAGAGGGCCCCAGAATCCACTTGGCGCCCTTGTCAGGTCAGTTAAGTATCTCAACATTGTATCTAGTTTTGGGTGTAGAGACTATACATAATTGGGGCTGGAGAGATGGCTGAGTAAGGGTAGCTGCTAGTTAAGTACCTGAGTTCAAATCTCAAGAACCTATGTAAAAATCTGAATATAGCTGCACACCTGTAACTCTGGCACTACAGGGGGTGAATGTGGACACAGGAGGATTGCTGGGACTTGCTGGTTGCTAGCTTCACTCCAGGTTCAGGGAGAGACCCTGTCTCAAAGGAATGAGGTGGAGAGTGACAGAGCAGGAAACCCAAGGTCCTTCTCAAGCCTCAGAGAGTGCACAGCTGTAGGCACCTTCATATACATGTGTGCACATACAACATACGTACAACACACACAAGTCTCACACCACACACATGTATACATACCACACACACACACCTCACACCATAGACAAACCACACACACACACACACACACACACACACACACTTCTCACACACCCCTCCCACACACAACACATGTACACACACACACACACACACACACACACACACACACACACACCCCACAAAGGTAAGAAAAAGCAAAAAGGATAGAAAATGAAGCAGCCTCCATTTCACAAAAAAATGAGATGTGTCCCCTTGGCTGAGAACTTCGGTCTAAATGGGCTGGCGAGTCCCTCCCCCGTCTCAGAAACCAGCTACTCTTGGCTCTTTCCTTCCTTGCCCCTGTTATAGACAAAACCATGAACCAAAGGGTGGTGCCTTTTCTTCCTACAAAAGTCCAGCACTATTTCATGAAGTTGACATAGACCCAGGACAGGAGGAAGTTTTTCAAAAATCATGTATGATGAGTTTTAGAAACTTACTAGGGAAATGGGAATTGGATGGCTTGATGAAATAATTAAGCTTATATGTGTTATATATAGATCATGTACATATTTCAGTATGTGTATATATACATGTCCATCCATCCATGCATCCATATACCTACCTATCATTTGTCTATTTGTCCACCCATCTACCCTTCCATCCATCCATCCATCCACTCACCCATCCATCCATCATTGATTGTATATACCCATCCATCCATCCATCCATCCATCCATCCATCCATCCATCCATCCATCCATCCATCATTGATTCTACCTTACCTGCCTATCTATCTATCTATCTATCTATCTATCTATCTATCTATCTATCTACCTACCTATCTATCTATCCATCTGTCTATCTAACCAACCACAGTAGGATTATAGGCAGCCAGCCATCATGCTTCAGGGATGCAATTAAGCTACTTTATGCACATCTGCCTGGCCAGAACATGTTTTTAGGAAGTACAAACTTGTATCGGTGTTACCCTAAGTAAACTTAATTAGAAGAACAAATCTACTATTTCAAATAGCAAAAGAAAGAAAAGATAAAAGAATGTTACTTTGTATTCCAGGGTAATTCAGAGCACCTTAAAGGGCATCCCTTTTATTGATGGAAAGTCTCTATTATCTTTAGCTGCAGGTAATCCTTTCTGAAAGTTGAAAATGTCAACATGACTGCAGAATTTTAAGGCATGTTTGCATTACAGGCCGACTATGGTTCTCCTCTGCTAACCTGGAGATTTGGGATTTAATGGTACTTGACAATTCTGTACCAAATTCAATCCTGATCCAATTTTTTTTTCTCCTTCACCACAGGTAGATTTCAATTGTGAATACATTAGGTGTGCTGGGACACTGTTCGTCTTTCTTATTGTACTTTTATAAATCCATCCCAGGTTCATCTTAGAAGCAGAGAACTGGGCTTTGTTCCCAGCCTATTAGGCAAGGGGGTCCCACTCTGAAGAGCTTCCACAGCAGGTCTATTGTATGAGTCATATCCCCAAATAGCAAGTGGGGAAATTGAGACACAGGAGTCCCCAAAGACCTTTGATTAGAAAGTAGTGGGGCTCCATTACAGATGTGGGAGGGGAGCAGAGCACTAGCTGCTTGGAAGTGAAGACATCCGACCCTATTGATATGTGTAGTACTATTTGCAAAATAAAACTTTAAAAATCAGCTAGTGAAGATGGACTCTGGTTTTCAGGCCCCAGAGGCACTTTTTCCCTGCTTCCGTCAACACTTCCCTGGGGGGATAAAAAGAAAGGTGAGAAATCATAGTGGAGAGAGAAGACAAGGGTGTGAGGAGCCTCCTGTGGCTTCACTAGACTGTTGATTGGTGTCTGCTGGGAGGACTGGAGGCCACAGGCTGTGCCAGCAGTGACCCCTGCCTGTCTGACCCACCCACCATGCCTTGCTTTGATGACAGTCCCCAGGAGAGGGTTTGGAGGAATTGCCACACCAGTGAATTGGACTAAGTCATAATCAGCATGTGGTCACACATATATGCCCATCTGTCTTTCTGTCCATCTGTCTCCTCTCTGTGCATGAGTGTGAGAGAAAAAGAAAGAGGAAATGTGTCTAAGTTGATGTTTGCAGATATATATTACTTTTTATATTAGTGTGTGTGTGTGTGAGAGAGAGAGAGAGAGAAAGAGAGAGAGAGAGAGAGAGAGAGAGAGAGAGAGAGAGAGAGAGAGAGAGATTGAGATTCACCATAAAGATGAGAGAGGACTTCCCAGAAGCTCTTCTGTTCTAGGCAAGGGAAACAGGAACCCACCCACCCCAAAGAAGAATTGGGTCAGGGACAAAATGTTAAACCAAGGGGCAGCCTATGAAAGAGCCAGGTGCTTCCCCTCATACCTCTCAGCTCCAATGGACCTTTCCTCCTGACCCTTGATCCTCAAGGTTCTGACAGCACAATTTGCCTCCACATTCTGTTCACAGAGAACACGCAGGTGTGCTGTCCTTACGAGTTGGGAGATAGGCCTATCATTGTTACAGTGTTTCTTCCTTCCTGAGCATCTGAGTGATGTTTACCCCTGTATGGTCTGAGATATTCTCTGATTACATTAATAGCATGAAAATACTGCTGGGAGGGGGTATTTAGCTAATCAGGAAAACAAACTTTTCTAGACACAAACATTTAGCTTCATGTTGTGTAAATTATGCACATCTGAGTGATATGCTAATTGTCCCTTCTGAGCCTTACTGATTAGCTATGAGCTCACCCAATCCTGGGGCATTTGGGAGCATCTTGATAGGGTTCACCTTGTAGCTTGGCAGCTTCTGCAGTCTTGGCTGCTGCTCTACCTGAAGAACGCAGCTCACCCACCCAGTGCACATTCTCTGTGATGCCCTTTGCCCCCTCCAGGAAAGAGCTTTCCCTCAGACCTTGTGCGATGCTGATCCATTTGGTGGGCCTAAGCAATTAACTTACTCAGGGATCTGAAAAAAATAAGGAAACTTAACAAGATCTTTTTAAAGTCGTGCTTTTAAATGTTCATATCAGGTGTCAGCAATAGGTCCAATCTGAGCGGCTACCTGGTTTTGCGAATAAAGTTTTATTGAAACACAGACACGACAACCCACATATTGTCTGTGGATATCTTTGGGCTACAACAGTCAGTTGAGTAGTTATGACAAATCCAGAATGACCCTCAAAGTCAAACATTTTGCTGTCCAGACATTTAAAGAAAGTTAGCTGACCTTTGAATGTCCATGAAGTAGATCTTTGTGGATATGGAATGTTGTTCTAACAATAAAGTAGGACATTGTACAACTACATCCTTAACCTTAAAGAAGATCACAATGTCCCTGAAAGCAGGCACGGAATGCTCCATGTGGGTGTGTGGATGCTTTCCCAGGAAATACCCCCCATTGGCTTTTTGTGCTCCCTGCCACACATATTAAAGTAACCCCCAGTGTGTCGGTCACCCACAAAACTGTGCAGACAGAATCCTGTGCAGAGCCGACCCTTGCCCTTTGCTCTTGGTGTGTCTGTGAATGTGGGCAGGTGGCAGACCTTGAAACACAGCTGGCAAGTGATGGACTTGAAAACTGGTCAGCGTAATGACAGCCCGGGCTGCAGAAAGAATCTGGCCCCACACTGGTGCATGTACATGTGCACTGAGCACACATGCACTCACTCACGCACTCACGCACTCACGTATTCTCTTTAATATGCCCTTCAAGCTGTGCCTGCAGAAGGAAAGGCTCCCAAAGCACTTGTCAGGGTAACATTTATGCCACAATGTCTCAGAACATGATGTATTAGCCCTTTTAAGTTCAAATAACATTTGGCCAGTTTGTAAATGGCCATTTATAATTCCCAACTAGCTAGCTTTTATTGTTCTAGGCACGACCCAGAGGAGGACTGGAAGGTAGCTGTCTGTGCCTGACTTTGAAATCATTAGGACACTGAACACACATCTTTTCTAAAAGAAAAGAAAAATGGACATCTAGTTTCAGTTTGGGGTTTGACTCCTTGAAATTCTTCATATTACTCCTGACCACTGGATGCTAAAGGAAATTTCCTTTGGAACCACTGATACAGGAGGGCATTTATAGATCGTGCTTCAACTCTGTAGGAAACAACATCACAAGTCCCAGCAGAATAAATGGTGTGTGTGTGTTCCTATGGACACGCACAGATCTAGTATAAAAATGTGTGTGTGCATGTATATGTGCAGGGGTGTGTGTGTGTGTGTGTGTGTGTGTGTGTGTGTGTGTGTGTATGTGCATGCGCGCCTGTATGTGGAGGTCAGAGGTTAACCTCGTCTGTGATTCTTCAGGCTCTGTTTCAGCTCTCTCTTTTGAGGTTAGCCTGGAACTCAACAAGTAGACTTGGTTGGCAGATCTACAAGCCCCCTTTCATCTCCACCTCCCTGCACAGGAATTGTATGTGCTTATCATCATCACCATCCCTAGCTGCTGCTGCTGCTGCTGCTGCTGCTGCTGCTGCTGCTGATTCTTCTTCTTCTTCTTCTTCTTCTTCTTCTTCTTCTTCTTCTTCTTTCTTCTTTCTTCTTCTTCTCTTCTTCTTCTTCTTCTTCTTCTTCTTCTCCTTCTCTTCTCCTCCTCCTCCGCCTCCGCCTCCTCCCTCCTCCTCCCCTCCTCCCCCTCCTTCTTCTTCCTTCTTCCTTCCTTCTTCCTTCTTTCTCCTCCTCCTCCTCCTCCTCCTTCTGTGGACCCTGGAGATTGAACTCAGATCCTCACCCTTGCAAGACAAGCACTTTATTGAAGGCTTTTGTTAGCCCTAGTATACAAAATTTGTTCCAGCCAATGTTTTGGATTTTTGGAGATCAAGAGAAGACAGATTCTTCTCTGGCCGTTGTGCCTCCTTTCTTCTCTTCTTCACTGGGTAGGTTTTTCTTCCTGTACTTGGTGTGCCCTGTCTGAGAAGGAGCAGCGTGGGGAATGCTGCTTCCGCTCTGCCTCATTTAGTCTAATTCTCTCCCTGGGCACTGTCCACTCTGTAGCATCGGGGCAGCCTCTTCTGTCTCCACACTAATTTCCCCAGTCCACTCAGCTGGATTCCTAATTTCTTTTATTTCTGCTCTCTCAGAACCAATTTTTTTCTCTTTGCTCCATTGGCTCAACCCAAGATATCTCTGCCTGCCAGCTCCCTTCCAAACCAGGTTTGTGTTCAGGGAGCAGAGGGCCCCAGAATCCACTTGGCGCTCTTGTCAGGTCAGTTAAGTATCTCAACATTGTATCTAGTTTTGGGTGTAGAGGACTATACATAATTGGGGCTGGAGAGATGGCTGAGTAAGGGTAGCTGCTAGTTGAAGTACCTGAGTTCAAATCTCAAGAACCTATGTAAAAATCTGAATATAGCTGCACACCTGTAACTCTGGCACTACAGGGGGTGATGTGGACACAGGAGGATTGCTGGGACTTGCTGGTTGCTAGCTCACTCCAGGTTCAGGGAGAGACCCTGTCTCAAAGGAATGAGGTGGAGAGTGACAGAGCAGGAAACCCAAGGTCCTTTCAAGCCTCAGAGAGTGCACAGTGTAGGCACCTTCATATACATGTGTGCACATACAACATACGTACAACACACACGTCTCACACCACACACATGTATACATACCACACACACACCACCTCACACCATAGACAACCACACACACACACCACACACACACACACTTCTCACACACCCCCCCCACACACAACACAACACACACACACACACACACACACAACACACACACACACCCCACAAAGGTAAGAAAAAAGCAAAAAGGATAGAAATGAAGCAGCCTCATTTCACAAAAAAATGAGATGTGTCCCCTTGGCTGAGAACTTCGGTCTAAATGGGCTGGCGAGTCCCTCCCCCGTCTCAGAAACCAGCTTCTCTTGGCTCTTTCCTTCCTTGCCCCTGTTATAGACAAAACCATGAACCAAAGGGTGGTGCCTTTTCTTCCTACAAAAGTCCAGCACTATTTCATGAAGTTGAACATAGACCCAGGACAGGAGAAGTTTTTTCAAAAATCAGTATTGATGAGTTTTTAGAAACTTACTAGGGAAATGGGAATTGGATGGCTTGATGAAATAATTAAGCTTATATGTGTTATATATAGATCATGTACATATTTCAGTATGTGTAATATACATGTCCATCCATCCATGCATCCATATACCTACCTATCATTTGTCTATTTGTCCACCCATCTACCCTTCCATCCATCCATCCATCCACTCACCCATCCATCCATCATTGATTGTATATACCATCCATCCATCCATCCATCCATCCATCCATCCATCCATCCATCCATCCATCCATCATTGATTCTACCTTACACTGCCTATCTATCTATCTATCTATCTATCTATCTATCTATCTATCTATCTACCTACCTATCTATCTATCCATCTGTCTATCTAACCAACCACAGTAGGATTATAGGCAGCCAGCCATCATGCTTCAGGGATGCAATTAAGCTACTTTATGCACATCTGCCTGGCCAGAACATGTTTTTAGGAAGTACAAACTTGTATCGGTGTTACCCTAAGTAAACTTAATTAGAAAGAACAAATCTTACTATTTCAATAGCAAAAGAAAGAAAAGATAAAAGAATGTTACTTTGTATTCCAGGGTAATTCAGAGCACCTTAAAGGGCATCCCTTTTATTGATGGAAAGTCTCTATTATCTTTAGCTGCAGGTAATCCTTTCTGAAAGTTGAAAATGTCAACATGACTGCAGAATTTTAAGGCATGTTTGCATTACAGGCCGACTATGGTTCTCCTCTGCTAACCTGGAGATTTGGGATTTTAATGGTACTTGACAATTCTGTACAAATTCAATCCTGATCCAATTTTTTTTCTCCTTCACCACAGGTAACTTTCAATTGTGAATACATTAGGTGTGCTGGGACACTGTTCGTCTTTCTTATTGTACTTTTATAAATCCATCCCAGGTTCATCTTAGAAGCAGAGAACTGGGCTTTGTTCCCAGCCTATTAGGCAAGGGGGTCCCACTCTGAAGAGCTTCCACAGCAGGTCTATTGTATGAGTCATATCCCCAAATAGCAAGTGGGGAAATTGAGACACAGGAGTCCCCAAAGACCTTTGATTAGAAGTTAGTGGGGCTCCATTACAGATGTGGGAGGGGAGCAGAGCACTAGCTGCTTGGAAGTGAAGACATCCGACCCTATTGATATGTGTAGTACTATTTGCAAAATAAAACTTTAAAAATCAGCTAGTGAAGATGGACTCTGGTTTTCAGGCCCCAGAGGCACTTTTCCCTGCTTCCGTCACACTTCCCTGGGGGATAAAAAGAAAGGTGAGAAATCATAGTGGAGAGAGAAGACAAGGGTGTGAGGAGCCTCCTGTGGCTTCACTAGACTGTTGATTGGTGTCTGCTGGGAGGACTGGGGCCAAGGCTGTGCCAGCAGTGACCCCTGCCTGTCTGACCCACCCCCATGCCTTGCTTTGATGACAGTCCCCAGGAGAGGGTTTGGAGGAATTGCCACACCAGTGAATTGGACTAAGTCATAATCAGCATGTGGTCACACATATATGCCCATCTGTCTTTCTGTCCATCTGTCTCCTCTTCTGTGCATGAGTGTGAGAGAAAAAGAAAGAGGAAATGTGTCTAAGTTGATGTTTGCAGATATATATTACTTTTTATATTAGTGTGTGTGTGTGTGAGAGAGGAGAGGAGAAGAAAGAGAGAGAGAGAGAGAGAGAGAGAGAGAGAGAGAGAGAGAGAAGAGAGAGAGATTTGGAGATTCACCATAAAGATGAGAGAGGACTTCCAGAAGCCTCTCTGTTCTAGGCAAGGAAACAGGAACCCACCCACCCCAAAGAAGAATTGGGTGCAGGACTGAAATGCAGGGGTTTCTTTTATGGGACCAAACTTATTTTTTTCTTTCGTGCAAATGCTTGCATGGGTGCATGTAGACCAGAGGTCAGCATTGGGTGTCTCCCTCTATCATCTATTTGACTTATTTTTGGGAAATAACATTTTTCACTGAAGCTGGAGTACCCCTGTTCAGCTAGATGGCCAGCTAGCTCCAAATATCTTCCCCAGCTCTGGGATTACAGGTTTTTGCCACATTACTGTAGGATTTTTTTTGTGTGTGGGTTCTGGGATCAAACTCAGAGCCTCACATTTGTACAGCAAGTCGTTTATTGACTGGGCCATTTCCTCGACGGTCAGTGATTTATTCACGGGGGTTTACCTGGACGTGCACCTTTATGGGAAAGCTGTCCATCTCAGTGCAAGTCCTGTGCTGTCCACACCAGCTGTCCAAGTGCTAGGATAGAGCATGGGAGTTGATGCCCTGTGACTTGCAGGAGGCCAGGAATCTAAATTTTAACACTTTCCATGTGATCCTCAGTCACATTAAAGCAAAAGATTGTTTGTCTTGGATGGCTGAGTGTCCCCAGGGAGACATGGAGGTGGTAATGGGGAAGCTAATGCATTCCTAAAGGCCTCAACAAACAGAATCCCTTCGAAGGCTAAAGACGGCTCAGTGGTACAGCGTGTGCTTAGCATGTGCCAGCTCTGTGTGTAGTCCCTAGCATGTCAGAAGAACTTTTTGGTGGCCAGGTTGCTACTGGCAGAGAACTTGGTGGACTTTGGGAGCTACTTTGTGCCAGTGTGCTGTGGAGGAGGAGGCACAATCTCTGGTTCATGGAAGGTCTTTGGAGGGGTTTTGGGGGACCAAAAGGGAGAAATCTGTATATTTTAAAGCTATTTAACAACATGAAGCAGAAGTTAAAAAGAGGGCAAGAGAAAATCTAATTGGGCATCAACTTCCTTGGGGCTTGCATTCCAACATTGCCCAGATTTCATTAAGCAAAGCACCTCTTCCCCATCCCCAGTTGATCAGGGTTGCCATGGCAGCAAACACACTGTGCAGTAAGTCCACCCCACCCCCACTACCTGCCTCTGGCAATGCATAGCCTGTGAGCTCTTGCTTTCTCAGTAGACACAGGGTTCTGGTGGCTCTGTGGGACAGACACCAGTGGGAGGTCAGGGCTGGCCACTTCCAGAGGTACCTTGGTCCCGTGACTTCAGGAAATGTGCCAGCCAGCCCTGTTGGATAGGACATGGCTTCCTGCTCGCCTGCATGGGAATAATCCAGGGACCTCATAAGGAGACTGAGCAGGGCATCCTGCAGGCAGCACACACTTGAGCTGGCTCCCCTCACCACTTGCACACAGACGTCCAGGATGTGAGTCCGTCCATGGGCTTCCCTTGGGTCCTCCTCGACGACAAAGACTCTCAAAGTAGGTTCCAGAGTCTCACTGCATTGACCCTTGTTTCTGTCCAGGTCCCTGGTTGCAAATGGGCAAGGTTGTAGATTCCATCGTGTGTGTGTGGTGTGTGTGTGTGTGTGTGTGTGTATAGATGTGCATTCATGTTTGTGTGTGGCAGGTGGATGAGTGTGCACACTAGTGTGAAAGCCAGAAGGACAACCTCAGTGATTCTAAGGTGTTAGCTACTTTATTTTCCTTTTAAACAGAAATAAAGACAAGGTTTCTTATTGGCTTGGGGGCTCACTGAGTAAAGTACCCTCCTGTCTACTCTCTGGGCTGGAGTCAGAAGAGTGTACCTCCATGCCCAGAATTTCAAATTGGGCCTTCTGTGCTCGTGAGCCAGGCAGTTCAGTGACTGGTCTATCCACCCTAGCCTAGCCTGCCATTCTGCGTCTCTTAGGAATACAAGAAAAGACAACTGTGCTTTGTGGCGGCTCTTTGTGTGTGTATGTGTATGTGGTGGTGTGGTGTGTGTGGTGTGTGTGTGTGTGTGTGTGTGTGGTGCACATACACTGTGGGAGGGAAATAGCTGAGGTCATGAGGCTGAGATCCCCTGATGGAGAGTCCAGGGAAGAGTTAGCAGGAGCTCTTAGGAGCTCAGCCTGGGAAGCTTCCTATTTATCCTGAATGGGGGTCCTGTAGCCCAGGTGACTTCAACTTGTGACCATCTTGCCTCAGCCTCCAAGTGATAGAATTACAGTCAGTTGTATGCCACCACAGTTGGCTGGAAGATCACATTCATAACAGGTCCCGTGGTGCTTCCTTGGGCTGCTTTTATTCCTCTAGACTGTGATACTGAGGGTGCTCGTAACATCTGGGTGACCCAGAACATGGGTTCTAAGAATGACTCCCACATAGTTGTGTATGTGTGTGAAAGTGTGGTTGTATATCTTGTGTGTTTTATATGTGTGAGTTTGTGGGGGGGGGGGAGAAGAGAGGGAGGGAAGGAGGTTGGACATGTAGAGTTGTGTGCTGTCCCTCAGGTTCCTGGCCCTGTGACCCTTCTTCACATGAGTAGTAACCAGCGCTAATTTGAACGCCACCGAGACCATCTACCTTTCCTTTGTTTCCAGCCAATGTTTTGGATTTTTGGAGATCAAGAGAAGACAGATTCTCTCTGGCCGTGTGCCTCCTTTCTCTCCTTCTTCACTGGGTAGGTTTTTCTTCCTGTACTTGGTGTGCCCTGTCTGAGAAGGAGCAGCGTGGGGATGCTGCTTCCGCTCTGCCTCATTTAGTCTAATTCTCTCCCTGGCACTGTCCACTCTGTAGCATCGGGGCAGCCTCTTCTGTCTCCCACACTAATTTCCCTCAGTCCCACTCAGCTGGATTCCTAATTTCTTTTATTTCTGCTCTCTCAGAACAATTTTTTTCTTTGCTCCATTGGCTCAACCCAAGATATCTCTGCCTGCCAGCTCCCTTCCAAACCAGGTTTGTGTTCAGGGAGCAGAGGGCCCCAGAATCCACTTGGCGCTCTTGTCAGGTCAGTTAAGTATCTCAACATTGTATCTAGTTTTGGGTGTAGAGACTATACATAATTGGGGCTGGAGAGATGGCTGAGTAAGGGTAGCTGCTAGTTGAGTACCTGAGTTCAAATCTCAAGAACCTATGTAAAAATCTGAATATAGCTGCACACCTGTAACTCTGGCACTACAGGGGGTGAATGTGGACACAGGAGGATTGCTGGGACTTGCTGGTTGCTAGCTTCACTCCAGGTTCAGGGAGAGACCCTGTCTCAAAGGAATGAGGTGGAGAGTGACAGAGCAGGAAACCCAAGGTCCTTCTCAAGCCTCAGAGAGTGCACAGCTGTAGGCACCTTCATATACATGTGTGCACATACAACATACGTACAACACACACGTCTCACACCACACACATGTATACATACCACACACACACACCTCACACCATAGACAAACCACACACACACACACACACCACACACACACACTTCTCACACACCCCTCCCACACACAACACATGTACACACACACACACACACACACACACACACACACACACACCCCACAAAGGTAAGAAAAAGCAAAAAGGATAGAAAATGAAGCAGCCTCAATTTCAACAAAAAAATGAGATGTGTCCCCTTGGCTGAGAACTTCGGTCTAAATGGGCTGGCGAGTCCCTCCCCCCGTCTCAGAAACCAGCTTCTCTTGGCTCTTTCTTCCTTGCCCCTGTTATAGACAAAACCATGAACCAAAGGGTGGTGCCTTTTCTTCCTACAAAAGTCCAGCACTATTTCATGAAGTTGACATAGACCCAGGACAGGAGAAGTTTTTTCAAAAATCATGTATGATGAGTTTTAGAAACTTACTAGGGAAATGGGAATTGGATGGCTTGATGAAATAATTAAGCTTATATGTGTTATATATAGATCATGTACATATTTCAGTATGTGTATATATACATGTCCATCCATCCATGCATCCATATACCTACCTATCATTTGTCTATTTGTCCACCCATCTACCCTTCCATCCATCCATCCATCCACTCACCCATCCATCCATCATTGATTGTATATACCCATCCATCCATCCATCCATCCATCCATCCATCCATCCATCCATCCATCCATCCATCATTGATTCTACCTTACCTGCCCTATCTATCTATCTATCTATCTATCTATCTATCTATCTATCTATCTACCTACCTATCTATCTATCCATCTGTCTATCTAACCAACCACAGTAGGATTATAGGCAGCCAGCCATCATGCTTCAGGGATGCAATTAAGCTACTTTATGCACATCTGCCTGGCCAGAACATGTTTTTAGGAAGTACAAACTTGTATCGGTGTTACCCTAAGTAAACTTAATTAGAAGAACAAATCTACTATTTCAAATAGCAAAAGAAAGAAAAGATAAAAGAATGTTACTTTGTATTCCAGGGTAATTCAGAGCACCTTAAAGGGCATCCCTTTTATTGATGGAAAGTCTCTATTATCTTTAGCTGCAGGTAATCCTTTCTGAAGTTGAAAATGTCAACATGACTGCAGAATTTTAAGGCATGTTTGCATTACAGGCCGACTATGGTTCTCCTCTGCTAACCTGGAGATTTGGGATTTAATGGTACTTGACAATTCTGTACCAAATTCAATCCTGATCCAATTTTTTTTTCTCCTTCACCACAGGTAGATTTCAATTGTGAATACATTAGGTGTGCTGGGACACTGTTCGTCTTTCTTATTGTACTTTTATAAATCCATCCCAGGTTTCATCTTAGAAGCAGAGAACTGGGCTTTGTTCCCAGCCTATTAGGCAAGGGGGTCCCACTCTGAAGAGCTTCCACAGCAGGTCTATTGTATGAGTCATATCCCCAAATAGCAAGTGGGGAAATTGAGACACAGGAGTCCCCAAAGACCTTTGATTAGAAAGTAGTGGGGCTCCATTACAGATGTGGGAGGGGAGCAGAGCACTAGCTGCTTGGAAGTGAAGACATCCGACCCTATTGATATGTGTAGTACTATTTGCAAAATAAAACTTTAAAAATCAGCTAGTGAAGATGGACTCTGGTTTTCAGGCCCCAGAGGCACTTTTTCCCTGCTTCCGTCAACACTTCCCTGGGGGGATAAAAAGAAAGGTGAGAAATCATAGTGGAGAGAGAAGACAAGGGTGTGAGGAGCCTCCTGTGGCTTCACTAGACTGTTGATTGGTGTCTGCTGGGAGGACTGGAGGCCACAGGCTGTGCCAGCAGTGACCCCTGCCTGTCTGACCCACCCACCATGCCTTGCTTTGATGACAGTCCCCAGGAGAGGGTTTGGAGGAATTGCCACACCAGTGAATTGGACTAAGTCATAATCAGCATGTGGTCACACATATATGCCCATCTGTCTTTCTGTCCATCTGTCTCCTCTCTGTGCATGAGTGTGAGAGAAAAAGAAAGAGGAAATGTGTCTAAGTTGATGTTTGCAGATATATATTACTTTTTATATTAGTGTGTGTGTGTGTGAGAGAGAGAGAGAGAGAAAGAGAGAGAGAGAGAGAGAGAGAGAGAGAGAGAGAGAGAGAGAGAGAGAGAGATTGAGATTCACCATAAAGATGAGAGAGGACTTCCCAGAAGCTCTTCTGTTCTAGGCAAGGGAAACAGGAACCCACCCACCCCAAAGAAGAATTGGGTCAGGGACAAAATGTTAAACCAAGGGGCAGCCTATGAAAGAGCCAGGTGCTTCCCCTCATACCTCTCAGCTCCAATGGACCTTTCCTCCTGACCCTTGATCCTCAAGGTTCTGACAGCACAATTTGCCTCCACATTCTGTTCACAGAGAACACGCAGGTGTGCTGTCCTTACGAGTTGGGAGATAGGCCTATCATTGTTACAGTGTTTCTTCCTTCCTGAGCATCTGAGTGATGTTTACCCCTGTATGGTCTGAGATATTCTCTGATTACATTAATAGCATGAAAATACTGCTGGGAGGGGGTATTTAGCTAATCAGGAAAACAAACTTTTCTAGACACAAACATTTAGCTTCATGTTGTGTAAATTATGCACATCTGAGTGATATGCTAATTGTCCCTTCTGAGCCTTACTGATTAGCTATGAGCTCACCCAATCCTGGGGCATTTGGGAGCATCTTGATAGGGTTCACCTTGTAGCTTGGCAGCTTCTGCAGTCTTGGCTGCTGCTCTACCTGAAGAACGCAGCTCACCCACCCAGTGCACATTCTCTGTGATGCCCTTTGCCCCCTCCAGGAAAGAGCTTTCCCTCAGACCTTGTGCGATGCTGATCCATTTGGTGGGCCTAAGCAATTAACTTACTCAGGGATCTGAAAAAAATAAGGAAACTTAACAAGATCTTTTTAAAGTCGTGCTTTTAAATGTTCATATCAGGTGTCAGCAATAGGTCCAATCTGAGCGGCTACCTGGTTTTGCGAATAAAGTTTTATTGAAACACAGACACGACAACCCACATATTGTCTGTGGATATCTTTGGGCTACAACAGTCAGTTGAGTAGTTATGACAAATCCAGAATGACCCTCAAAGTCAAACATTTTGCTGTCCAGACATTTAAAGAAAGTTAGCTGACCTTTGAATGTCCATGAAGTAGATCTTTGTGGATGTGGAATGTTGTTCTAACAATAAAGTAGGACATTGTACAACTACATCCTTAACCTTAAAGAAGATCACAATGTCCCTGAAAGCAGGCACGGAATGCTCCATGTGGGTGTGTGGATGCTTTCCCAGGAAATACCCCCCCATTGGCTTTTGTGCTCCCTGCCACACATATTAAAGTACCCCCAGTGTGTCAGTCACCACACAAACTCTGCAGACAGAATCCTGTGCAGAGCCGACCCTTGCCCTTTGCTCTTGGTGTGTCTGTGAATGTGGAAGGTGGCAGACCTTGAAACACAGCTGGCAAGTGATGGACTTGAAAACTGGTCAGCGTAATGACAACCCAGGCTGCAGAAAGAAGTCTGGCCCCACACTGGTGCATGTACATGTGCACTCGAGCACACATGCACTCACTCACGTACTCACTCACTCACGTATTCTCTTTAATATGCCCTTCAAGCTGTGCCTGCAGAAGGAAAGGCTCCCAAAGCACTTGTCAGGGTAACATTTATGCCACAATGTCTCAGAACATGATGTATTAGCCCTTTTAAGTTCAAATAACATTTGGCCAGTTTGTAAATGGCCATTTATAATTCCCAACTAGCTAGCTTTTATTGTTCTAGGCACGACCCAGAGGAGGACTGGAAGGTAGCTGTCTGTGCCTGACTTTGAAATCATTAGGACACTGAACACACATCTTTTCTAAAAGAAAAGAAAAATGGACATCTAGTTTCAGTTTGGGGTTTGACTCCTTGAAATTCTTCATATTACTCCCTGACCACTGGATGCTAAAGGAAATTTCCTTTGGAACCACTGATACAGGAGGGCATTTATAGATCGTGCTTCAACTCTGTAGGAAACAACATCACAAGTCCCAGCAGAATAAATGGTGTGTGTGTGCTCCTATGGACATGCACAGATCTAGTATAAAAATGTGTGTGTGCATGTATATGTGCAGGTGTGTGTGTGTGTGTGTGTGTGTGTGTGTGTGTGTGTGTGTGTGTATGTGCATGCGCGCCTGTATGTGGAGGTCAGAGGTTAACCTCGTCTGTGATTCTTCAGGCTCTGTTCACTCTCTCTTTTGAGGTTAGCCTGGAACTCAACAAGTAGACTTGGTTGGCAGATCTACAAGCCCCTTTCATCTCCACCTCCCTGCACAGGAATTGTATGTGCTTATCATCATCACCATCCCTAGCTGCTGCTGCTGCTGCTGCTGCTGCTGCTGCTGCTGCTTCTTCTTCTTCTTCTTCTTCTTCTTCTTCTCCTTCTTCTTCTTCTTCTTCTTCTTCTTCTTCTTCTTCTTCTTCTTCTTCTTCTTCTTCTTCTCCTTCTTCTTCTCCTCCTCCTCCGCCTCCGCCTCCTCCTCCTCCTCCTCCCCCTCCTCCCCCTCCTTCTTCTTCCTTCTTCCTTCCTTCTTCCTTCTTTCTCCTCCTCCTCCTCCTCCTCCTTCTGTGGACCCTGGAGATTGAACTCAGATCCTCACCCTTGCAAGACAAGCACTTTATTGAAGGCTTTTGTTAGCCCTAGTATACAAAATTTAAAACTTGTTCCAGTATTTAAAAAGAAAGTCACCACTTAGTGGTAAGTAATTTTTAGTTTTTCTTGGTGCTTATCAGTGTTTTCTAAACTTTCTCCATAGTTTAGAGATGTATAATATTATCAGATGGCATTTCAGCCAGGTGTGATACAATATGTTTGTACTGACACTACTTGGGCCACTGAGGCAAGATGACCCCTTGATCCCAGGAGCTTGGAGGGGTCATCTTGAACACTACAGTGAAACCTCATTTTAAAAAGAAACAAATTATTTTAATGAACTTCAAAGGAAAATCATGTATATTATTTTAGGGCATGAAGAGACATCCTGTCATCCATCAAATGCCCTTCCTTCTCATTGACTGGACCCTGTCCGTTCTGTGAGTAGTTAGAGCAGGCTTTCTCTAAAGCCCTCAGAGAGTATCATAGGCTAGAGAGCTCAGTTAATGTGCCATGGAGATACCGTGGGGCTCTTGCTCATGGGACTGAGTGATCGTTTTGACAGCAGGGTCAGAGGCTGGTGGTGTCTGGAACAGGCATGTTCATGCCGTGTCAGGAGTTATACTGGGGTCCACTGCATAGGCTCCTTTATAGCCAGAAGCACCTGAGGCCTTTGGAGGTCCCACTTTTCCCAGGATGCCGGCATCAGCCTGGAGGTAGAATTGGCTGGAGAAACCCAAGCCTAGGGATACATTCATTTATTTTTGTCTTTATGAAGGGGAGGAAGGTCTGAGGTGAGTTTCATGGGGATGAGAGTTGTGTCTAAGGATGTAAAGGAGGCTTCTCTGTAGTGCTGTCTAGTTTTATGTTGACTTTACATAAGCTAGAGTCAACTGAAAGGTGGGAACCACAATTGAGAAAATACCTCCATAACATCTGGCTGTGGGATATTTTCTTTTCTTTTTTTTCTTTCTTTTTTTTTGGGGGGGGGGGTTTCGAGACAGGGTTTCTCTGTGCAGCTTTTGTGCCTTTCCTGGATCTCTGTAGACCAGGCTGGCCTCGAACTCACAAAAATCCTTCTGCCTCTGCCTCCCGAGTGCTAGAATTAAAGGCGTGTGCCACCACAGCCCAGGGATATTTTCTTAATTAGTGATTGACTGGGGAGGGCACAGCCCATTGTAGGTGCCAACCCTGGGTAGGTGGTCCTAGGTGCTATACAAAGCAGGCTGAGCAAGCCATTGGGAGCAATCAGTAAGCAGCACTCCTCCACGGCCTCTGCATCAGACGCTTGTGTTCCTGCCTCGGCTTCCCCCAGTGATGGCTGTTACCTGCAAAGTAAGCTGAAACAACTCCTTTTCTCCTTGGTTTCATTTTTATGGTGGCCCACAGGATGGGCTAACTTCTGATGAGAGGAGCTGCCAATTTTCATGGATGTTGTCATGACTTACAGGACAGGCGAGGGGGTGGTTTTGATAGGTGGACCCAAGGATAGTGAAGGAATGCCTCTCTCAGTTTGGGAAATTTATTTTTCTCTCAGTCCATCTGTCGTGATTGTATTTTCTTTTACGTTCTCCGTGTGCTGTGAGAGAAAAAATCCTCTCAGCAAGGACTTTTAGGTAAGGAAATTGTGAGTTCTGCCAAGGCAACCCTGTTACTTTTACCTCCTAGTCTGATGAAATAAAAAAAGAAAGTGTGTGTGCATGTGTGTGTGTAGGTAACCATAAATGCTAGAGGGAAGGTAAAGTTACAGGTGGTTGTTAGCTGCCCTGTATGGGTGCTGAGACTGGAACACCAGTTCTTAACCACTGAGCCATCTCTCCAGCCCCTGCCTTCTAATCTCAAGTTCCTTCCCCCTCCGCTCCCCTGTGCATTGAAAAAGAATCTCATATATATTTATGGTGGCCAGATGCAGGGAAGGGTCAGGCATAGGCCTGCCCAGTACTTAATGGACACTAATGGTAGGAAGATCTGAACAATGTCTACTCACTCCAGTGACAGACCAAAGGGATGATGGTCTTCAAATCCAGAACTTGACTAGTGTGGTGGAATTAAATGGAGCTGGGTGTGGGTCATAGGAGGGAGTGGCTGGAATCTTGAGGTGAGAGTCTGCTGATCTCCCCACCCCTTCTTCTACATTAGCAGGCTTGATTTCTGATCTTCCAGAGGGTCTTGTTCCTTCCTGAGCATCTCTTGTGGGTAAGCACAGGAAGTTTGATTAAGAGGTGTGGTAGTTTGAATGAGATGTCCCTCATAAGTCTCTGACATTTGAGTCCTTGGTCCCCAGTTGATGGTGCTGTTTGGGGAGGATTAGGTGGGCAGTATGGCCTTGCTGGAAGAAATGTGTCATTGAGGGCAAGCATTGCAGTTTCAAAAGACTCGTGCCATTTCAAGTATACTCTGTCAGCTTCCAGTTGTGAGTCCCCAGCTCTCAGACACTGGCTCCAGCTGCTGTGTCTGCTTCCTGCTGTCCCTGCTATTATGGACTCTAACCCTCTGGATTTGTAAGCCCCAAATAAACTCTTTCTTTTGGAAGTGGCTGTGGTTATGATGTTTTATCACAGCCACAGAAAAGTGGTTAATACCAGGTGCTAATAGCTTTTACTACCCAGAGGATAGCATTCCACATGTGGACTGGAGTCCACATAAAGTGTCCTAGAATGGCTTGTCATGTTAACCTTCAAGACTAGCCATTTTCTCAGTTGAGGTGCCCTCTTTCCAGATGACTCAAAACAAAACCAACCAACCAACCAGCACAAGTGTGTACCACCATGCCTGGCTTTTTACAGAAGTGCTGGCGATTTGAACTTAGGTCCTCATGGGTGTGTGACAGGAACTTTACCAACTGAGCCTCTCCCCAGCCCTGCAAGAACTTTTTGGATGCAGATGTCTTGCTGATGGTGGGCTCCCTGGAGTCTGTGATAGTCTCATTTGCATGCAGGAGCTCTTGTACCGGGCAGCCTGGTTCAGGGTCAGCTACGGAGGAGCAGAGAGGCATCTCTGAGGCCCAGCCAAGATTTATTTTTGAGAACATAATTAAGTGACCAGGAGTGAATCCAGGTCCATGAGATAGCTGTTTGTCCCTTTAACATAGAACAGCTGATGTGATAGATGGGCTTTTAATATTACTGGAAATTTTGATCCTATTGCCTGAGAGTAGAAATTATTTTACCTGGATCTTTGGAATGAGGAACATTTTAGTGGGCGGTTTGCTTAATGGAAGAAAAATCTTTTGCTAATAGTGAGCCTGCCTCTTCTGCAGCTGTACATTTAATTTCTGCCAATTATGCAAATCCATTTGCTTATTCATAAGTGTTCAAGGTACAGCTGGGGTGGCTTTTGGTGCCTGTCAAAACATGCACTGTCTGAGAAGACCAGGAAATGGACTGAGCTGCCGCCTTATATGTGCAGCTTCTGACCTCTGATCATCGTGTGGCTTGTGCTTGTTGGAGTGATAAATGGAAAAACCCTTTGTAGCTAAGAAGCTTGTAAATAAACTTCTGGTTGTGTTTTTTAACCTCCAGGGTGGGGTCCAGATGTCTCTCTGCCTAGAGGTCAGTAATAGAGCATGACAAATACTTCGTTCTCTTTCCACAGAGTTTCCTTGGTCTCCAGTGGAATCTGTTCCAGCCTGGAGCTGTGGAAGGCACAGGAAGAGCATCCTTAATAGGCTCCAGACAGAGCAAGTGCCTGCCTGCTCCTTGCAGAATGTGATTAGTTTCCCACCATTGTTTCACATAGGACCTGGGTCCTTGACTGGGCACAATTCATGATGTCAGATAGGATGCAGCCTACTGGCCTGGGCGGGGGAAGCTGCTCAAGCATGAAGACCTGAGTTCTGATCCTCAGGGATGAGGGGATGGAGACAGGAAGTTCTCAGGGATGCAGTGGCCAGCCAGTCTAGCCAAAACAGTGACCCTCAGGCGGGGAGGCCCTGTGTCAAAATAAATAAAAAGGCTAGAAACTGAGGAAGACAATTGACATCAACCTCTGCCATCCACAGGCACCTGTATAAATGAGTGCAAACATACACACACACATACACACATGCATGGGTGCACACATGCACACTCACACATAAACACACACATGTGAAGCACATATACACACATGCATATACTCTAGTGAGTGCATGCGTGTTCACACACACTTTTTTTTAGAAAATACAGTGTGGCTAAATTTGAATTGCAAAAAATAAATTTTTGGTATAACTGTTTTCCCATGCAATGCTTAGGTTATACTTACATGAACAAATTCTTAATCTGAAATTCATACATACCCAGCCAAACAAATTTTTAATCTGCTTTTTATTTTCTGTGCCTGGCATCCTTAGTAGGGGCTCAGTTCACAGTAGGTTTTTCTTTTGGTATTGTTTGGCAAATCTTATAAGGATCCTAGGGCACTTCTTGGGGGTGGGGCAGGAAGCTGAGGGGAGGAAGGGATACTCATACTCCTCCTCTGCTTCCAGAAAGAGATGTGTCTCAATATCGAGAGAAAATGACCAGAGACCATGAACTTTCAGTGACACATTCTCATAAGTTAAGCAGATACAGTGTTTTAGAAAAGACATGATAAGATCTCCAGAAAGTTCCCAAGGAGCCCAAAACAAATCGAGACAATTTGCTGGATGTCTCTCTTGGCCTTGTGGATGCAGTGTAATACTAACGCCCGCTGCTCCCAGGCAGACCTCATCAGTCACTGACAGATATAAGTGGATCATGGGAAAATTACCTGCCTGTGTGGAATTAGCCAATCACGTGGTAATTACTTAAAGAGGCCTCATTTGGGCCGACGTCTCATAAAAGAAGAATGAAATGTGGCAATAATGGACAACTCTACTTGAAGTCCAAGAGATTACAAATTAAGGGAAATACCATATCCCCTATCCCGTAAATGAATGCACTTTTGAGAAATACCCAGTATTGACTGAAATATGACCAATGAGATTGACAAAATGGTGTCAGTGGCACCATGTTCCTGCTCCCCCCAAATTTCTGACCATTAGTTAGTGTTTGCAGTGATATTTAATAAGGAAACAATTTAGAAGCAGCCTCCATGCCCAGTGGTATGAGAAAGTCTGGACTAATCTGTATTGCTTGGCAATGCCTGAAAGGGTATTTAACCATAAGAGGAAGTGCTTCTGTTATGTTTAGTGGGAGCAAAGAGCAGTCTACCATCATATAATATGATATTTCAGCGCAGTGCAACCACATTAGGGTGTGCAGAAGGAAGTACGCCAACCTCCGTTATTACTTTTTAGTCAGTGAGGCCATGGTAGCTTGCATCTTCTGCTGTGGACTTCGTCAGTTCCCATGGTTCTTTCGGCATGCACTTATAATTTTGTGACCAGAAACATGACCATAGATGAGATGTTTGGAGTGAGGTGTATGACCCTGTGGCAAAGTGGATAGATAGAGCCCAGTCCTGTTGTGATCCCTTCAACCCATAGCTTGTGTTCAATTGATCAGGCTTCAATGATGTTCTGACATTGATTTTTATGCCAGATCCTTACATTGTATCTCTCTGTTGTCAGTTCAAAGGGCTCTGTAGGATTTAAGGACCCTGTCTGGTAAGACTCAGTGAAGTCAGAGCATTTATGGGGTAGAGATGCCTATAGTGTCCTTCCCTCTTTTTACTGTTCTCTTGATAGATGATAGGCCAAGTTTATTGTCATTGTGCAGCTGACCCACCTGTCAGTGCTTGACAGTTGGGCCACAACTCAAATGCCTAATGTGTCCCACAGGTAGTCATTCAGCAAAAATTACTACCAAGTCAAAAATCCCCCCTGTGGAAATCCATTTTGTCCTCTAAGCCTTCTGGACACAGGTCCCTAGAAGATCAAAAGACAGGAACGGACTTGTTTTTGTCCCCATCTTATTTGAAGCCTTATCCTTTTCTACAAATTTGAGGCCAAAATCAGTTTGAAGAGGCCAATGAGGGAAATGCTTTCTTATTTGTTCATTTTTATTCTTTTATTTATGTGTGTATGTCTAGGTGTGTGTATGTGCACATGTGAGTGCAGTTGCCCATAGAGGTCAGAAGGGTGTGTGTGTCCCCTGGAGATTAAGTTACAGGTCACTGTGAGCTGTCCAACATGGGTACTGGGAACCAAACCATGGTCTTCTGGAAGAACAGCAAGAGTTACCATGCTAAGCCAGATCTCCAACCACTTTCCTATTGATTTTTAAATGTATATGAATATATACTTGTCTTTGCATGTGTCAAATGCTCAGAGGATAAGCTTCCCTGTGGTTCCGGTTCAGGGAGCCAGTTGCTGGCCAGCAGTTAGTTAGAACCAGGCACACAAGAGACTTTTGGATCTGTGTGTGAATTTCTCCCTAACCTTGAATAAGACCCCTTCCCCACGCACTGGACTCTTTTTCTGGGACTGGCCCAGCTCTTTTACAGGTTTCACTGGTGCCCATGGTGCATGAAGTTAAGGCGTGGTGCATCATGTCACACACAGAAAGGGTCCTTTCCCAGGATAGGTGTCCATTCTGGAAGGGAAGGAACAGAAAATGTGACTCCCTGTGGCAAGAGATGGTTACTACAACTTCTAGCACTCAAAAAAAAAAAAACCCAAAAAAAACAAAAACAAAAAAAACCACGGAAGCAATAGCTTGAATTTAAAAGAAATAATTTGGCAAATAATTGACTCACAACTAAGCAAAAAGTCCCAGGACATTCATAAAATAAAAAAAAAAAAGAAAAAAGAAAATCACAGAGAAAATAAATGCTTTCATACTCTGAAGCACAATAGCAGATTATAAAACCGGCCATGGATTGTGCTGTGCATTTTGTGAGCCAGGCACTATACTCCACTCTCCCGTAATTTAGTTGTTAGAACAGTCTCACTGCATAGATACGATCAAGCACATACATTTTACAGCAAGGAAACTGGTACAGTGGCAGCATTTGCTGAGTGAAGCTAATAACTGAATGTGGCTGTCTGAATGAGAATGGCCCCCCAGAGGCTCGTCTGTTTGAATACTCTGTTGTGAGTTGGTAGAACTACTTGGGAAGGATTAGGTGGCGGGACCTCATTGGAGGCGATGTCACTGGGGCCAGGCTTTGTTCATTTCCAGAAGACTTGTGCCATTCCTAGTGTGTTCTCTGCCCCTTGCTTGTGGTTTGAGATGTGAGCTCTCAGCTCTTCCTGCCTCCATGCCTCCTCTCCACCATTGTAAATCCTAACCTTCTAGAACTGTAAGCCCAATTAAATGCTTTCTTTTATAAGTGGCCTTGGTCATGGTGTTTTATCTCACCAATAGAAGAGTAAGTAATCCAGTGACAGAGCTGTGGTCCCATGGCAGACACTGTGGTCCTTTCATCCATTCTCCTTGCTGAGACACAGCCCTGACTCCAGATATGGAAGAAGACAGAATCCATAGTCATGAGCTGGACAAGGGGCTAGGAAAGTACGAATGAAAGAAACTGTTGGAGTATGAGGATACCTTTTTTGACACATGCTCTTTAATATAATTAATTATATATAATGTGCATAGTGTCCATGTTTGTAGATGCATGTATGTGAAGGCCACATATTGACATGGGGGTCCTTCAATGGCTCTCCACCCTAGTTTTTGAGACAGGGTCACTCACCAAATCTGGAGCTCACTGATTCAGCTGGCTGGTTGGTGAGCCTTGGAGACAACACTGTGGTTACAGACACATGTTGCCCACCCACCTTTAATTCTTTTTTTTTTTTACTTGTATAAACACACACACAGAGCATGGAAGGAAAAGATCCACTAATATTTCCCCTTCCTTATTGTTTTCAGAGAATCAACTTAATTAGGAACCGTTAAAAATATGTGTTGTAACAAGGCTTTCTAAGAATTGAGTTCTGAGGGCTGGAAAGATGGATCAGCAATTAAAGAGCTTTCCCTGCTTTTGCTGAGGACCTGGGCTCAGTTCCCAATATCCACATGATGGCTCGGAACCATCTGTAACTCTGGTTTCAAGGGAAACAGTGCCCTCTTCTGGCTATCATAGGCACTGTATGCACATGGTACACATACATACATGCAGGTAAAACACTCACACATGCATGTGCATACTTGTGTGTGTACAAATATGCATGTGTAGAGGTCAGGGGACACTGTGGATTTTGGTCCTTCCTTAGTGGTCCCACTTTTTTGAGACAGGCTTTCTCTTTGGCCTTGTGCTCCAGTGAGATTCTAGGAATCTGTTTATCTCCATGTCCTATCATACTCTCAGTAAGATTACAGGTATCTACTGAGCTTGAATTTATATTTACTTATATATTTTTTTTGTGTGTAGTGTGTGTGCACATACATGCACACAGACACACACATGCTATGATGTGTGCATTGGAAGTTGGTTCTCTCCTTTTACCATGTTGGTCCCAGGTATCAAACTCGGCAGCCATCTTGCCAGCCTCTTGCTGATCTTTACCAGGCTTCTGGGGATCTGAACTCAGGTCCTCACACATGCAACATGATTGCTATACTGAATGATCTGTCTCCCCAGGCCTCTTCTTCCATACTTGTGATTTGCCTGCTGGTGCTGTTCAGATGCACACAGCACATGGTCCCTCTACATCTCTCTTACTGAGTTTTGTAACAGGGCTTAGAAACAAAAACTTTTCTTAGGAATTTGAAGCTGTGTGCACTCAGTAGGTGAGAATCTGCCCGTTGTGTCATCCTAATGAACTCATCTCTAGTGAGAGCTAGGGATTTTATTCACTTTCTCTCATGGCTGGGGATCAGTTAATTAGCATTGCTGTATTCATCGGAGGCCTGAGATTCCATCACTGGGCCCATTTGATTCAACCAGTCACCCTCTCGGGGACTGCAGACCATCTGTGTCCTCGTGTGGCCAGGCCCACAGGCTGTGAAAGAGGAGGCTAGCTCCATATTCACCTCCCTAGATGTGTCTTAAATCCTGGAGGACACAGCCATGCTTCCAGACCATCTGTGCATGTTTGGCTGCAGACTGGATTGGCCTTCCGTTGTGCTTTTGAAAGTGACTGCTGATCAAGATGGCTCTGCGCCACCATGGAGAGGACATCAGGGCTTATCATGGGACAGGGGCAGTTGTGTCCAGGCAGCAGAGGGTTTGTTTGCTCAGCTCATGGCTCCAGGTTTGTGCCTTCCAGGTGTCATCTATGGATACGCAGGGACAAGAGAATCCCAGCCTCAGTATCCGGGAAGAGGAGTCAGGGAAGCGGAGTCAGGGAAGCAGATGCTAGGCTCATGGACAACACTCAAGTGTCCCATGATGCCTCTAGACTGGGGCTTGGAATTCTGGGGACTCCTGACCAGGCTCTGCAGTCCAAGTCATCTAGATGTTATCAACTTAAGATGTATGAGTCTACTTCCACCTCATACGCCCAGAAATACCCATGCATACGTTCAGGAAACATGCCTAATATGTCCGACCATAAAGATGGAACCAAGAATCAGTAGCATGCGCACACACACACACACACACACACACACACACACACACACACACCACACACTCATTCACACTCACAGTGTGAATACCACACACCCTGGATCGAATTCCAAAGGTTGCCTAGGAAGAGTTGTTGAGATGCCACCTTCTCTAGAGGCCAGCTGTGAGTCATGTACTGTGGAGGATCAATTAAAGGCTTTCCTTCCTTTCTTCTCTCTCATGCTCCTTCTCTGCTCTCCCCTGCCTTACCCTCCTTTCTTTCTTTCTCTCCACTCCTCTCCTCTCCCCTTCTCTCTCCTCCACTTTCTCTTTTTAAAAAGACTTTTTCTTTTTTTTAGTTGTATGTCTGCATGTGTCTGTGTGAGTGTAGTTGCTTGTAGAGGCCAGAAGAAGCCATTGGCTCCCCCAGGAGCTGGGGTTACAGGAAGTTGTTAGCCGGCTGATGTGGGTACTGGGAACCACACTTGAGTTCTTTTAACTGCGGAACCATCTCTCCAGCCCCACGGGACTCTGTTCTTTAGGGTCAGCATCCCAAAAGACAAACCCTACTAGGCCGGTGACAAAGAAGGCATTCGATCAAATACGTCCGCACAACGAGGGGCCAGGAGACCACAGAGGTGTTCTTTGTTTCTATTTTAAATGTTCTTCATCTGTTTTTAGCATGTGACAGCGGTGGGATGGGACACACAGGCCACAGCATGGAGGTCAAAGAACCGCTCTCAGGAGTCGGTTCTCTCCTTCCACTTGGGTTCTACACATCATCAAATTCAGGTTGTCAGGCTTGAGTGGCAAGTGCTTTTAGATACTGAACTGCCTCTCCAGCCCCCTTGTTACCTAAACTGATTTGAGGAAGGTCTGTGTCCATCTTCGTAGCAGGAACTTCCCACTTCTGGAAGGAGGTTCTCTGGGTGGAGATGGGAAGGAGGACTGCCCAGGGTCCCTGTCACCCCCAGTCAAGGGCTTGGACTCTAGTGCCAGAGTGTGAAGTTTCCGCCATCTCCCAAAGTCAAGGATCTCTATGCATCTAAGAAATACCATTAAGGCTACTGTCTGAGAAACAGCAACACTCTAGTCTAAACCAGGGGAATTCTTTTTTGAGACAGTCTTGTATTCCAGCCTGTTCTTGCACTTGAGATTCTTCTGCCTCAGCCTCCCAAGGGCTGGAATTTGGGTCCTGAGCCGTCATACTGTCAATAAAAGTGGGGAATTCTCAGATAGTTAGTATATGAAACTCAGCCCCTGAGTGTTCTTCACGACCTGGGCTGCTATGTATTTCTGTCTGTCTGTCTGTCTCTTTGGTGTATGCTTGCCTGTCTCTGCTTACTGGGGCACATTGCTTCCTTCTGTTTATCTGCTACAGATGCTCTTAAATCACTGTGGCCTTCATCCCCCTGCATTCTAGGAGAGGGAATCTGATTGGCTGATCCGGACACCTGAGGTGTTCCCCTTGAGTCTCGGGTGACCAGGAGGAGAGTCATATTCATAATTCTGGAGGGTTCTGGGAGAAAGGAAACACATTACCAACAGTACCAATCTGTATATTCAGCACTGAGAATATCCCAAGCACTCCCATGCCTCCTCTTGGTGAATTGTCACAAACCTCTGCAGCGTCCTTGCTGGGTCCCAGGGGCTGATCTAACTGGAGTGGTGAGGTAATGAAGGAATGCGAACACACAGACACTCCAACATCAAAAGCTGGGATCAGGTAGGGTGTGCTCTCTGATGGGGAAGCTGCAGCACCCCAGGAATTTAGTGTGTTTATTGTATAAGAGTTGAACAGAGTAGAAGGTTATTACATATAGCTGGACAAGGAGGTGGGGTTATTATATACAGCTGAATCAAGGTGGTGGGGTTATTATATACAGCTGAATCAAGGTGGTGGGGTTGTTATATACAGCTGAATCAAGGTGGTGGGGTTGTTATATACAGCTGGACAAAGAGGTAGGGTTATGATACATGGCTGGGCAAAGAGGCAAGGTTATTATATACAGCTGGACTGCCATGGTTACTTGACATGACCAGTGCCAATCTCTACCACACACAGTCAACCAGTACTTCTCTCACTCCCTACAACCCCTTAACCTCCAGAAAATGTCTCATTGATCCATTGTTTTGAATCAGGAAACTACAGTACAGGGCAGTGAAACTCTTGGTTAGCAAGCATCACTCAACTGGTGTGTGGCAGGGTCAATAAGTAAAAGTGATGGACTGATTCCACAATCTGTGTTCCTTATCAACCCTTGGCATCCCTCCCCTTAGGAGGCCATTTTCATCCTTCTTAGAGCCTAAACTCTGGGCATAGAATGTCTGGTTCCTGAGTCCTTCCTGAATGACTGTCCCAGGGAGTATCTGAGCCACCAAGAGGAGACGCTTGGTCCATGGCAGTCTGGATGTAGAATCATCTCTGGCTTGGGGGCTTTCTCTTGCTGCTGCCTGCCCAGGAATTGGAGTGTACAATTTCACAGCCCCCTTCTCTCCATTCTTCTTTTTGCACAGACAAGAGTGAGAATGGCGAGGTCTACCAGAGGAAGAAGGTGGCAGCAGCTGCCCTCCCAGAGGGCACTGCCCCCTCAGGACCTGTGCAAGGGAACTCAGGGCAGCCTGGGGTCAGCAGCTGGAGGAGGATCGCTCTGCTCATCCTGGCCATCACCTTACACAATGTTCCAGGTGAGGACTGGTCCTGGGGCTGCCTGGCACCTGCCTGATGGTCAAGCCATTGCCCACACAGCTGTGCAGCTGGAAAAGGGCAGTTGTCAATAGTGACATGAGTCCTATTTGCAGGGGAGTGGAGGCCACTCTATGCTATGCGTGATTTGTTCTAGAATGATCTTTGCATTTTTCACCTCCTCATTTTAGTTAGTTTAAATAACCTCTGCTATTTTAACCCAGGAGTCCCTTCCTTTACATATTTGGTACCAGGTACCAAATCATGTGGAACATAATTCTGTAACCCCTGTGATTGTTGGGATAGAGGGAGCCTCCTGTAAGTGCAGGATGTCTCCAGTTCTGACTGATGCTCTAAAGGATGTGGTGGATTCGGGAGCCTGGGAGATAGCTCAGTCAAGTGTTTGCTGTGCGAGTGTGCGTTTCATCCACAGAACCCAAGGTAAAAGCTGGGTATGGTGGCATGTGCCTGTCATCTCGGCACTGGGGAGGTAGGGACGGGAGGATCCCTGGGGTTGGCTGGCCAGCCAATCTAATTTATTTGGAGAGTTCCAGTCCGGCAAAAGACCCTGCCATGAAAAATTAAGTGGATAGAGCTGAGAAATGACACCAAAGGTTGATTTGTAGCTTTTACATAAACACACATACACGTGGACCCACACACAAATATGCACACCCATAAACATGTACCTCACTGTACACACATAGCAAAAAAACAGTATGGAATTCTGCCTTGATTAACATTCATACTTCGCTCATGTGCTTTCTTTGTAGGGACCTCTCCCTGCTGAGTACTTTTCAGATCTTTTCCTATTACAGAACTACTTGTTTGATGTCTTGGGATTTAATTTTATGGGAGAAGACTTACTGGTGCTTTATTTAAAAGATAACATTTCTTTTGGAGCAATGAGAAGGCATGGATAAGTATAAAATAAAAAACCAATAAGGCTACTACAGAAAAATCAATGAATGAAGGATCCTGAGCTGCTAGGGACACATGGTGGAACCCTAGCTCTGCCATCCACTGATGCTGAGTCTATGTCCAAATACTGTTTGGTTTTCTCATGAATGAAGTGGGACTAATATGCCAGCTGGCATCTTTGGAGACGTCTACCAAACATGGGCACGGCCATTGGCTATGCTCAGGCCCTCTGAGCATTTGACAGATGGGGGTCATTGTGTGGGCCAGGCTCCTCAGGTCTCTCAACCATGATTTTGTCAGTCTTGAGTTCTTAATCATCCCCATCCGTCTTTTGGGGAGTTGAGCATGTGTAGTCATCTTCCCTGGGGCCATTGCAGGTGATTTGTTTTATGGATCCATAGAGTGTTCATGGAGCCTGTCTGGCCAGCCATGGCTCTCTAAGGTGACAATGTTTTTCTCTTAAGGCTCGTTCATGTAGATGTCATTCTGCCATCTACTGGTGTTGGCTCTGTAGAAGCAAAGAACATGGCAGGGATGAAGTTATTCCCTTGGAGAGCTTGATGCTCTCTTACTTGTGTAAAGAAGACACCATGTATAGCCTTACCTGTGTTATTATATCTAGTATATATGGAATCTGCCTAAAACACCCTGCACCAGATCACTTTTAAGCAGGGCTCTTTCTCTGGGAGGAGAGACACATGTTTCTCTAGTAATTTCCATTATAGTTACAGGAGTTTTTATAACGGGATCATACATAGGCTGCTTTTCTTAGAATTGTCCTCATTGCCCATCTCTCTTCCATTTTCTTCTTGGTGCCTTAGCCCTCTCTGAGTCAGATGTGCACATCCTTGGTTAATTTCCTAAAGCTCTGCATTTAGTGTGTCTTCTGATGGAATTGTATGTGGGACCCCTACACGCAGTGCCCAGAGAAGACCTGAGTGGGTTTGTACTGTTGGGGGCTCCTGTCATGCTCCCCACAGTATCTTAAATTGTCCACTGGAAGTCTGAGGGCCCCTGAGTCTCCTCCAGCCTGTGAAATACCAGTCATGGCAGAAACAGGGTTGCCTGTGTTAGCCATGGTATAGTCCCAGCACGCTGGAAGGTAGAGGCAGGAAGATCCTTAGCTATACAACAAGTTCGAGGCCAGCTTGAGTTACATGAGACCCCATCAGGAGAAAAAGAAGATGACCTGACTCTGAAGTTCCCAGCAGGGTTCACTGCTCCTGCCTCTGGTTTCTGCTTTAGTCTGAATGACTCAGCACGCTTCCTGTAGGAGCATTGCTGCTCCCTGACAAGAGTCATTTTGAGAGCCTATCCAGTTCCAGCTGCTTTGAAAAGGTCTCTTTTTTTCCACACCGTCCTTTCTGGTTTATTAAAAATTTAGGTGCAGCTTTGACATTCCCCAAGACCCCGGCCTTTCAGATAGACGTTCCACAATGACTTAATGGATAATCAATGGTTTTTTTTGAAGTTTTTGCCTTTGCTGGCTCAGTTTTGTGCATCCTGAGGATGACATTTTGTTTAAAAATTTGTCTCATACCATGGAAGAAAGAAAGAAGGCTTGTTCACGGGCAGCCTGGATGTGGAATGTTCTGGAGTGTGAGGAACACTCCTGCAGGCACTTGGAAGGACAAAGGAGTTCTGAGCCTCTCGGTTTCATGATTTTCCTTGACTCCGGGGAAGTCACGGACCTTTGTTAGTTACCTTGCATCTCTGTGGCAAAGTGCCTGAGAGAAATCAAGTTAAAGGAAAATGGTTGACCTGGGCTCAAGATTGTAGTCCCAGTTCTTTGGATTTGAGGCAAGGCAGAGTGTCAGGACAGCAGGCCTGTGTGGCAGCTCCCTCTGATGTGACAAGTGCCGTCATATACTCAGTTTGTGTTTCCCCCTGTGAGATGGGGCCTCTTTCTCAAAGGTCACCACCACATTCCTTTAGAAGCCAAGATCACAGCATGTGCTGGAGCCCCGAACTAGTCCGTGGCTGCTCTATACTCCAGCCCCAGGAAGGCTAGGTGCCTCTGCTTCCCGCCTCCATTCTAGGAGAGCAGAGGCAGAGCAACTGAAAGATTCATCCTCTTTGTATGTTGGCTACCAGGTGTGCGAAGGGAGTGTGTGTGTGTGTGTGTGTGTGTGTGTGTGTGTGTGTGTGTGTTGTAGAGGTTGATATATCTGGTACTTTCCTCATTCAGCCTCACCTTACCCTCTGAGTCAGGGCCTCACCAGGACCTGGGCCCACTGATGAGGCTAGTCTGGCTAGCCTGTACAGCCCGGGGATCCACTCATGTCCACCTGCCCAGCTCTGGAGTTGCAAGTGCATGCTGGCACACCAGCTTTTTGCTTGGGTGCTGGCGACGAATGGCAGGCCCCATGCTACTCTCCTTCACACTTGAGCCTGATTGTGGAGACCCACAGTGGAGCCTGCACCGCTTGCCTGCTTCTTATCCTCCTCTCTTACAGCCAAGAGCCGAGTTCATTTTGACAGTTGTTGCTGTGACATAGAGACCTGAGGGCTGCTGTTTGTGTCTCCAGGACAGCACAGCAGTTGATTTTAATTATTTGGCTTGTCATCATTGCTAGTTTCTAATAATGGCTTCAAAAGGAATGCTCGGTGTTTGAGTCAGAAGCGATTTTAGTTTCAGGGAACTCAAGAACAAATTTAGAAAACAAAGTATTAATGGTGGCAGGCTGTTCCTGAGGGGTAGGGTTATGACTAATTTTTATTTTCTTCATGGTTTTGTAAGATTTAGAAACAAACTTCCCTATGGAAAAAATATGATTACTTGTGATGAGATAAAAGTGATTTGGAAAGGGGATCTCCCCAAGTGAGTTCACCACCTCAGGACCCCTGATTCTCAACACACCCCCCAAAGCAGAGAGAGAACTTAGACAACAGGGACAATCTTATTTGGGCTAGCCTAGTGTCCTTGTATGTTGGAACAAGGATAAGAACTCTCTGGTCTGTCTCTGTCTCTCTCTGTCTCTCTCTCGTAATGGAACTAATCTCATTCCCAAGGGCTCCATCCTCATGACCTAATGACCTCCTCAAAGTTGTCTTCTGAGAACATCCTTTGTATTGGAAACAGGATGAAGGACTGTGTCAGTTAGCTAGAGTTGCTTTAACAGCTTTTTACTAACGTATGGTTTTAAGAAAAAAAGATCAGACTTGTTCTTCTACAGTTGTGGAAATCAAAAGTCTTAAATCAGTTCTTAAGTTGTGGACAAGACTGATTTGCTGAAGGCTCCAGGGTGGGGTTGCGGGACTCCATTCCTTCCAGCTTCTGCAGGCTTCTGCAGACTTCTGCATGGCTATCACTCTAACCCATGTCCCACTGTTTTCTCTGCTGTGTCTCATCTCCTCCTTCCACCTTCTTATTTGAACTCTGTGACTGCGTGTAGAGCCTCCTCAGATAACTTAGGACAGGTGGGAATCTGGCCATTCCCTTTTGACAAGAGGGCACTGTAATAGGCTCAGGCATTAGAACTGTGTGTTTTTGTAGTCCTCACTGGCTGGCCACAGGAACCAAAACAACCACTGGACCAAGACAATTAGCTTCAGTCTTGCCGAGTTCTCATCTTGCCCTGGTACTTCTCATGGGCACCAGCTCTGTCTTCTTGTTTCCCATCCCAAGCTGCTCTTGTGTGGGTTCCTAAATAATTCTACATACAATGCATTCCACATCTTATCCCTGGCTCTTATCCAGTGAGAGCGTGAGTGGGGTTCAGAAAGATACAGTCTTTGCTTGGCTTTATCTCCTGTGTTCAGGGATGGTGTGAGGGTATCTTGGGGTATCATCACGTGTGTGCCACTGACTTCAGTCTCTCACAGAAACCACTTAAGTGAGGAACAGATGTTGGGTTCAAAGGGAAGAAAAAGTTGTTTTGGCCCATGGTTTCTGTGGGTTTAGCCCATCATGGAGGGAGAAGGCCTGGCAGACAGAGCACCTTGGTCTGTGGCATAGGTGACAGGACCCAGAGACCAGGTACAAAGAACCCCCAGTGTCCTACATCTCCTAGCTAGGCTTCATCTCCCCAAACAGTGCCACCAGCTGGGACCAAGCCCTCAAGTCACGAAACCATTTGGGACACATTTCAGGATTCTGCCGTAATAGTTCCTACCCCATCGAGTGGACCCTTTCCTCTGCTTACCTACTTAAACTAGCACCATGTCACCCTACTCATGTGGCCACTCTGCTTTTTGTGACAAAAAAGATGTTCATGGCAAATGCACTTGTGGCTGTCATTTACTGAAGGTGACAGCATATTCAAGTGTTTTCTCCCCTTCCTGGAGAATGTCACCATATGACATTCTTCTCCCATGATGCACAAGGGCCACCAGTCACTTGAAGATGTCTCTTACCCTCTCACACAGAGGACACTGTTCTGGCTAATTTCTCATTTGAAGTTGAGAGAGAATTCACATACCATAATTCCCACACTTTTGGGGTATGCAGGAGTCGAAGGGTGTATAATTATCACCACTGTCTACTTGGTACAGTCTCACCATCCTGCAGGGAAACCCCATACCTGGCAGCAGCAGTCACTTCACCAGCTCTAGCTTCTGACTCTGCCCTACTGTCCATCTCGTTTCCCGCCCTGCTGTCCAGAGGATGGTGTCCTGTGCTATGTGTGTGGCAGCTGCACTAGTTTCTTCCCTCACTTCCTTTGCTTTATAGCATGGATATTAGTTCTGCATCTGTTCAAGCCCAGAGCGTTCTTCATCCTGTGACGTGATGGTTAATCATCTTCAACAGGACTGCGTGTGAAGACACACCTCGGGTTTCCAGGGAGCTTACACTAAGTGGAGGCCACCTGCCTGGGTATGGACACCATCCCAAGGGGTGGGGACTGAATCAAAACAAGAAAGTGAGCCGGGCCAAGCATTCATCTCTCTGCTTCTGATTGTAGATGCAATGTGGTCGGCTGCCTCACACTCCCACCTCCCTGGCCTTCCTGCCACAAAGGACCATATCCACTCAGTCTGCACACCAAAATCAACTCTTTAGAAGATGCATTTGTTGTAGCAACAAGAAAAGGAGCATCCATGTGGACGTGTGCCACTGGACCTGTGTTCATCCCCTCATGGGCATTTGGTCAGTGTTGAGTAGGAGTGTGCTTTTGTGTGGACATGCTCTGCTGTTTACATAGCTTGGGGTGGAACTGCCCTGTCACATAGGAGCCTTTTCATTCTTTGAAGTCCATTGTTTCTTTTGTTAAGCCCCTCCCACTTTGTTCAGCCTTATATGCTTTTCATATATTATAACTTAGGGCTGACCACAGTGCCACTCGAGGAAGTACTGGTTCTGGGGTGTCTGTGCGTCTCACTTTTTAAGGAGTACCAGTCAATTTGGGGCTGGATTTTTTTGTTTTTGTTTTTTTGAGACAGGATTTCTCTTTCTGTGTAGTTTTGGTTCCTGTCCTGGATCTCACTCTGGAGACCAGGCTGGCCTCGAATTCACAGAGATCCGCCTGGCTCTGCCTCCTGAGTGCTGAGATTAAAGGTGTTCACCACCACCACCTGGCTTGGGTTGGATTTTAATGGGCCACTAAATATCAGGATGTTACGATCATGGCGTAGGGCACTGGCTTCTGTGGGCTTCAAGTGTTCACATTGCCCCCAGGCAGCTTTGGAGGGCCAGCTCTCCAAACAAGGTAGGGCTATAGCTTATAAGAGGCCAGTAGTTACAGAGAAAAGCGTAGCATCTCATTTTCCTGGGACAAAGACTGTGTGGAACACTCTATTATTAGATATGGATTTTCCCAGGAAAAACATGATGTAATCATTCTAAGTCATATTCTGCTTCCAGACATTGTGGGGTTGTTCTCAGCAATCAGTAGTATGGGCCCAGCCAACAGGTGAGCGTCACACAACCGTGAATTATTGATGATGCTCAAACATATTTACTAAGGATTTGGAAGTTCTAGACACCATAGAAAGTATTCTGTGATTGTGTTTGGATATTTGTCCTCTTGAGTGAGACAGAGATGCAGAAGTTCAAAGATAGAACCTGTTGGACACAATTGCTACATGTGGAGTGAACTCTTGCTCAGCTGGTTCTCTCCTCCTGCTTTGGTGAGCTCTCGGGCTCTTTTCTAGTGATAGATGGCAAAGCTCTTCAGTTATTTCAAAGAAAAATAAGTTCAGAGAACACATTTTGCTTTTCTTTTTTTTTTTTTTTTTTTAAACAACATGAAATGTTAGCGTCTGTGGCACCAGCCTAGTGTGTTGGAGGACTTCTTGCTCTAGATGTCCTGGGCTCTGTTCAGCAGCAGGCTCAGGCTGGGCAACCTGAATGGGTTCCGCGGGAGTTCCACTCAGGGATATAGAAGGAATGCCTGAGTGGTGTCCCTTCCACACACCCATCACCAGCAGGTGAGGATGGACCAGGGTCAGACAGGTGCAGACTGTAGAGTCAGTAAGGCCTGAACTTAGCTCCTTCAGTCTCATTAGCCGTGTGACTTTGGGTCAAGGCCTGAGCATCTAGTGCTGGCAGATGTAAACAGATGATAACGTTTCACCTTGCAGTTTGGTATGAAGTGAGCTAACAGCTATTGCAACAGGCAGACCACCTGCTGTACCGAACTGCATGGTAGAGCAGAGCCTGGTGAACATGAGCTCCTTTGTTCTTGCCTCCTTTTCCCTGCCCTCCTCCTTCATTCCCCCCCCACTCTCCCTTCCTTTTCCTTCGGGGCACCTTAGCTTAATCTTCCAGGTCTAGTCAGGTAACTTTCAAGGGGGACAGCTCAGAGCATTTTAATTCTCATCTCCAGCAGGTTACTTCAAGATCCCTCTCATTTACTCCAGGAGTTTGAAAACACTGTAATATTCCCCTTTAATTATCTGCACCTCAGTGGGAGGCCTGACATTATAATTAGCATGGGCTCCCGTATGGGATGACATTTTGCTCAACGTATCGTGTTCCTGGGTGTGTGCGGTAGCAGAAGTTGAAAGCACACTTTCAAATGATGCCGTTGGATATGAGCATGAGGCCTGGCATGAACTCCTTGAGTGGGGAATTGCAGTTCCAGGGTCCCTGTGTGATCCCATGTGGAAGTGCCAGGCAAGCCAAGAGGCTCACCACTGTTGCGAAGGACTGTGGATACACAGGACTCCAGAGCTCTGCTTCCTGGCCAAAGCCACAAGCTATGGCTGTACTTGGACTTGTATTAAAATGAAGACTAGTTTCCACATGGACTCTGTTATGTCATTCCCCTGCCTCGTATGTAAAGAGAGGAGTCAAAGCCAGATAGTTGGAAGACAACTTTTGTATTGATCTGCCAAGTTTCTGGTTAACCTTATGCCCCCTTGCTCCCATGGCCAAAACAGGGTGTAAATAAAGCCTCATTTGTTTAGCTATTTATCTGTTTAGCTTTTTTTTTTTTTTTTTTTTTTTTTTTTTTTTTAAGACAAGGTCTTCCTCTATAGCCCAAGCTAGCCTGGAACCCACTCTGTATCCCAGGCTGGCCTGAAACTCTGGCAATCCTACTGCCTCAGCAGCTTAGGTACTGGCATTGTAGGAATGAGCCACTCTGCCTAGATTATTAAGAAAGAGGATCCCTTGAGTTTGGTGGCCAGCCAGTCTAGCTGAATCCAGGAGTTTCACATTCAGTGAGAAAGAGACCCTGTCTCGAAAAACAGGGTGGAGAGTGATTGAGCATGTCCTGACATGGACATCTGGTTGCTATACACATACATACACATGTACATGTGTACTTGTACAAATGTGTGCATACATATACACATGAGCACATACATACATAAACACACAAAATTCATCCTGTAGCCAAGGATGCCCTTGAACTCTGGGTCATCCTTCCTCTATTCCTTGAGTGTTGGAGTTACAGGTGTTTGCTACCACACTTCATTATGTGTTGCTACAGATGGTTCCCAGGGATTTTTGCTTGTGTGGCAAGTGTTCTACCTGCTGTGCTGAAGCCTCTGATTCAATTCTGCTTTTTTCTTGAGTGGGAGACAGACATGGATTCAGATAGCTTGTACAGGAAAATTGGTGCATGCTTCTGAGTCATGATGTCCAGTTCTGGGCAAAGGCTGCTCCAATAATGAGAAGGTTAAGATGAAAGTTTTCCTGTGTCCCACCCAGTCCGCAGCTGCTCAGACCCAAGTAAACACACAGAGACTTATATGAATTAAAACTGCTCGACCATTAGCTCAGGCTCACTACTGACTAGCTCTTACACTTAAACTCAGCCCATTTTTGTTAATCTATATGCTGCCATGTGTTCCATGACTTTACCTGTGTGCCATTACATGCTGCTCCCTGGATGGCGGGCTGGTGTCTCCTATCTGAGCCTTCCTCTTCCCAGAATTCTCCTTGTCTGCTAATCCCACCTATACCTCCTGCCTGGCAGCTGGCCAATCAGAGTTTTATTAAACCAATATACAAAAGCATTATTCCACAACATTTCCCCTTTTCTGTTTAATTAAAAAGGAAAGTTTTAACTTTAACATAGTAAAATTATATATAACAAAACACTTATCAAGCAAGAATTACAGTTACAACATCTAGTCTATTTATATTTGGCAAATTCAAAGAAAATATTCTATTTATCCTATATTTGTGAGTCTAAGGTTTCATATCTAACATAGTTATCTTTTATCATAACTAAGGAAAATCATAACTATCTAGTCTCCAACTACATCAAAGACCTTAGAAAGATATAATAGCTCAGTTGGTAGAGCGTGAGACTCTTAATCTCAGGGTTGTGGGATTGTCCCCCATGTTGGGCACCAGATATAACTGTGTTTACTGAGGCAATTCCACATAATTTATCTGGTAATCAAGAGAGGTTTATTTCTGAGATAACTTACAGCCAATAGGGATTGGTTACAGGATCCAGGAGAGATGAGCTACCATCCAGTGGAGAACTATGGCTTGGTCTCCATCCAGATTCCAGGACCACAAGGTATCCAGAAGGGGCCAAAAACATAAGCACCTCAAGTCTTAAGAGGCTTGCTCTTAGCCACAATCCAGGGGCAGGTCATAGGCAGGTGTGGCACTTACCTGCTGTCACTCTAGGGGCAGTGTTTCAAGGTCAAAACTGGAACAGCTACCCACTAAAAGATGGCTTTTCGTATCCTTCTGTTCCTTCCCCTCCTCCTCTTCCTCCTCCTCCTCCTGCTCTTCCTCTTCCTGCTCCTCCTCCTCTTTCTCTTCCTCCTCCTCATCCTCTTCCTCCTCATCCTCTTCCTGCTCCTCCTTCTCTTCCTCCTCCTGCTCCTCTTGCTCCTCCTCCTCTTTCTGCTCTTCCTCCTCCTCTCCTACTTTCAAATAGACACCTGCCCCCTCTCCTGGCCAAGACAGCATAATGGATCCATGTCAGCTTATGCCCTCAGGGAAAGCTAGTCCCTTAGCTTAACTCAGGTTTTGAGGAAAGGGTCCGGTCTCCTGGAGACCACTGTGACACTCAGGCTTTTCTAGGAACATTGCCCAGCTTGGCACTCACAGCTACTACATTAGACATTTAGTTAACAATACATTTTCTAGAATTGCGTTGCCTCCCTTGTGAAAACAATTCAGGGGTTGTTGATTGTGTATATCTTTTAGTCATTGGAGCCAGGGAAGCTAAGGTCTGTATTGCCTTGGTAACAGTGACGTATGTTCTTAGGGTCTGAATTAATGTTCTCCCATTTTACAACCAATCATCATATCACACTTTAGTTGGTTTCAAGAGGAAGGGATTTTTTCATTAGTTATCACAGTTTTTCCCACATTGCTGTATTGTTTCCTGGCCACCGAATAATTTCTAATCCAGATGCATGACCTGAAGATGCTTATTTTGGTACAGAGGAGAGGAGAGAACGTAACCTTTGTAGTACTCTGTGAACATCTGCAGTGCAAAGCAGCTGTACACCCTCACCTCAGAGATGCCTAACAGGAGGCTGGAGAGATGGCTCAGCCATTAAGAGCACTTGTTCTTGCACAGAGGACCTGAGTTCAATACCCAGTGCACACATGGCAGCTCACAACTATCTGTAGCTCCAGTCCAAGGAGATCTGACACTTCCTTCTGACATCCAAGGGTGCCAGACACTCACATGGTGCACATACATGAAGGTGAGTAAAACACTCACACACATACAATAAAATTAATATATCTTTTAAAAAAAGAAAAATATGTAAGAATACAATGTGGTTTTGTAAACTCTCTGATAGCCATAAATAGGAATGATGTGTGAATATGCATATGATATATATATGTACATGTATCATTTATTATAAAATCTCCCCTGGGATATAAATTAAAAACATAAAAGAAGAAAAAAGCAAATGGAATTAATTTACAAAATATAATATCTAATGTAGCCACACTATTACCATTTCAACATGGAATCTGTATTTAAAACTTGGAAGACCATATAGGTTTTGAAGTATGTTTTATGTTCATGGCACATTTCAATGTGGATGCTGAATTTTAATGGTTAAAATGAAATTGAGTCATTCTGAAACATTCTGAGGAGCTAACTCAGTGGGTAAAAGGCACCTGCCACACAAATACTTGATGACCCAAAGTTAAATCTCTGAAACCAGTGTAGAAATGAAAACATTGTGGCTGGGCAGTGGTGGTGCACACATTTAATCTTAGCACTTGGGAGGCAGAGGCAGACAGATCTCTGTGAGTTCAAGGCCAGCCTGGTATACAAAGTGAGTTCCAAGATAGCCAGGGCTATGCAGAGAAGCCCTGTCTCAGAAAAAAAAAAAAATCCAGATGTTATAGCAAGTACCTACAATCCTAGCACTCATGCAGCAAGCCCAGCACTCATGCAGTGAGCCCAGCATTCATGCAGCAAGCCTAGCACTCATGCAGCGAGACCAGTACTCATGCAATGAGATGGCAGGTGGAGACAGGAGAGTTGCCTGGCAGCTCATGGGCAGGAAAGCTTGAAAGCAGCATCAGCCTGACTCTTTCTGAAACAAAATGGAAAGAGGGAACCAACTCCTGAAGGTTTTTTCCTGAACTCCACATGTGCACTGTAGCATGAACAACTCTCTTTCTCTCTTTCTTACACACACACTAAAAGCAAAAACCAAAGTTGTACATAATGGATGGATGTTACACAGTCTAAATTTATCCCAATTGAAGTGAAGTGATCTGTCTTCTCAGCGATGCTAGCCACATTCTCAACAGGGAAGAGTGGCTAGTAGCTGCCATGGTGAAGGACTCTGATCCCAGTGTTTCAAAAGGGATAAGGGGAATGAAATCAAGTTCCTGAAGTGAAAGAGCCTTTAATCTAACAAAAGAAACAAAGTTTACTCATACATCCATTTCAACATTGCGCAGAAGCTGAGCATGATGGTGTACACCTTTAACCTCAGCACTTGTGAGGCAGAGGCAGAGGCAGGCAGATCTCTGGGAGTTCAAAGCCAATCTGGTCTACAGTATGAGTTCCTGGATATTCAGAGCTACATAATAGACCCTGTCTTAAAATAAATATGTCAACATTGTGCAGAGTGGATGGACAACACAGTCAATGCAAAAGCCTTGGGCACAGGAATGTGGTTGGTTTTTTGTTTTTCCATAGTCTTTGAAGATGAGGCAGTTAAAAAGTCACTCTAGCTACTGGAAATGCTGCTATTATGGGGCTTGAACTCTTGCCTTGGATCCCATTCCCAGCCTTGCAGGGAAACAAACAAACAAAAAACATAATGAACAAGCCAAATAACGACAAAATGAAGAGTTGTCTCTTGGCCCCAGTGTCAGCTGTTTGGGAGCATTAGTCACTTTTATCCTTGCTTGGAAGAAGCAGATGAAAGGAGGAAGGGTTGATTCAGGCTGATAACTTGAAGGATACAGCCCATCGTGGTGAGGTGAGGAGGGTATGGTGGTGGGAGCCGGCCACATAGCATCCACAGTCAGGCAGCCGAGAGAGCTGAATGTTGGTGCTTATCTGCCTTTCTCCTTTTCTTCAGTCCAGAATCTCAGCCCATGGAATAGTGCCGGTCATAGTCAGGGTGGATCTTCTGTTCCCGCTTCAGTGGTTTTTAGGACTCCCTCACAGATGAACCCAGAGGTTTGTTTCCATGGTGATTCTAAACCCCATCAAGTTGACAAGCTCAGTCATCACAGGGGGCTGTAAGGAGACTATGAGAACACCCTCTACAAAGGGGCAGATCAAGGCCATTGTCTGGGTACCAGATGGCTCTCTCATCCCATTCATGTAGCCACAGCACTGACCTGCCTCCTGGGTGTGGGGGGTAGTCTGTGTCTGGGGTTTCCTTTCTTGCCAGATTTCATCCCCAGGGCTCTTCAGCTGGTGACTCTCCCTGGGCAAGGCTGCATGAGATACACATCAGACCCTTGTGGTCCCTGGAGAAGCCACACAGAGGACCAAACCCATAGCAAATGTCAGGCTGCTCCTGTCCCTTTGAGCTGGAAGTATAATGGTGTCAGCAGAGTCCCCTTCCAGAGTCCCCTGTGGGTGGTCCACCCCAGCTAAGAGTTGGTCTTGGCAAGAGTGTGATTCACTTTTCTGTAAATAGAGCTGTGGCTCTTCTAGAACATTGGCTCATAAAAACACTCGGCACCTTTGCTAGCTTTAGTCCCCCAAGAAGCCAGCTCCCCTGCTTCCAGTCTCTCCCTGTCCTCCAGGAAGCCAGCTCCCCTGCTTCCAATCTCTCCCTGTCCTCCTAGGAGGTTTTCTAATTTGTTCCCAAGCCACAGCAGATAACAAGTTTAATCAATTGATAACGTTCAGGGTTCACGCTCTGTAACAACCCCAGCTGATTCCTATTCATGTATGCTAATCCTAACGCACATTAATTATGCATTTAATAAGTCCTTGTTTATTCTGTTTGCCTGCATTCCCTGGATGGCTTTTATGGTGTGAGGTTGAGAATAATGACAGTGTTAGTTGTGTTCCACAAATAACAATTAACTGAGGGTGGATCCTCAAATGGAAATTCCATTTTCTTTTCCTTTCTCAGAAGAAAATGACATTTCATCATCTTCTAGGCCTAGTCCTTGCTCTGCCGCTCACTCACTCTCAGGGCTGTGACTGACTGCCTGTGAGTCCTGTCAGCAGAGATGTGTCTTGTCCCGACTTGAATGACTTCATTGCTTTGAGCTCCGTCCGTTCTTCTAGGCCACTAGGTCTGGGACATGAGCTTAGTATGGCAGCTTGGGAGAGAAGACAGACTTCCCTCCATAGACCTGGGATGTAGAGTGTCTTTAAGATGAGTCTGTGTGAACCCAGGGAAGGGTTGTGATACATCTAAACTCCAAGAAACACCTGGATCAGTCATACTGTTTTGATCCAGTTGGCTCTGTTCTGCAAACAGACAACCCTGTGGCCTATGTGTTTTAGATGTGACCTGCCCACTTGTGAGTGTTAAGACCCTTATTCAGGTCTCCCCCAGTCAGTTGCTGCTGGTTGCTGGGATCGTTGGGGCTATCCATCAGATTGCTTTTGCCCTGGATTCTGTGCTAAAGCTGGTTGTCTTAGGGTTTCTGTTGCAGTGAAGAGACACCATGACCACAGCAACTCTTACAAAGAAAATCCTTTAATCGGGGCTAGCTTCCAGTTTTAGAGATTTAGTCTATGGTCATTATGGCAAGCATGGTGGCATGCAGGCAGACATGGTGCTGGAGAAGGAGTTGAGAGTCCTACATCTGGATCCACAGACACCGGAACGAGCATACTAGACCCAGCTTAAGCATCTGAAACCTCAAAGCCCATCCCCTAGTGACATACCTTCTATAGCAAAGCCATGCCTACTCCAACAAGGCCACACCTTCTAATAGTGCCACTCTCTGTGGGCCTCTGGGGGTCATTTTCTCTCAGACCATCACAGTGGTTATGTTCCGTTGTCTGCAAACGACTACAGCCCCGTGACCTGGCTTCCTCTCACTGCCTTCTTCCTTTCTCACTGCTGTGACATGGGTCATGGCTAAAGCATCTGAAGAAAGGAAGATTGGCACACAGTTTGCAGGTTCAGTGTGCCGCACATCACGGTGGATGTCATGTCAGGAGGAAGGCAAGACAGGTAGTCACATCCCATTGGTGTCCAGGAAGCAGAGAGCAATGAATATTGGTCCTGACTGACTTTCTTCTTTTCATGCAGTCTGGGACCCCAACCCGTGGAATAATGACAGCCATGTTTACGGTGGGTCTTCCTTCATCAGTTAACGCAGTCTAGAAACTCACTCCCAGACACCCGGAGATTTGCCTCCTGGATTCTTCTAGAACCTGTCAAGGTGACATCACTAACTACCACTCCCACCTTCCCCTCTGATGACTGTGATATAGCATGAATTTTAAAGGTTCTTATTAATGAAATCAAACCTGAGGCCAGTTATTGGGGTGAATGCTGGAAGATCAGAGAAGCAGAGCAAGCCACAGCAACCCCCCCTCCTAATTCCTCAGTTGATCCTGTTTCCTCAGACTGGAAGCCTCTCAGTCTTCATCCAGAATGGATCTCAGCTGAACTGTTGCTCAAAAGCCTAAAAGCTTAACCAGGCCAAAAGCTTCTAGTTCCTGGTTTTCATGCCTTATATACCTTTCTGCTTTCTGCCATCACTCCCTGGGATTAAAGGCTCATTTCCTAGGATTAAAGGCGTGAGTCATCATGCCTGGCTGTTTCCAGTGTGGCCTTAAACTCACAGAGATCCAGATCGATCTCTGCCTCCCAAGTGATAGGATTAAAGGTGTGTGTGCCACCGTTTCTGTATCTAGTGGCTGTTCTGTTCTCTGGCCCCAGATAAATTTATTAGGTACACAATATTTTGGGGAACACAGTACCACCACACTGTATAGTAATGTTAACAGCTCTGTGGCTGCCTCTAGGCTCCGGGATCTTTGCAGCCCATTACAGTGGTTCGGGTTCCCTGCCAGCCTTGCAGCCCCTTGTCTTCACTTCACCAACACATACGCTGGAACAATTGGAATTGGAGTGATGACTCGGAAAATTAACCTTACTCTCTCGCTAATTCTGCTCAAGAACGACAGTTTGATGCATTTTAGTTACTTGTTGCTGTGACAGAATACTCTACCAAAACAGACTTCAGGAAGAAAGGGTTTCTTCTGTCTCACAGTCTGAGTAAGGTTCCAGTCCATCTGGGTGGGGAAGGGACAGCTACAGGAGGGTGGGACAGCGGATCCCATGGTGCTCCCTGTCGTCGGGAAGCAGAAAGAGTTGAGTGCAGCTCCTCCTTCTTTCTTTATTCAGTTCAGGACTCCAGCTCAGGGGATGGATTCCTTCACAATCGTGCCTAAAGGTTAAGCTGAATAATCCCTCACTGGGGTCTGGAAGCTTAGCTCCTAGGTACAGTCTAGATCATGTGATGTTGGCAGTCCGTACTAACCGTCACAGGACAGATCCATACAATTGAAGGATGACTGAAAAATGTAATCGAGTGTACTCCACAGACAACATGAAATTTGGGGATTTTATTAAATACTAACAACTAGATAATGAAAGTTCCTCAGTACCAAGGAGAGGTCAGAGTTTGCCCTCAGACTCTGTAGTGTGTGTCTTATGAAATAACCCCCCTGAGTGTATAGGAGAACAACCCCCACTGGAGATGGCCAAGTCTGTGAAGGAAGGGGTGTCACTCCAGGCTCCAGCCTGGCCCCTGCTCTGCAGGTGCTGGGAGTGTGCTAGGACCATGGACATGAGCTGGCTGAGACAGGCAGGAATGGCGTAAATAGTGCTTTCCTGGATTGCTAGGTCAACACTGGAAACCGTCTCCTGCTGGCTCCTTCGTCCTCAGTCACGGAGCTCACTCAGCTCACCAGCCCACTTCTCGGTCCCTGTCACAGCTCACGACTGTCACCTCTTGAGAGCTTGTTCACATACTCTTCCTCTTTATATTCTTAGACATTCTTCCTGGCTCAAGGATCAGGGCACAGAAGTAGAAAACAAACACTTTGAATCCTGTTTTCTGGGGCAAATGAGGTCTTCTTAAATGTCAACACCACAACATAGGTGTCTCCTCTCTTCTTTTAATCAAACCCTTTGCTCCAGGCTTAGCTGTTTGTCTGCAAAATCAACAAGTCGTGGTGACAGTGACATCTTGGCTTTGCTTCCATGCCCTGCCATCTAGGGTTAGCCTGCTCTTCTCCCCTCTAACCTAGGCCATGTAGAGGTTTTGTGTGAGAAGTGGGGCAGGGTTAGATGGCTAGCTGACAGGTTGAGTCATTGTTTCCTCCAAAGGATCAGGGCTAAGCCAAGGGGGACAGTATGTACAGATGGAATTTCAGGCCGCAAGGAACTTGGGGGGATGCATGAAGTCTGGGAAAATACTTGAGGGTATGCACCTTTCCTGATCTCCTGGGGCTCTGCCCTGTGAGAGGCCAGTTACTCTGCCCCGGTCTGCTTTGTCCTGGAGGACTGGGGTAAGTGCTGGATTTTACCTCCTGACAATTCTGAAGAGTGCCCTGTTGCTTAGAGACAGAAATGGTGCCTGAAGTGAAGATAAGGTTGTCAAGGAAACCAAGCCACAAATTCCCTTGTTTTTCTTCGGGTTGCTGGACTGAAGAGTAAAGGATTTTTGCTCTGACAACTGGAAGAAGATGCCTTCCTTTCTGTGTGTGTGTAGCAAATTGATGTGTTGTCCAAAACACAGCCAAGATGGTCCCTAAGTTGATAGACAGGGCATCAAGTTCTTACTTATTTTTTTCTGTTGGAGAGCACTTTCAAGTATAGACAGAATTAGGTGGCCATTTCAATCTGGACTTTTCTTAGCCACTCTATCATACAAATTAGCCTCTTTGAATTCTGACTTCATGTATAATCAATCCCTCATCTTTTTGTGCTGTTGCGGTTTTCTTGGAGACTCCCAGTGGGGGTCTTCCTCTTTCCTATTTTCCATCTTGGATGTACTTTTATGCTTGAGATGGTGACCCTCATACACCTAGACATCTGCCTCTCGGCCCTGGCATTACTTGGGGTTCAAAGAAAAGCGTACTCCTTCACCTTCAAGGAGATCCTTTGTGAAGCTTAAAAAAAAAAAGCCAGCAATAACCCTCAAATCTCTTCTAGCCTACTGTGTCAATGTACTGAAGACAGGTGGGGGTGACATCCAGGAAGAAACCATGCTCATGCTCCCCTGGGGGCATTGAAGGTCCAAATGAAAAAGTTTTTGACTGGTGGTCAAAAGTAGCTCATGTTGTAAGAAGCCTGCTGAGAGCTGTGTGTGTGTGTGTGTGTGTGTGTGTGTGTGTGTGTGTGTCTGTCTGTCTGTCTGTCTGTCTGACTCTTGCCTCCATGGCTTTTTATCCTTCCCTCTCTGTTGTTCACCTCTTTCTCTCCTACCTGAGTGTCTTTCATGGGCAATAATCACATGTTTTCTGAGCATCCCCCACCTCTCTACTTCTAACTATCCCCTTGCCCCACACAAACCTCCTCCACAAATGACCACCCTAAACACAGTCCAGCCCTGTCCCTCTGCCATGGCCAGGGGTGTTTTGGAGAAGTAGCCTGATTGCTCAGCCAAGTGGGTAGCACTGGAAACACAGTCATGGAAGGCAGACAGCTGCTGGGTGGATGTGAGGATGAGGCTGTCAGAGCAGGGAGGAGAGAACTGGGGGTGCAGGGTGAGTACTGTGTGGGTCCTGAGGCAGCAGGATGTTGAGGTACACCAGACCCTTCAAAATGCACAGTATTCTAATTTTAAGGGGAGGAAGTGGGGGCTATTCTCCAGATCCCCAAGATATAGGCTCCAAATGTCCTGTTAAGTATCTCTGCCAAGATGGCCTTCAGACATGCCCATTCTGTCCCTACCTTCTGTGTCCCATTGCCCATAATGTACTGGTCGTCACCCAGGTGTTCTTGGCTAGAAGTTCTTACTGCTGTCATGACACCTTTCCATCCCTCCCCACCCCCATTTCCATCAAATACCAAGCATCCTGGCCCTGTCCCACCACAGCCACCCCCCAGCCTCCTCTGGCCTGCTGCCTCCTTGCACTGGTCTCTCCCCAACACCCTGCACTCTGTCCCCAGACTCAATTTCTTTACTTTTTTTTTTTTTTTTTTAGATTTTTTTTTCTATGTGTACAGGTGTTTTGCCCACATGTATGTATGTGCACCATGTGTGTGTAGTGCCTACAAAGGCCAGAAGAGAGGATCAGATCATCTGGAACTAGAGTTACAGATGGTTGTGAGCCACCATGTGGGTGCTAGTCACTGAACCCAGGTCCACTGGAAGAGCAGTCAGTGCTCTTAACTGAGCAATCAATCTCCAGGCCCTGACCTCACTTCTTAAAAGGAAATCTTTTTTCCTGCTGATCACCACCTCTCTGAGGAAAGGAAGAAAAAGTATTTCCATTACTGACCTCTCATCTCCCATGGCCTTGAGTTCTGTGATCTGCTTGCCTGGAGACACCCCAGCAACATAGGAAGGTCTTGGTGTCTCTGCATCATCTTTACCAACACTTGTCATTGTCTGCGTTTTCCTAGTGGATGTGAGGATGTGTGTCCTGGTGATTTTGACTTGATTTCCATGATAGTTAATAACAGTGAGCAGTTCCTACATTAGGGGCCAGAGACCTTGTGGGTATCAATGATCTAATGTATGGAGCCTCTCCTTCAGTTCCTGGGTACACACCGCAATGACATATAATGTGTAGAGTTGTGTAAACTCTTGATTGAATCATTCTTCCAAAGAATGTACCCTGACCCAGGGGAGGAAGGTGAACCTCTGGTTTGTTTACAAGAAGCAGGGTATGAACCATTCCCTGGAGGAAGTGTGGCCTGTATAGATGGGGAGAGCTTATTTCTTTGTACTTTTATTTTACATTACAAGCACCGATAGCATCGAATAATCCTTTCTGTACCCAAAGGCATGGCACTCTTTCCTCCTCCCTCTTTCTTACCCACAATTCCATGCATGCATTTTCAAGTTCAGGAATCCCATAGTTGGCCATTTTCTCCTTGTTTCCATTCATCTGCAAGAGAAAAAGAAATACCCTTGCTTTTCATGAGTGTTAGAAAATTCTCAGTGACAACTTCAGACAGACTCTGTAGCCAATGCAGACAGAGTGGCACCTGGGTGGCATTAGCAGTCCTGGACATTTCTGGATTCTCTGACTAGAAGTTACCATTTGCCTCTGAGCTGAAGCCCAGGATGTTCCCTTTTGGCAAGCCACATTAGGGAATCTACTGTCCAGCAAAAATTTTAAGTATGGACATAAGATGGGAGTGATTTAAGGACTGAAATGCGGTTCTGGAGACTACCCCATGACTTGGAGAGGGTGGGGAGGATGGCAGGTAGAATGTGTTTATAGGACCAGGTGCAGCTCAGCCTCTCTGTGCTCTTTACTAAGACAGCAGGGTTGTGTTTGACTGTTGTGGATGAAGGATGATGGAGAGGCTGATGATCAGTCTGTACTGCTTATCACTTGAAAATGGGGAGGAAACACAACCCTTTACTTTAGAGCTCACTCTTCTCTATTTACTCCAAACCTTACCTCCAGGTTAACTAGTCTGAGAGGAGGGAGCAGGAAGAAAGGGGACCCGAGGTCAAAGCTGGACAACTTAGGCACTTCTCTTGAACTCTGATGGTGGTAAAGTGGTTTTCTTCCATGAAAAGAATTTTTTCAAGGTCCTGGAGGCTGGGCATCTTAAGAGAAGTAAGTAGTAGGCAGAGATGGTTCCTTCAGGCAGTGCTGAGGATCCACTTGTTCCAGATCTCTGTTAGTTACTTTTCATGTTGTGCCAAAGTACTTGAGAAGGGGGCTTAAGGAAGGAAGTGGGGATCCAGCCTTGGCTTACAGTTCAAAGAGATCCAGTCCTGGCTTACAGTTCAGAGGGATCCAGCCCTGGCTTACAGTTCAGAGGGATCTAGTCCTGGCTGATAGTTAGGAGGGATCCAGTACATCATGACAGGGAAGATGTGGTGGCCAGAGCAGGAGGCAACTTGTGACATTGAATCTGTCATCAAGAAGCAGGGTGAACATGCGGTTGGGCTGAGCTATAAAACATTAGGGTCTAGCCACCAGATCCCTCCTCATCCATGAGTCTCCACCCACAAAAGGTTCCACAACCTTCCCAATCTCCATCATCTAGGGACCAAATGTTCATACAATGGTAGAAACATCCATCCAAAACACAGCAAGGTCTTCCTCCATGGCTTGTAAGTGGACAAACTTTCCCCATGACTCTTTACATTATCTTCCTTATGTATCTGTCTGGGATGTTTTCATTGTCCTGTTGTTAAAGAGTTATTTTTAATATTTGATATAGAACCAGAAGAGGGCATTAGATTCCCTCTGGAGCTGGAATCACAGTACGGGAAATGAAGCACATTGGGTCCTTTGCAAGAGCAGTATGCAAACACTGAGACATCTCTCCAGCCCCAACATTTCCCTTTTTATGAGGACATTAGTCATGGGCTAGGGACCCACATTGCTTCATAGTGACCTCAGTTTAGCCTACCTACCTATCTGCTGACACTGTTTTTAAATGAGACCACATTTTAAGGCATTGGGGTTTAAGATATTGTCTTAGAGTTTCTATTGCTGCAACAAAACACCATGGCCAAAAAGAAAGTTGGGGGGGAAAGGGTTTATTTGACTTACACTTTCAGGCAGGTCACTGTTCATCACTGAAGGAAGTCAACATAGGAATTCAAACAGGGCAGGAACCTGGAGGCAGGAGCTCATGCAGTAGCCATGGAGGGGTGCTGCTTACTGGCTTGCTCCTCATGGCTTTCTCAGCCTGCTTTCTTGTAGAACCTGGCACCACCTGCCCAGGGTGATACCATCCATAATGGGCTGGGCCCTCTCCCATCTACCGATAATTAAGAAAATTCTCTACAGCCGGATCTTATGTGTTTTCTTAATTGAGGTTCCTTCCTATCTGATGACTTTAGCTTGTATCAAGTTGACATAAAACTATTCAGCACAGGTATCAACATATGAATTTGACAGAGATATGGTTGAACCCCTAAACTCTCTTTCTGGGGACAACTAGACAGAGGATATTAGCTTGCTTTCAGAAATACATAAAAAAGAATTCAAGCCAAAGATAATCTAATTACTTCTCAGTCAGGTACGTCAGTGGTGTGACAGTGAGTCTGTAGTGGACATAAGGTAGGAGTAGGGGAGAGGGACAGGTGCCTTGTAGTATAATGAAATCCCAGCCAACAGATCTCAAGAGGCTAGAATCCTGATGAGTTAAGGCCAGGCAAAGTGAGCACCAACTAGGGGTCCTGAGGGAGGCCTGGAGTCAGATCCCCAAAGAGATGATTAAAAAACCTATTGAGAAGCTGGGGGAACACATGGGGTTTATTCAGAAATCTGAGTTCTCTTGTGCCCTCGGGGGCTTGTTGATATGAGAAGAGTCACTGTCCCCTCCTGGCATGGGAGAGCCCCAAGAGCAAAAGTCAGGTCTTGGCAGTGGTTTCTCTTGGGATAGTGTATTACTTGTCTGTTACTGTGATGTAATATGCTGACCACACATGAGTCAGGGAAGAAAGGGTTTACTCTATCTTACAGTTCCAGAAGGGTTACAGTCTGGGATATTAGGGAAGGCATGGCAGCTGAGGGACCACATTTCATCCACATACAGGGAGGAGGGTCAGAAGAAGAGGAGGAGGAGCAAGAAGGGGGAGGCAGAGGAGAGGGACAGGCTATATAAGCTTAAAGTCCACCCCCAGTGACGTACTTCCTCCAGCAAAGCTCCACCTCTTAAAGGTTCCCTAATCTCTCCAAACAGCACCACCAATAGGGGGACCGTGTATCAAATACGTGAGCTTGTGGAGGGCATTTCTCGTTCAAACCGCCACAGTGAGTTCTTGCCCACAGTGGAGGTTATGCACTCTTCTAGGACCCAGTATTCCACATCTGTGCTTTCATACCATAAACTTTAATCATAACATTTCATAGTCATTTCATATCATCTGGGCTGGACCCTTGGCTGAAAGGGATGCCACCGTCTAGGATGGAAACAGGAGGTCACGGATGGCACAAATCTTTTCAGGTCTTTGGAAGGACCTCAGTGGGACAGAGTCTGGATGTGCTGGTTAATTCTTGTCAACTTGACACAAACCAGAGTTACCTAGGTAGAAGAAACCTCAGTCAAGGAATTGTCTCTGTCAGAATGGCCCATGGCACGTGGTAGGCATTTTCTTGGTAAATGAGTGATGTGGGATGGCTTTGCCCACTGCAGGTCATGTCATCCCTGGGCAGGTGGTTCTGTGTTCTATAAGAAAGCAGGCTGAGCAAACAATGGGGAGCAAGCCAGTAAGCAGCACCCCTCCATGGCCTCTGCTTCTGCTTGAGTTCCTGTTCTGACTTCCTTCAATGACAGGCTGTGATTGGGATGTGTAAGATAAACCCTTTTCTTTCCCAAGTTGCTCTTAGTCATGACATTTATCACAGCAACAGAAAGCAAACTAATACACTGTGCTTGTCTCTGTTCTGTCTGTCTTAGAGTGAAAGGCAAAGTCTCAGAGGGAATAGATGAACCTTGTTGTACAGCTGGGCCACAACTCAATAAACCTACTCTTAAGTTTACTGCTCTAAAACATCCTAAATTGAATTGTAGTATTTCCTTATTTCAGTTGTGTGTGTGTGTGTGTGTGTGTGTGTGTGTGTGTGTGTGTACACAAGCTCACATTTGCAGGTGGAGGCCAAAGGTCAAACATAGGTCTCATTCCTTAAAACTTGCCTACCTTGTATTTTAGGAGGTCTCTCGTTAGTCTAGACCTTGCAAATTAGGCTAGGCACATATTAGGCTAGAACAAATTTGCAATTTGTTCAACATTAATATTAATGTATATTATATATGAAGCATATATAATATAAAAACCCTGGCACCAGTGTACTCTATACCATTGGTACTTCACCCTTATTATCACATAACTCACTCTGCTTCCTGGGTGGGTGGAAGAGAGAAGAGAAAGAGTAGAGAGTGACAGGTGATGGCTCACATACCACGTACTTCCAGCTTAGAAAAACATTTGAGAAGGATCATCATGGAAGTATGCCAGATGCATATGGCTTTTGTTCCATGGCAAAGTCAAAAAGTTTTGAGTTTTAAAATAATCACAAATTAAATCACTTTCTAAAGGAAGTGCTTTTGGCTCGCAACTGTTTAAAACTGTTCGTGTTTTCCTTGCTGTGCAGGCTGTGGACAGCCACCATCTATTGATAACCTGAGAAAGAAACCCTAGGGTCTGCCAAGGCTAACTGCGACCACATTCAATGCCAGGAACCTTCAAGGTCAGAAAATGGTCTTGAACAAACGCTTTCTTCCTCAGGGCACAGAGCCTGGAAAATTTTATTTGCATGCTTATTAGTGGATTAGAAGTAAATCTTGCTTTTGAATAAAGACCCGTTCTTCATATCTCTCCACTTAAGCTGGTCCTGGGCTGTGGGGTATGAAATCTAATCTGCAGTACCAGGAAATGGTTATTTATGTGAATGCTCTCCTACAGCCATTAGGCTCTCCGGAGCGTTGGAAATGATATGTTTCTGTCCTCTGACTCCTGGAGAACTTGGGTTTATGTATTCCACCTCTGCCTGCATGGCCAGCTCTGAGTGAGGGGATTAGAAGCCCCCAGCTGTGACTGGCAGAAGCCCTCTGCATTAGCCTAGAACATTCTACAGCCCCATCACCTTTGTTAATGTGCTGGCTTTGTGCTTAGAGAGAATTTGCAAGCTCTCTTCAAGCAACTATGCCTCTTGTTCCTCTGCTTTACAAATGTTTTCCTCTAATTAAGAAAGGGAATTGGTTGTACCCTTGCTGAGATAGATATTCCCCCTTCCTGGCAGGTGAATGGGCACAGGAAGAAAGAACACACACACACACACACACACACACACACACACACACACACACACACACACACACTCTCTCTCTCTCTGAGAGAGAGAGAGAGAGTGAGAGAGAGAGAGAGAGAGAGAGAGAGAGAGAGAGAGAGAGAGAGCGCTCTGACCCCACCAGTGATGACCAAAGCTGACCCTTGAAGCCCATTTCTTCCAGAACACACTGCAGGTGCAAGTGGTCCCTCCATGCCTCCAGGCATTTGGATTCCCAAGTCCAAGTCTAGCCTGAGGATGATGGTCCTGGAAATGACATTTCTCCATACAACTGGGCAACTCCCTTTAGGAACTTTTTGGGCAGATGATGCTGAATGCAGCATGTGGTGCTTTATATAACCTCTCTGATGGGTTTTCTGACTTCCCAGTTTTTGTAAGGCAATGACCCAAAACAGAAAATCTGAAATATGAGCCTCTTTTTTTTTCCCTGGCTGATAAGTACACTACAGTCTTTCTGGGCACACAAACTCCTTTAGTATTTTAATTTTACATATGGCTTTGAGGTTACCTCATAGTTTGAGAAGGAAGGCTTTGTACTTGGTTGCTTTGCCTTCTGGAAAGTTCTAACGTGTAGTATTCTCTTATTTAAGAAAGGGATAGGATGGATTTTGGAAGACATCATCAGCCTCTGTCCCATGAAGCAGTCTGTCAGAACTAATCTTTCTATGTGAGCTCTGGGAAGGGCCCACTACCACCCCCACTCCATATCACCCCTCTGTAGGATCAATGTGTGGTGGTTAGGAGGATTCTGGCTCAGCCAACCACTAGGGCACGTTGGAAAGGTACTGAACTAAGGGTGGGGATATGGCTCAGTGTAGAGCACTTGCCTGCCATGTGCACAGCTGTGGATCTAGTCTCCAGCACTGTAATGACAGCATTGACCTGTTTTGCGGCTACCCTTCTTTCTCTGCATTCCTCTGGCCAGTTTCCGCTTTCCTGTTTTGTTTTATTGTTTTGTTGTTATTGTTCCCCCAAACAACAGGCGGTTCCTGTCCCGTTGATACTATGCTGCATCCATCACCTCCCTGTGGTCTTTGCAGTCCACTGTCCTACCTGGGCTGCACCTTTCTCATGCATTTCTTCTGGAACCTTCTGAGTTGAAAGGGTTTCTTCCCCATTCTCTTGGCTCTCCCTTCCCTGTCCTGATGATTTCATAAGCAGATACAAATATGCCCCTGTCAAGTTCAGGGGCTGACGTGCAGTTCAGTGTCACCCCATTTCATGGCCAGGGTCCATTCAACAAGCAGATCTAGGTCTGATTTACTCTTGGGAGTCCACAGTGAACAAGAGGTAAATGATCTGTAATTCCTCTTCTTGATTTTCCACCCTCTACCCCAACTCCTCAGGGTTGAGGGAGAAAGAAAGAGGAAGGGGAATGTGTTTGGGGGTGAGAACCCTGCAAGGATGATTAGGCCTTGAGAGCCTTTGCCTTCGTGAGTGGATGAGGCTGATGTCATAGACCTGAGTTAGTTATGAGCAGAATGGGTTCCTGATGAAAAGATGAGTTTGACTCTCCTGCCTTCTCTGCCATACATCTGCTCTTAGGTCCTTTGCCCCCAACTGCGGGAGAGTGTAAGATGCTCTTCACCAGGTGCGGGTCCCCTGGCCCTGAGCTTCTCAGCATCTAGAACTGGAAGAGATAAATTTCTCTGCTTTCTAAATTACCCAGTCTCTGATATCCTGCTCTACTAACACCAAGTGTTCAAAAGCAAGTGCCAGAGTCCTTTCCTGAGTGGTACAACTGTGACTTCCTGTCTTCAGAGTAGCAGTTTGTCAAGTGGCCATTTCCCCCATAGGATCTAGTTGGAGGGCACCTCAGAACCTCCATATGGGAATAGCCTCAAAGTAGGGCTCCCTTCAGGAGGGGGCTGGGGAACACCTCTCTGCACTGATCCCGTTGAGTCCCTTTGTCCTCCGAGAAGGGCCTCTCATGATAAGAAGAGATGTTTATGTCTAATTCACCTTCCGAAAGGTCAGTAACCTTTGCCCCCTAGGGCTGCCTGCTATCTCCCATTTGCCAGCCCTAGCCACTTCTTACCTCTCCCTCTGTCCAGGATGTGTTTCCATAGCAACTCGAGCATCTCTCCTGAAGGAGCTAGAGGTAGGCAAGTTTCTTCATCCTCAGGCACACCCTAATTTGCTCTCTTGGGTACCTGCCTGTGCTTGCTCTCTCTGCCTTTCAGCCGGGGAGTAGCAGCATCTAGGAGGGACAAGGGCCAGACCCCTCCCTCCCCAAGCAGTGCTGCTCCAGAGGACATCCTGTGGTGACAGAAATGTTCTGTCTCTGCACTAGCCAACAGAGCAGATTCAGACCTCCCCCCGCCCCTCCCGCAGCTGCTGAGCCCTTGAAATGTAGCTCCGGTGACTGAGAAAGTGGAGTTGTAATCGAGCTTCATTTCCACTGATTTAAGTTTAAATATCCACTTGTGGCTACTGCATTAGCCTCGTGAGGTTCAAGAGTGGAGGCTGAGAGGGTAACAGCAGCACTTTTTCTCAACAATAGCTCCGAGACCAAAAAATCCTCAGCAAGTGTCTTGTTCTCCTCTGGAAGCCATCTTCGTGGACTCCTAAGCCATAAATAATTGGAATTGTGGATGGCCAGTCTAACTGGCAGGTCATAAAACCATGTGGCTAGGGAGATGGACACTACCTTTTATTTTATTTTACATGTGTGTGTGGGGGGGGGTACTCACACATGCATTTGTGTACTCGTGTGTGGAGGCTAGGAGTCAACATTAGGCCTCTTCTGCAATTGCTCATCACCTTGAACTTTAAGAGAGTGTCTCTCACTGAACCTGGAACTCTATGATCTGAATAGGCTGGCTGGTCAGCAAGCCTCGGAGATCTCCTTGTCTCTGCCTCCCCAGCACTAGGATTATTAGCATATGTCACAGTGCACAGCTCTGTTGTGTATCTTCCGGGGCTCAGGCCCACAAAGCAAGCACTTTACTGAGTGAGCTGTCTCTCAAGACCTGACTCTAACCAGCATCCTCTCACCTCTTTCTTGGTAGAGAGTCTCACTGTGCAGCCCGGGTGGCCTGGAACACACTATGTAGACTAAACTGGCTTTGAACTAATGGAGATCCTCTTGCCCTGAGATTAAACATGTGTACCACCAAGACCTGCCACTAGCCTTCATTAATGGAGAGTTTTCCTCCCAGCCTTCTGTTGCTGAGCTGCCTGCTAGGGGGGGTCTCTTACTCCTTCAGGAGTGAGATTGGACGTTTAGCCCAGCCATCCTCTGGGTCGTTTCTTGGGAGATGTACCTGCATGGGGCAGTGTCATCATGGGCTTGGGCTAAGAGGCAGAGTGTCCACTCTCTGCCATTCCCTCTGGGGATTAGGTGGCAGGTGGGCCACAGTCAATGCTGCACAGTATCTGAGACACCTGTGGTTATAGAGAATGGAACTGAGGGTCTCTTCCTTCCATGCAGTGACTGTGACTTCCAGTCTACCATAGCAGAGAATCAGGGTTTTCACATCTTTCTTGTTCGCATTAACCATTGAGTCTTAAAACCACATGGCTAGGGAGATTGGAGTTAAGCTTTGTTTTATTTCATTTTATTTTACTGTGTATGTGTCTGTGTGAGCGTGCACATGTGTGCAGGTACATGTGCATATGTGTGCAGGTACATGTACATGTGTATGCTCAGATTATGGCTGCACTTCAGAATTTCAGTTGCTCTGTAGAGGGTAACTGATGTCTTAGTTAGACCACGAAATTCTTGTCATGATATTAAAGCTGACTTGAATATTATCACTTTAAAGTCTATAGCCCTACAGTATGGAGTAAAAACTAGGATTTGTTAGTTGAGCCAGTTCTGGAGGCCGAGTTAATATAGAGTTTCTGTAACTAAAGGTGTAATTTAATAATCAAAGAAGAGTGCACTTCCTGGTGTAGTGGGGCACTGAGAGAGCTGGCGCAGAAACAGAGCCAGCCTGGACCCCAAACTCCAGCTCTGCTCACGTTGGCCAGCTACACCACACGTCTAAAAGCTTCCAACCTTCTAAAACTGCATAACAAGTGGAGGACTGGCTGCTCAAACATGAGCCTGTTGGGGGAGTGCATTTCATATTCAAACCATAACAAAGTTTCTTCAAAGGGCTGACATCAGATTGATTCAGAAACAAAGCCATTTCTGCCACTGTGCCATTATGCTGAACATTCAGTTCTGGAAGAAAGCATTTGCTTGGCCCTAGTGCAGGGAAATTGTAGAGGCTGAGAGAGGGGCAGAGAGGATCTCAGCTAATGATCCCATTAGCACTATGTATGACAGAGCTAGGGCTTTCTCAAGAGAAAACAGAACACCCACCCAAAAGGAGGGTGAGGATGCTAGACATATGAAGACAGCCCTCTAATACACACACACACACACACACACACACACACACACACACACACACCCTCTATAAATAGAACCAAGAGGTATGAGCATACACAGGATGGGGTTATGTGATCAAATCTGGTCCTCATCTGCTGTTGTGATTTTCATCAATGAATTACAAAATAGGAAAGTTCATTATAGGAAGGGGGCTTGGGTGTTGACTCTGTTTCTCCTCATATGCCCACTTTACAGACTGAGGAACTAGACACTTGTCCAAGGCTGAATCACAGAAGCAGTGGGACAGAAACAGGTGTCTGGACTGCAGAACCATGTTCCCAATCCTGCCTGTCTACCCTGTCATCAAATGCTTGTAGATTTCTCAAATATGTGACATATGGCTGTAATACTATCACTAAAGAGGCTGAGGCAGAAGGATTGCTACAAGAAGACTTGGCTACAGGGTGAAACCCCATCTCAAAACACAAGACAACAATGTCAAAGCCCATTGCCCTTCTGCACAGCTGGCCATTGCTGTTGCAATCCCACAGATGCATGTGTGTTGTAGGCGGTATCCAACCCTAGGCTGCAGATGACAGATCATCCCAATATAAATTCATTTTCCTCCCTGCTCCTCTCATATAGCAACCAGAATGTCCAGGATCTGCTGGTCATGGTTCTTAAGCTTGACCTTGGGAAGTGATCTCAAGGATGAAGTCCCTAAGATGGTTTTCTGTCAGAAATGATCTTCAGTCAACTCAGAATGGACTTGGGGAGCAGTTTCCTTACAATAATAGTTTTAGAATGTCTTACTTCAGAGGAAGCTGCATCCTTCGCATCGAGGGAAAACCTGGAAGAAGGAAAGCCAAGGCGGTCTCTTCAGTGGTCGCTGCGTTGGTAGGTACAAACAGTATCTCTCCCGCCTCCCATTACTAGACAGCTCTGTGAGGAGCATTTTCGTCCTGGGTGCAATTTCATAGCCTTATGATATAAGCCTTTCCTTCAGAAACAATATGTTTTGCAGCAAAATTAGGCTCTTGTATCTCACAGCATCTGCTGTGTTCATCACGTGGAGCTGGCTGAGTACAAGACATGGGCGGTGTGTTCTGCCCCGGAGGGCTAGCCATCTGCTCTGGGTGGGACAGTAAGGGCAGGGAAAGCCTCAGTCTGACGGACAAGAAGGAAGGAGACTGGTGGCTTCTCCTTTGAAAGGCAGTCCCCTCCCCTCCCCATAAATGGTCAAAGAATTGTAGAAGTAGAATGGACCCCAGTGATAATGTAGGCCACTTGCTTATTTTAAGAGGAAATTGAAGCATGGGACTTTGTGACTTGCAAAGATGATGGAAGGGGTAAGAAGGGATGACTGTGGTACAGAGCATCCCAGTGACTTCGCCTCTGATGGTAGGGATGCCTTGTCCTTCCCTCACTTCTGAGACCCAGGCAGGCTTCTCGTTTTCCTTAGTTTTTTTCTCCTCCAAAAACAAAACAAATTTTCCTGTAAAGCTTTCAGACGATAACCAGCGATCACTATGGAGTGAACGTTTGATTCTTCTGCCTCTAGAATCTGTAATTTGAATACCCAGTGCGACACAGCAGGAGTCAGGATCTGGGGGTGACTGACTCGGGGGTGAGCTTGTGAATGGAGCCAGTGCCTGCACCAGTTATTGTTCTCACTGCTGTGACACTTGCCGAGAGCGGCTGTGTCTTCAGAGAACAGATGGCCCAGACGGCCATGGGAATCAAGGTGTGGCTGCTGCAGTGGTCAGAAGGCAGTGGCCACGCTGCCTCTGCAGGAGGAAGTAGGGACAGGTGAAGGCTGGCACGCTGCTGGCTTTCTCCTTTTTGACCAGTTGAAAACCCTAGCCTGTAGCATGGTGCCACCCACATTCTGGAGGAGTCTTCTGACCTCAATTAACCCAATCTAGAAACAGCTTCACGGACACACCCAGAGTGGTGCAGTGACTCTGAGTCTAGTTAAGTGGGAGTATCAAAAAGAAGAGGGTACCGGACCTTGTAAGCACCCCACAGCTCTTGCCAGACAAAGAATATTTGACTTGTAACTCAAATGTTTGCCCTCCCCTCTTCATTTCCACATTGTAAAGGACAGTAGCCAGAGAACATTGGGGTGCAAGGTGACCTGCATCCCTTTGTCCACACTGTAGAGGCTTAAAGATGACCTCAGAGGTGACTTGGCATTCCCAAAGCGCACTGCTGAGATGGTGTACGCAGCAGAGCAAGTGGAAGTGTCAGGCCACACTCCCTGATCAAGGGCAAGCAGCAGCTCTTCAGCCAGAGAATGTACCATGAGCATAAATCCACCTCTCTCAGAGGCCCATTGGCTTGTCCATCAGAACACCAGGCCTCAAGGTTAACAGCTCCAAGTGCTAATGTGCAATTGGCTGAATTACAAACGGCCCAAGCTTAACCATTAGCCTTTCTCCAACTTGGCCTTTGAAGAGTCCTGGGATATTTATCAGGCTGGCACAGGTGTCATGGGTAGATGAACTTGAACTGGTGTTTCCCATTGACTGCTCTGCCTGTCTCATCCACCAATATTTTGGGGTTATTCAAAAGCCCATTCTCCGCCTGCACAGTTAGCCGTTCCTTCTGCAAATGCAATTCATTTGTTTGAGTGTTTTGTTATATAAATTACTTCCAGCCTTGGGCTGCAGATATAGCTATATACTGATTGGGCCAGAAGTGGGGTAAAGCTTCTGTTGGCCCTATATAATCAAGTTGGTGTACCCAGGGGTTGACCACTAGGCAGAGCTCTAAGCAGAACTCCAGGGAGATAATAATACGTTCCTGAGACTTAACACTCAAATGGAGACTCACGATAAAAATTCATTGAAGGGTTAGGGATATATAGATGAAATTATTAAGGCCACTCCACATAGTTAAAAGGGAGGTTTATTTTGTGGGGTAATTTACAAATGAAGGGGTAGGTAGGTTGCAGGGTCTGGGAAAGGTATGGCGCAGTCCGGCGGTGTTCTCTAGAGAACTCAGCTCAGTCTACCTCCAGCGTCCAGGGTCCAGGCACCAAAGAGATCCCTCTCATCATGATCCTGGGTCTTCAGCATCCTCTCTCAGCCCCACCTTGTAGGCATGACCATTACCGAAGCCTCAATGGGGGTTGGAACTTCCAGGCCAAGGCTGGAATGGCTGCCCACTGCAGGGATGTAGCTCAGTTAGTGGAATGCTTGCTCAGCATGCAAGAAGCCTGAGATCCACTCCAGCACAGTATAAAGGGTGTGGTGACTCATGCCTATAACCCCAGCACTCAGGAAGTGGAGACAGATGGCTCAGAAGTCCAAGTTCATCTGCTGCTTAAAGAGTTCAAGGCCTGGGATACATGAGACCTCAGCAGCAGTCCAAGGCTTTAGCATGGATAAGCCCCCCTCTATAACGATCCATCTTGTCATGGGGCTGGTCAGAACAGTGTGTGACAGATGAGATGAGGGCTCGCATCAGAGGCAAGAACTGCTGTTCGCATCAATCCTGCTAGCATCCCATCCCAGGACACTAAGGGACAGCAATTCCCTGAGGACTAAATGAGATTAGTGGCCCTTTATTCTGCCAAGTATCTATTCAGGGTCGTCTCTGTACAACAAGACCTGCCCTGCAGAAGCTGAGACCCTGGCTGGGGAGGGCTCAGATCTCCAAGCAAATTAAAAAGAGACAGGGAAGTACCCTCCTCAGGGCACTTCCATGGGGGACAATGCATGCTAGAACTTCCTAGGATCCACAGGCTACACAGTCTCCCTGCTGCCCCAGAGTGGTCTCGGGGGCTCTTTTGTGCCCCCGAAGGAATTGCTTCATGTCTAAGCATGTGGCTGGGACACTAGATGCAAAGGCGCTTTGGCCAGGGAAAGGTTCACATTCTGGCTGTATTTGTACAGAGATGGAGACACACACAGCAGGGGCTACCTGTGGGGTGACTTAAGAAGCCCACTCTGTCTGAAAAGCCAGCTGGAGCCAGAAGACTCTTAGCAGCACCTTCGCCTGGTGTTACTAAAATTCCTTCCCTGGAGGAGATGTGAACAACATCTACCTCCTCCTCATGGGGTCCTAATTGGCAAACCAAAGTTCAGTTTCACACAGTTCACTGCAGAGAAGCAGTGAGTGCTTACAGAACATGGGTGGGGCTCACTGATAGAAGGATGGATGGCCTCTCTGGAAAGCCTCTCCGGAGTGGACCATGACTGTGCTGTAGCCACACAGAAGGAGCTCTTTCCCCACTCTTCCTCAATCTGTGTATTTTAGCCCCTGCCCTAGACTTTGAGGCTGTATGCAGTTCAGGCTAAATTACACACAAATGGTTGGAATATCAGGTGAGGGTCCAATGACCCCCTCTTCCTCTGGGGTATGTCAACAGTTCACTTGCCTCATCATGGGGAACTCTAACAGGTAGACACAGATGACTTTGTGTTTGGCTCGGAGGACTGTGCTTTATAAGCTTTGATCCCTAAGGGATGAACTGTTTGGGGCTTTATAGCCTAGGGCTAAAGTGGAAGAGAGTGTAAGTTCTGCATCAGGCTCCTGGAGTCAGAGAGTTAATCTCAGTCTAGTCCATAAACAGGAAAGCAGCATGTGCTTTTTACCTGGCAGAGCCCATGAGTTTAAAGGGCTGAGGATCACAAGGTTGCATGCTTGACTCGGAGGTCCCTGTAGCACAGGCTGGAAGGCTTGTCCCCAGCAGAGCAAGCTGAGGAGCTCTGAATGCTCTCAGCCTGACATAGGCTGACCATCATGAGGACTTTGGCGTGTCTCCTTGGCTCTGGGAATACAACCAGCGGGCATCTATGGCCATTGTCTTTCTGGCCCCTTCCAGTTTCCTCTAGGGACCTACAGAGCCTATTTGATCGAAGTGAACCACCTTCCTTGTCCAGTAGATAAAAAATGGATTTGCTAGCCACCCAACCCCATCGTATCACATCTTCTCCTTCCCTTACCCTTCAAACCAACCAGCAAGTTTAGCCCCATACCTCCTGGCCTCTCAGGCCCCAGGAAGAAGCATCACTCTGCCTTTATCTCCCTTCCAAAGCTTTGGAATTTTCCACTGTCTATAAGGGTCCCTGACTCCAGGCATTCTTCATGCACACCCCACTCATCACCCCCGAGTCAGTCACCCAGGCACATCACATAGGGCAGCTTGAAGCAGACTAGAGGTTTGTTCCCAGTGTGGGAGCTGTACCAGGGTGCTAGCCTTCCGTGGATCAGAATACAGCTTGTGTGGTCCTTACCAAAATTCTTCAGTACTGATACTGGGCTTTGATGATGATTTGGGACATATTCCCGTCACTTTAATCCAAATGTACAGCAACCGTACTAAGATTTTGTATACATCATAAATATTTTTAAATTAATTGGGGGCTGAAAAGATGGCTCAGTAGTTGAGATTACGGAATACTCCTCCAGAGGACCAAGGTTCAAGTCCCAACACCCACATGACAGCTCATAGCTGTCTATAACTATAGTCTCATGAGGATCCCATGCCTCTGGTCGCATTCACTTCTGTGAGTGTCAGAGAAGAGCGAGGTACCTCACTAGTGCATGTTTAGGGCAGAACATAGTGTAGAGAGAGCTGGACACTATCTGTGATTTCGAGATATCAGCTGGAGGGCTTGTCCTGGCTCACCGAGGATAGTAAGAAATTACTGTTCACTATGTGATAGACTTCATACACAGGCACGGATAAGCTCAAACACTCCTCTGCTTGAGCCTCATCAGGGGACCGACTGAAGCTCTTAGTCCCATAGAAGAGATCACAGTCTCCTGCTTTCTTCTGGGGGGAAAAAGTATGAATCACTTTGGCCTGTAAAACACACACACACACACACACACACACACACACACACACACACACGCACACACACACACACACACACACACACACACACACACACGCACACATAGGCATGCACATACCATAGTTCAAGGTCAGCTTCACATACACACACACACACACACACACACACACACACACACGCACACATAGGCATGCACATACCATAGTTCAAGGTCAGCTTTATAAATCAGGTGTCTCCTTCCATTGTGAGTTCAAGGGATCAAACTCAGGTCCTCAGGCTTGTGGGGCAAGTGCTTCTACCTGCTGAGTCGGACATCCAGTTGGGATAAATGTCTCTTAGTTTGCTGAGCACTTGGCACCAGAGAGCATGCTGTCAGTACTCCGGTGTGGAGGAGAAGGCTGTGTTGCCTTCAGATGTAAATATGCATGGCTATTCTCTGGATATGCCGTATTCTTCTTGATTCTATTTGCTCAGCTTCCCACTGTGAGGTGTGCTCCCTCCTGTGCTGGTCTTGAAGTCCCTTTCCCCTGTTGTTCCTCTCTGTCACCTTCCTGCTCCCTCATCTGACATTTCCCAGGAAGGGGAGTTAGGAGGTGAAAGGCTGGACTAGCAGATGCCAAAGTCAGACCATCAAAAACAGCCCAACCCTATGGAGAAGAAGCTCGACTGCAGTCTTTGGGCCCTTTCCTCTCCTGATGCACATAGGGTGACCCCTAGAGAAGTCTGTGCATCCCTGCCAGCTGGCTTCCCTGGGCGCTCCAATGGCAGCAAATGGCTGGGAGCCCATCGCTACCAGAAGGAGGCCAAGGGAGACCTCATTTGCAAAAGGAGCTGTGACTTCCAGGCTCTTCCGTCTCATTTATTGGGAAATAGCTTTCCTGTCTGGCCAGCATCCTGCTGAGGCAATCTGAGGTGTTTCCTGCTGTCCAAGGCTGTGCCAGGGGCTCCAGCCTATAACTCAGTATGTGAGCCACAGTTCAAGGAAGCGAGGCTGATTGGCATGCTGCTAGAGGGGGAATTTACATTTCATCCTGTTATCATGACACTGGAGAAAAATCACTGTGTGTTTGACCTCTCGCTCATCTTGTTTCTTTCCCCTTCCACTTGTTTCCTCTCCCCTCAAGTTTCTTTCCCTCCTCATTCATTCATTCATTCATTCATTCCATCTGCCATACACTTACTCATTTGTCTAGCCATCCAGTAATCGTCAGGCCCCTAAACCCTAAAGTCTGTGCTTTCTGGGGCTATAGCTTGCAACCGCCCTTGCCTTTCTGGAATCCAGTTTAGGAAGATGGACAGACAGACAGCACCCTATAAACTATACACATAATCAGTTCATTACTACAGTGCGGAAGCTGGCCTGCTGTGTCCACTGAGCCGTCTAGCAGGAGATCTTGACTTTATGAAGTGGGAGGATGTGTAGCTATAAAAAAGTGTCCATGACATGCTGGTGAGGTGATTTTCATCAGGAACGTGCATGAGGACCTCAGACAGCCAGGACCAATGGTGATAGACCCCTGTAGCAGAGACAGATCCCTGAAGCTCCCTCCTGGGAGAAACCCTCACTGGGAGTTGGCTGCTGCTTTGTAAGCAGATCCTTAGCTCCTAAGCAGACTGGGAACTGGACTTCAAGTGCCACATGAGTGAGTTGGAGGTAGGTTCACAAGCCCCAATTCAGGCTCCCAGAGAAAGGCAGGCCAGCCAAACCCATGGCAGCAGCCACATGAGAAGCTGGGGTGGTGCCTCTCAGCCACCCTGGCCCTGGATTCCTGGGCCTCATTAGCTGTGAACCTATACAGACTTATTGTTATAAACCACTAAATGGGGGGGGGGGGTGGGGGGGCGGTGTTAGGGAGTTCTACATGACACAGGATAAAGTCACTTTGGGCTGGCAGCCTGTGTGCAGAATTCTTCCCCACAGCCGGAAAGCGTCTCCTGGCTTTATCTGTCATACCTAGCACTAGTGCTGTTGGAGAGGCTGATGTCCCCAATGTCTTTCTTCCCCATCCACAACCCACAGACACTGCATGAAATAATAAATCAGCGGTGGTTTGCTAAGTCCCGGAATCTGTTATGCAGCTTTAGATACATAATCCAGAGGAGATGGTCTGGAAGGAGCCTGGAGGAAGAGAAGGAATTGAACAGGTGAAGAGCTGGGGTGAGAGGTGTTACCCAACAGTCCAGACAAGAGTCCACACCATTATGGCGTGTGATGCGATTCGGGGGAGGAATGGAGGCCTGTGCCTCCAGCAGCAGAGAAGAGAAGGAAGAGTGTCTTAAGCTTCCACCGGGAGGGAAAGGACAGTGGACAAGGCGCCTGGACAGTGGGGCCCAGGCTCTGCTTGAATCTTACTCTTCATCTCAAGAGTGATGGGAGGTGTGGGGGATTTGGGCAGGAGAATCACTTAGCAGACCGTCAGTCGACTAGAGACATGGTTGCCTGGGCTCCAACAGAGGACAGAGTAACCATGCTGGGCCTCCTGTCCATGCTGGCCTTGTGGGAAGGATTGGTTCTACTCTGTTCTCCAAGGCTGTGGTGCCTTGGGGCCTGGGAATCTGTACATCTGGGGTCAGGGGGCTCCTGGGCAATGCAGATGCTCCACCTGGAGAACCAGTGAATTAGTAGAAATATGTGTGCGTGGGAGAACTCAGCTTTGTGCCGAGGCTTTGGCTTGGCTGAATGACCATAGGGATTGGTTTTTTTCGTTTCTTGTTCCCTCCTCTCTTTCTCCTCCCCTCCCCCTTTTTAAAGAGGAATCTCATGTGACCCAGGCTATCCCCAAAACTCATTGTGTAGCCAAGGATGACCTCACACTTCAGATCCTCTTACATCTACCTCCTGAGTGCTAGGATTGCAGGACAGGAGTGAGCCAGCACACATACTTTATCCAGTACTGAGAATCCAACCAAGCTTTGTGCATACTAAGCCAGCGCTTCTAACTGAGCCACATTCCCAGCCCTCCTCCTTCCTTCTGGTCAACATCTGACTAGCTGTGCCAATAAATGCGGCCTGAATTCAGGAAGACGTTTTCTTTACCAAAAGAATCTTGTTTATCTTTCCTTAGAAGTGGTTAGGGGTGTGTTCAGGGTACAGTGCCTCTCTGATGAGGGGGATTCTTATCTCCCACAGGTATCCTGAGGTGCAGGAGGTTGCAGTTTTGGTCTGAGGTGTGACTCCCTCTCCTTGCTTCCTCACTGTGTTCCGCCTCTTCAGCTCACTTTCATTATATTTCACATATTTGCTTTGAGCTTGATATTCAGCAACCAGGATGTTCTTTTCTTTCTTAGCCAGAGACCCCTTTGATTATCCCGTCAAAGACTGCTGGACCAGACTACTCTGGGCATGTGGGAAAGCTCACTACTGAATACTTCCCAACATTTTGGTCTATAGAAAGGAAGAATGTTCACCTCAGCTCTTCCATTGTGTAGCCATGGAAATGAAGCTTCCTGTCATAGGCTTCTGTTGCTAGAGCAAAACACCTGAGACTGGTGGGCTTATAAAGAAAATAGGGATTTTGTTTTGTTGTGTTTAGCTTATAGCTGGCAGTTCAAGAGTCTCCTAGAACATGGTACCAGCGTCTTCATGACGCCCTTCTGCTGAGGGCTTTGTGAAAAGTGGAATCATATAGAGGTAGCACATGTGACATTGGTCAGCAAGCATATGAGGAGGCAGCCATGGCACCGTGCTTTATTCCAGCCAACTTTCAGAAGAATGACTCAGAATACTGGAAGATACTCTGCATGTTACCAGAAGAGAAAAAGCAATAATCATTGGCATCTACCTACAAATCCTGCAACCCGCAAGAGTGACCTGTCAGCAAGATAGACTGGTACAGTAGTGGCACAAATCTTAGGGGAGCAACCAACCCCCTTTTAACTGGAATTAAGGTCCATTCTGTGAAATGGAACCCATACCTGATGTTGTTCATGTGGCCAAGAACCTGAGACTAGATAGGTCATGAGCCCAGGGGAAAACTTCCTGTTATTCTACTAAAGGAACAATAAAATGACTCCTAATGACATATTGCTATACCCATAGATCAGAGCACCACTTAGCCCTCATCAGAGAAGCTTTTTTTGCTGTAGATGGTAATTAACACAAAGACCCACAAACTGGACACTGAAGAGAGTGACAGACTTTGGAGCACTCATCTCTGGGGAGGGGGCGTGTCTTCATGAATCCAACTTCTTGACCTAGTCTCTTAAAAATGGTATTGACTCATTCTTACAGGTAGAACCACCATGACTTAATTATGTTTAGAAGGTTACCACCTCCTGAGCCTGTCAGGAACCACATTTCAGTGTGAGCTTTGAGGTAACAAACTGTATCTACATCATGACACTCCTTGCACACAGCACAAAGATTTCTGTTTTCATTGTATTGTGAACACTGATTTCCCTACACTGAATCTTCTGTAGTCTGTGGGTATAAGTAAACCCATCAGAAGTCAGGCTAGTAGTATATGCCTGTAACCTCAGCACTTAGAAGGCTGAGGCAGGAGGATGGCTGCAAGTTCAAAGTCAGTACCAGGTCCACCAGGGCAGTATAACAAGGCTATCAGAAAACGAAAACAGAAACAGTAAGGAAACAAACAGTTTAGTAAAAATGAAGCCAAATTAAAATTCAGTTGTCTGTGCAAACATCTCCAGGTTTGCTAGGTCAGACATAGAAGGTAAAAGCCTGGGATATACATGATCTGATCACTCAGTCCAGCAGGAGGCGGGGCATGTGCCTGTCTCCACTACAGCTCATGCTCTGGGGCTAGACATCCAGACTCTTGGAGAATTCCCCAGGGAATGGGGATCCACAGTACCCCTTGGAATGAAAGGTTCTTATGCAGAAGCCCCACAGAAAACTCGGCCTTTAATCAGACAGAAGTTTGATGTATGGCCTATCCAATCTTGCCCGCACAGTGGGCAACTGATCCAAGTTTGCTGAAGTGAACTGAAGGGTGGAATTCCAGTTCTGTCTATTGTCTTCCCTGTAATAGGCCTGCTCTGGGGGGTCCTCACCTTGGTAACAGTCCATTCCCTCTCATCTCTGATCATGACACCAGCCTGAACTCACCCGCCTCTGGGCCCGAGAAGTTGTGCTTTGAGTTGAGTTACAGGAAGCCGGTCCTCCTACGGCTCCTCCCAGTGGTGCCCACTCTAGGAGCATGTGCAGGACTGTGACAGATACAGAGTGGAGTGTCTGACGTGGGCAGAGGGATGCAGCACTCTGCCTCACAGACCTTCCCTCTGGTGGATGACAGGAAAAGGGAAGGCTAGCATCTGAGAACTCGGCGCTCAGGCAAATAAGAGAGATAATAATAGTGCAGATGGAAGAGGCATGGGGGGGGGGGGGGGGGGGTTGGGGGGTTGGGATGGCCAGTGCTGCAGCCATCACCTGTGGCCCTGTTTGCCTATCTTCCACTCCAGCCGTGCGGCACACTCTGCTTTAGTTCAGTCCCAATACGCAGCATCCTCTTCCAGTATTTGGGATGGGACCCTGTCTGTGGTGATGCTAGGACTCGCGTTTAATAAGGGCGAAATGTGTCCCCTTGGTACCATGACTGACTGAGGGAGCACTGGTTCTGGGTGGGGCTAGGGCTTGGCCATGTGAGGAAAGGCCCTCCTGCTGCTCAAGATTAAATGTGTTTATCTTACCGAACATGTTTTTTTTTTTTTTTTTATCTATTTATTTTTATTTTTTTTAAAGTTTTTTTGTTCACTTTTGATACCAACCACAATTCCCTCTCCCCACACTGCTCTCACCCACCCTCCATCTTTTCCCCACAAAACCTCCTCTCCAGTCCTCAGAGAGAGTAAGGCCTCCCACGGAGAGTCAAGGAAGTCTGCCATATCAAGGTGTGGCAGGACCAAGGTCCTCTCTGCTGCATCAAGGCTGAGCAAGGCTTCCCTCCATGGGGAATGGGCTCCAAAGGGCCAGTTCACGCATGAAGGATAAATCCTGGTCCCACTGCCAGTGGCCACTAAAAATGCCCAAGTCACACAACTGTCGCCCACATTCAGAGGGCCTCGTTCGGTCCCATGCAGGTTCCCCAGCTGTCAGTCCAGAATCAGTGAGCTCCCAATAGCTCAGGTCTCTGAGGGTTTCCCATCGTGATCTTGTCCCCTTTGCTCATATAATCTCTCCTCCTTTGCTTCAACTGGACTCTGGGAGCTCCAGCCAGTGCTTAGCTGTGCATCTCTACATCTGCTTCCATTAGTACTGGATGAAGGTTATCAGTTCCCTTGATCCTTACACATGGGGACAGGGCAACCATGGACCTTCCAGCTGGGAAACAAGGTGTCAATCATCATCATAGCTTTGGGTCTTCATGTAAACACTGAGAGGAAGTGTAGAGATTTGGGGTGTGGCCGAGTGTTTAAAGCAGACTGGCGCCATTCCTTCTGAGGGATGAGCAATGGTCACTGTGCTCCCAAGACCCTAGGCTAGTCATGGACATCATGATCCTGATGGAAGGGTAACTCGTATCAGTTCCCTTGATCCTTACACATGGGGACAGGGCAACCATGGACCTCCCAGCCAGGAAGCAAGGTATCAGTCATCATCCATCCAGGAATTACACAGCAGAGAAGATAATAAAAAGATTGGTATTTTTCATGTGATTTCTACATTTCTCCTATCACTATTTGTTACTTAGGACTCACATTGTTATGATAGTGTCTTAAGAAATCAAGTGAGGTATAAAATTAAGGTCTTGACCCTCAGTGGAGCTTAACTCATTAATTTTACTTCGTATGTGACCTTGGATGAAGTTTATATACATCTTTAAGCTAATTAATTTTTAATAGATTTCTATAGTATCTACAAGTAATCATAGTAGCATTTGCAGTAAAATATTTATCTACTCATTGATCGATGCCACAAATTTATTTTCATTTGTATTTGTGTGACTATTTATATCATGTCATTGATCCACTAAGAAAATTCAAGAAAGTGTGTGTTTCTAATGAGCAGTATGTGCTCCATAAGCCATTTTTTTTTTTTCCTGGCTAACAGGAGCAAGTGAGATGTGTCATGATGATGATGATGATGATGATGATGATGTGTGTGTGTGTGTGTATGTGTGTTTTAAGGTAGGTTTTACCTGTATTACGAGCACTTGGGAAGCCAAAGCAGGGGGATTGCTATGAGTTCCAGCATGGACTACAGAGTGGGGCCCTGTTTCAAAAACAAAACAAAAATGCAAGAAGGAAGAAGAAGGAGAAAAGGGAGGTAGGCAGACTGGGCGGGGGATGGCTAAGTCACTAAAGAGCTTACTGTGCAAGCATGAGGACCCGCTTTCAGACCCTCAGCACCCATGTTTTAAAAAGTGGTGTTAGGGCAGCTGCAATCTCACTAATGGTGAAGCAGAGACAGTCAGATCTCACCCAGCCAATCCAGCCAAATCAGTGGACTTTAGGTTAAATGAGAGACTCTGTCACGAAAAAATAAATGGTGAACCATTGGGGAAGGTACCCAGTGTTGACATGGCTTCAACACACATGACCAATGCAACTTAGGAAAGAAAAAGGGTTATTTTATCTTCTACTTCCGGGTAACCATCCATCATCTAGGGAAGTCAGGACAGGAACTCACAGTGGGGGCCTGAAGTCCGGCCTGCCTGCCATTCACGTGGCATTGCCATTACAAGGATTCTATTGGCAGCAGAAACCCTGAAGGAACTGTTCTCTGGCTAGCCCGCCTCTGCTTCGCTCCCCTTTTTATATAGTTCAGGACTGCCTACCCAATGGGCTGGGTCCGCCTATACCAAAGAACATTCAAGAGGATGTCTCTGAGACTGCCACCATCCAGTCTGATCTAGGGAATGCCTCAGTAGGCTTTCTGCTCTGGTGGTGTCTGGGTTGTGTCATTGACAGTTAAAGCTGACAAGGACAGGTGGCGTGGTGACTTTGGGGTTACTACTACTGTTTGGGATGGAGCAGCAAGGAATGCTTTGTCAGGACACGGTTGGGTTTTGTGTATACTTGACTTTTGCTACTTCGAAAAGTATTTATACTGCCAGGGCTCTGTATATTTTGTGTCTGAACATGTCAGTGTCTGAATGAGTAGCATAGTCTCTGAAAAGGGACACCAGCTGTAGAACCCTAAGGATTTCAGCTCACAGGAAGAGAATTCCCTTAAAAGCTCCAAGGTATGACAGCCAAAGTGACCAAGAGCCAGGGGTGGCAGCCCACACCTATCATCTCAGCCCTTGACAGAAGGATTGCCCCAAGTTTGAGGTCAGCTTCAGATAGACAGTGAGTTCTAAACCAGCCTGGGCCTGTGTGGGTACATAATCAGCAAGAAAGGATGCTTGAGGAGATGCCTCAGTGGGTGAAGTACCTGCTGCACAAGCGTGAGGTCCTGAATTTGGATCCTCAGTGCCCATGTGAAAACCAGGCATGCCAGTGTGCATCTGTAATCCAGTGCTAGAGACAGGAGGATCCCAAAGCTCCCTGGCCAGCCAGCCAGCCAGCCAAATCAGTGAGTTCCAAGTTTAATACGAGATCCTGTCTCAAAACATAAGATGAGGGGCTGGAGAGATGGCTCAGCAGTTGAGAACACTGACTGCTCTTCCAGAGGACCTGAGTTCAATTCCCAGCAACCACATGCTGGTTCACAACCATCTCTAATGGGATCCGATGCCCTCTTCTGGCATAAAAGTGTATTGTAGGTAGAACACTCATATACAAAAAATAGATAAAATAAAATAAAAATAAGATGGAGAATAAGTCAAGAAGAAACCTGGTATTACATTCTGATCTACATCCCCACACGTGCATTCACATACATAGAGGCACATATATATGTATACACACACACACACACACAAACATGCACACACACTTATAACATGTAAGTATACCAAAAAGAATGGAAAAGTGGTGAAGAAAGGGAGGGAAAGAGAGAGGAAAGGAAAGAGGGATGGAGGGCAAATAGTAAATGATGGCAGCATAACCCTTTCAGAACCTGCTGAGGTCTCTCTGTCCCCATAGGCTGATGCAGCTGGACTGTGCTGAACCTCTCTGCTTAGAAGCTGCTTCTGGGACCCCTGTTCATACATCCCAGGTCACTTTCCCCATCATGTACACTTCATCCAACCTCCCATCTGGGTCTCATTTCCTCCCTTTGTAGGAGGAAGGGGTCTATGGCAGATCTAGAAATCACTGTGTAAACTCCTGGCCATCGAGGAATATCCTGGGTGCCTTCTAGTCATAAAAAGTACCCCCAAATCTCATCCTGAAATTTTTACCTCTTGGAAGCAGTTAAACATTTGGGGGCATGGTGAGGGGCCCCATTCTGGTATCTAGGACAGTTTTTCTATCTTGATGGAAAGACAGGATGTGAGGTATAAAATAAGACATGTGTAGGAGGGCATATAGCGCATTTGCCTTTGAAATTGGATTATATTTACAGTAAGACAGGAAGATAAGTGTAAAGTTCTGTTGGCATGGGCTGTGGGGTAATTGTCTGGAAGAGCCAGGATCGAAGGCATCTGCAGTTACAGTGTTAACTAAGAATAGAACATTCCATTGGCTCTTCTGATATGTTCGAAGTCTTTGTTGAAGCTCTCCATATGCTTGTACATAGAGTAGGGTGATGTTTTCATCAGATCCTGGCTCCCAGCCCCTGCCTCTTATTTCCTGTCTACAAGATTATACCACATGGCCTCAGCTTGTATCCATGTGATTAAAAGGGTGGTGTGTATGCATATGTGTGTGCATGAGTGTGGAGGTACATGGAAGTCAGAGGCCAGCCTTGGCTGTCACTCTCCAGCTTCTAATCCCACAGACTCTCACTGGCCTGGAGCTTGCTGGTTAGCCCTGGATATCTGCTTGTCACCTCCTTCCAAATACTAGGGTTACAAATACATTCTACTGTGTCCAGCTTTTTTTTTCTTCTTTCAAATAACATGGGTTCTCAGGGATTGAACTCAGGACTTCATGTTTTCACAGCAAGCCTTTTGCTACCTGAGCCATCTCCCCAACTCAGGAACTCTTGTTTCTTGGGGTGCTTGTTAAATAGCCTGTGGCACATAGTGGCTTTTGTAAGAAGGAAGAACATTTGTGTCCTCTGAGTATAAGTGCTTTATTCTAGCTGCAAGGGAGGCAGGGTGTAATCTTATCCAGGAAACCTTGTTCCTGGGAAAGGAGGACAGAATGGTCAAGAGGGACTCAGTCTCCTGCAGGATGATGTTATTAGGATGTCTTACTTTTCTCATGTGACCAAATACCCAAAAAGCATCAACTTAAAGGAAGGAAGTTTACCTCAGCTCACAGTTTTAAGGTACAGTCCTGTGATGGCCATAACTTGACTATATCTGGAATGAACTACAATCCAGAAATGGAGGGCCCACTTGTGATCCAGATCCTGAAGCAGGAAGGCAACAAGCCTTTGATCAAATCTTAAGGCCTGGAAGACATAAGGTTTCGATTTGGGTCTTGAGGTGGAATGACACACACCTTTAACCTCGACCTTGAGGCAGGAAGGTATACCTTTAATCTGGACCACACCTTCTGCTGGAAGCCTATATAAGGACCATGGTAGAAGAAAGGGTTTGTTCTCACCTTGTTAGCACAAATCCATTCCTTTCCTTGGGATTTCAGCAAATACAGAAGATCAGCTGAGACACCCAGCCTCATGAGACTGAGCAGCTACTAGATTCTTGGACTTTGCATCTATAACTAGCCATTGTTGTACTGCAGCCTCTAAGTTATTCCAATAAATTCCTGTGTGTGTGTGTGTGTGTGTGTGTGTGTGTGTGTGTGTGTGTAGATAGATAGATACATAGATACATAGATATATACATAGATAGATACATAGATAGATACATAGATTACATAGATAGATAATGTTCATTCCATAAGTTCTATGACTCTAGGGGACCCTGATTAATACAAGTCCTTCATGGCAGGGAAGGGATGGAGACAGGAATGACTCTTGGCTGTGGGAGCATGAAGCTGCTTGCTCACATCTAGACAGATCTGGAAGCAGAGACAAGATAGGAAATGAAGCTGGACTATAAACCCCAAGGTCCCATCCTCACTCTCCACCAGTGACTCAGTGTCTCCTGTGAAATTTCACCCCCTGAAAGGTTTCACAACCTCCCAAATAAGCACTGCAAGCTAGGGGCCAAGTGTTCACATGCACATGAGCCTACAGGAGACATTTCTGGATGGGGTAGAGTCAACACATAGTGGACAGAACTTGTTCATTGATTTATGAGGAGCAGGAGAGAGGGATAATAAAATGCTTCCTGCCCCTTTTCAGCTCAGGAAACCAGTGCTGGTCTCGGGAGACAGGAAGTACATGTAAGGGAAGTAAAGGAGTGGAAAGGAAGTCTTTTGTTAGGACTCGTTGCTCTGAGCTTCCGAATGCTTCCCTGGGAAATTTAGGAAGCTCTTGAACTTGGCACATAGCAGGAAGGACCTGGGCAGCGACAGGGAGAGGCAGTGTGAGCTGCTGAGTTACTAGAGGGCCTTCACACAGGGCCCTGCCTGGATGTCTTTATCCACTTGGCTTGCTGTCACAAAATGCTGTACATTCCACACCTCATGAGAAACAGAAAAGTCTCTACAGCTCTGGAGGCCTGGATGACCAAGACATGGAGGTGGCAGATTCAGTGTCTGGGTCAGAGCTGACATTTTTGCTGTGTCTTCATATGGTAGAAGGAACTGTTGGGTTCCCTTATGCCACTTTTAGGAAGGTGCTAAACTCATTCCTGAGAACCCAGTCCTCCTGACCGAGTCATCTCCTGGGGCCCACCTCTTGATAACTTCACCTTGGTGCTTAGAACTCTGGGATGTGAGTTCGGAGAAGAGACCACACATTCAGTGCCACCCCCCTGTCACTCTGTGCCAGCCCCTGGCTGCCATCACACTGAGCAAAGCCATTCTTCTGGGGGTGGCAGATCTGTGAAGAGTCCTTCTCCTCCCCTGGTCAATTCCTGTACATCCTTTGCCATCCGGCTCCCAAGTGACATCCTGGGGAAGGAGCCACATCCAGGCAGGAGAACCTCTATGTCAAGGACCATATCTCATTCTATTTCAGGTCCCAACACAACTGAACAGAAGAACACAGGACCCTCCTGAGTATGGGGGTCACAGTTTCCAAGAGTCCATTACAGCAGGGAAGCCACAGAGGACAGCTTAGTCCTGGCTGTGGGAGTGTGTGGTAGAGGCTGTTCAAATCACAGCCAACCAAGAAGCAGTGACCGAGATCCTGGAGTCTAGCCTAAACCTGATATGACCTGCTTCCTAGATAATAGGCCTAAAACTTCACCCTGGGGAACAAGTGTTCAAAACATGAGTCTTGGAGGACATTTCGGAGTCAAACCATAACAAACACACACATATAGAGACACAAACACACAAGCCAGCACACACACACACACACACACACACACACACACACTCACACAGTGGATTTGTGTTTGCTGGTATATATATGTATGTGCAAACACATGCATGCACAAGTGTGGAGGTCAGAGGTCAACCTTGTATGTTACTCCTCTAGAGCTATCCACCTTATTTTCTTAAGACAGGGTTTATTATTGGTGAAATTATTAAGGCCACTCCACGTAGTTAAAAGGGAGGTTTATTTTGTGTGGTAACTTACAAATGAAGGGGTAGGTTGCAGGGTCTGGCAAAGGTATAGGGTAGTCCGGCGGTGTTCTCTGGAGAACTCTGCTCGGTCTACCCCAGCGTCCGGCATCCCGCAACCAAGAGAGCCACCTCCTCCTGCTCCTCCGTCTTCCGCTCCCTCCTCTGCCCCGCCTTGTGGGCGTGATCATTACTGAAGCCTCAATGGAGGTTGGAACTTCCAGGCCAATGCTGGGATGGCTATCCACTACATCTCCCCCTTTTGTCTAAATAAGAAAGTTCTAACTTAATACAAGACTATACACAAAGAGATGGTTATCAAATATTGTCCAGGAGTAATGAGGGATAATGACTTAGATAAGTTGGAATTACAATAAGTGCAAACAATGTCAAGCAAAAAACACATAGTAAAATCCAGGGAAGTCTAGAGCGTGGGTAGGTGGTATGTTACAAAGATCACTCCAAAAGGTATCTTATCCTAAAGAACCTGAGTCTAATACATAATATATTCTATCTAAGATATTATATATGTATATATACTAAGTTGTAACTATAACTGCTAATCTCCAACCTCATCAAAGACCTGAGAAGGAATGTAATAATACCTGAGAAATGGGAGAAGGACGCAAGCAACTTTCAGGAGTCTTGCAAGAGTAGACAGAGACAGCTAGCAGCCTGGACAGTCACCTAACGTTTCTCAGTATCGTTGGTGCATTCAAATTGGCTACAGGCCTAGAGTATCTGACAGACCATTTCAGAAGCAGGAATTCTGAAAGACCATCTTACCCTGTCTTGGCAAAGTATGGTGGTCGCTTTCATTGTGTCCCGCTTGTCCAGAAAGGACAGCATTTGTACTGTCAGCAGTTGAGGCAAGGGCAGTTCTTTGCCCAGTAGGCTATTTTGTGCCAAGAAGACAAACTTCCAAATGGAAATGTCTTAGAAGCCCAACATTCTCTAGGGATCAAATTGGTGCTGCCAGGAGCAATTGTGTCTCACGTCAACAGAATTCTAAATTATTTAAATGCCATATTCTCTAGGTCCTTGAAGTGTTTGAAGATTACCTGTCCATCTGACCTATGTATTTATAAATCTGGATAACCTAACTAACATAATTATAGAGGTGACAAACATAGGTGACAATAACTCTGTAAGTCTCATCTACCTAAACAACCTAAGGACTAAGGCTTCCTATAAATAAGGCAAAGAGTCTGTAAGCAATTGTACAGTAAAAGGACAATGACTTCAAATTGTGACAATACACAAAATATCTTTAACAGAGGTAGGAATGTATAGTGCAATATGCAATATGATAATAATCCTAAATATATATCAGTATACAGAATATCTTAAACAGAAGTAGAACATACATACAGTATGACAGACATAAATTCACATTTGTATCAATATACAAATATTTCAAATATGAGTAAAAATATGTGTACAATATAACAAACATAGTTCTGTATTTGTATCAATATACAAATTATCTTAAATAGGAATATAAAAAGTTTATATTTGTATCAACATATAAGAATTCATAACAGTGCAAAGGCTGCTATATTACTAAATTTGTTTACTAATGTATGTGATAGTCTACCATAACATGTTATACATATCCATTCCATTTCTTCTTTTCCCTTTTTTTTTCTTTTTTTTTTTTTTTAGACATATTTTCTTTCCTTAAGGAGAGTACTGAGTTCGACCATTTCTTCTACCCCCAACCCTAAAACCATTATCCATAACCCTGAGAAATATGAAACCTAAGGGATAAGGGGCGTCGTTTTCTTAGAATTGCTTCCTGCTGTTTAGGGGGCGATGGTATCTCTGTTGGGTATTGTGAGAAAGCTCAGATAGTTAAATCTCAGTTAGACTAACTGTAGATTCTGCAGCAACTCTTAGAGTAATGGTTAAGATTGTCTGAAGTTCTGGCAAGAAGTGTAGTATGATGATGATTACCATGGTATCATTCTGGATTGGGTAGAGTTGTTGTTGTTGTTGGGGCCCCATCTTCCTTCTGGAGACTTCAGAGATTGCCTGTGTAGATTGGTACCAATAGATTCTTTCTTTCTGCTGTAAACACCTGGATATCCAAGGCCTTATGATTTCTGGAAGATGGGTATTTCCATTATCCTGGAAAGACAAAACAGAAGCCTACCCCAACCTTTGATTGTTAAATTTTTCTTACAACCTGAGGAGATGTCACATTGGTGGATGATCTTTTATTTCTCCTCATCAAGGGGTTTCTCCTGTTCAAATCGAATTTTTATTAATTTTGTTGGTATCCATAGCTTTTCTTCTCCTGTGGAAACAAAAGCAAAACCCCTTCCCCAATGTAGGACATATCCAGGTTTCCATTCTGAGGTCAACACATCTTTGAAATAAACCGGGTTGGTTTAGCTCAGGAGTTTTGTTTGTCGTCCAATGTCTCTCTGCAGCTGTTGTTCCTTTCTCATCAGCATTGAGAAAATTCAAGGTTAATAAAGCACTATGCAGTCTATTTCTAGGAGTCATTGTTACCTGTTGCTGTTTATTTAACATATCCTTTAAAGTTCGATTGGATCTTTCTATGACTGCTTGGCCTGCGGGATCGTGTGGTATACCTGTAACATGCTTTATATTGTAATAAGCAAAGAACTGTCTCATTTTATTGGAGACATATGCTGGGGCATTATCTGTCTTGATTTGTACAGATATTCCCATGATGGCCATAACTTCTAATAGGTGTGTAATCACAGAATCAGCCTTTTCAGAACTCATAGGAGTTGCCCACTGAAATCCTGAATAGGTGTCAATGGTATGGTGTACATACTTTAATCTTCCAAATTCTGCAAAATGAAACACATCCATCTGCCAAATTTTATTTCTTTGTATACCTTTTGGATTGCTCCCTGCAGGTAATGGAGTTTGGTTATAGAAGGAACAAGTAGGACATTTTTTCACAATATCCTTAGCTTGTTGCCAAGTAATGGAGAAATCCTTCAAACCTTTGCTATTTACATGGTATTTCTTATGAAATTCTGAGGCTTCTAGCACATTACCTATTAGTAACTGATCAATCTCATCATTACCTTGTGCTAGAGGTCCTGGCAGACCTGTATGGGATCTGATATGTGTTATATATATAGGATGTTCCCTTTTTCTGATGATTTCCTGCAGTTGTATGAATAATGAAGTTAATTCTGTATTATCAGGAATAAATTCAGCAGTTTCAATGTGTAAAACAACTCTCTCTGCATATTGAGAGTCAGTGACTATATTGAGGGGTTCTGTGAAGTCCATCAGTTTATTTTTTTCTTTATTATTTTTTGGCAGGGAAGGGTGTTTTCCAGACAGGGTTTCTCTGTGTAGCTCTGACTGTCCTGGAACTCACTTTGTAAACCAGGCTGGCCTTGAACTTACAGAGATCTGCCTGTCTCTGCCTCCTAAGTGTTGGGATTAAAGGCGCATATCACCACTGCCCGGCAGGGTTTCTTATTGCAACATGGAACTTCACAGTCCTGCTAGGTTGGCTGGCAATGGACCCCCAGGAATTCTCCTGTCTCCATTTCCCTGTAGCATGAATCATAAAAGTTGTTTTCAACAAAATCAAACCTGAGCCAGGTATTGGGGTGAATGCTGGAAGATTAGAGAAACAGAACAAGCCGCAGCTACCTCACCTTGCTCGTTCCTTAGCTGATCTTGGTTCCTCAGACTGCATGCTTCTGAGTCCTCATCCGAATGTGTCTCAGCTGAACTGTTGCTCAAAGCCTAAAGGCTTATCCAGCCAAATGCTGCTAGTTTCTGGTCTCCATGCCTTATATATTTTTCTGCTTTGTGCCATCATTTCCTGGGATTAAAGGCGTGAGTCACCATGCTTGGTTGTATCCTTGAACACACAGAGATCTAAGTAAATCTCTGCCTCTGGAATGCAAGGATTAAAGGCGTGTGCTACCACTGCCTATCCTCTATGTTTAATATTGTGGCCGTCCTGTTCTCTGACCTCAGATAAGTTTATTAGCATGCACAATATTTCGGGGAACACAATACTTCCACACTTCCCATCTTTGGAATTACAAATATGGGCTGCCAACCCAGGTTGGTTTTTTTCCCCTTTCTTTTTACTCTGGTGCTGGGGATCCAAACTTGGGTCCTCATGCTTGTACGGCAAACACTTTACCCACTGAGCCATCTCCTACTCAACAAGTCTGATTTTCATTTTGGGAGCCTAGTCCAGTTCACTCCCTACCCCAGAATGTAAGTTACTTACTGAGTTCAGCCAGGTCTGTACAAGGTATTCAAAGGTTCGCTCTTTGAACTCAGCTGGGGAACAGGAAAGCAGGGGGAGGAAGAGGTCTGCATTCTCTAGGAGAGAAGCCAAAAAACCTAATGCCCTACAATACTCAAGACTTGACCCTTACAAGAATGCCGTAGCCCTCCGTTCTATTATTTATTCTCACTTTCTGCCCAGTTACTAGGAATTCGGTCATCTCCTTCCCCAAGCTGCCTTAGGTTAGGGAAGAGAAGAGAAGTAAACATGAAAGGGAAGGGTCTCGGGGAAATGGACCTCTGATAACCAGGACACAGGAAAACAGATGCCCAGATGCTAATGAGGCGGGTGGAAAGTCAACCAGCGCCTGTGGCTCCCACAGACGCCACCTCCGCACACAGACCATCTGGGGACAGCTCTTAACAAGGACCTGACATCCTCTCCTGCTCCAAGATGACCTAGGCCATCACCATTTCATGTAGTCACCCAGTAATTAATGTTTCCAAGACAATTCGGAGTCACCAGTGCAGAAATTAAGTAAGATTATAGATGCAGGAATATGAATATAGCCCTTGGGAATGACTTCTAGAAACATAAAGGAATATCACAGTGGAGTGGTAAGGCCTTGTCTGTAGGAAGAAACAGACTAATTGGACTGACTGCCCAGCTCCTCTGTGGCTCTGAGTCAACCCAGAGAGGCTGCATCACTCTGTCAGGGTGTAGGGGTCATGCAGGGCAGGCCACGAGAAAGTGGGGGTGCTGCTGACCGCTTCCCCAGCAGAGCGGAGCCCCTGTGGTGTCCCCCTGTGAAGTGATGGTTCTCTACTGTGTCCCTGCAGGGTGAATGTGACAGCTACACAAAGCATGGTGTCTCAGTATACTCCATGGCCATTGTGTTAGATCCCCAGGCTTCCCAGCAAAGGACTGCCCGCCTGCTGGGTGACCTGAAAACAACAGGAATATCTTGCTTTCGCAGGCCCTGAGATTCTAGAAGTCTGAGAAGAAGGTGTTAGCAGGGCTGGGCTCCCTCAGAAGCCTCCCTGGACCCTTTCAATTCTTGGTGGCTGTCATCAGTCCCTGGCATACTCATGGACACCTCATGGCATCATGGCATCCCCTATCCACATCTCCCCCCCCCCCCCCACCCCCCCGTGTGACTCTGAAGCCTCACTTCCTCATGTAAGGACTCTGGTGTGGGATTTAAGACCCACATTACTTCAGTTAAACTTCACCTTGATGAATTTTGTCTACAAAGCCTATTCCCAGGGGCTGGAAACAAAGCTCTGAGTTTGATCCCCAGAACCCACATTTTAAAAAGCTGGGTGTGGTGCTCCATACTTGTAACCCTGGCTCTGAAGAGGTAGGGACAGATGAGTCCCTGGGGCAGACACAAATTTGAGGGAACACTGCCCAAACTAGGACATCGTGTGTGATGTACAATTTTTTGAGATGGTTCCTTGCCAAATAGGTGATACATACCCCACCTCCCAAGACCCTCCCACCTTGACAGCCAAATGAAGCCAGAAGCTTCTAGCTGGGATCTGTCCTTTCGGTTAGAGCTCTGGCCCTCCTGAGGCCCGGAGAGGCATTGCTTTTATTAGCATGCATTAAAGCTGCGGCGTGACTGTGTGCATTCACAACAGATCTCAAACGCTGATCATGATGTACACTTTAGACTGTAGATCCCCAGGACCTTGCTCATCCTCACAATACCCAGGTCAGCTTTAGAAGAGAGCAGTGAAGCTGGAGGCCAGGGAGAGATGGCTCAGTCACGAAAGTGCCTGTGTGTCCCTGGAGGACCAAAGTTTAACCCATGTTTAAAAAGCAAAAACAAAGCTGGGTGTGGTAGTGAATGTTTGCTCACAGAGCTGGGAAGGTGGAGACCGGCTGGGGTCTGGAGCTGCCTGGCTGGCTAGCCTTGCCAATTCTGCAACTTTCAGGCCAGTGAGACACCCCCGTTATAAACAAGCAGGCAAGCAAACAAACAGAAAAAACAGTGGACAGCTCCTGAACAGTGACATCTGTTAGTCTCCACCCCCTCCCCATACACACACACACACACACACACACACACACACACACACACACATACACACACACACATACACACACACATACACACACACACATACACACACACACATACACACACATACACACACACACATACACACACACATACACACACACACATACACACACACACATACACACACACATACACACACACACATACACACACATACACACACACACATACACACACACACATACACACACACACATACACACACACACACACACACACACACACACATACACACACACACACACACATACACACACACATACACACACACACACATACACACACACACACATACACACACACATACACACATACACACACACACATACACACACACACACATACACACACACACACACATACACACACACACATACACACACACACACATACACACACACACACACACACACACACACCACAAATGTGAAGTTGAGAGAAGCTGCAGATCAGTTGACTGTTGAGAAAAACCGCAAAGCTTGCACCCCTGAGTCCTTGCATTGAGGCAGATGGCCATCGGATAGACACCTATTTGGTATCACCTATATTGGTGAAATTATTAAGGCCACTCCATGTAGTTAAAAGGGAAGTTTATTTTGTGGGGTAACTTACAAGTGAAGGGATAGGTTTAGGGTCTGGCAAAGGTATGGCACAGTCTGGCGGTGTTCTCTGGAGAACTCTGCTCGGTCTACCTCCAGCGTCCAGGGTCCCAGAACCAAGCGAGACCTCTTCTCTCCATCCTGGGTCTTCCGCGTCCTCCCTCAGCCCCGCCTTGTGGGCATGACCATTACCGAAGCCTCAATGGGTGTTGGAACTTCCAGGCCAATGCTGGGATGGCTACCCACTACATACCTATTTGGCAAGGAACCATCTCAAAAAATTGTACATTACCACAGACAGGGTGCTACTAAGAACTTTAGCTTCAGCTGTCCCTAAGCACTCATTTTCTGCCTGTGACATGGAACAGGTGAGAACTTCTTTGGAATGCCACTGTGAAACAGATCAGATCATGGGTCCTGATGTTGGGGATTGCCTAGGAACTCACTCTTCGGTGTGTAGCCATCCTGGTAACAAGGCCTGTCTCCTACTTTTTTGCTCAATATTTTTCTTGTGTGGTTCTAGATAGTTTTCATTTGGGAAGTGTAAAGTATGTGGAGAGGAAGTGGGAGAGGGGATAGGAATGGAGGCAGCAACCTGAGGGTCCCCCACAGAATCAGAGCATCTGTCAGGGGTGGGCTCCGGGTGGACCCCTTATGGTAGTGTCTTGACTCTGCCATCTGGTACTTGCAAGCTCCTGTTCTGGCCAGCTGTCTGTCATCACATCTCCCTCCAGCAGGGAGTTTGACCCATCTTCAGGTCCTGGCTCTTGCCAGATGAGGCTGAACTAGGGACAGGGGACATGTGGCAGGGCCATGAGCTCTTCCTGGAAAAGACAGGCTCAGAAATATCATGGAGGCATGACCTTGGGGCATACCCAAGAGAGGAGGTCTATGTAGATAGTCTCCTTTGGCTCAGAAATATCCTCGATGGAAAATCGGGCCACCACCAAGTCCTCCACAGCGGAAGATAAAGAGATCAGGGTCCCATCCAGATCCAGTATAACTCTGCAGTGAGTTTACTCCAGTCTCGAGGCTTAGCAGGAAAATGGCTTGGTCCTCCAAGACTGACCATAAAAGGTATCTCAAGGCTCAGGCCAGCTGAGGTTCCTGTGTGTTGATGTTTGGGATCTTTTACTGCAAATAGACAGTTCCTTGTAGCTGAGATCTGTGAGCTCAAGGCCAGACTGGCTTACATAGTGAGTTCCAGGTCAGCCAGGGCTATATCGTGAGATCCTATGTAAGAGGAGGAGGAGAAGGGAAAGGAAGAGCGGGAACAAGATGGGGAGGAGTTTTAGGGGAGTAATAGAGTATACCCGCGGGGTATCTGTGAGCATGTTGTCAGACTGACGAAGGAAGGAAAGGCAGGCCCTGAGTGTCAGTGCCCCATCCCACAGACTGGGGATCCAGATGGAATAGAAAAGGAAAGAAAGAAAGCCGCAGCACAGGCATTCTGTGGCCAGCATGGTCTGAGGTGTGTGTCACCCAGCCATGATAGACTGCCACCACCGAAACCACTGGCCTGAGTAAATCTTACAGTGATGCCCAAGTCTGACTAACGTGAGAACCCAAGCAGTTTGGTCTTCCATGTTGTCTCTTCCAGTTCTCTGGGCTTGGCAATCCCTCCACAAGCTCTTCAGCCTTTGAGCCACATGTGCTGGCTTACAGAAAGCAGAAATACCTCCTGTTCCAGATGCCTGCCGCGGTCCCAACAGCTCCCATCATTCATGAGTCTCCAGCGCATGCCCCTCCCTGGCATGCACATCTGCCCAAAGTCAAGCTCAGACAAGTTTTTTTTGTTTTGTTTTGTTTTGTTTTTTTAGCTTTACAAATCAGTAAGAATCAAATTACTCAAATGCTGTTTTAGTGATTAGGGTGGTAGTTGCAACCAACCTGTGTTTTTGACCATGCTACAGGAGACAAACGCACTGTGATGTTGTGTGTGTGTGTGTGTGTGTGTGTGTGTGTGTGTGTGTGTGTGTGTGTTTGCGCACACACACACACATACTGGAGGAAGATATGATAAGCCGGTCTCTCAGTGTGGAAGATATATTCAAAATGGTGGGCAGTTAGTGGCTAAGCATGCCTCTCTCAAGGTAAATTTTAGGACAATCCCATCACTAGATGTTGCCCCCACCTAACACTTTCAGATCCAAGCACACCATTAATATTTCTTTCCATTTTATTTCCCCCTTCTCCCCTGTGCTTTTTGATCACACTTCTCATTTCACACATCCGTGACATCCCTTCAACACTTGATTTCTACCCACCTGCTGAGAGCTGAACCCTGAGCCGCAGACACTAGGTCTAGAGTACTATCAGCTAAGCCTTGAGATGTGGGCAGCCGGTCTGTTGTACACCACCAACCCCCCTGCTAGGTAGCCTGTGACTCAGGCACATTTCCCTTCTCATTCCCTCTCTTCCTTATCTCTGCCCTGCTGAGTGAGGAATGGTTTTCTTCAGCCTCTCTTTGCTCCACTAGGATAATGGACAGCATTCTCTCAGGCAGGGTCAGCCATTCTCCATGTGGGGTTTTTGAACATCCGATGTATGGCTTTCTGAGCTTTGGACACACAGAAACCTCCCAAGGAAGGCTGCTGACCCCCAACCCCAAGTGTTTGGAAATGACACATAAAATATTCAGATAGTTATTTATTATTTTTATTCTGAAGTTTTCATATACATATATACACACATAAACATATATATATATATATTATATATATATATATATATATGTTGTATGTTGAACACATTTACCTTCTTCTCACCCTACCTCATCTCATCAGTCCCTTTGTTCCCCTAGACAGTGACATTTCTCCTGTCATACCACATGTCCATGCATGATTTTATGCATTCGTATAAAATCTAGGAACCACACATGAGAGAAAATATGTAATATTTGCTTTTATGAGATGATGATAATGTTTTACACTCTTATATGTAAACAGTTTTTGTTAATCCTACCTCAAAAAACAAAATCTCACAAAAAATATAGAGATAATTTATATATACATATAGATAAATATATATTATTTTTAAATAAATATAGAGATAATATAGAAGGTGGTGATGTTTGCTACCATGCTAGGTCTAGAGGTCCTGGGCCCGAAGAACCCCAGGAAGCCTGGGCGTGTCTGGGTCTTCTACAACCTGTGAAATAGTTGTGGTAATATTCTGTTATGAGGAAAACGTAAGTATAACATGGAGGGTGGGAGCTGTGAATCTGCCCCCATGGGTGGAGGGTCAGGAGTGGGCAAGGGGAACCATTTTCATAGTGACCAAAGCCAAGACCTCTTACTGTGGACCCCTGCTGAAGGCTTGTGGCCTGTCCCCTGTGCCCGCTCTGTTGGAAAGGGCTCAAGGGCTCCAGAGAGTCCCAGCAACAGCTTTCTCTCTCAGGTGTGCCAGCCATACTAGACAGCACGAACAGGAATCTACTCTCTTGTTTTAGCTAGAGAAAGGCATGGTAGGATGCGTAACTGAGAGCCCCCTTCCACGCCCTGCAGGAAGGACTGTATGCAGCAGAGAGATCCTACCCTGGAGGAACGTGTGGACAGACTCTGGGTCTCATGACCCATTTCACATCCACTCCATCTCTGTCTCAGATGACTAGTTTATTGCATTTTTTAAAAAATAACATGATATCAGGTGTTACTCCTTGACTATTTGACATCTGAAAGATAAACTCATAAAATCGCTGTCTGTAAACAACACATTGATTTTTCCCTCTGTTCTGGATTGCAGTTGGCTTCAGCTATGGCTGATGCCCAGTACAGTAGTCTTATTAGGCTCCTCGGCCAGCATGCTTCATTGCCCATTGGCATGTCTTCTCATTGATGGTACCTGGCATGTAAACAGAGATGGTCTCCCTCCACCAGAGCATGGAGACCCAGCTTGGGGCTCCCTCCTACAAGGTGGACCTGAAGACTAGGCTTGGCTCTAACTCCCATTTCCTCTTCTGGCTCATTCCCATAGTGCTTTGAATGACTTTCTCTGTGCACCATGGCTTCTGGTTCCTCATAGCCCCCTAAAAGCTGTGGTGGGGTAAATTTCTTAAAATATAGTCCAGCACCTGGCTAAGTGATATCGGCTGTCATTTCTAACACCATTAATATCAATTATAGCCAAATTATCTATCTAATCACTCCTTATGCTTCACTCATGTGCAGACTGTTGGCAAGCAGCAGCCTGTCTGCCTTTAAAGTACAGGCAGAGCCCATGTTTGCCATCGGCAGGAGCCTAATGCACATGTATTAAATGAATAGCACAGGCTGAAAATGAAGGTCTGAGAGAATTCAAGGCGTTTATTGCCCATTCAAGTGCATTTGCCTGCAGAGCATTTACTGGGTGTGGTGTTGGTTGGCCGGCATGGTGAGGTTAGCATCTTAGGTGCTAAGAGAAACAGGTGCCAAGGAAGGCTTAGACATGAGGGATTTACTGGGGAACACTGGGCGGGAGCAGGAGTTGGTGGTTCTGCCATGCTTGATCACTGGCTGCCAGAGTTGTGAGGTGTGGTGTTATGTGCTGAGGGACTGCACTTGGGGCCCCTAGAGGTTGGAATGTCTATTATGACAGACAGAAAATGGACTGTGTCCTAGGATGGACTGTGTCCTAGGATGGGCTGTGTTGTGATTTGAATGAGAAACATCATCCATAGGCTTGTGTATTTGAACCTTTGGGCCCCAGTTGATGGTGCTGTTTGGGAAGGTTATAGAACCTTTGGGGGGGGGGGGGCAGAAAGTACCTCAGTGAGGCCGATTTTGAGGGTTTATAGCCTCACCCACTTCCTGCTGGATCACTGCTTCCTGTGTGTGCTTGTGGTATGATCTCTTATTTCCTATTTCTGCTGCCATACTATCCCTGTCATTCTGGGCATCTAGCCCACTGGAACCATAAGCCCCAAACTCTTCCTTAAGCTTCCTTTGGTCCCTTCATCACAGCCACAGAAATGTAACTAAGCCAGGCTGTCATCTCTGAAGACCAATGCTCTTCTCTGCTTCTCTTCCCCAACACAATAATTCCTACTGCTAAATCGCCGGGTTGTCTTTACTGAAGCATCACCAGGAGGGAGCAAGAAACTGGGCACGCTCCAAGAGTTGGTGGGTGCAGTGTTAGAAGCAAGGTTAGGGTTCATCACACATCAACCACAGGACACTGTCCCTGCAGCCTAAATACTGGCTTCTTGTTGCACTCCAAGAGGTTGAGGCAGGAGACTCACCAGGAAAACAACCTGTCATGTGCTAAATGAACTGTTTTCCTGTAAGAAGGCATCTTAGAGTAGCCTGAATACATCAGCTGTTCCCTATGGGTACACTAGGAGACCAGTGCTCTGAGACTGGGCAATGTCTAATTCCCACCACCATCACTAGTGTCCTGTTGCCTCACTCTGTTTTTTCTTGCCACCTAGTATCATAATCTCTTGGTCTCCTTTCTAAAATTTTACCCATACTCATTTATCTACAGTTTTTGACACCTAATCTCTCCCTGAACCTGGAACTCGATGGTTCAACAAGGCTGTTCAGCAGTGAGCACCAGGGACCCTCCTGTCCCCACCAGTCCCAGCTCTGGGCTTACAGATGTCTACCTGGGTTTCACATAGGGATTTGGGATCCAAACCTCAGGTCCTTATGTTTGTAAAGTAGGCAGCTTACTGACCGAGCCTTCTCACCAACTTTAGGAAACCGTGTTCTGTATCATCTCACTTGATCACTCCCTCCCTTTTCTGGAGTAGAGGACACCAGGGACCTTTGACCTGTAGTTGGAATTTTTCTGCCTGGCCCAGTCAGGACAAATCTCTCTTACCCGCCAGTCCCACAGTCACTCAGACCCAAACAAGAAAGCTCATGGAAACTTACATTGTTTACAAACTGTATGGCTGTGGCAGGCTTCTTGTTATCTACTTGTTCTATCTTAAATTAACCCATTTCTGCTTATCTATACTTTGCCACATGCCTTGTGGCTTACCAGTGTCTTTACATGTTGCTTCTCATGGCGGCGGCTGGTGGTGTCTCTCCCCAGCCTTCTACTTCCCCGAATTCTCTTCTCTTTTGTCCCGCCTATACTTCCTGCCTGGCCACTGGCCAATCAGAACTTTATTTACACAGAGCGATATCCACAGCATTGACCCCTCGAAATTCATGAAGGGTGAGAGAGATGAAGTCTCCAGGCACCGTCTTTATTTACATCTTACCTTCTACACAAGAACTTGTGGTCTAGTTGATCAGCAGTTCCTGGCAGCTTGGTGATCTCTATCCCTATTCTGCCCATGTCTCCAAATCACCACTGTGCTGGCCCCTGGAGGAGCTGAGGCAGACTGGTCATTTGAGGGCTGGTAGGCTCTTGAGATTTGTAAAAAACAAATATCCCATTATCTTGCTCTCCCAGCACCGTGTTAGTTATGAGTCAAATGGCCTGTGTTGGATATGGGGAAAATAAATCTGTCTTGGGGTACCTTACAATACAGAGATAAAAATGACAAACATGTTGTTTTGGGCTTAAACTACCTTGTGGCCGACCTGATTTCACATTTGTGGCTGCAGGGATTAATGTTGGTGACTTCATCTAGATTCTAGGAGGAAACAAAGCACCCCAGCTCTGGTGGGCAGAGCTTCCTGGACCTTCTGGCTGTTTTCTCAGTATGCCATTGATAGGAACCCCTGCCATGCTGAGCCAATCCAACCATCCCTGGTTACATGGCCATATCTGGCTTATGTTTAGGGACTCTGGATAAATCCCCACCCCCACCCAAGATTCTTAGTTTTCTCTTGTTGCTGTCAGGGCATAGGATCAGACCTCAACTCCAGAGTCTGGTGTACAGGATCCCCAGCCAGTACCTGTAGCATTTACACCTGCCCCACCCATCACTCTGTCCATCCACAGCTATCCAGGAGTTGTCTCACGGCTTGTGGAGGCTTTTCTTATAGCATGAGACAGAGGCCACTGGGGTCTCCAAGGGAGAAAGAGGTTCACTGAAGGGGAGAATGAGGGCTGAAATCTGTGGGAAGGAATGCCAGGTGCAATAGAACTCACCTGTCATCCCAGCTGCTCTAGAGACTGAAGCAGAAGGACCACTTGAGCCAGCAGATCTGGGCTGTAGTGAGGTAAGCCATCAGGTGTCCATGCTGAGAGAAGCATCAATGTGCTGATCTCCTAGGAATAGGGAGATCATCCATCCAATTGTTTACGCAAGGGTAGATATTCACAAGTCACAGAACTATGGGAGAAAGCCTGTCATCACCCCCAAACCATCCAGAACTCATACTGTATTAGTTAGGGTTTCTATTGCTGTGAAGAGACACCATGACCACAGCAAATCTTATAAGGGAAAACATTGGCTGTTGTAGAATATTATTTTAAGATGTGTTATATTTGTTTATGCTATGGAATATTTGTTTAATGAGGCAAAGATGTGTTGCATTCTTTTATGTTGCATTTGTTTAACTCTGTGAAACTGTGTTACTTTACTTTTCTAAAACACCTGATTGGTCTAATAAAGAGCTGAATGGCCAATAGCAAGACAGGAGAAAGGATAGGTGGGGCTTCAGGCAGAGAGAATAAATAGCAGGAGAAAAAGAGAACAAGGAAGAAGGAATGAGAAAAGAAGGAGGAGGACATCAGGGGCGAGCCACCCAGCTACACAACAAGCCACGGAGTAAGAAGTGATAAAAAGTACACAGTAATAGAGAAAGATAAAAGCCCAGAGGCAAAAGATAAATGAGATAATTTAAATTAAGAAAAGCTGTCAAGAAACAAGCCAAGCTAAGGTCAGGCATTCATAACAAAGAATAAGACTCTGTGTGTGATTTATTTGGGAGCTGGGTGGTAGGCCCCCCAAAATGCCAAAATAAAAACAACCATCTACAACTGACCCACCCCAGCATCCTCCCAGTGGACATCCCCCTTCTGCAATATCAGCAGACCCCGTAGACACAAGCGCCACCCTCACCAGTTGGAAGAACAGGGTTCTAGTCAGCACAATAATACTTTTAATTAATAAAGATTAAAAACTGAAAAAAAATTAAGGAAAACATTTGATTGGCTGGCTTACAGTTCAGAGGTTTAGTCCATTATCATCATGGTGGGACATGGCAGCTTATAGGCAGACATGGTGCTGGAGAAGGAGCTGAGAGTCCTACATCTTGATCCACAACAGGATACAACAGGAAGTCAACTGAGACTGGGAGTAGCTCGAGCATAGGAGACCTCAAAGCCCGCCCCCACAGTGACACACTTCCTCCAACAAGACCACACCCCCTAATAGTGCCGCTCCCTATGAGCTTATGGGGGCCAGTTACATTCAAACTACCACCCCTCCCTATCCTATAGTTACTCTCCAGCAGGATCCTCTTCTGTGATAGCTGTGGATGAGCCAAGTGAATATAAGGATAGGAGATATTATTCTCGAGATGCCCTTGACCTTGGCAAGCGCTGAAGATCTCTGCCTCTGCTTCTACTACCCCTGTCTTACCAGCGGGAAGCCTGGGGTTTGAAAACTCGAGAGGATGGCACTGTCACCCTCTCTTTCTGAGAGAAGCAAAGTTTTGGAACCCCCCCCCCCCAAGCTCTCTTTCATGAGGTCAGCCTTGAAGGTTGCCCTTCACTTGGCTGCATGTAGCTGGGAGAGGCAGCAGGTGATAATCACGTTTGCCAGGGGCCTGCAAGCACTTCCTGGCATGAGTTTTTTGAGAATGGAACTGGCTATCGCCAGGGGACTTGTGTTAGCCTTGGTGGATGGATGGATGGGTCACTGACCATCAACCTCTGTCTGGGAAAATTCCTTTAAGCCCCTGGTTCAGAGCAGAGTTCTTACAGAAAGCCCATGGTAGCTCCTTCACACCAAGATGGCCTCTCCACCCTTCACATCAAGCTGGCCTCTCCACCCTTCACACCAAACCAGCCTCTCCATTCTGCCTGTCTCTTTTCCTCAGAACCCTCATGATTCAATGAGTCATCAGTTCTGTGCCAGTGTCTGCTACTGAGCAGGCTCTTAATAATCTTGTGTGAGTTGAATGAGTGAGCACAACCCCAGGATGAGTAGATTTTATCTTATGCAGTTTATGCAGGTACAGCCACGAGGTGGGGGAGGATGACTCTGAAGAACCCAGAACGCTCTCAATTATCTCCCAGGCAGTGTTCCCAAAACAAGTCCCCACAAAGTACTGGTTCCAAGAGGTGTTAATGGGCAGGCACTGTCTAATACAAGGGTCCTCTTGTTAGACATACTGGGGAAACAAAGCTCTGCAGGTTTCTTTTCTGCTGGCAATCTAAGACTCTTGGAATGTTCTGGTGGGTTCTGATCCTTCAAGAGAACAGTCAGTGTTTATAAACTTACTAGGCTGTGCTACATGATTATTTTAAATCATAAGATAGTTGTGAGGTCTAGGGATGTAGCTCAGAGGTAAAGCATTTGCCCAGCTTACTTAAGGCTGGCTCTATGTTCAATCCCCAACTCCTAGAAAGAAAAAAAAAAGTTATGGGATAGAGGTGTGTAGTGGGTAGCCATTCCAGCCTTGGCCTGTAAGTTCCAACCCCCACTGAGGCTTTGGTAATGGTCATGCCCACAAGGCAGGGCTGAGGGAGGAAGCTGAAGAACCAGGATCAAAAGGAGAGGCCCCTCTTGGTTCCAGGACCCTGGATGCTGGAGATGGACCGAGCAGAGTTCTCCAGAGAACACCGCCGGACTGCGCCATACCTTTCCCAGACCCTACAACCTATCCCTTCATTTGTAAGTCACCCCACAAAATAAACCTCCCTTTTAACTACGTGGAGTGGCCTTAATAATTTCACCAATAGAGATATAGCTCAATACTAGAGCATATTCTTAGGATATGTGAGCCCTGAGTTCAATCCACAACATCAGTTTTCTTTTTAAGAAAGTGGTCAATTAGGACTAATTTCATATGATTAAACGTTGGCCATAGAACTCCTCTAAATGTTTCTAGCACCCATGGAGGTGTTTCCACTGCAGTTGTCTTAGTTACTTTCTAGTTGCTGTGGCAAAACACACAACCAAAGCAACTTAAGGGAGGAAGGTTTGAATCTGGCTCACAGTTTGAAGGAATACAGTCCATCATGACGAGGAAGGCACAGAGCTTGAAGCAGCCGGTCAGCTGGGAAGCAAGAAAGATGAATGCTGGCAGGAAGTGGGGGCGGGAATGAAAGGTGAATGCTGGCAGGAAGTGGGGGAGGGAATGAAAGGTGAATGCCGGCAGGAAGAAGCGGGGGGGGGGGGGGGGGTAGGGGGATGGTTGATACTCAGCTCACTTTCTCACTTGTGTTCAATCCAGGACCCCAGCCCATGGGGTGGTACCGCTCACATTTAGGGTAAACATTCCCACCTCAGCTAGCCTGATCTAGAAACTTCCTCATAGGCATGCCCAGAAGTTTGTTTCCACAGTGATTCTAAGTCCTGTCAGGTTGACATCAAGATGAAGTATCATAACAGAACATGGGATTTCATCTGGGATGCTGAAGAATGAGGGAGAAGAAGGGTTCCTGAGCAGGAATCTCTGCTACACTAGGAGGCTCACCCCAGGATAGGAGTCTGTACTGTGGTTTTTGGTCATACGTTATCTGGGAAGATAAAGTGTTCATCCACTAGAGATCTTTCATTTCTTCCCAAATGAACTACAGTCCAGTTGAGCCTCAAAGGTCTTGAAGAGCCACTGTGATCAGGACTGAATATGAACATCAGGAGTCACTCGGGTGAAGTTGGGACAGCTTCCAACTCCTGGCCATCCTCCTGTGGTGGTTATGTTGAACAGATCTGCAGTGTGGTCAGGGAGTCCAGGTCAAAGTGATGCTCAGCTGCTACAAGGGGAAACTCAGCATCCAGAGACCTTTCTGTCCTCACAGGAGGGTCAGACTTGCCGGCTCAGTCTGGAGCATCCTGGACTCACCTCAGACTGAGTCTGTGCTGCAGATAACTGGCTGGAGCATGGAGCCCTGATCCCCAAAGAGCAGCTGAAGCTGACCCCGAGTTTCCACCTCCTCATGATGGAAGCTGTGCCGCCTTGCCCCACTTTCTCTTGCTTGTTTCATCCTATTCTTTGAGTTCATACTGGCCTGAGCTCTGCATGTAGCTTGCAAAAGAATCGCAACCAGATTCAGTTCACGCAGGGTGATGGTTGAAATTCCTGGGCCAAACTTATCATTAATCTGTTGTTGATCTGAGGCAAGTAAGAAGAGTAGAAACATTGGGGCTCAACAGCTGTCAGAAATTGTGTGATCCCCCCAAAAGTCAAGTAACTTTTATGGGCTTTAATTTTTTTATCTTTAAAATGCAGAATGATCATATCCCCACCCCATGGTGGCTGGAAGGTTAATATTTGAAAATATGAAATGTAGTGGCTGAAAAAAATAGCAGGTTACTCAAAAGCCAAACTTGGATGGGTCCCCATCATTTTTTCACTTGCTTGTCATTTCCTTTAGGGTCTCACTTTGAATGTTTAACAGGGATTGGAAATTGGAGTGGTGGAATGGATTGGATTAGCTAGTTTTATTCTCCTTGATTTGATTGGCTTACCTGGGGCATCACTCTATAGTTTGTATTATTGGGGAACAGCTGATAAAGAGGAGAAGCTCCATGCCCGGGGTTCTTTCAGAAGGAATGAGTACTTAGGATTGGGCAGATGCCTTTCCAGATGGATCTATGCTGGGATTTTCCCAGTAGGAAGATTGGGAAGAGACTGGATAGTGATGTAGTATTTTGGCAGGTGGTGTGGGGAATGTAGCCTCCCTAGGGATGGTGGTGATTTGAGTTGCCTGCAGAGCTGGGTCTGAGATAGCAGTGAAAGTGGACATGGCTTCTGTGATCAGGACTATCTGTGCTCAACAGAAGTGGAGAGGATGCATCCTGTGTTGATGGAGTCAGTCCTGCTGACATCCTAGGCATCCTTTAAGTGATCGCACAGTCGGGGATACTTGGGCTGAATCACCACATTCTTCCTTTGGCATATAGAATCCCTGCTGGAATGTGTAGGTGGCTGAGGTTGGACACTGGCTGTGATTAGATGCTTTGGGACTGATCCATGTCCCCCACAGAGACCAAAACTGTCTTTGTCTTCATGCCCCAGGCCCACTTCTGAAACAAGAGGGAACAGTGGGCTTGCACATATCAGATGGGCTCTCTGCGCGAGGCAGTGGTTTCCCCCATGTCTTTTCTAATAAGCACAGGCTTAAGGGCTGCATGAAACCCGTAGATGGTGAGACTCTCAAGACAGAACCTAAGAAGGACCCTTTAACCAAAGAAATTGGAGACTTGCATTCCTCATGTGCCTCTGACAGAGTCACCCAATGCCAACTGTAGATAACTATTTTAAATACATGTGTACACACATAAATATGTGCTATATATATACATGTGGATACATATGTATTTGTAGATACATAAGCCCTATACAAATATGCACATGAAAATATAGACACATGTATACATATCAATAGATAAACATGAATATGAATGTACATATGCATTTTGTGCCACATATATTTGATAGAACCCTCTCATCAAATGCTTACCATGTAGCCAACCTAGAGCCCTGCAGAATTCACCTGGGTAATATCATCTCCCTGTCTCTGTTTTGATGTGTGTTGTTGTTGAGATCCTGTTTCTGCCTACAGCAAATATTCCTATAATGGGAAGTCCTCACCACAAGGCTTGTGCAAGTAGCTAATGATAAGCAAGGGCTTCACATATGAAACCCAGAGGTGCCCACGTGCCTTCTCTTGATTGGTTCTAAATCCAGAACATTACATTTCACTTTCCTTAATTAATTAATTAATAATTAATTGATTGATTTTGTTGGCATGGGAGGGGTGCACATGAGGAGGTCAGAAGACAGCTTTCAGAACTTGGTACTCCCCTCCCATCATGTGACTGCTAAGGGTCCAACCCAGGTCTTCCAGCTCGGTGACAGGCACCTTGCCTGTAGAGCCATCTCATCAGCCTGCACAACTGCCTTTTCTTAAATGCTCGCTACATCTGGGCTTGATGTAGCTGCTTCTCCACCTTGGGTGATTTGGGTGTGCTCCCTGTCAGGCCTCTTTGTGTTCTTGGAACTGTACTCTGTCCTGATTTTCCCTCTGTCTCCGTTGGAGTTGCTGATGTTGATGAATGGACAGCAGCAGCTTGGTTGGCTTAGCTCGGCCCATCTCCCCCCAGGATGCATAAACTCATTATTATTCACCTACTGAGAGCAGTCAGTTGGGCAGTTATGAATTCATTTCACTGCACCCTGATGTAACCACTTTTAAAAAGCGTGTTCATGTGACGCCTTGAGAATTAAAAGGCTGAAAGCAATCCAGACACATGGAAGTTTATTCTTCTCCTTTCACATTCTCCTTCCTGATAAAATCCAATCAAAAGGATATTGTCATCCGCTTGAACTGCTTCTGAGAATGAAGCTATGCGGGCTTTTCTTCCTCATCACTTCCATTTGCTTGCTTGAGGAATTCATGAGCCAGATTTTATTCTTGATATATATTCTGTTTTTCATATGGTAGCCACAAACAATTTCTTGTATCAAGAGGAGGTACACAGTTTGTTGTATGGAAGTGTACGTTCGTGTTCAGGCCAAAGGTCAGCCTCAAGTGATGTTCCTTGGGCACTGCTTATCCTTGTTTTTGTTTGTTTGTTTGTGTTGTTGTTGCTTTTTGAGACAGGGTCTCTCACTTGGATCTGGGGCTCACCCATTAGGCTATCCTGCCTGGCCAGAGAGCCGCAGACATCAGCCTGTTTCTACCTCCTCAGAACTGGAATTATAAATGCATGTCACTGCACCTGGCTTTTTATGTGGGTTCCTGAGCCATCTCCCTAACCCTCAGTTTCTTTAGTCTGTATATACTGTATTACACCTTCATCCTGAAAATCCAGCCATTTTCTTTTCTTCTGGAAACTCTAGTATTTACTATAATTTCTCCAAGATTATTTTATTATAGGTGGCATCCATAATTTATTTCAGGCCTTTATAAGATGTCCCAGATGGTGTGTACAAATTAGGAGTGAGCAGTCATGAATCTGGATAACAGCACCTCTTAAATACGTGGAGAGCTGTGTCCCCCCACACAGTTCGAAGGCCAGGCAGTTGCCAGTCTACAAAGTCTTAGGAGATTAAATGAAGGTCCTGTTAATGGTGCCAGATATGGGCTCCATCTCTTGGTACAGATCTTAATTCCAATATTGAAGTGACTGGTTACTCCCATACCAGTAGGCATATCTTGTCAGGCCAGTCATTGTTGTAACTCACAGGGTTCACATACCAGTATGACTAATGATAAACCTGTCTCTTCCAGTAGCATGCACCCCCCAGCACTGTGAAAGCTTACAGGCCAATGACAGCTGGATTTCTCCACGTCCTATGACTCAAGTATACAATAACTTCAGAAAAAGTAGCGGTAGATCTGGGAGGTGCTAGGGGAGTGGGGATGAATATAATCAAAATATGTACAGTGTATGAAAGTCTCAAAGGATTAATAAAATAGTATTTTAAAAAGGGAGATGATATCCTGGGTTTCGTCTTTTCCTTTCATATACAATTGGATTCATTTCTTTCAAAAAACACAAACCATCTTATCCTTAAAAAAATAGTAGGTTGTGTAACTATTTTATGACCCTTTATTAGTTTCGAATGAGCATGTAAAATGAATCATTTTTATGTGCTTTGAGTCTTGGAAGTAACACCGAGAAATGGGTTCAGATATATGGCGATGGTAGCAGCAGACACAGTAAGAATGCTAATGAGGGTCTAATCAGGAAAACAAACAAACAAACAAACAAACAAACAAACCCCTCAGCCTGGAGCTGGGTATAGCAGAGAGAATGAAGCAGCATCTTCCGCTGCCTCTGAGTGCTGGCTCCTTCCTCTCAGTTCCTCTGGGTGTTTGGCGTTATCTGGGCAGCTTATATGATTCTGGCTCAGGGTACCAGAAACTACCCTCACCTCTTAGTGCCCCGTCAGTCCCTTTAAACCTTGGGTCGATGCCATTGTGTAAGTTTCTCAGACTTCATCTGGGTGTGACCAGCATGACCATGGCCACATGGGGCCACCTCAAGGAGAAGGCTGGCTGCTACCTGGTACCACGTCCCAGCACACCGCTGAGCTGAGCTGTAGATGGCAGAAGGTTACTTTTTTCACTGTTAATCTCCTAGTGAAATACTGATAGTTGTAAGAAAAAGAGTGCCCTCACCCCGGAACACGTTTGGGCTGCTGCCTGACCTTGAGGTAGCAATGCAAAGTAGTGATTGAGGCTTCAGACGATTTCCAGCCTGTCTTTTTTTTTTTTTTTTTTTTTTTTTCCTTTTTCATGCTGTGGTGCAAGTCAAATCCAGGGTGTGATAAATGAACCTGTATCTTAGGTTATTCATCATTCTGAAGGAACTGCCAGGGTCTAATTTTATTCAAGAGTCCTCCAAGGAGGTTAAAAACAAATCCTTTCTTCTAATTTTCTTCAGGTCAAGACTATAGAAATTACAAAAACATAAATAAGTCCCCTTGTTCCAGCACACCCAATAGTCATTTAGCAGTTGTCTAGTGTGTCCTCAGGCTGCCACCAAGAGGGGCTGTGTATGCGATCACAAGGCTCTGGCCTACTGTGTGTGTGCACACGTGTGCATATGCATGCACACACCTTGATGCACATGTATGTATGTGTGTGGAACAGGCTAGAAGACCACTGTGGCTGTCATTCTTCAAAAAAATTCTTTTTTTTTCTTGTCCCAAATTTTTCTGGTCGTAGTTTAACTAATTTCTCCCTTACTATATCCTCAATGGACGTGGGAATGACTCAGCCTCTCCATTCCTAGTCACCCTCCTCCCCTGGGGCCTGTTGTCATCGCTATCAGCGGTATTGTTTGCTGGTAGTGGCCATGTTTAATATTTATGAAGCCTCCCCAGGAAATGTTAGCTGTTGCCTAAATTTTAATGGTTTTCAAATTGAGGAGGATAAGCCACAGTGGCTCCCCTGATTTCCTGTGTGGCCTTTGTGCTGACATTTTCTAGCCATAACTTCTAGAACTAACATCACGCACTCTTAGATTGGAGGCCCAGCTGGAGAATAAATGGCACATAGTGAGGAGATTCAGGGGCAAGAGCTGGGCTGTGACATCATAGCAGCACACAGGGGAGACACTGAGCCTCAGTGACTAAGAACCCTAGAATTGTTCCTGTGGGAAGCTACCCAGGGGGACTGTATCCCCCAGTAGTGTGAGCTATGTGGAGTCCGGAGGGAAGGTACCAAGGGAGACTGTATCCCCCAGCAGTGTGAGCTATGTGGAGTCCGGAGGGAAGGTACCCAGAGGGACTGTATCCCCCAGCAGTATGAGCTATGTAGAGTCCGGAGGAGGAATATGACAGTCCTCATCCCTGGTCCCACCAAACTGGGGTGACCTCATCCTATTTCAGAAGCCTCACTGTGCCAAGACCACTGGGTACTGGAGCCTATGTCTCAAGGAATACAACCAGGCAAAAGAGAATTTACTCCACAGCAGCTCCGAGGAAGCTGTGTCTGCCCCAGCCAAGAGGATGATGCATCTCCATCCATCCCATAGTGTCTCTTCCCCATCCTCCCATCCCCAGCCTCTGTGAATGCCTAGCTGCCATGGCCCAAATGTTTGTGACCCTCTAAAATCCATTTGGTAAATTCTTAACCCCTAGTGTAATGGTTTAGGAGGCAGGGCTGGAGAGCCATGATTAAGTCTTCAGAATGAAGTCTTCATGAATGACTTGGTGCCTCCAGAGAACCCCTTGATTTAAGACATTGAGGAGGTGGCTCCATTTATAAATCAGGAAGTATGCCTCCTCTGATGTGAATTCTGCCTGTGTCATAATCTTGGTCCTACCCTTCAGGAGTATGAGATGGAAACTTCTTTCATTTACGTACCACTCAGTCTGTGGCATTTTGTTATAGCGGCCTGCTGTACCTAAGACATCTGTCCAAGTTGAAGTCACATAGATGTTGATTGTAGCAGAATCTTACAGGTCTTATTAATAAGAACAAACCTGAGGCCAGTTATTGGGGTGAATGCTGGAAGATCAGAGACACAGAACAAGCCACAGCTACCTAACCTTGCCAGTTCCTCAGGTGATCCTGTTTCCTCAGACTTCAAGCTTCTGTGTCCTCATCCCAATGGGTTTCAGCTGAACTGTGCTGCTCCAAAGCTTGAATGCTTAGCCAGCCAAATGCTTAACTAGCTAAATGCTTATAGTTTCTGGTCTTCACACCTTATATAGCTTTCTCCTTTCTGCCGTCACTCCCTGAGATTAAAGGCTGGATTTCTGGGATTAAAGGCATGTGTCACCGTGCCTGGCTGTTTCTAATGTGGCCTTGAACTCAGAGATCCAGAGGTATTTCTATCTCTGAAATGCTAGGATTAAAGGCGTGTGCTACCACTGCCTATCCTCATGTTTAATATTGTGGCCGTCCTGTTCTCTGACCTCAGATAAGTTTATTTCAGGGAACACACAATATTTCAGGGAACACAATACCCACCACAGTTGATGTTTGGAAGACTGGCAAGAAAGTCTTGCAAACTCTACCCCCGCCCTTAAAACCAAGAGTCAGTGGAGCCTACAGCAGGAAGAAGACACTTTGCCTTTTTCCTGGACTCTCATACTGTCTGCTTAGACACTTGGGGTGTTCTGCAATACTTTGAATTTTTATTGGAGGTGCTGACCAGTGGCAGGAAGAGAGGTGGGATTTCTAGAATATTTCCAACACTGGTTATGAGTCCTAGAGAATTTTAGCTAACTCTCACCATCCCCGGTTTGGTTGCCATTCACAAGAACACCCTGTAAGCAAAGCCACAGCATCCTCTTTGCAATTCTGTAAGAACCTTATGTAATGGGGTAAATCCAAGATTGGATCAGTCTCAGCCAAAGGCCTTCTGTTAGTCATCCTCTCTGTGTCTCTCTCTGTGTCTCTCATCTCTCTGTCTCTCTGTCTCTCTCTCTCTGTCTCTCTCTCTAAGTTCTTTGAGAATTTTGTACAGTGCACTTTGATCATATTAACCCTCTCCTTACTCCCTCCAGATCCATCCTGCCCTCCCTACCCACCCAACTTTGTGTTCCCCTCCCCTCTCTAAAACCCCATCAAGTACAGTTTATGGTCTTCACTGGAGAGTGGTCTAGTGGGGGTTTGAAGGAAAACTGACTCTCCCACCCTCATCTGCTATCAGTTGCCAATAGCTCTTTAGCTAGGGGTGGAGCTTCATGCCCACCTCCCCTCCCCATGCTGAGATTCTGTAACTCTTGTGCATATTGCCTCAGTTACTGTGAATTCACTTCTGCAGCTTCCCTGGTGTTTTCTCAGTCACCCACCACCTGTGGCTCGTGTGGCGAACCTTTCTGATCCGGTAAGGATAGGGTAGTGGCAAGGGACAGGCAGCCCCATCCCCGTCCCACACGAAGGCTGTGGTGGCTACAGCAGCTTTCGCCTTGGTGCTCAGCTTGTCCTCCATGGGGCCTCTCCTGCAGCCAGCCATCCTCACTGGTCCAGGCAGTTATCTCCTCTTTGTATGGGGGGCTTATAGCAGAAGCTTCCTAATGATATTCCAGGCACATGAGCATCTTGTCTTAATTACTATCCTCATTTGCATTTTTGGTGGAACACCTGGGGTAGGAGTCGGGATTTTAACTCCCTTCCTTCCCCACCAGCGGTTGCTTCTCCCATCTGTTGATTCTCTAATTTATGTTCTTTCTGCGTGTGTAATTTATCTTAGCTTCTCATTCAACTCCTGCGGATCCCACCTTTGAGCACAATAACAAAAACCTTCTCTCCCCCAGTACCTTCCCCCCTTGCTTAATCCAGCGGGAACCTGAGCTAGCCGCGCCCCCTTCGAGGTCAGCCCCATGCTTTAGAGGCGTGACTCCCTTCCTTGGGTCTGCAAGAGAACAGTAAGGAAGGACCAGCCACTTTGGAGACCATCACTGAAAATTCTCTAGTGGATCGCCCCCTGCTGGTGGTTTGCCTGAGGTGCATCGCTGGCTGGGAGCTGAAGCATACATTCTGCAGGGAATGGAGCTGGTGTTTGGCATGCACAAGGCCATGCCACATCCATGAAAAAAAGCCAGATATCAAATAGCGTTCTGGGAATGATGACAGAGGGTGACATAGGTTCAAGACCAGTCCACCCCTCCACACGCTGGGTCACTTTACTCATCCTTTGTCCCATCCCAAAGTATCAGTGAGCATGCATATGTCACAGTGCTGTGCACTGAGCCAATCTCTGGTTTGGGTATTTTGATGATTAACTTATGCACCATTGGTGTGATTTACATTAAAATGACTAATTAGAAAAAAAAATTAACAGAGGAATCAAGCAGCTGTTGTTTATGGCTTTAGAGAACAATTTTTCCCCCAAAGGGAAGTATTTGAGTCTGGGGTCAATAAAAGCCTCAGTACCTTCCCATTTTTTGACTCCTGTCCTCAGCTGGCCAGAGTCCCAACAATCCAGTGTCACCCATGGGAGTGGGTTGGGGGCCTCATCTGTGTTGGTGCACCTTATGGCAGAGGACAGCAGTTTGGTAATGTCTGGGTGACATGAAGGTGAAGGCTGGCTGGGGGCAGCAACTTGAATGTCCCATCCCCCAGCTTGGTTTTCTCCTGGGTATGGTGTGGGCAACTCTGCAGAAAGAGGCTGCCCAGGACCTCAGCCATCCCCCTGCAGCTTGCCCTGAGCAGAAATTTCCTCCCTGCCTGCCCCATTTGGAAGCTTGCCATGAACTAATGGCATACTAATACTGGGTATATCTAGCCCTCTGCCTGGGATTGCGGCTTCCACTCCTGGTGGGAACATCTGGAGAAGAGGATAACACACAGATGTGGGGCCCAAGACTCTGGCTCTCAGAACCAGAATTTACCCTAGCCAGCACCCTGTCACCTTTGCCCTCTGCTCCAGAGCCTGGAGATGACAGTCACTGCTGATGATTCATGTAGCAGCCTGGCATACTGAGGATCATCAGCCCTCCACTTTTCTAAGGTAAAGGACTCTAGAAGATGAGGATTTTGAAACAAGGCCCTAGTAGGAAGCCATCATCAGCTTGGAGGAAACACTTGACAAGTGAGGATCAGCAGTTGGGCACTTTCCTCAGAGAAAGACTGAAGTGAATGAACTATAAAAACAAAATCTATTTTATTTCATTTTATATGCACAATTGTTTTGTCTGCATGTAGGTTGGTACATGCAGGTAAAACACTCATGCCTGCAGAGGCCAGAAGAGGACATCAGATCCCCTGGAACTGGAGTTACAGACTGTTGTGAGCCATCATGTGGGTACTGGAAATCAAACCCGGGACCTCTGCAAGAGCAACAAGTGCTCTGAACCACTGAGCCATCTCTCCAGCCCCGTGAATGAAGTTTTAATAAATTCACCTTTGAGGGCAATATAACTCACTGGCAGAGGGTTTACCTAGCCTTCTCAGGCCCCTGGATTCCATCCTCAACAGAACATCAACCAAAAAAAAAAAAAAAACAACCTTGGAATAATCTGGTGGCCTTGGCCCTGACTGGCTTAGCTGGCTTCTTTCCCCTAGAGCTTGCAGGTAGGAGTGTCTTGCTGACTTCTTGGCTTGTTGTCGTGTGTGTAGCATATGTTCTAGGGAAGCAAGGCTTTGAGGAGTCCCCAAGCCGCTGTGTGGTCTTAGGAAGAAATCCTCCCTCCAAACATGTGAATTTAGAAACTGGAAATGGCCCAGGCATCACTCCAGCTGGGACTTGGGGATCTCCTCTATTTCAGAAGGTCCTAGAACTCTGTATTCTAGGGTTAAGATATTCGATGCGAAACCAGAATCCCAAATTCTCAACCAGACTACCTATGACAACACAGGTCTTATGTGAAAGATTCACACAGGAGAGTGGACACAAAGGTAAAGTGAGGCACCAAGGAGTCATTGGTATCTTAGCAGGGTCACTGGGCTCCAACCCCCATGATAGCATCTTGCAGAACCATCCTGGGTCTTAGGTGAACTCTGTCCCTCACGTGGGACAGCCCAGCCTACTTATTCTGTATACCTCTAGGACTCTGTTGTTTGGCCCCAGTATCAGACCCACACCAACTGAACAGGACTCAAAGAAGCAAGCCGTTCAAAGGGACAGTGAGTCCTGAAGAAACACCAGTTCCTCTCTCTCATAAAAATGCTCCAGTGAGGCTCAAAAGGCCCTTGGTCTTGACCCAGCCAAGTACTGGAGGTTCTTCCTGCTTGGATCATAAGAGCATCACCTCCTCCACTGGGGGCTGGTGTCAGTGGGTACTGGTTCTTGCTCTGACCCAGGAGATACATGTGGAGTTACATCTGGGGAGCTTCTCTTCCTAAGGTGTGAGACGGATAAAGGAAGGGTTCTAGCATTCTGCTTACTTCTTACATGGATGCAGTTCAGGGGTACAGTCCATCATGGTGGGGGAGACATGGTGTCAGGAGCTTGAGGCAGCTGGTCACACGGCACCCACAGTCAGGAAGCAGAGGAAGATGACTATCTCTGCTCAGATCCTTTTCTCCTTTCTCCTTCTGGGGCCTGACCCTGCGGAAAGGAACTGCCCAGATTTAGGGTGGGCTTTCCCACCTCAACCTAAATGAAATAATGCCGCTGGGCTGAGTGTGGTGGCTCAGGTGGATCTCTGTGAGTTCAAGGCCAGCTGTGCCTACATAGTGAGTTCCAGGACAGCCAGGACTATATAGAGAGACCTTGTCTCAAAAGGGAAAAAAAAAAAAAGAAAAGGAAGGAAGGAAGGAAAGAAAGAAAGAATAATACCTCACAGATAATGCCAAGGGATTTGTTTCCATTGTAATTCTAAATTCCATCATGTTGACAATCCCTACTTCTCTCTCTCTCTCTCTCTCTCTCTCTCTCTCTCTCACTCACACACACACACACACACACACACACACACACACACACACACACACACACACACACACACACACACACCAAACAGGAGGCAGACTGGAGTCTATGAACCTAGATTTAAAATGCCACTGTTCCTGACACTGATTTTCTGTTATTTGCAGCCTGAAACAGCCCTACCTGATCCGAGGATGGCAGTGGAAGTGATCCCTAATCTCTGTGTCTCATGTCTATTTCAGAGGGTCTTGCTGTCGGTGTAGGATTTGGAGCTGTAGAAAAGACTGCATCTGCCACCTTCGAGAGTGCCAGGTAAGCCGGCGCCTGGAGCCTGGAACGTGGCCCTCACAGCCCTCAGGTCTCCACACTTACTTGGTACCTGGGTCAGCTGCTGGCACAAGCTTGCTAAGCATCTTCAGCCCCATTGTGGGGAAGAAGGAAGAAGTTCATGTGTGAGTGAAGTACTCAATCAGACAAGCGGGCTTGTATATAGTCTTTCTCGTGGGAGCCAGCTAACAAGTAGCCACTTTGCAAATGAAACCAAGATATAATAGCATGCTGTACTCTAAGCACATAATGTATAAAGATGAAGGAGAAGGGTTAGCAGAGGCAGCCATCAATGCTCTAAGGGGCTCCTTCCGTTTGGAAGCCTCCTTTTCTCTTGTCACTGGGCTTTTCTGGTCCCCCCGTTTTAGACTGTCTTCCCAGAAGGCTCACCCAATGACCCATTCTTAAATGTCAGTGTCCAGCAGTCTGTCCCTGAAGCATCCTCTCTTTCATCGCATGCACTCTCCCTGGCAACCTCCTCCATCCCTGTGACCTACTTTCCATCTCCTTGCTAGTGATGCCCACATCTAGCTCCAGCCTAATCCTGAGCTCCTTCCTGTGGGGCTGGCTGCCTTCTAGACATCTCTAGTCAGGTGTTTCTTAGAGTCTCCGTGCTCAGCTTTTTAAAGTTGAGCTTTACTGTCACTGTCCCTGGTCTATGGGCCCTGCGCTCCTTTGGGGTTGCCTTCCGCCAGCTTGTATTTTGCCAGCCAGGCCAAACCCACTGTCCTCCTCACTGCCTAAGTTCTCTCCTCCTTCTCTAGGCTGCCAGACCTGCTGAGTTCTTCCTCTTACTTGACTCTGTTGAGTCCAGCAGGGCCTTGGTGTGGGTATGGCCTCAAATCCCATGATATCATTGAGACCTCATGTGATAAACCCCACAGGGTCCACCCACAGTCACAAAGGTGACTACTCCGTCCTCCAGGCTGAAGGCCAGCAGGATGGGCTCTCTCATCCAAGGACCACCTTTAGAGTGGAAATAACAGGATGGAGGTATCTGGGAATGGTGCACACTGGGGCAACTTAAAACACTCACTGCCTAAAAGCACCTAAATTCACGAGTACTTGAAATGTAATTTAAGGGCTGGAAAGCTAGCTCAGTTTGTAAAATGTCTCTTTTACAAGAATGAAGATCTGAGTTTGGTCCCCAGAACCTATGGAGCAGAGAAGCTAGTCCGCATGGTGTATACTTGTAATCTTGGCACTGAGGAGGCAGAGACAGGAGGGTCCCTGGGGCTAGCTGACCAGCCAGCTTAGCCTAATCAATGAGTGCAGGCTAATGAGACACCATGTCTCAAAAACAAAATGGTGGGCAATGCCCAGGTAACAACACTCTTAAGGTTGTCTTCTGGCCTCCACATGCACAGGAACACGCATGCATGTACCCCCAAAACATGACCACACACATCACACACACCCCTCAAGTCCGATGGGTCAGAGTATTTAGCTCATTGCCTTCAGGAAGCCCTTCGGCTCCCCACCCCCACACAGTGCAGCCCTCCTGTGAAGACCAGCCCTATGTCTACTGGCCGGGTATGTCAAGAGGAATTTGCTACATTACCCCTTTTCCATCTTTGCACTAGGCCTTTTTACACCCCTGGAAGACTGAGATCACATTTGCCTTTGTATCTGTGTCCCAGATGCCACAGAGCCCTGTGGGTTAAATGCCCTCACGGTCAGACTCTGCATCCTAAGCCTATATGTGAAAAGTATGTTTGCTCCATGAAGCCCCAAACTTCAAGGGCACTGTCAGGTTCTAGGTTGAAGTATGTCCTACTCATTCTTCCTGCCTCTTGGACCCCTAAGCCATTTTCACTTTAGCCTCTTGGTAAAAATGATGCTGTTTGTAAAAATCAAATCAGAACATGGATGGGGGAAGGAAAGAAGGACCTTTAGAATGTAAGAAATATCACCAAAACCAAACCAAAACAAAAATAAACAGCCAAGGGCTAATGATGACTCATGGCATCCACAGACTACTCTGCTCCCAAGTCCTGGGAGAGGGCAGGCTTGGCCCTCTGTCCTTTTGATGTGGCCAGTTGAACTTGGCTTCATCAGACCATGAGAACCTCCAGGGTCAGACAGTGTCCCCAGGTCTGAGAGCCCCGAGGAGCTGACCTTACAAGCATTCAGAGACCAAGCTCTCCCAGAAATGGGAGGCCACATGTGCCCCACGAGACCAGTGCCTGCAAGTGACAGCCATGTCCCCAGGCACTGTACTCACAGGCCAGGCTCTGTCTGGTGGCACCATGCCCCCATGACATCTTGATATCCACTCCGATCGATCTCCCTCTCTGCTGTCACCTGCTCTTTCTGCCAGCCTTTGTGAATATTCCTCAAGGAAATGGAACAAAAACATTTCCAACACATCCTCTCTGAGTTACATTACTCCTCCACAGGCCTCCACAGCTGGTGGTGGGGCGGCAGGTCTCCACAGGTGGGGGTGGGGCGGCAGGCCTCAGCGTTTTCAGCTACATGAGCTGCGCTGCTATACTGACATCACTAGGTGCTTCTTAGGTCCCCACAGGTCACTCAGCCCTGGTAATGGTAGGGACAGAGTTGTTGGCGATCTGCTGCCACCATGGCTACCACCACACATCCAGAGTTTGAGGGAGTGTAAAACTTGAAGAAGTGAAGGAGGGGAAAGATGCCTCCAACCTTCGGCCCAGCTCCCCCATGGAAACCCCACTCGGGGTTTACCAGATTACTGCCTTTCTCCGGGACCTGCATTCTTACTCCTGGGTGACAGACACAGAATGGGCTCCTAGACACAGGCTTGTTAACCCTTTCTGCTTCAGCTCATGCTTTAGACCAGTGGTTCTCAACCTTCCTAATGCTGTGACCCTTTAATACAGTTCCACATGGTGTGGTGACTCCCAACCATAAAATTATTTTTGTTGCTACTTCATAATTGTAATTTTGCTACTGTTATGAATTGTAATGTAAATATCTGAAATGCAGGATATCTGATATGCGACCCCAAAGGGGTCATGACCCACAGCTTGAGAATCACTGCTTTAGATGGCTTCTCATGGGAAGAGAGGTGGTGGTGAGTGTGAATCTGGCCCTCTGGCAGCCACAGGTGGGGGAGGAAAGCTTGATGAGCTGCAGATGGGCAGGCGGTGCCTATGATCTCTGAGGCTGTAGAGGCCAAACCAAGCCCATGGTTAGGCCTGTGGGGTGCTTGTTTATGCAGTGTGCTTGAGGGAGGTGGCTTCTGATTGTCTCCTCATGCTGGGGCTTTTGAGCCTGTGCTGTATGTGGAATCTAAAAAAGCAGGCTGCAGGAGCATCCGTGTGCCCTGCCAGGGTCCTGCCTTGGATTACCACCTGCAACTTCTGCATGCTCCGTTATGGCAGGTCCCCCCCGCCCCCCCCCCACTTGTTAGTTTTCCCTTTGTCAGGAAAGGAGATGGCAGTCAACTGTAAGATGACAAACATGACCACGGTTCTTAGGTGAACACGCTGGTGAAACCAAGATGTCCCCAGCATTGAACAAGGCAGCAGAGGTGGGGTGTGGTGGCACTGAGTAGGCGACTCTGCACCTGTTCCCTGTCTGGAGTATCCTAAACTCACCCAGTGCTTCATTTGGGCCCTAAATAAAGACCTTAAATTTTAGGTTCTTGCGGAAGCTGCAGATGCTGAGTCTTCTGAGCTCTCTTGATCTACATGCATTCATTCATTCATTCATTCATTCACTCACTCACTCATCTGTGTGCACTTCAGTGGGCACAAGTGCATCCCCCATGTTGTGCCAGCCATTGTGAAAAACACAGTTGTATAAAACTTCCAAGTAGTGTGGAAAGTGCCCCAGTCCTTCCAGTGACAGGGTAAACTCAGCTGGCGTAGATGTCCCTTCTCAAAGGAAGCAAGCAACACTAATTGTGTCCATGGACTAGAGAAGAGAAATACTCCTGTGAAGGGCTCCAAAGGCCAGGTGGTGAGTGGCTTCAGAGCTTGGGAGAGATTTGAGGACATGCAGACATGGCCTTTGCTGTGGGGTTCAGGAGCTGAGACAGTCCAGGCATATAGATAAGGATCAGACATACTACCTGCCTATGTAAGGGGCTATAAAATGCCCCATGGTCCAGGAACTTGCGTGGGAAATGTGCTCTCTTTCCAGGATCTCAGGTGGAGAGGGGATATATAGGAAAGTATCTATAAGATATCAGAACCTTAGGCCTGCACTGCACAAGGCTGTAGAATACAGATTATGTGCTCTGTCTTGTCCCAGAAGCCACAAATAAAGAAGCCAATATCCAGGATGCTTCCAGATAGACACTTAAGTACAGATAAGAACACAGTGAGGGGACTGGAGAGGTGACTCCGTGGTTAACAGCGCACTTCCTGCTCTTGGGGAGGACCAGAGTTCAGTTCAGTTCCCAGCACCCATGTCAGGTGGCTTACCACTGCCTATGACTCCAGCTTGACTGAGCCCTAGGAGCTCTCTGGCTTCTTCAGGCACTCATCCAACCACCTACACACACACACACACACACACACACACACACACACACACACACACACACTAATAATTACAACAGAACATAAAATATTTTTTTAAAAAACCACTAAAACAAAAATAAAATAGAGACAAAACTCAGTTAAGAGAAGAAAAAAACCACCAAGGAAAAATCACATCTGTAAAACTACAGGTGTGAAAAAGTCATCAAATCCATGTGACCTGCCTCTGTCAAATTCTCAGTATCATCAGAATTGAGGACCCTTGGAGACACAGTCCAGGGCAGGCCAGAGAGATGGCATATAAGGTGCTGTCCTGATTGGGATCCCAGAGACATTGGGAAAAATTGACAAGAATCTACATCTGCTTTGCCATGTGAGGCAGTAATGTCTCACTGAGGAATATGAACCCTTTTACATAGACATCAAGAGCTGGTGAGCTGAGGGGCTGAAGGGATGGCTCCATGTCAAAAGTGCTTGCTGTACAAGCATGACAACCTGGGTTCAGATCCCAGGCACCCACATACAAAACAGGGCAGGGTGGCACACATCTGGAATCCCAGAGTTGAGGGCTGGAGACAGGTGGATCTTGGGAGCTCCCTGGTCAGCAAGTGTAGCAAACAATGTAAACTCCAGGTTCAGTGAGAGACTCTGTCTTAAAAAATAAGGTGGAGAGATAAGGGGAAGGTACCTGAAATCACCCTCATACCTCATACAAAAGAATCTGACAGCTGGATAGGAGGCATGTAGTGTGTGTGTGTGTGTGTGTGTGTGTGTGTGTGTGTGTGTGTGTGTGTGTGGTCTCGGAGCTTCTCCACATAGCTAAAGATAATCTAAAGTAAACACTATTTTGAGGTTGCAAAAATGAAGGATGCTTTTTAACATTTAGTGAAAAATAGAGATCCAACCATCAGCCAGTAGTTCTGCAGCCAAACAGGGAGGTCTGAAAAGCCCCAGTGCAGACGCTGATAAAAACAAAGCAGACACAAAGCAGAGTTTCAGCTCCGCTCCTGAGGTGGGGAGCTGCGGAAGGGATGGAGGAATGTTGTATGAAAGGGGAGCAGACCGCAGGACGATGTGATGTGTGAGCTCTGATGGTTTAAACGCAAACCAGGCTGGAACCATGAGGAGAGAAGCTGAAACTGCGGTCTTGTGGGGAGCACAGTGTCTCTTTGGGAGGCTTGTTAAGAGCATGGCTGAAAAGTGAACAGAACGGAGAGCAGGCATTGTATCCTGCATCAGCACAAGTGGCAGCTCACTAAAGCTGGGAAACCTGGAGCACTCTGCACAGCCACAGGCAGCTCAACAGGTTGGAGAGTGTCTTTTCCAAGTGACTCTGCTCTAAACTCTCTGCGACAACTGGCTTCTACTTCTTCCAGGTAGCGGTCTGGTCTCAGAGTCTTCTTATAGCTCCTCTCCCCTGAGCCTCTTCTTAATAGCTAAAGTTGAGCCTTTGTGACGCAGCTTCCTGTGAAAAGAGATGCTCAGTTTTCATTGTTTACTCTAGCAAGGAGGGGCCTAATGAATCTGGTCCATTTCAGGGACTTCCTGCAGCTGTTTTGACTTGTTTGCCTTCCTGTTTAAAGAGCTTCCTTATGGGATGGAATGTTTTAATCTTGGAGGAAACTGTTACATGATAGTCCTCTCCTCCCACTTTAATTGAAGTAGTCTCTGGTTCATCACAGCATACACTAGGCTACCCTGCCCATGAGCTTTCAAAATTCCACTCTCTCTGCCCCCTCAGCCTGCCAGTCATGCTGGGATTATGAACGTGCTACCATGTCTGGCCTTATTCATATTCTGGGGATTCAAACCTAGGTCCTCAATGCTTGCACAGCAAGCACTTTTCCCACTGAGCCATAATGTCAGCCCTGAAACCATGTCTTTATTAAGCACACATGCTCATTTCCCAAAGTAGATCGGTGCCGTGCCGCAGAGCCATTATCACTTGGGTCATCATCATCATATCACATTATCAGACTTGAGTGTGATATTGTTGATCATCATTAACAGAAGCAGTAGACAACATAATTTGTGAGTGGGCATTTAAACCAGAAGCAGAATTCAGATCAGATCAACATAATCTAAGCTGCAGGGAGTGATGGAAACCAGACCATCTATGAGACTCAGAACAGGGAGAGTCTTTTACAGTTGTGGTATGAATTGCAGCCAAGTCTAAAGGCAGCAAGCTGCAATACATGGGACTGATGCTGGAGGATGCAGTAAGTAACCGGAGGAAGCCCCCAACGGGTTCTCAGGGCAGCTGGACAGATGTTCTCAAGATAGACTCCCCTCGTGCTCACAGAAAGGAAGCTGAAAGAATTCCAGGGAGGCAGGTTGAAGACCAAGCGTATCACCCACCCAGTGGCCTGACGCCACCCTGCCTTGGTGCAGACTCGGGACAGAGCCCCAGAGGTGCTGGAAGCAGCCATCTGCCTAAGCTGGGATGGCTTGGGGAGGTGGGAAGAGGATGCGGGAGCCATGGGAAGGATTTCACTACAGAACAAGATGACCTCAAAGAACAAACTCCAGTAACCCTGAAGAAAGGGAGGGCTACGGTGCTGAGGAGAGGAAAAAGGAAAACTCCCCAGCGGAGGAGTTTAACACAGACCACAAATGTCGTTAGTTTAGAAGGGGCATTTCAAGATCAGGTGTCAAGGAGCCATGGTGAATCATGAGACAACAATGGGAAAAAAGAAGGGCTGATGTGAATCAGGGAGCTATTCAGCACACTCAGACTGCCGCCCTGCAAATAGTCCCATCCTCTCGAAGGAGGCTGGTAGTTCCCAGCCAGCCTCTCTAGGAAGCAATTGACGACATTCTACCGAGTTCTATGTTGTTGAGCCGGATGGCAGTTAAAGTAGATGTGTTGTCAAAGCAGTGTGTGTGTGTGTGTGTGTGTGTGTGTGTGTGTGTGTGTGTGTGTGTGTGTTGGGGGGGATGGAGGGCAGGACACCTTACAAAAGTCAGTTCTCTCCTTCCACCATTTGAGTCCTGGGGATCAAACTCAGGTCATGAGGCTTGGCAGCCAGTGCCCTTACCCACTGAGACATCCCACCATCCCTTAATGCAATTTTTTTTTTTTAACTTCTGACTTCCAGTGGGTTCATCATTATTCTAGAGGGATGTGTACACAGACACAGCTAACCAAGTTTGGCTCAGCACCTGTTTATGTAAATAGAGCTTTATTGAAACACAGATTAATCAGTTTCTATACATGCTCTCTCTGGCTCCTTGGCTCCATAGGCTGAGTGAGTAGGTGACATAGACTTCTTAAGGCTGAAAATATTTTCTGACTTTTTACATAAAGGTCATGGACTTAGATAGAGTGGACCCATTCCTTAGTTTGGACCCAAGTTCATCATTGAGCCCTTGGGTGCCAAACTGTCTCTTCATGACCATTGGGGGCCATTTGCAATGCATCTTGTGGTGGAGTCTCGCCGTACCTGCACTGTGAGCCTTCACCACCAGCAGAGAAGTAAATAGTAAATATTGCAATAAGGTACTTTCTTCCGTTCCCACCATTGCTGTGACCTCTTAAGGCAAGAGACACAGAAAGGCAGGGGCACCTAGCCTAGAATCGATGTGTCGCTCCTGCCACCAGGTGCCGATGTGCTGTTACTGCTCTCCTTATCTCGCCCAGTGCTGTTGCTGAGTCTGCTGTAGGGCAGTTTTCCTTCTGAAATCAGTAGTCAGCATGGATATGGGGGCACATACCTATAGTTCTATCGCTTTGAAAACTGAGGTAGGAGTATTTTATAAGTTCAGGGCCAGCCTTGGCTACATATAAATTATCAGTGAACTGTCTACCTAGCAAGGGCCTGTCTCAAAAAGGGAAAGAAGGCTGGCCAAGGATGTAGCTCAGTCATCAGAGTGTGTAGCACGCACAGAGCCCTGGGATCAACCCCAGCATGGATTGGACTAGGTATGGTGGGGCATGCCTGTACATCCCAGCACTCAGGAGGTGAAGAGAGGAAGGTAAGTTCAGGGTCATCCTAAGCTATGTAGTGAGTTTGAGTCTAGCCTGGGACACACGAGACACTGTCTTAAGAAAAAAAAAAAAAGTGTCCCCTGAGTCAAGAAGACTCAGCCAATCCTGAGCAGCCTATGGGCCAAGGAAAACACTCTTTGGCTTGGCTTGGCTTTCTGATCTGGTCCCCTGGTGGTTTCTTTTGACTTCAACCACAAAGAAATTCTGAAGACCATATGTCCTTGGGGAGTTTGATGATGAAAGCAATTTTCCTTTCATAAGTATCATTAAGAGGAGACCACACCCTCATCCCTCACTTCATAGTGAACATAATTCAAACCAGCAGGGAGAGCAAAGGCACTTAATGCTTAAACACTGTGCTTTGCACTCACATTTCCAGCCTGGGCTAGGGGCGTTTATAGTCTCTGAACTCCTGGACTGATGGGTTCAGCAGGTGTCCTGGTGCAGGGCCATGCAGAGTGGATGCTGCTGCCTGCAGACTGACCATGTACCTCGAACAACCCACAGAAGCATATCCCCAAGGGCTAGTTGCATGCATTTCATGCTGCATGTCCAGGCTGGCTACTGGTGCCCGGTGTCCAAACACTTCATCAAGGATGTCTGGTGGGTTAGTCTGCATTCAGAGCTCACTTGCTCAGTTAAGACCAACTTTCAAGTTTGTGTCTGCTAGCATATCAGAGCAGAGGTAGGAAACGACACAAATCTTTTCTTTTGACTTATGAAATGCAAACATTGCTGTATGGCCAATTATGTAAGACAGGAGTCATTAATTAACCATTTGTTAAGATTTTTTTAAAAAATAGCAATGGTATGTTTTCCTGATTCACTGAGCATCTTTTCGGGAACGACCCATGATAATTGCCTCCCAGCAAAGATTACGTAGCTGCGTGTGTGATTGCCCCTACATACACCAAGTCCATGTGCCTTTTGGGCCATTCCAGGGAGACCCTCTCTTCCTCTGGGTGGTTGATCTTGAGCTGTTCATGCTCTCCGACTTGAGCTTCCCTGGATGTGTTCTCGAGACTCAGGTGTGGCAGGTGAGCTAGCATGAGGGCGTGTAGGCAACCAGAGCATGGTAATGCCTTTCACCCCATCACCCCCTCTCCTCTTCACAGCCCTTCACTCTCCCCTGCTTCTGTTCTTCATCTGGCCTCGAAGATCCTGCTCTCAGTCTCTAAGTGAGCAAGCTTTCTCTCGAATCCATCCAACTGTCATCGCTGGAGTTCTTGAGTGGTCCACAATCCCTTTCCTTCAAGTTTCCTTTCCAGGCCACAGTGGCATTTTTAAATGGCCCACAGCGCCACCATGTGGTGGTCTGGCATCCTAGCTCACTAGGTGAGGTAATAGGGAAGACGGAGACTTCAGGAGGCACTTGAGACAATTCTCTGAATTGCTGTTGGGCTTAAATAGAACTTCTACCTATATTGACTCTCTTCATATAACTACACCCTATGTATATATTACTATCTTTATCTTCTATCGATGTATCTGTCTTTCTGGCATCTGTGTCTGTAGGAGTTGGTAAACATTCCTTAGATGATTTGTAAAATAGCATTTTTATAGTCCTGCTACCTGGCTCTGAGTATTTCACACCTCATTTAGTTCATCACAGAACAGATTCATCATTGTTGCTCCTTCTCCCAAGAATTAAAATAGATCTTTTCTATGATGCTCTATGAAGAGACCAATAGAGTGGGGAGTTATTCTAATCAAGGAAAGTGGAAATGTGGGGCCTCAGAGCCCCCAAAAGTCAATTCAGCTTTTCTTTTTGTCATTGTGACACGTTAGTGTTCTAGTGACTTTAACACAATTGTTTCTTTTCTGTGTGTGAGTGCTTTGCCTGCATGTTTGTGTACCAGGTGCCCACAGAGGTCAGAGCAGGACATTGGATCCTCTAGAACTGGAGTCATGGATGGTTGTGAGGCACCAGGTGATTGCTGGGAATTGAACCCAGGTCCTCTGCAAGAGCAGTGAGTGCTTTTAACCACTGAGCCATCTCCCTGCCCCATGTGACTGTTCATCAATCTTGGATAGTAACAGACGTTGGTCTGACCTGAGTTGACCATAGCTCAGAGGGTTCTTATGAACCATCTCAGATAATAAGGTGTCAGATCCCTTATGCACCTACACGGCATCCCTTTGATCCCCAGGCCCCATCTTTTTGGAGAATGATAATATGAGCAACTATTCCAGCCATTTCTAGTAGAAAAATACACTTATGGTCAAGGACTTATGGGTTTTAAGTGATCTTCAGAGACAAGCTTGCTTCTGAAGTTATGTTTTGTTTTTTCAATTGATGCTTTCAAGCAAGATTCTGGGTAGAATAGACATCCACTCCCAACACAGAACTCCCCCTTTGTGCTCAGAAGGAAGACCTTGATTAAGCCGGGGTGAAATAACAGCAGATGGCATATATGAGGAGCTGCTTGTCTATACCTGGCTCCTTCCTGAGTCCTGAGGCTCTTCCTCTGCCCTAATAAAGACAGCTCTGGCCCTAGATGTCTCTGTCTCCACCTTAGACACTGGAGAGACCTCTAGAAATCTCAGGCCTGGCTTGCCACTCAAGGTTGTTCTGCACTTCTCCATCATGGCTATATTTCTGTCTGTTTAAACTTCACGAAGATCCTTTCCAACTCTAGAGGTAGATCTTGAAGCCCAAGTGAGATTTGTAGGACTGTCCCATTTGTGTAGAAAACCTGAGTTCAAAGGATAAAGGCATCCAGGGGCTTGAAACAGAATAGGGATGTGCGAATCACCTGGGGACCCATCTCCAGGATCGGTGCGCTACCCAGGGCATCTCAGGCTCTGTCTGTTCACACACTGAGCCAGAGGTCAGAGAAAGGGGCACAGTGTAGAACTGAGCCCTCCCCACTCCAGCACTGCTGTGACCCACCAGGCAGAGCCTTGTGGGTAGACTAGCATCTTCATTTCTCTTAGACACACGCCCAAGAATGGACTTGCTGGGCTCTATGGCCATTCTATGTTTGACATTCTGTGGAGTTTTAAAAACTGCCTTATGAGTCAAAAGAGCAGGAATCTAATTAGACCAAGAGTTTCTCATGAATGCTTTAAAGTGCTGTTTCTCAAACACAGACGCATGCTCATCCCAAGAACCCATGATGCCCTGTGTCAGTATTGTACCACAGTTATGATGAGGATAGGTGTCTCTGGTGAGGACCTGCCAGGTACTCAGTATGAGTTGCTTTTTCTTCTAGTTAAAGTGGCAGGACCCACAAAAGAACTGAGGCCCTAAGGGGGATCCTATCCACAGACCTATCTTCAGTCAAGGGAAAAGCCAGGCCTTTGCCCTCGTCCCTGGCTAAGAGAGAGAGAGAGCATGGGGAGGGGGAGGGAGAAACAGAGACAGAGACAGACAGAGACAGACACAGACACAGAGACAGATGGGGAGTTGGTGGTGGGAAGCAGGCCTGACTTTCTACTGTATCTCTCTTATGGCAGATCCTTTGAAGGTGGGTGTGAAGGGGCATGCAGCAGAATATCCAAAGAGTGGGTTCAGAGCCTGGCTGGCTAAGGTGATGGGTGGCTTTTCTCTGTAAAGCTTGGGTAGCAGTAGCTACTGCAATGGAGGTGTCCCCACAATTATCCAAGTTTGTTTACAGAAAGCATCCACAATAGTTTGAGATAGGCATGCCGCAAGGCTTTATATGTTGTAGGAGAGAGCCAAGCCCCACGTCATCCCCAATCCCTGGCCAGCCCAAGCCCCAAAGCAAGTGCTCCACCCCTGCTCACACACAGGATCAGTACAGAGACAGCTTCTGCAGCGTGCAGAGCTCAGGCCCCGGTCTCTTGGTACAAGAGGTGATCTAGGTGTTTTCCTCAGGTACTGGTGTTGATTCCTGGCCTCGGCATCCTCCCTGGTTGCCCTCCAAGTACAGTTCAAAGCACCGCCTCCATGTAGAGTTGATGTGTTCCTTATCCCTTGCCCTGGCAGTTCCTGCCCAGTGTCCTTAACTTTCACCCAGGACCAGGCAGTGTGCTGGGTACCAGTGTCTTGCCCAGAAACCCACAAGCAACTTTAGAAGAGACAGTCCTGTGGCTGTCCAGAGTCTTTCTTTTGCTTCCCTAATTACCTGGACTCACTCCCAAACCCCTCTGATCTCACTGCACATATCACTGTCTCCAAACAAGGAGGCCACCGAGCTCCCCACCCCCTTTGCCCTAAGCAACTAGCAGCCACTTCTCCCCCTCCACCCCCCTCACTCCCCCCTCCCATCAGCAGCACAAGGGGCCCATTATGCCCACCCCTTCCTCCTCCACTACAGCTTCAGCTGCCCCCACCCAAGTCCCTGGCGACAGGGGCTGGACGTCTTGGCAGCAGGAGCCATAGATTCACAACATGTGCTCTGTTAGCCTGGAGCAGCTAGGGGATGGGCAGGCCCCACAGAGCCCTCTGGGAGCCAGTATGCTGTCTATGTGGCTTTCCCAGGCACTCAGGATGACACACTCCCTCCATCTTCTCCAGCAGCTGGTTTCAGATACCTCAGGGGAAGGAAGCTATTGTCTTCCAGGACAGACCAGAGGCAGCACTCCATAGGGAGGGTGGGCTCCATCCCCATACGTTTTGTAGAGGGAGCTGAAAGGTAGCTTTGGGACATTAGTGCCCATCCATGTGGTACTGAATAAGAACGTGTGTCACCAGTGGTCTGTTCATAATGATTGCCTGCTTGGGGGCTGCTGCAGAGGTGTGGCCATTCCTCGTCAGATCCAAAACTCATGAAGCTGACATTTCCTGAGCCCCTTCCTCATGGAGACTGGGTGTCCTGATATAACCTGCTGTCTGTGCCTCCCAGCCTTCTGTGTGGGAGATGTCCTCCTCATTTTGCAGATGTGAAATGTCCATATGACTGCTCAGGGTCAGGGCAGGGTGGGTTTTAAACCCAAACAACCCAACTCTAGAGCCTGCACCTCTAACCACTGCCCTCCTTTGCCTCTCAAGCCACACATCTGTTGTAACCTAAAGGCTTAGAAAGTGTCCCCTAGCTGGGTGGTGGTGGCGCACGCCTTTAATCCCAGCACTCGGGAGGCAGAGCCAGGAGGATCTCTGTGAGTTTGAGGCCAGCCTGGGCTACCAAGTGAGTTCCAGGAAAGGTGCACAGCTACACAGAGAAACCCTGTCTTGAAAAACCAAAAAAAAAAAAAAAAGAAAGAAAGAAAGTGTCCCCTAAAGTGTTAGAACTGGAGTCAGTCCCCTGTTGGGCAGTATGTCAACTCTGGTTGTGAGTATCTTCGATGTTGTCTGTAGCGGTGCTGATTAAACTGTCAAGTGCATCTTCTATGTCCTTGGGCGTGCTGGGAGACAGCGTGTGCAAAATCACCCCAGTGAGAAGCAGTCTGTCCAGCCAGTCCCAAAGGAAGCAGACATTAATGCTGAAGACGGATTTGAGTATGTCTGCAGTACTTGCCACTATGGTGAGACCTGTAGCCCCTGATGGCTGCCCTGTGGAGCGGGTAGTGGAGGAGGAGTGTCAGGGAGAAAGTGAGGAGGAGAGGTAGAGAAGTGAGGAGGGTGGAAGGGAGAGGGAGGGAGGGAGTGAAGGGACACTCCAGAGAGGTGGGTCCAAAATGATCTGGTAGCACTTAAGTCATGAACTGCTTGTCTTGCCTCACCTTATGGGGCAGGTGGACACATGGGCAAAGTCACTGAGGAAGACAGATTGGTAAGAGCCGGGGCTAGTCCCAGAAGGTTCTGGAATGGAGGTGATGGTGGAGGAAAGGCACCTTAACCCTCAGCACTGTGGAGGTCCTTACGTGGCAGTAGGTCCTGGCTAGTTCCCATCAGCTTAGAGTGGATTAGAATGGGTCCGAAGTCCTCTGTGACTGGGAGCGCTTCTAAGACAGGGATGAGGGGGAGGGGGAAGAAGGGGGCTGGAGAGAGACAATGGGGAGAGAGACAATGGGTTACACAGACACCTAGAGGGAAGACACCCATGTGACAGTGGTGGCAGAGCCTGGAGAGATGCAAATTCAAACAAAAGCCTTCCTCAAATCTCAGATACCACCCAGAGCTGGAATAGGCAGGAATGATCCTCTCTAGAGCTACCAAAGGGAGCCTGGCCCTGCTGATGATCCCTTGACATTAGACTTCTGGTCTTAAGAACCCTGAGAAATCTCTGCCCTAACAGCCTCCCGGGATACACCTGGGCCTCCAACCTGGTCCCTGTTGAGCTTTCTAAACCATTTCTTCCTAGGAAGCCTCAAGGTCACACTGTAACCTACATCCCATCCATGTCCATGTAGCTGGTTCTCTTTACCTTTGGTAGTTTTGGTAGGAGGAGCTTGAAATTTGGGAGGCTAATCCTCCCGCTCCAGGTCTCGCTCAGTTCAGCTTGAACCAGACTGCCAAAAAGCAGCCCTGTTCTGCCTCCCTCAGCAACCCTCAGAGCACAGCCTATGAGAGTCAGGGCCGTCCGTATTGGAGCTATTAAATTGTCGTAAGAAAGAGGCCTTTGTCGCAGGAACACAGCCCTCAGCTCAGTCACAGAGACAGATTGTGCCAGAAAACAAATAACAAAAAAAAAAAAAAAAAAAAAGAAAAAAAAAAAGAGTTCAACCACAGCATTCTTTGGAACTCCAGTCATCTGCCTCTCATCTGTTCTTAAGACGAATTTCCTTTTATCAGCGTAATTCCTTCAGATAGGTTATTGGCTTATAATGCCGTCCAGAACAAAGAGCCCTGTGGAGACCCTTGCCCAGACCGTCTGCATGGCCTGCACCCTGCTCTGGTAAGCATGACCACTGGCCTGCAGTGGGGAGACAGAGGACCCCCCCTCAGGCCTCAGGTGTCCAGGAGAACCAGGGCAGCAGTGGAATTTTCAGTTAGTAGGAGTCGGCAGGACTGTTATGAACACCCCAGCTCACAAATCTGCCTTCAAATCCCAGCAGATATCTACAGACCAGACCCACATGGTGGCCCTCAGGTACTGCCACGAGGCCAGGAAGTCTCGTTCGATCCCCTCCACCCCACCTCTCATCCCTCCACCACACCACCACAAGTCTCAAAACATTTCCCACAGAACCCTTGGCTCTGGTAGCCAGCCTGGGCCTGAAATCTGTGCTTGGGACTCCTTGATGAATATTGTAGAGGCGGAGCAGGTGGGAGGCCGCCCTTGTAGGAGGCCTGGAAGAAGACCTTGGCCTCTGGGGAGGGAGGCCCACATCCTGGTGGCAAAAATGAACACATGCCTAAGAAGGATCTAGCTTCCAGTGCTCCAGTGCTGCGGATGGAACCCAGGGCCTCCTGTGTGTTAGGCTGCGGTCTGCCACACAGCTGTATACTCAGACCCTTGGTTAGTTTGTGATAGAGCTCACTGTGTAGCCCAGACGGACTCCAAACCTTAGATACTCTTCCTCTATCTCTTAGAAAGCTGAGATTGTAGGTGTGTGCCATCACACTGGCTCTTATGAGCTTTAAAAAAAACAAAACAAAACAAAACAAAACAAAATGTGGCTGGATTGTAGCTCAGTTGGTAGGGTCCTTCCCTAGCATGCACCAACCAAGCCTTGGGCTCCATCCCCAGCATGACATAAACTGGGCATAGCGGCACATGCACAGTCATCCTGAATTATGTGATAGGTTTGAGGCTAGCCTGGGATACATGAGACCCTGCCTATAAATACATACATACATATATACATACATGCATACATATATAAGGTGCTAAATATGGAAGATATGTCCATATTTAGAGGAGACAGAACAATGTGTGTGGGGTGGAGTCTCTGCCTTGTCCTTCTCCAAGTCCCAAAGCCCGACTTCCTGAACCAGGAATGGGGTTCAACTATGAGCATACACTAGAGCCATTGAAGAACACAGGATCCAGGCTCTAGCTCTGATATGACATGTAGCCTGTCAAGGTTGGGTCCCAGCACCCGCAGTTCCCAGGAGCTCTGATGTGCCACACAGTATGAGAACCAGCTTTCCAGAAGGTAGGCAGGGAAGGAGAGGCTCATGACCCCAACCTCTGTGCCCTCTGCCCCTCTGCAAGGGCCTTGTTCTCCCAGACAGGAGTCTTCTGCATCTGAATGCATCACCTCTGGCTTTAGGGAAGTTAGCTCAGGTAGGTGGAAGTGAAAGAAACAATGCTGGATTTTTATGTCCTGGGCATGGGAGTTGTGATCCAGTGCAGAGTGACATGCAGGAGCCTGGTTCCAGAGTCAAGAAAAATGACTTTTTTCTTTCCTCTGTGATAGTTCCCTTAGCTTGCAATGCTGTGCATGCATGTATGTGCATGGCCACTTTAACTTTTATTAGTAGTAAAATATACATGCCTAACATTTATGCCCACAGTCATTTTCAGTGGTTTTCAACCACATTGCTGTACCGCCAGTACCACCATCTGTTTCGAGAACTCCCTTTCTCTTGTCCCAAGCTATAGCCTTGTACCCATTTAACACCAACTCCTCCCTCCTCCCCAGCACCCAAGCTTTCTGTTCTCTCTCTCCCTAGCTGACTCTCCTAGGGACTCCGGGATTTGTCCCTTTGTGTCTGGACCTGTCACTTAGCATACTCTTCCTGAGGCGGCTCTGTGATGTAGCCTGTGTCAATTTCTGTCCTTTTCAGGGCTGAGCCATAGTCACACTCACGAATGGACCTTTTTGTTTCTCTGTTCACCAGTCAGTGGACAATCGGGTCATTTTTCTTCCTGTAGCCCTTGAGAGCCACACTGCAGGGGTGGTGTGTAAACATCTCTTTGAGGCTGGGCTTTCAATTCTTCTCTGTGTATATTCAGGAGTCATTGTGATTTGACTTGTAACATTAGAAGACTCTGTCGGGGTGTGTTATTTTGTCCGTCACACTGTGCTGTTGGGCAAAGGGACGTAACATGGAGGAAGGGAAGAAGGAGACTTTCACAGGTTCGCAGGGCCAGAGACCAGGCATGTAGGATGTGTTCAGACCTGAGTGAGCCACCTCACATGGCAGTGGCCACACATCCACATGGCTGGCCCTGTAGTGGGGAGAGTGGGAGGAAAGTGGGAGAAACAGAGAGTCATGGGACTGCTCCGATTCCAGCTGTGCTCCCCAGCTGTGCTCCTCACCATTAGCCTCATGACTCCAGGCATAGTCACTCCTGAGCCAGGTGGGTGACGTGCTGCATGGACCCTGCCCTGAAGCCAGGCAGTGGCAATAGGTGGCCACCACCTGCAGACTGTTCACCCCTTCCTGCCCAGCTCAGCAAGCCACCCCGTGCCCACAATTGGCTCTGACTCTCTGGTGTCTAGTGCCCAGGACACAAAGGACAGATGTGCACAGCCTCGGCCCTCCCTCCTCCCCGAGCCATAGCTTCCTTGTGTGCAAAACAGGAGTTGTCAAGAGAAGAAAAAGCAAGACTGGCAGCAGTCCAGCAAGGCACTTCCAATGCTCCAAAGAGGGACCTTGACTGTACCCCCATTCTGTCTTCCTTTGGTGCCTTAGACTGACTGAGACCTTCAACCTAGGCATGATAGACTCTGGTCCTGCCTTCCAGTTCCCCGACCCCACTGTTTAATAACTAGGTTAATTTTGGAAAGTCACCTTCTCTGTCTCGGGCTTTCAGTCTGGATACAAAGACGCCAACTGTCCCCAGGCCACAGTGTTGGAGATAGACGGCAAGGGCGCTGTGAATCCCTAGACCAGTTTGAGAATGAGAGAAATCACAATGTCCAGGCAGATGATGGCAGTGGGACGGGGGTGGGGGAAAGTGCTGCCTCTGGTCAATCTCTCAAAGGTCTCCACCCTGCTGGGCTTGGGGGATGGCCCAGTGGGTAAAAGGATCTGATGTTCAGGCGTGAGGAGCAGATTTTAAATCTCCACAATCCGTATAAAGCCTGCATGGCAGCTCAGGGAGATGGGGGGCAGAGACAGGGTCAAGATTTCTGGAAGCTCCTGGGCCAGCCTTGCATGAACAGCAGGAGAACACGATGGGACCCTGTTTCAAGAGGATAGATGATGATGACTGCTGGCCAAGGGTGTCCTCTGAACTCCAGATCCATCCTGTGGCACACACGAGTTCACATTACTCTGTATGAATGTGCTCCAGCATGCATGGGAGCACACATGCATGTGTGCACACACATACGCACACAAACACAAACACACACAGACACACAGTGCATACACTCAGTTGCAAATACATACAGTCACACAGTATACATGCTCACATGCACATACACAAGCATGCAATGCACACATTCACATGCACACACACACATAGGCACAAAGTGCACACACACTCACAGGCATGAACATACACACACAAACACACAAGCACACAGTGCACATACACAGGCACACAGTGCACACACTCACATGCACACACAGGCACCCAGTGCACACACTCACAGTCATACACAGGTACCTGTTGCACACACTCACATGCACCTACACACAGACACACAGTGCATACACTCACATACATACACACAGATGCACAGTGCACACACTTACATACACACAGGCATACAGTGCACACACTCATGCACATAGTGCACACACTCACATACACACACAGGCACACAGTGCCCACATTCACAGGCACACAGTGCACGCACTCATATACACACTCAGGCACACAGTGCACACACTCACATGCACAGATACACAGTGCACACACTCACATGTACACACAGGCACCCATTGCACACATACTCACAGGCATACACACAAACATACACACTCACACACTCACATCCCCACCCTGTGCTACAGGGGCAGAAAGCTTGTCACTCCAGGCTCCAGTGCTTGTGACCTGGCTACTTGAACCTTCCTGTCTGTTCTGCTGTCTGCTTTCCTGGCTCAAGCCTGCCTGGTCTGCTTGACTTTGGAGCTGCCCAACTCCTTCCGCATTGGCGCTGTCTGTCACTGTCACTTTTGGCCCAGGATTTTTTTTTTTCTTTTTTGTCTTGTCATGTAGCCCTGGCTAGCCTGGATTCAAACTCATGCAGTCCTCCTGCCTCAGCCTCTTGAGTGCTGGAATTATAGGTGTGAGCCACTACACCGAGCTCTGGTTTTATTTATGTTTGTTGTTTTTATATTTTTAAGAGGTCTTACCAAGTAGTTCAGGTTAGTCTCAAATTTGCAGTCCTCCTGCCTCTACCTCCAGATGCTGGTATGACTGTCCTGTCCGACATGCTCAGCTCCAGTGTCTCATTCCCCACCTGGACTCCTAATGTGGACTGGCCTCCCGCCTCGTGTTATTTGTCGCAGTGTCTGTCGCCTGTCATTGCACTGGGCAGGACACCTGGTCTACCCCTTCCTGCTGCAGATCATGTCTCAATGTGACCCATGGTATTAACTTTCATATTAAAAGTTCCATTTCTATTTTTCTCTCTGCGGTTTAGTAAAACACACAAAATCATATCCCTTGGCCTTGGACTTTGCAGAGGGAGAAACAAGGAAGTGTAGCAGGGAGGGTCACCTCAGAGCTCTGGACTGGAAAGTTCCCCTCCTCACCTAGTAGAGCTGCGGGAGCAGTCGGAGGCGGCACTCAAAGCTCACAGTGCTGCTGTGTGAGCTGTGGCTAGGGCGGGATCCAGACTGTGCGGGTGGACCTCCCATGCCTCCTGTTAGTTACTGTCTGTCAAAAATCTGAGTTTTTAATGGAAACTCATGACAAGTTTTAAGATACATATACTTTCTTTTTTTGAGATAAGGATTCATGTAGTCCAGGCTAGCCTTGAACTTACCATGTAGCCAAGGATGATGGTCTTGAACTTCTGACCCTCTTAAAGCTGAGATTACAGGCATGCTGTCCCCAGCTCTGGCTTCTTCTCTGTTCTCGCCTCTAGGAGTTAGTGAGAATGGCGTCTAGTTCTGAGTGAAGAGCTGACAATGCCCAGCATGGCCGGCTGAGTTCTCCGGTAGCGGGTCAGCTCAAATACGTGTCAAGAGAATGACAGAGGGGATAAAAGTACATATGTTGAAAATCCCTGGGACCTAACCCTCTCCCTCTCCTCCCACCTGTGTGTGTGTGTGTGTGTGTGTGTGTGTGTGTGTGTGTGTGTGTGTGAGAGAGAGAGAGAGAGAGAGAGAGAGAGAGAGAGAGAGAGAGAGAGAGAGAGAGGAGAGAGAGAGAGATGGATGGACAGACAGACCTGCTCAGTCTATATAATGTTTACTTGTATGTATGTTTTCAGGGCTATTTGGTATGCTCTTCCCTGGGGAAGACTATTTCCCCCACTCTCAGAAAAGACAAACAATTGAACTAATCACTCTTTTCTACCCATCCTCTGCTTCTTTGGCCCAGGCCCACTTCCCTCACACTTTCAGAGTACATTTCCCATTATTCCAGGAAGCTGCTCTGTGCCCAAGCAAGGGGAACGTGGCAATGAAACTGTCTTGCTCCAGCCTTCATTCCGAAGGAGTCAGAGACCATGCCTGATACTAGGAGATCATCTGAGAGGCTGTAAGCAAGCCCAGAAGGATGGCACAGTGTCTGTCAGTAGGGGTCCACTAGAGAAACACAACCAATAGGATGTGTGTGAACAGATCAGATGGAATTGGCTCTCATGGGTACAGAAGCCGGGAAGTGCAAATTCAGATTGTGGGTAGGGAACTCAACCTGAGAGAACTGATGGTTAAGATTCCACTGGAGGAATTCCTTCTCACTTCAGGGCCATGTCTTTTTGTTCTGTTCAGGCTTTTGGTTGTTGGGATAAGGACCACCAGATCAGGATAGGCAATCCCCACTCCATGTCATCAGTTACGATGTTTGTTGTGATGTGTAGCTCAGTTGGTAGACTGATTACTTAGCATGCAGAAAGCCCTGACTTCAACCCCCAGCACTGCACAACCAGGGGTGGTGGCATACTCATATAATCCCAGCACTCAGGTGGGGCAGAAGGGCCAGAGGTTCAGGGTCATCCTTAACTAGCAAGTTCAGAGCCATCAGTGAGACCTTGCTCTAAAATACAAAATTAATAATAATAATAATAATAATAATAATAATAATATTTTCATCATTTCTAAGAACACCCTTATAGAATACATCTAGAATATTTGACCATCCCTGAGTATTTTATAGCCCAGTCAAATTGAAATGTAAAATAAGCCATCACACATGAGACCCCTGGGGCCCACTCAGGTGAAGAACAGAAACAGACAGTCCCCAGACAATGGGCTCTGTCAACGGACAGCTGCACTGTGACAGGAAAGGTTCTGTGTAGTTACTGTTCCTGCAGGAGTTGTGCCTGATTGTCTGTCTGTCTGTCTGTCTGGAGTCTGCTGGCTTGACTCTCTCTCCCTGTTTGGAGTCTCGCTTCTTCCAGCTGTTTGTAGTTAGAGGACAGTTTTCGCCACACTTGGGAAGACTAGACAGAACGGGGCTTCACGGCTGAGCTTTGCAGTTTGCTTGGTACCAATTATTCCGTGCCATGGACTTTGCCTCTCTGGCCATTTGGTGGAGTGAAGACCAAGAATGACTTCATGGCCTGTGTGTGTGTGTGTGTGTGTGTGTGTGTGTGTGTGTGTGTGTCCCTGTGGGTGTGGCTGTGGGTGTGTCAAGGGCGATGATTGGGGCTTTGTTCTCCTTATAAATGGAAATGATGATGTCTTGCAGTGGCTTGAAGACACATGTGCTTTCTTTCTTTTTTTTTTTTTTTCAGTCTTTCTCTCCCTTCAGTGAATCTTTCCACTCCTTACCCACCCCGCAGCACCGCCCACATGTCCCTGCCCATACATGTGTACCAGCCTCTCTCAGGACAGATCCACATTGTTCCGGTTGAGATGCACATGGCAGCCTCGTTCATAACAAGGCTTACATTCTCTTTCCATAGTCTCAGGAACCCCCTGCTCCCATATACAGTGCATCTCAATTTGGATGTGCATATTTCCAGTGTTCAGCCACCCAGGGCTGCCATATTGGGTGAAGCATGAATTTTAACTCTTGGCTGCACAATGCAGTCAGCTGAGGAGCTTTAAAATGCTGAGGCTAGGGCAGGAGAGATGGCTCCATAGTTAAGAGCACTGGCTTCCATTCCAGAGGAGCTGGGTTTGATTCCCAGCTTGTACTTGTTGGCTCACAACCCTCTGTAACTCCAGTTCCAGGGGATCTGCCTCCCTCTTCTGGCTTCTGTGGGCACTTTACACACACATGGTGTGTAGATACACAGGCATGTATATGCAGATATGCAGGCAAAATACCCATACACATAACATTTTTTTCAATGCTGATGTCGAGGTCCTAGCTTATGGCCATTCTAAGTTTTTATTATTACATTTTGGGGTGTGTGTGTGTGTGTGTGTGTGTGTGTGTGTGTGTGTGTGTGTGTAAATGGAGGTCAGAGGACAACTTGAAGGAATTGATTCTCCCACTATGTAGGTTCTGGTGTTTGAACTCAGGTCAGTCTTGGCAGCAAGCACCTTTACCTGCTGAGCTATCTCAAGGCCCCTGTTTTTATTTTGTTGTTTGTTTTGGTTGTTTTATTTTGTTTTGAAACAGGGTCTCATGTAGCCCAGGCTATCTATGGAGGACTTCCAATCCTCCTGTCTCCACTGGGATCAGAAGCACACAACACTACACCTGGTTTCTATGTTGCTAAGGGTTGAACCCAGGGCTTCCTGGATGGTAGGCAAATACTCTCCCAACTGAGCTACATCCCCATCCTGTGGTGGTATTGTGTTCCCCAAAATATTGTGTGTTCCCTGAAATAAACTTATCTGGGGTCAGAGAACAGGATGGCCACAATATTAAACATGAGGATAGGTAGTGGTAGCACACGCCTTTAATCCCAGAACTGGGAGGCAGAGCCAGGTGGATCTCTGTGAGTTCAAGGCCACATTGGAAACAGCCAGGCATGGTGACTCACACTTTAATCCCAGAAAGAGAGCCTTTAATCCCAGGGAGTGATGGCAGAGCACAGAAAGATATATAAGGCGTGAAGACCAGGCACCAGAGCTAGTTAAGCATTTGACTAGTTAAGCATTTGGCTGGTTAAGCTTTTAGGCTTTGGAGCAGCACAGTTCAGCTGAAAGCCATTGGGATGAGGACACAGAAGCTTGAAGTCTGAGGAAACAAGACCAGCTGAGGAACTGGCGAGGTGAGGAAACTGTGGCTTGTTCTGTGTCTCTGATCTTCCAGCATTCACCCTAATAACTGGCCTCGGGTTTGATTTCATGAATAAGAACTTTTAAGATTCCTGTTACACCCATCCCCTGGTGATTTTGATTTAAAACTGGGCTGCAGCCTGGCCTCCTCAGACAGCTCTGAAGCAGACAGTCACAAATGTGGTGGCATAAGGTGCTGTCCTGGGGAGGCAAATCCCTCCTCTGTCATGGCCAGGCTTCTCTTTCCCTCCTTCCCTCTGAGACCCACACTGTAAACAGAAATTAAGCAAGCTCCAACTTGGGTCACAGAGAGGAGAAAACCAGAAACGGGAGAGTATTAAATTCTGTCTGACAGGCGAGAGGGGACAAGCCAAGCTCCCTTGTCTTCTTGGGATTGTTTACCAACAGGTTCAGTAAGTGTTTGTTTTACCACTGCCCTTTAAGCTGAAAGGCATTTCCCACCCCCGCTGCCAATGAGTTCTCTGAGAATTGAGGAGCCACTAGGAGTGCCAAATGTTTAGCATGGTTTGCCCTGTGCCTCTCTGGGATCTTCTGAAGGGACCAAAGGCATTTCCATGGGGAGTCTCCATTCTGGAGGTAATGAAAGGATCAGGAAGGCAGAAGACGAGGGGCACTGCCAAGTCTGCATGATCCATTTCTCTATGCCTTAGACAAGTGACCTCTCCATCTCCTCAAATAGAAACCAGTCTAGACTAACCACGGGACTCAGGTTTTCAGATGCATCCAGAAGTGATTGTTTCATGGAACGGATCAAATGAGGCATGAGTAATTCAATCAGTAGGAATGCAAACACAATCATATCTGGGTCCCCTGGTGTCTGGGTTCAGCTTTTTGCCAGCCAGGGCAGCTCACACACACCTGGGCTCTGCCTGGCCAGTTGGTCTCTTACACTTCAGGGGTGGCAGAGGGCTGGTATCCATGCATCTGCAGGACCAGAAACTTGTTAAAGGAGGAAAAAATATGTAGAGGAAGAGAGGACATGCTTCATCTTTCCCTTTTCTCTTAACTGTGTGTGTGCGTAGGTCAGGGTGTGTGCATATGACTGCAGACACTTTCATATGCTAGAAGTGTCCAGTCCCCCACCCTGGGGCTGGAAATGCTGGGAACAGAACTTGGATCCTCTGCAAGAACAGTGTGAACTCTTAACCACCAAGCCACCTCTCCAGTGTGTCCTGTTTGCAGGGTGTCAGTTTTAAATGAATGAACTCAACAACTGATCCAAGAAGATGGTTATTGTATTGTGTGCACCTGGGAGATGCATGGGGCTCAGTCTCTGTGGCTGTCGGTTAGGCTACCAGCCTTTGTGCGTTAAAATCTTCCAGGATAGAAGATGAATTGGCCCCTCTCTCCTTGTCTAACTAGTCTGTCATCCTTATTTGCAAACAGTAAGCTAGGTCAGAGATACATCATATCTGCAGATAGGTGATTCAGTTCAGTGAATTTTACAGGATCCATGGTTAGAGAGATGGCTTAGTGCTGTATAACTATGAGGACCTGAGCTCAGATCCCCACATCCATGTAAAAAGCCTAAAGTGACCATACACAGTCCTATGATTTTAGCACTATGGGGAGTGGAGACAGGGGATGAGGTCTGCTGGCCACGAGGTTCAGTGAGAGACCCAGTTGCAGGGGAATAAGGTAGAGGTTGACCAAAGGGAACACCCAATATCTTCCTCTGGTGTGTGTGTGTGTGTGTGTGTGTGTATGTATGTGTGTGTGTGTCCCCGTCCCCATACACACCAGAACTTTGAGCCCTGGTTTTCTCTTTCTGTTCCCACAAGCCTAACATCCTTTTACAAGTCTTTGAATGGGTTTCTCACTTCTTATTTACAAGTATCTTTATATTTATCACTTATACTATTTACAAGACATAGAAGCATAGCTCACCATTGCCTAAGCTAAAAACATGAGTTTGTTAATTCACAGAGAAAAAGAGTTCAAGGATTCTGGCTTCAGGCACAGTTTGGTCCAGGGGCTTAAATTATATCCTTAAGGTCTGCTTGTTTTTCTCTCAGTTCTGCTTTGTTTCAGTGCAGACCTTTCCCCCAGGTTCTGTGCTCTGGCACAATGGCTTCCTAGGAACAGCTCCAGCCCTGTGTCCTCCCAGGTTCATGTCTAACAAAAATAGTCCATCTCCTTTCAGTAGCCCCCGTGGTGTCCATGTAAACCAGTGTGCTTCGTTGTGACCAGAGATGGAATGGCATAACCCTCCAGGGCAGGCTCTCTGCAGCCCAGGGCTTTGAGTGGGACCCAGCTGAATCCCATGGAGGAGGTTCCCTACAGGGACCTGCTGGGACTCTAAGGCAGGAGAAGAGGCCTTCATGGCTGAGCCTGTGGATTCCTTTTGAGCAGAAAGCATGGACAGACAAAAGGGGTGCTTTTGGCTCAAGTCTGGGCTCTGCTGTGGATGGGCTATATGATCATGAACAGATTGCTGGAGATTTCTGTAATGTGTTTCAGAGAATGACAACTGTGTGTTTATTTTGAGGAAATGAGATAAATTAGTGAGTTAATTCATACAGAATGTGTGGTACTGTATCCACCAAATAATATTTTCTTATACTACATAGTGATGTTAAACAGAACAACGGATTTCTAAAACTCTTTCAAGGAAGAGGCTAGCTAAGCTTCTCCTGCATTTAATGAGGGCCTCTGAAACCCTAGGTTTTACTTGGTTAGCAAAGGTATATATTAGCTTTCTGCAAAGGATTTATGGGCTGGATCTATCTACTTTGGCCTTCAAAGAATCACCTACGCTCATCAGGAAAATTGGGGGCAGTGACTGGAAGAAGCTTCAGGAAGTGAAGTAAGTGTTGGTCATGCAAGCAAGAGGACCAGAGTTCCATCCTCTAGAACTCACAGAGTGGCATCCGATTGTAAACCTGGAGGTGAGGAGGGGAGATAGGCAGACCCCAGAGAATACTAGCCAGCCAGTCTAGCTGAAATGGCAAATTCCAGGTAACAGTGAGATGTCTCAAAACACAAGGTTGAAGGCTTCCTGAAAAAAGATGCCCAAGATTAACCTCTGGCCTCTACACATATGTACACACACACACACACACACACACACACACACACACACACACACACAGAGAGAGAGAGAGAGAGAGAGAGAGAGAGAGAGAGAGAGAGAGAGAAGAGAGAGAGAGAGGAGCCTTTGTTTATGTCTCATGGGCCTTCTGTCCCTTATGGTTTGGAAGGGAGCCACTCCTGATGGAAAGACCCTGATATTTCAGGAAAAGCCTATTAAGGAAACCCCAGCAGGAGAAAGTCATTAAAGTCAGAGCCATCCACAGCTCCTCCGCTCTGCTGTCTGGAGACAGGACAGTAATGGGGTTCCTGTGGCACAGTGTCTATTTAGTCTTCTTTGCTCATCCCGGACCCGTTAGCCCACAGGAAGAAGTAGGGTGTATTCTTAGCCTTCCTTGAAAAATAGGGAGTCCCAGGGAGATGTGAACATCACCAGCAGACCAAAGGCATATTTCCACACAAGTCCATCTTGGTGATCCAGTGAACTTATTGAACTTAATTATAAGAGTGTGGGTGACCTCCCCCAAAACAGCTCCATCATTAGAAAGTCTCACCCCAGCATGGATGACAAGTTCCTCAAAGCTGTATAGACGGTGCCCCTCCCGTCAGTTAGTTTTCCATGCTGTGTCCTGGCATCTGCGGAGACCACATATCCCTAGATGGGATTACATCAGCCTGGAGGGAGGTGTGAGGGGGCGTGGCTGAATCTCAGTGAGGGTCTGATGACCCTCCTGTCCCTTCTTTCTGTGGCAGAATGCCACAGACCCAACCTTATGAAGGATCTTTTTTTTTATTTATTTATTTATTTATTTATTTATTTATTATTTATTATGTATACAGAAGAGGCACCAGATCTCATTACAGATGGCTGTGAGCCACCATGTGGTTGCTGGGAATTGAACTCAGGACCTCTGGAAGAGCAGTTGGTGCTCTTAACTTCTGAGCCATCTCTCCAGCCCCATGAAGGATCTTCTATGGGCAATCACGTCTGCTCTGATTAAGATGGTAGTGGCTGTTAGACTCTGAGAACTGCGCTCCCCAGCTGCTCCCATCCGACTTCAGTCCAGAGGACTGACCCCTCTAGGAACGTTTCGTCAATGAATAATCCTGTCATGGAGGATGCCATGTGTAATGTAGGACAGACACTTAGCAACGTCCTTAGCACCTGTTCACACTATGTGCCAAAAGTTTTAAAGTCCTACTATGTGTCAGGACTATACCAAGTTCAGGCTAAAGGGGAAAAAGAAAACAAACAAACAAACAACAAAGCAAAAATGAGTTGGTTCCCACTACACAACTCGGTAGAACATACTAGAACAGAATCAGAGCAGCATGCCTGGCTGTGTGAAGACTGGGTTTGTGCAGGAGCATAAGCAGGGGTGGAAATTGATGTGTTCTTTAAACTGTGTTGCTCACTGTCATCTGGAAGAGCTCCATCTGGCTGGGTGTCTACTTGGCATCACACTTCTCTTGGGCCCTCAGATCCATCCCTTGTATCTCTCCACAGTGCTGGGGAACAGCTGTTCTCATTCCCTCCAGGCTTCTGAAGTTCAGCTAGCTGCCACTGGGCTCCTTCTCTTTAAGAGAAGTCCCAGATCTTTAGCCTCCTGGAAGGCATTGTGGAATGCCCCAGCTGTGCCAGACATCTGAATGAGGATTGCCAAAGGAGGCCAGTTCTTCCAGACATCTCCAAACTCTGCCTCTAGGATGAAACATGGAAGCGACCCTCTGAGACCTGAGTTCTGCAGTAGGCCATGTGTCCTGTTCTGCGCTTCCTGCTTGCCCCAGTCACTCTAAGGAGTGACTGACTGGATAAACCCAGGCTATTCTAGGGCAGGTCCTCCCCCAAAACCACCGGCAGAGTCTGGAAGTGACCTCAGCCCTCTCCAGAGAAACTGCACCCTCCCAGATGCCTCCCGCTCCAAGGAAGCCCCATCCAACTTCCCACACTGCCAGCTCTGCTGGCCTGAGGACGTCTATCCCACCCAAAGCCCAGGAGAATCCAGGGCACAGTATACAATATTGGCTCAGCAAGACAAGTGAAGAAGATGGTTCCAAACCAATGCTTTTTATTTCTGTTGGGTTTGTTGGTTTTTTAGTATCCCAGGTTATATATCCTTAAACTTAAGACCCTTCTGCTTACACCTCCCAAGTGTTAGAATTGCAGGCGTATGCCACCAGACCCAGCATATCCTGTTGTCTCTTCACTAAAATCATATTTGTGTTTATTGTTCTCTTCCTCCTTGGAGAGAACATTTCAAATAAACATATAAAAACAGAGAATTCTGTACTATCAAACCCCATATGGTCATCATATAGTTCAGCCAGCAACTGTTCAGCCAAGCCACATCTTGCCCCTTTTGGTTATTGAGATTTGTAAGCACATACTAAAAATGGGAGCCCCTGTAATGAACTCAACATGCCATGTGAACACCCAGCTACCAGAGGCAACCAGCTTCACCACAGGAAAAGCACAGTCAGGGATTTGAGTTACCACTTTGGAAACTACCAGATCGGCTCCCTTCTGAACTGTTTATAGAGACAAACTCAACATCCTACAATTATATCCAACTTCCTTTCTGAGAGAAGACCCAGAAAATGCCCGCTTTTTCCTCTCTTTCATCTGCAAAAGCTGCCCCCAAATTTCAGCCTTTGCCTATGTAAACACAGACTTAGAGGCATTTGGGGAACACCCACCTCCAGGGGGGCTTTTATCTGCGATTATCTTATCAGGATAACACTAAACCAGCCCCTGGTAGAACAAGGCTGCTAGTCTTTCACCCTGCTTCTGTTCCCAACCACCAGTTCAGTTTGTAAATCCACCATTCCAGGCGGAAAACAATTTGAAAGGCAACATTGTTTCCAGACAAGGCTGTGATTGTGACAAAGAGATTGTGTGGCTCCCTTCTACTAATAATTCCCCCTGCAGGGTTATGGCTGGGGGGTGGGGCAGTTGGCAGAAGGATGAAGTAGCCTGTCAATCAACCTTCCTGGATGCATCTGAGTGCTCATGTAGAGAAATCATTTAGTACAGAAGGGCATTTCCAGAGCCCTGTGGTCATGGGTATAGTGGGTTGTGTTTTGAAGAAGAAGTAGAGGAGCAAAAGTCCCTGTGATAGCATTTCTGGGGGTGCAGGGGACACCTGCCACCAGTGTTCTGCCTCGTAGGTGGCCAGGTATCTTGTATGGAGTAAGCTCATTTTACAAGGTGCCTAGATGTTCAGCTGAGGGTGGTGTGTATATATGTCTGTGTATGCATTCATGTCTGTGCAGGTGCATATCCACATACATGTGGAGGCTAGAAGGTGACATTGGGTGTCTTCCTCTGTCACTCCTAGAGTCAGTCACTGAACCCAGGCCTCTCCAATTAGTCAAGACTAGCTAGAAAGTCTCCAGGGTCCTCTTATGTCCACCTCCCCCTACCCGGTGCTGATGTTACCAATGTGCACCACTGTACTCTGGTTTTTACCCTGGCTCTGTGGGTGGAAGTCCTCATGCTTGACTTGGCCTCACCTACTGAACCACTGCCCCAGCCCCTCTCTGACACCTCTGAGATGGTGGCAGTGGCCTCAGGGGCAGCTTCACAAGGTTGGGTATGCCAGATCTCTGCCCTCTTGCATCAGTGAGCTACTCCCTGGCCCCGTCTTGATTCCAGGCAAGTTGAAAAGAGACACCGCATTGTGCGAGAACTGGGAAGTGAAATGTACAAAAGTCCTTAACAAAACCATAAATGGTGCATAAAAGTTGGGTGTTAAGGGTTATTAGCAGAAATAAAACAAGAATGCTGCAGGCAAGGTGCCAGAGAAGGCTTTGGACTTGGATCAGTGCCCCAGGCCTTGGGCAGGGCCCCCAGTTTTGCTTATAAAATGTAGACACCCAAATGTAGCTCCAAGGCTGCTGTGGTAATAAGTGGGATCTTGTGTGTCAAGTGTAGCACACATGTCAGGGCGCACCAAAGGCAGGCAGGAACAACCTAGCAATAACATCACAAAGGATACAACCATTAAAAGTGGATACACGCAGGCACTGCAGGGGGGTCACTGTGGGCAAACCGGGAGGCTCCTGATGGATGCAGCTGTAGATTATAAGAGAATTTATGGGGAAATCAAAGAGTTGGATTCAGGGTCCCCCACTAAGGAGGTGGGTTTTATTGGTTGGGCACCTGACAGCAGCTGGGGGCTTTCAAGAGTGATAGAGGCAGCAAGGACCATCCATTCCGCCCCGCACGAGTGCAGATTTTGAGGGGAGAGCTCAGGCTCACTGTGGAGGGCTATACCACAGCCCCAAACTTTCCTTGATCTGAAGATGGAGATTAATGCCAGCCACCTACATCCTGCGTCTGTCCTGTGGACCCTGTGCAGCAGTGACCGCTTTTTTGTACTTTGGATTCTTCTGTTACTGGATGGAGGGCAAGGATGCAGAGGCTAGGACTTCAGACTTAGCTCCACTGCCTCTTTTGGTCCCTAGAACTCCCAGCTGGATGCCAACATGTTAGAAAGGATGAGCTCTCTTCTCAGGAGACACTCTCCTCCCTCCAGCCTACCCATCTCTTTCCAAGCTCTACACGAGCTGTGATTACAAACATTTTTCCTTGCTTAATTATCACCCATATCTCTTCTCAGGCTCTGCCTCATTGCATGGTCCATCTGCCCATGCCTGGCATCCAGGTATTGCACATGGTCTCCTGTGGCTGCTATAGCAAACTGCCACAGACCTGGGGACTTGGAAGCATGAAGGCTAAATCTTAGGAGGCCAGAGTCTGAAGACAGAAGGGTGACAGAACCTTGTTCCCTTGGAAGACTGAGGGAGGACCTTCCTCTGCATTCCTGGGGGCTTCAGGCTGTCCTTGGGCTTGTGTCTGCATTGGTTCCCTATGCTACCATCTTTGCAGGACTCCCTCATTCTCTGTGTCTGGCTCCTGCTTGTATCTTGTGAAAACACCTGTGATGGGATTTAGGGACCTCCCTAATAATCCAGGGTGTCCCGATACTCAGACCCTGTACTTCCTTACAGCTCAAAACTTCCTTTCCAAATGTTTATAGTCTCTGGGACTCAGATGCATCATTTGGAGGCTGGTATTAGATTCTAGAAGCCTTCCTTTACCGGAGGTCTTACTGGGATCAAATAAGTTTTCATTATATCTCTCCAAGTCCCCACAGGCTTCAGAGTTCCAGTTGGGCTCAGCAGTTAAGAGCACCTGTGCTTTTTCAGAGGCCCCAGGTTCGACTCCTTGCACCCATGTGGTGTTCACAACTGTATGTAACTCTAACCCAAGGGGATCCAAGTCCTCTTCTGGCCTCTGTGAGCGCCAGGCATGTGTGTGATGCCCAGACAAACATGCAAGCAAATACCCATGTATGTAAAAATAAATAATTAAGATTAGGGAAGACATGAACTTGTAATTTCCTTCTCTTTCTGCTGCCCTGACTGCCACCCCACACCGCCATGATGAGCTCTTCTTTCTCTGGAACCATAACCCCAAATGAACTCCTCATGGAAGTTGCCTTGGTCATGGTGCTTTACCACAGCAAGAGAAAAGTGACAGTACACAACTGTCCTCTTCTGTAAGAACCAGAGCAGCCAAGGAGATGGCCCAGTCAGTAGGTTAAGCATGAGGACCTGAGTTTGAACCCCAGGATCCAAGTTTTGTTTTGTTTTGTATTTGTATTGTTTTTCTAGGAGCTCTAGTAGCATATTCTTATATCCCAGTATTAGTGATGAGGAGGAAACAGGCAGATTCCCGAGAGCTTCCTGGCCACCAGCCCAGCCTATGTGGTGAGCTCCAAGCCAGGAAAAGACCCTGTCTCAAAAAGGTGGACAGTGACTAGAGAATGACATCCAAGGTTGTCCTGTGCCCCCCTTCACTTATGCAAACCAACCTCCCAGCAGAACACGCGCACACCCCTAGAGCATAAAAGCTAATCGTGCAGACTTTGACAGCCAGCCAATCTTGATGGCAGTTACTCCGCTCTCCTCTGGTAGCCCAGCAGGAGCCATAAATAATACAGAAATGGATAGGTGTGGCTGAACATCAACAAAATGTCCTTTATGAAACAGTACAGGTGAGCTCCAGGCTTCGGGCTAGTTCGTCAGTCCTTTCTGTAGCTAGTAGGGGGCTGTGGATTGTTCTTGAGCAAAAGAACAGTGTGGCTAGAGCATGGAGAATTCCTGTGGCAGCTGCAGGTGGAAGAGAAAGGGGGATTTTCCTTTTACATGGCTTCTTGATGGCCATTGCACGCTGAGGTCAAGGGCAGCTCTCCCAAGACAATACCATACTTGCCACGCTACTGAGAAGGAAGATTCTTGCCATTCTGGGACCACCCAAGAAATGGATGGTTGGCTGATCTCATTTTTAAGGAAAATATTTAATAATGAGGCTTTCTCCAGACTCAGTCCCAGCTGGTATCACGGCATCTGTCTGGGTAAAGAACAGGCAGTTCTGCCAGCTTTGCCATCTGCTTTGATTAGAAGGGAGAGGTTTTCCAGGCAGTGAGCTGGCTGGCTGGTCAGTGGTCTGCAAAGCCTGGGCAAAATGGAGCCCAGGTGGAGCTTATGTAGAATCAAAGTGTTCCCCCCCTTCCTGGGGTAAAAGGACAATGGGGCGATGGGGTGATCAGTGAGGGGAAGCCTAGGTGCATACTAAACAGAGGTTCAGCCTCTCAGTCTACAAGAGAGAGTGACTCTCAATTCCACTATTGGTGTTGTGTAAACTTTTCCTGAGGAGATGAACGATTACTTACCTGCAATAAGACAGCAAGAAGGGACCAGAGAAAGCTCTCATCCACTGGAGCATGGAGAGCCAATGGACTTAACTGAGATTACTTAGCAGAGCACAGGCAAGGTAAACCACTGCAGGAACATTCCCTCTGCATCCACACATATATGTAACAGCAGAGCCGGACCTGCCGAATCCCACCCCTGCCCTCAGCAGCCATTAAGTGCTGTATGTCTGCAGGGAGTCCAGATTTTGTGCAAGTCTCCAGCAGATAACCACAGATGCTAAGAGTTCATGAAGCCAACATCCGTGTCACCCATGGAGGACCCACAACAATTGGTAGTCCCTTTGGAACTTCTGTTTTCATCTGAAGATCCTCATTGGGAATTTCTCCAGATGTTTTGTTTCTAATGAAGATACCCGGCATGCTACACAACCCACAGAACTACCACTGATTAGAGCACTTCCTAGCAGATGGGGCTTATGTAGGTCCTAGGCTAGAGCCCCATTCAGATGCAGGCAAGTTTGTGAGCAAGCTGCTGAGGGATGTAGCCAGCCTGGTTTGAGATCGTTTATTCTGCTCCTCTTTCCCTTCCAGCCACCAGGCAGTCTGTGTGGACAAGGGTCTCATGGGCATTGATGTGGACATGAGTCAATCTTTGCTTTTATCCTCTGTTCTCACTCCACCCCATCATTTCACTGTAGGGTTGAGCAGAGTAACAAGAATCCACTCAGAAGCCCTCCTAGACAGACGTTGGGGTAGGCAGGGGCTGGACTCTAATAGCCTAGTTGGCCTGGGCTCCTAGGCTCATCAGGAGTGACTGATTCCTTCTTCCTCAGTCCTCAAAGATGGGACTCATACCACCTGTCTAACACAGTTGACCTACCTATTTTTGTCATTGTCCTGGCTAGATAAATACATGTATGTGTCTGTGTGTATGTGTCTCTGTGTGTGTCCCTGTGTGCCTCTTTGTGTATGTGTCCCTATGTATGTATGTTTGTGTGTGTCCCTGTGTGTGTGTGTGTCCCTGTATGTCTCTTTGTGTGTGTATGTGTCCCTATGTATGTATATTTGTGTGTCTGTGTGTCCCTGTGCATGTGTGTCCCTGTATGTGTGTCCCTGTGTATGTGTGCCCCTATATGTGTATCCCTGTGTATGTGTGTCCCTGTGCACGTGTATGTCCCTGTGTTTATGACCCTGTGCATGTGTGTCCCTGTGTGTGTCCCTGTGTGTGTGTCTCTGTGTGTGTGTCTCTGTGTGTGTCCCTGTGCATGTATGTCCCTGTGTGTGTCCCTGTGTGTGTGTGTGTGTGTGTGTGTGTGTGTGTGTGTATGTCCCCCTGTGTGTGTGTGTCCCTGTGTGGGTGTCCTTGTGTGTTTGGGATGGAACCAAAGGCTTTAAGCATGTTATTCATGTACTCCACCACTGGTATTTATCCAGCATGAGGTCAGGCTGTCCGGTGAACAATCCTGCTGTGTGCCTGTGAAGTATTAGTACCTGCCCTCTGATGCAGTCATGCCTGCCACAAGGCCCTCTCCCAACCTGGCATCCACTCCTGTCTCCAACAATTCTTTGTACTTCTAAGCCCTTCATTCAGCCTCTCATGGCCCCTTCTCATTCTGCCAGGCTACTGCAAAGCACAACTTCCTCATTCAGAGGGTGGAAACAGGCCTAAGCAGGCCCAGGGCAGATCTATGGCATGAAAGCACACTTGTCTTCCTTCAAGCTCACAGTTAATCAACCCAGACACTTGACAGTCACCTCAAGTGGCCTCCAAAGCTAATGGCTTCTTTCTTATTTATACTCCACTCGGACTATTATGCTGGAGTCAGGCCATCCTTGCTTGGAGAGGGGCCTGTGGATGGATGTCACGTGTGGGAAGTTGGGCACACCAGGGTTCAAGTCCTGGCTCCCTGGGGAGGTAGTGTGTGATCTTGGAAGCATTTCTTAGCATCCCAGAGCTTCCATTTTTACTGGCATAAAGTGGAAGCAATTACATTCACTTGGCAGAGATGCTCCAGGTATCATAGGGTTTGAAGCTCAGGCTCAGCATACATGCAGGAGACAGCTGCCACTGTTTTATTAGCTTCATCATTAGCACTGTGCACCTCCCATTCCCACCCTCTCGGGGCTGTTGGTCCCCAGGCTCAGGATCTCCGGATTTTCAGCAGAGCTTTGCAGACCATCATTGGTAGGGCCCCCCACAACCAGGGTGGGTTTGGGGGACCCAAGTTTCACTTTCACCATTTCCAGTGCTCCTCTCCAAGACTCTAGCTAAGAAAAGGATTTCCATGCCTCATTCATTTGGCGAGTAGCCATTCTAGAAGCCTCCAGAGAGTCTGTTCCAGCTTTTGATGAGGCTTGCTAGTCTGACCACCAGCAATGGGATGGATACTTGGCCAAGAACAATAAGCATTCTTTTCTTCCAATAGCTAGTGGCAGATGGACCAAGTAACCTGTGGATCTCAATGTGTTCTTTTTTTCTTCTTCTTTCGGGGTTTTCAAGACAGGGTTTTTCTGTGTAGCCATGGCTGTCCTGGAACTCCCTCTGTAGACCAGGCTGGCCTCAGACTCAGAGATTCCCCCGCCTCTGCCTCCTGAGGGCTGGAGTTAAAGGCAGGCACCACCACTGCCCAGCCCCAATGTGTTCTTGATTCATAGACACTCTAACTTAAATGTCTGTTACTGCAAGTTCAGCCCACTTACTAGAGGAATCTGCTGGCTTTAGGGCTCTGGACTGAACTTAAATACACACCCTGATCCCTGCCGGCCGTCAGTCTCCTTTCAGACATCCTTTATAGACTTGAACGCACCTGGCTGTTCACAGCAGCAGGCAACAGAGGTGGGTAGGATAACCTGTCTTCTGGCAGGGGCACTCAGGGGCACATGCTGATCCAGGTGGACCTGGGACCTGGGGGAAAGGGCCTAGGCAGGGGTAATGTAGTTACATTTACCATCTAGGCAATCTCCTAGGAGTAAGTGGAGTTTGGGAGGCAGGTGGAGTATTAGGGAGCAGGATCCAGGATCAGACATCTTTTGAAAGCGTGGGCAGACCATAGTCAGCTTTCAAGTCTGCCCCTGCTTAACAGGATTCTGCACAATTGTTACTGGGTCAGGAGCAGGGATGGGAAGTAAGAAGTCAGCAAGACAAGGCTCAGTCATAGAAAGGGCCAGAAGAAAACTGAGTTGCAGAGACTTGGTTGTGTTTAGGAGAAAGGCAGATACATAGTCTGCAAAATAGTAGAGAGGTGTGGAGTCTTGGTAAATGGACAGAAATTAAAACTTGGCTGTATATAAAGTCAATATTCTTTCTATATCCACGCAGAGCCTGCAGATAGAGGTCCAAAGGTCTAACCATAAAGGGGTGGGGGTGTACATACAAATCTGGCTACTTTGGAATTAGGCAGTTACCCTGAATTTATCTGAATTATTTCAGTGTCTGAAATAATTCCCTAATCCTAGCCTCTAACTTTGCATTCATGAGTGTGTTGCATGGGAAGCTAAGTAAAACATCTGGGGGAACCTGGTGCAGACCCATGGTGAAAACTGACCTTTGCATGTTCCTAAGATTAATCCAGTCAGGACTCAGGACCTGTGGACCGAAGTTCTCCATCATCTCCTCCATCACTAGATCCTGGCCTTACCCATGTGTTTGCCCCTCTGTTTGGAAATTTACTTTTCTTAATGCTCACTCTAAACCACCTCAACCCTTTAGTCCTTCAGATCTTAGCTTCGGTGTCCTCTTCAAAAAGTCTGCCCACCTGCCCTCCTTCCTGTAGATACTGCCTTGAATTCGATAGACCCAAATTTAACAACATACTGGTTAGTTTTATCTAGTTATGGCTCAGAGTGTGGAGGTGAATGCCATTCAACGTTTTTACTTTCATGCTATCTGTCTGGTTCCAACTCCATGAGAATCTGGGTCCCATCTTTAATCCACTCTGGTATCGCTTGCAGCCATCTTTGTTCATAGAACATGGGAAATGTAGGGTCAGACTTCTAGGCATCATTTGTATCCCACACTTGGCCCATCTAATTGGCTTTGATGGGACTGCAGACAGCTAAGGAGCCCATAGTCCATGGACTCAGTGTATCCTTAGAACCCCTGCGACAAGCACATCTGCCTAGACACAAACTCAGGTCACTGGGGACCCAGTTCAAGCACCCACAATCTGCAGAAGCAAAATGCTTTCTCTCCTGCCTGCTTGAGGAAGCTGACTCTTACTATCCTAACTCTCTGATGACACCAGAGCCCCTGTCTACCAGCACTGGGGAAGAACTCCAACTAAGGGTCACATCTGTCACCTGGAGCTAGAGGGAGACTCACCCAAGTCACACTTACAGAAGTGCCTGTGATAAAAAACAAAAAACAATGCTGGGCAGTGGTGGCGCACATCTTAAATCCCAGCACTGGGAAGGCAGGTTTCTGTGAGTTCAAGGCCAGCTTGGGCTACAGAGCAAGATCCAGGACAGGCACCAAAACTACACAGAGAAACTCAGAAAGCAAAAACAAAAAAACCAACAAAAAACAAAAACAGAAACAAACAAAACAACAACAACAAAAACCCATCTGCTTAGCTGGCCTTTCTGTTTAGATAGAGTTAGGAGACAAAGTTTCAATTTCTTGACCTAAGAAGTCTCTAGAAATTCTTCCATCATAGAAGTAGCTTTCTGGAGTCCAGAGTTATCCCAGATCAATGGCAGTATTGGCTGGGCAGGCTTTCCTGCCCTTGGAATAGTGGCTTTGTGGTTGAAAACAAAGGTCTTCTGCCCTGGCTTGTTGGCCCATTAGCTTTTGCTGCTCATTTTTATGATGTGTTGGTTAGCTCATAAAGTGTCTTCCTGGGCAATGCCCACTGGCCATGAGCTGCGCACCATGCCTCTTACCTCCATGGTACCACTAGACATCCGGCTGATCTCAGACACAGTGAGGACAAATGCTTGCTGGGCCAGGACTGTGTTCAAGAACCTGGCTCTGACTCATGGGCTATCAGGCAAACCCACTTTTGGAGACAGCAGCATATAGATCATGGCAAGCTATTAACAGGCTTACAGAAATAACCTTGTGGCTCTCTGGGGACTCACATGAGAACAGGAAACCTGTCCTGTGAGTCATGGTGCTTGTCTGTCCTCAAAAGCAAGCTTCATGCTTGGAAATCTAGACTCTGGGACTGAAGAGGCCCTCCCCCTGCAGGAGTCACAGGGGTGGGATTAAAAGGATATCAGAAAGCCTCTCATTTCTTTCAAACAGGTTACCCAAGAGGAGTCACAGGCCAGGCTTCTCTAGAAAAATGCAGGTGACAGGGCCCTAGGGAGGCCGGTGTTCTCTGGGGGAAGCAATCACCTGGAGAGCATATCTGACTTGCGAGCACGCTTTGGCTGTCTAGTTCTACCTCTACTTTCGTGGGGTTTTTGACCAGCTCAACCCTTTGCCTCTCAGTATAAGCTCCTTTGTGGACAAGTGCTGGGTAGGGAACCACCCATGGACCCTGTTCTGTCCTTGCTACTGTCCACACAAGCAAACCCAGAGCAAATCATAGCATCGGCCATGTTTCTTCTTGCTTCCATGGGAGCATATATGCCATGCCACTTGTCTGCCCATGCCTCCTCACTCCCATTAAATGGGATCTGTTGAGACTATGTGGCGGTGGGGGCATCAGCCGAAGTCTTTTGCCAGTGACTGCATGAGGCAAATTAGACTGTGGAGTACACTCAAGAATGTTCCATAGGATGCAAAGCCCTCTTCAGAAGCTGTAGCTGCTTGGCCACAGGCCACATTTTCAGTTCAGGGGTATAGAATCTTTATGTAATCTCCTTTATGTACTTTTGTAAAAAGAAACATCTCATGTAATGACCAGGCAATAAGTTCTCTCAGGATGAAGATTCCCCACATCTGAACTGAGAGGGCGGGGCAGGTGCGTGGCTGCTACTTCATCCTGATTGTGGACTCCTGTTTCGTTTACAAGTTTTGTTGGTTTTAGAGAAGAGAAAGTTCTAGGTTTGGGGTTATTCTGATTAGAGATTATTTAGACTTTGATCTAAGACTGCCTCTTACTAGGAGAAACAGTTATATACATAATAAGGCTAATAAGATAGTGAAGGCTCTCTTTAGGGTGGATGTCAGCTCGTGGTTGGAGGGAAGATCTAGATGGGTGGTGACCACAGTCCCCAGCAGTGTGTGGACACAAAGGCTCCTCGGATATGGTAGAGGGTTCAGCTAAGAGATCCTGGAGGAACTTTGGTGTGTATGTGTGTATGTGTGTGTGTGTGGGGGGGGGGGGGATCCATGAGCTTCTTGTGGTCCATCTGTGAGTGAGTTCAGCATCCCCTGGACTAGGCTGCTCACCCATGGTGGGTTCTACTGCGACTCCCTTGTTGTTTTCAGCCTACGGACATGTCAGTGGGAAAGGGATTCTTTACCCCTGGGGCACGCATGTCTGTCACTGGCTCCTCTCCTTTTCCGGATGATTGATAAACAAACAAACAGGGAAGGACATGACTGCTCCTAGGCATGGTGGAGGAGAAGGTTTATTGTCAATATGTGGGAAAGCAAGGCCAGAGGCAGGCACATCGGGAGAGTCCAGAGCGGACATGTCCTTGAGCCCTGTGGGGGGAGGGGAGAGAAGGGAACCAGGTGCAGCAGCCAGGAGGCCCAAGATGAAAAGGACCAGGTAATCCAAATGGTTGGATTACATAGGGAAGGGCAGCTGGGGGAAGGGCAGCCCAGTTCAATGCCTGGGCTGGAGAGTTCAGGTTTGCAGTTGGGGCGAGAAGGGATGTGTGTGTGTATATATATATATGCCAGCTAGTCCCCCTACCTGTAACACGCAGGGACTGAGGGATCTGTGGGATGCAGGGAGAACCTGGCAGCCAGGGGCTTTGATCTGTTAAATAGACACCTCAGCCATTTGTCCCAGGTTTGAAACATAACATTCTCCACACTGTCGTCTAGTCTCAGCTGGACTAACACTTACCACCAGCCACCACCTTGATCCACACCAACCACTGCAAACGCCTAAAAAATACATCCCTAAGCACACGTGATCCCTTCACTTAAATGGCAACCAGCTGGTCCTGAGACAAACACAGACTCCCGAAGTGTACCTCTGCCCTTGTGCTCCTCACAATAGACTCGGCCTGATTGGAAACAGGTGACCAAGCAGAGATGTCTTCATGAGTGCTCATGCAGCACCTTGACAGTAGCCAGGAGGCAGAAACAACACAAATGTCCCGTCGATGGAGGATGGATGAAGTTACACACACATGCAGTGGTACATCAGCTGTATAAGGGCATGATGTGGTGAAGCCGTACTCGGTATGGGTGGAGCTTGAAACTGTGATGGTCTGTGGAAGACGCTAGTGGCATCCTTATGGTTTCATCCACATGCTCTTCAGAGCTGGTGAATACACAGAGGCAGGAGCAGAGTGGTGGTTTTCAGGGGCTAAGAAGAGCAGAAAAACAGAGAGTAGCTAGCTACTAATGGGTGGTGTAGGGGGCAGAGGTTGTCAGGGTGATGAGAATGTTCTAGAACTCTTAAGTTTTTCTGGAACTATTGGTGATGGTTTCACAACATTGTGAATGGATTTAAATGCTACTGAAATGTGTTTTATGTTAGCCAGTGAGGTGGCTTGCACGTTGAATCCTAGTACTCTGGAGGCTGAGGCAAGGGGTGTGTCATGAGTTCGAGGTCTGTTTGGGCTACACAGTAAATTCCAAGTCACTGTGATCCACAATATGAGACCTTAGCTCAAAAAAATCAACCCCAAAATTAATTTTAAAAAGTATTTATATCGCTGGTAAGATGGCTCCGTGGGTAAAGTGCTTGCCATACAAGCATGGGGACCTGAGTTCAGATCCTCAGCCCACCCAAAAAGCTAGGTGTGATGGTATAGGTGTGTAATGCTAGTGCTGGGAGGCAAGACAGAAGGATCCTTATCAAGTCCAAAGGGCAACTCAGTTCCCCAAACTCCAAGTGTCCAGAAATGAGCTTAACCTGGACTACAGGAGGGTCTCTGGGGGTTAGATTTATAAAAGCCAGCATTCCTCAGGAGCTTGTGAAGCCAGTTCCCCTCTACCAAAAGGAGTCGTGTGCCTTACCTCTGGCAGAAAGGACAAATGGCTCCCTGTAATGCCTGTCAGCATGTCAAAGGACATGCTGGTATGCTGGTGCCTGTGACACATGTTAAAGTCCATGCTGGTGCCTGTGACACATGTTAAAGTCCATGCTGGTGCCTGTGACACATGTTAAAGTCCATGCTGGTGCCTGTGACACATGTTAAAGTCCATGCTGGCATCCCAGCCCTTCTCAGCTCCTCCCTACTCTATAAACTCCCTCTAGCTCACAGGCTCCTTTCTCATAGCTACTCTGCTATTCTATTCTATATTCTCTCTCTTTCTCTCTCTCTCTCTCTCTCTCTCTCTCTCTCTCTCTCTCTCTCTCTCATATTTAAAATAAGAACCTTCCCCTTTTCTATACCATGGAGTGGTCATGTCCTCAGTTTATACACTGAGATGTTCACTGTAAGTGAGAACATAGTGAAACTACTGAACTGGATAACTCCATGGGTATAAAGAAAGGTTTATTATAACTATGAAACTGACATGTGGCTGTCTGTCTGTGATAGAGAGAATGATAGTCAGAGACATTTTGGGGAGTCTGAAGTTGTCGTGGCTACCTCTTTGGGACAGAGGGAATAGCAAGAAGGTGGGAAGCCTTGCAGTTATTAAAGAATCAGTCTGGGGCTGGTGGGAAGCCTGAAAACTGGAATAGCCTGGAAGTTTAGGAGCTGGTGGCTCTCATTTGTCCTACAGATGTTATTAGGGACTGGGGGTCCTGGAGGATAGGGTGGGGCTTCAATATACATGTATACTGTAGGTCCATGCTGGTAGAGAGCCAGATGCCCCATTTGCCAGAGGTAAGGGGAATATGGCTCTTTCGGCACATGGAAACCCATTCCACAGGTTCCTGAGAAATGTTCAGTGTCATTTTGGGAGTTTGGGGATTGGGACCTAACACTTACTAACTAGCCAGTCCAGCCAATCAGTGAGAGTCTCAAAATTCTGGGCAGGTCACAGCATCAGGGAAGACTTGTGTGGAGACAGTGAAGCTGGAAGGGCCCTGTAGTTTCTGGAGTCTTTGTTTTTTCTCTTGGCAAATCAGCAGAGCACAGGGCAAAAACCACAATGTGTGACTAAAGGCAGGAGGGAAGAGAGACACGGGAGGGAGGTCCCCATCAATGGTGCCAACCACACTGGGTACATCTTCCTTCTTTAGTTAAACCTCTCTGGAAACAGCATCTTACACATGAACAGATGTGTTTCCATGGTCACTCTATCCAGTCAAGTGAATGGTGAAGAGTAGCTGCCAAAGATGCACAGTCACCCATGTTCTGGGATGCATGGAGAAGGCTGGTCCCTTCTGGATGTTCTCACCCAGAATATATAACCGCTGTCTGTCTAATCATGAGGAAATTTCAGATTATCAGACTAGGGCATGGTATAAAAACAATTGGCCGGAACTCCTCATAGTCCTGAAGGATAAGGAAACTGAAAAGTCACAGAACAGAGCAGGTAAGGGTGACATGAGAACTGAATGCAGTCTAGGATCCTACAGTAGATCCTGAAACAGCAGAAGGACTTGGGGTGAGGACCCATAAGACCGGAGTGGCAGGTCCAAATGAAACTCCAGTTCCCCAAACTCTAAAAGGCAGCCCAGCCGGGCGGTGGTGGCGCACGCCTTTAATCCCAGCACTCAGGAGGCAGAGCCAGGTGGATCTCTGTGAGTTCGAGGCCAGCCTGGTCTACAAAGTGAGTTTCAGGAAAGGCGCAAAGCTACACAGAGAAACCCTATCTTGAAAAACAAAAAAATAATAAAAAAATACAAATAAATAAATAAAAGGCAACCCAATGAGCTCAGCCTTAACTGTAGGAGGATTTCTGGTGCTTAGACAAAAGCCAGCATTCCTCCGGAACTCATGAAGCGGGTTCCCGTCTACCAAAAGGAGTCAGTTCCCTTCCCTCTGGCAGAAGGGGCAAATGGCTGAGGTAACTATGAGCATCTCAAAGCTCAGGCTGGCCTCTAGTTCCCCTCAGTATCACAAGTACCTGTTACACATTTCCAAGGCCATGGTAGCATCCTAGCCCTTCTCACCTCCCCTACCTTAAACTCCTTCCTCTCACAGGCTTCCCTCTCCCAGCTACTCACTCTCCTTATAACTCTGCTGGTCTCACCATGTATTCTCTATCCGTTATCCCCTGCTAGTCAACCCTCTCTCACAGACAGCCCTGGCCAAGCCCAGTCTGCTGGTCATGTTCAGTCTACACGACTCTCTCTCTCTCTCTCTCTCTGGAAAGAGTCCACTGGCTGTTCTTTCTCTTATATCAACAATAAAAATCTTCCCCTTAACCATTCTGTGGAATGGTCATGTCTTCTGTTTATACATTGAGTGAACCTGTAGTTTGGGTAATGGTGCTGTCCTGGTGCCATTTTCCCTTGCCGGCTTTATGTTAGGGATATGTTCGTTGTTAACATCAGCCAAGTATGGGTGAGAAGGCTATAGGAATAATAAGACTGTTTTTATATAGTTCTAAGTTCAGCAAAATGAGGTTTTAAAAAGCGAGTGCCAGGCATTCAGTAGGCACCTTCTAGATGTTTGGTGAATGACTAAACTTGGGAATTATCGTTTTGGAAATCTCAGAGTAAAACAGCCAGTAACGTGGGTGAGAGAGGAGGTAGTGAAGCTGTCCCCTGTGTAATCACAGCGTGGTTACCCCACAGTGCTAGCTGCTCTTCCCTTGATGATGTAACAAAATGCCTGACAAGCCGCAATCTGAGGAATGAAGGGTTCATTCTGTCTCAGTCCCAAGAGCTGCATCCCATCATGGCAGGGAAGGCATGCAAGCAGGAGAGGCCAGCTGGTCACAAGGCTGTCAGGAAGCAGAGAGAGAACAGGAGGTGGAGCCTGGCTGGAAAATCACAGGGCCCACCTCCAGTGACCCACTTCCTCCAGCAAAGACTTCCTAAGGGTTCCACACTTTCCCAAAGACAGCCACCAGATGGGAGTCAGGTGTTCACACACAGGAGCCTGTGGGGGATGGGGCGCTTCCCAGCATGGGAGTTTAACCTTGACATGGCCCAGTCACCTGGCACACTGACTCTATCTAATCTTTCCAGCCATTCTCAAAGGCGCTTGCTGGATGCATGTTTGGTTAGTGGTGGTTGTATGCTTTGTTTGTTTGGGTATTACTTCAGGTTTCCTGTCTCCTTCATCTCCCTCAGTGGTTTAGAGCCCCAGCTTTTCTGTTCCATTTATTTATTTATTTATATATGAGGTTGAACTGTGTGACCTGTGTGCCCTAAGAGCAGTCTTGCTGACTCAGCCTCCTGATGCTGAGGTTATAGCCACGCACAACCACCATGCCCAGCTCTAGGGTTTTCAATATGAGAACATCGCCTTAAACCCCTATCCACATGGCATGGCTCTCCTTAGGTCTCAGCTACGAGTTAAAGCGCCCAGAATGCCAGGTATCCCCAAGTGAGGACCAGGTGTCTGATGGTGCAGATGCTGGGCAGGTCCCATCACTTCTCTTTCCATGTCCCTTCATAGCCATGTGCCATGCAGGTGCTTTGCCTCTGTGCCCCAGATTCCCACCATGAATGGCTCAAAGGGATGAAGGATTTATTTTGGCTCACAGTTTCAGGGACTTCAGCTGTTTGCCCTATTCATTGAAACAGAGTGTTGTGGTAGCAGTGGCATGGGGCAGGGGAGGATCTCCGTCTTATGAGTGACAGGAAGTAGAGTGTGAAAGAGTAAAGGGCCAGAGACAAGATAATGCCAAGAACCTGACACCATTGACTTCCTTCCTCCAGTTAGGTCTCACCTTTTAAAATTCCCAGGACTTTCTAAATTAGTGCAACCACCAGGAGACCAAGCTTTCAATACAGGAGGCTTTAGGGGAAATAGTTCATATTTAAGCCATAATACCACATTGAGTCTCCTATTTCTCTCTTTTCACCCCTGTTCAACTACCCCTCCCCCGGTCTCTCATGAACCCCAGTCCAGCTGCCTTGGGCTCTCAACAGTGCACAGGGTTTGAAAATTCCATGGGCTTTGGAGGTTGACTAGCAAAAGCTTTATAGAAGATGCTATTGAACTCTCTCCATCCAACACTGGGTTTGCCACTGTGGGCATACCCTCTCAGAGTCATCTGACTTATCCAGTCATGCCCAAATATAATAACAACCAGGCACTCTTCTGCCATATGGCTGCTGACTGGGTCAAGAGAGAAAACAACTGTGCATTTGAGAGAAGCCAGTGAGTCATGTTAAAATACCAGGGGCCTCTTTTTCCTTGGCATATTCTCACTTAGTTTAATGTTTATTGCAGACAGATCTTTTGTACTTCACAATAGATAGCTTTGGGGCACGAGCTAGGCTTAATAATCACAGACGACCCCTCACAGACTAAGATTTCAGCAAGATCCATTTCTTGTGAGGATGGTGTACAAAGCAAATGAAGGCCTTCAGCTCTGGGCTCAGCAGATATGGGTTTCTATCTGGACCACATGTGGGCTAGTGAATCAGGGAGAGAAACTGACCCTCTCTGAGCCTCACTTTCTTCCTCTGGAACGTGGGTTGATGACATTTCCCAAATAACCTATTGCCAGAGACAAACTAGAGGATGAATGTGCGGCCAGAGTTCAGCATCAGGGCTGGGATGGGGTGGGGGCTCAGAGGCAGTGTTTGTGTCCCTGCTGTGTCTGCCTGGTCCAGGGGCCTCTGCAGTCAGCACCATGCATTTATGGAAAAAGTGGCTCTGATAAAGGCGGTTGCTCCGCCTGTCTCTTGGTATCCTTAGCATGTGCAAAGCAGCAGATGCCCACCTCTGGTTCATGTTCTCTCCCATCCACCTCACTGGCATGGACTTCCTAGGCTAGTTGTCACACGAGGAGACACTTGCACCCTGCATTCGCTCTTGGTGGCCCTCCTAGGAAGCCCAACAAACAGTCATTTCCCAGTGACAAAGCCCTGAGGTCCTGACTCCTTTAGACGTCAAGCCCGACATACACAACACGAGGAAGGCGGTGTTTTCACTGCGGTTGACTTCCTCTGCAGCCTCTTCCTGTCTCGTTTCTTTCTGTACTCAGCACAGTGGGTCTTGGTCCTGTGCTCATCATTCCTTGGGCTTCAACTGGACACATACTGAAGTTTCTAATCTCCTGACATTGTACTAGCAGATGGGGACCAAGATTTCATTCAGCACATGAGCCTGTGGGAGACAGTTCCCATTCAAACCATGATACCACCCACCACTGTTAGGTTTTCTTCTCACTTTGAAACTCCCTCTCTCTAACCCCCCACCTGCTTAGCTATGCCCCCCCACCAAACACACAAGAGGCTCTGTGCTCTAAAGGGGTGCTGGAGAATGAGGGTTCAGTAGTGGAACTGGCTGCTACCATTTTACCTTACCCTCTGGGGATGTCTGATGAATAAAGATGACCAAACATCCCCCAGGGTTTCCCCCACCCACCTCCCCTCTCTCCTTGTAAGCACCCCCTGTTATCCACAGGACACTGACTTGAGAGTTCTCTGATAGCACTTCAGCACACTCCAGGATATACTCACCATCAGGCTCCTGACATCCTGAGTTACGAAGGTGCTAACAGAAAGCATCCCGCACGCCTCTCCCTGCTCAGTGTTCTATATGTCTTCATTCCGTGCCCTGAAACTTAGTTCATTTGCAGAGGTATTATCATTCCTGTTTGTTTGCAGGGCCCAGGCTGGTGGTCAAACAAGGAGACTGCCAGGGCAGTGTTCCCTCCCCAACAAGGAGGGAAGAGCTCAGACTGAGAGCCTAATTGCATGGGAATAGCCAGAGATTTCGCCCCCACCCCCCAGAGCTCAGTTCCCTGTGCATTGTGCCTGGAGTAGTTCAATTGCCTCATCTAAAGGGACTGGAGGTGGAGCAGGTGGTTATGGCTTTGAACTCAGGCCACATACCCTAAGGGTAAGTGAAGGTACGGTTTGGTCTAAATAAAGGGACAGGAGGAGGGGACAAACAGCCTTTCAGCTAAGTTTTGCATTGGCCAGGAGCCAGGGGGAGAGCGGTGTGACAGACAGAGGCTGTAGTGAGAGGCTATTGACAACGTGTGGTCCTCAGACACAGAGCATTCAGCTGCTAAGAGCATGCCCAGAAGACTGTTTTGCAGATGGAGAAAGAAAAGCGCCTTTGAGCCTTGCCCATTCGGCCCTCGCTGCAGTTTCGCTGAGGAGCCAAGGGTTTTTTGTTTTGTTTTGTTTTGTTTTGTTAAGTTTCTTCTTGGAACCATTGGTTTATGCTGTCCAGATGTGCACAATGAGATGGTTTTGTGTTGTGGTTTTCCAGATGTGCTCAAACAGGAAAATGAGCTTTGGCAAGTGTGAGGGTGTGTAGGGGGGAGCTGTCTCTGCAGCCCCCGGAATCTCAAGAACCCACAATACCACCCTTGTACAGCAGTCACAAAGCTAGGGACCAGGAAAAGAGCTTCTGGGCTGCCCAGTCATGCCTTGTCACAGCTAAAGACACAGAGACCCAGAGGGCTGTGGCACACTTTGCAGACTGATCCCTTATAGCTGGGAGCAGATATTAGCTGTGTTAGACTTGGGCACTGTATTCAGACACATAACTCTTTCATGGATGCATACACCTGGCTCTTTTCCAGGCACTGAGACCCCTCAGTGAGCCAACAGATGGAGATTCCTAGCTTGTCCTGATGCCAGACTGGGCAAGAGAGGAAGAATCAACACTAATACTAAGAACTGGAGATGTAATACTGTATATTAGTAGGTGAGAAATGCTTTTGGGGAAGATAAAGGAAAAGGGAACTGAGGAAGGAAATTAGGCCAGTTTTTTTTTAGGTGGGACACCCACTGCTATTGAACAAAATACCTCACAGCTTGGTGCCTTAAGCCAGCAGGTATTGCAGGTTTGGGGGGCTATTCTAGTTGCTGGAATAAAACCTTCAAACAAAAAGCAACTTTGAGGATAAATTAATGTTTATTGAGCTTATACAGTCCGTCACCAAAGGGAAGTCAAGGCAGGAACTCAAAGCAACTCATAGCCATAGCCAAGAGGAAAGAAAAATAAATGCACATGGGCCAACTTACCTACTTGCTCTCAACCAGCTCTCTCCTCTCTTAAAATGTTGCATGTACTGGGGTGGGGGTGTCTTGCCAGGGAATGGTGCCGCCCACAATGGACTGGATCTTCCTATATCAGTTAACAACCCCCACCCCCCACAGGCCAGCCTGATCAGGATAGTTTCTCATTGAGACTCTTTCCAGGTATTTATAGGTTTTGTCAAGTTGACCATTCAAAGTGCCCATCACAGGGGACTAGGGGTTTAAGAGTGGTTTTGTTGAGAGGTTCTCTCCCAGGGTCTCTCAAGAGGTCACAGTAAATATGTCAGCCAGGGCCAAAGTGACCAGAAGGCTTGACTGGGACTGGAGCATCTGCTTCCAAGATGGTGCCCTCACATGGCTTTAGGCAAGAGGTCTGACCTCCTCACCACATAGGCTTCTCATATGACTACTTGAATGTGATTATGGCATGGCACCTGGCTTCCTCCAGAGCCGTCAGTCAAGAAGCCAAAATGCCTTCCAAGACCTTGAAAGTGTTGAAGAAGTGAGCCAGGAGAAGGAAGGTTCCAGGGAAAATGCTCTAAGGTGAGAGTGACTAAGCCCTCTGGAGGAAGAAGAGGACAGGAGAGAGAAGAACAGCAGGGGAAGATATCAGAGGCTAACAACAAATGAGTCGTGTCAGGCCAGGGGAGGACTTGGCCTCTGCCTCTGAGTGAAGTAAGAGCCAAGCAGAGTTTTGAGCAAGGGAGCTCCAGAGCCCAACACTGCACATGACCAGGGCCTAGAGTTGAGCAGGGCAAGAATAGTGTCAATAGCACAGAAGATGTGATGAAATTCCCATACAGTGAAGCGATGAAGTTGGAGAAGAGGCTGGATTCTGAGTTGATACGGAAACCGTTCCTTAGAGATTCCCCATCAGCTCGTGTGAGGTGTGATGAGTAGCCAAGGCCACACCAAGGTGGATGGTATATCTCCTTCCTGGCAGCTTAATTTCCTACTTGTTCTCTGCTTCCCATAACTCTGGATAAAGCCATGAGTTCTGGAAGGGAGAGAACCCAACATGGATCCCTCAGTGCCCTGACCCATGCTCTGTGAGAACAGACTCACCACTTACCTTTGAGAGGTCTTTGTTGTTACATCTACAAAATGTAGAATGTTCTTCAGTCCTGTAGGATGTGCTGTTGAAGGCTAGGATGGTGATTTCTCTGGAGGGAGGGATGGTGAGCAGTGAGCAGGTGCTAAGGCTACCAATGTTCTGCTTCCTGGTCCTCCTGAGGGTCACATGAGTTTGCCAGTTTATGAAAACTCATCCAGCAGAATGCTCATCACGCATTCTTTTCTGCACACCTATAGTGAACTCTGATAAACCATCATATATGTGTGTGTGTGTGTGTGTGTGTGTGTGTGTGTGTTGCAGTGCTGTGGGTTGAACCAGGGCCTTATCTTTCAAAAATATTGGGAAGTGATTCTTTCTCCCTAAATATGGGTCCAACCTGAGAACTAAACTTCTGCCTGCAAATTAAAACCAGACAGACATCACCATTGTCCACCTTGACAATGAGTAGATGAGCAGGCATTGCTTAGTTTTGCCCCCCCCCCACCTTTTTGTGGAAATGAGACTGTTTCAAATAGCATTTAGTATTTTTTGCCTTGTTTCTTTCACTCACAATTGGGAGGCTCGGGCCTCCCACATATGGAAGCAGATCTCTCACTCCTGTTGCTATGTATTTTTCCGTTGTTTGAGTGGGACTCAGTGTATTTGCTCACCTGATGCGGATGGGCATCTGCACGGGGTCTGGGTGGGGCTAATGTAGCTGGCAGTGCTGGGCTAAGGCCATTCTTGGTCTTCATCTCACAATGAGCACACAGCTCCCAGGCACAAGAACTCTGCTGGTTGAGGCAGCCTTACATCCAGACAATGCCCAGGCTTGGCTTTATTTGCCGGTAGTCTCAGCAGGTCAAAGTCTCCAGGGCCTGACTCTGGGACTCACAGATCCCATGCATACCTGCTCTTCTGCACGTCTACAAGGAGAGGTGTGTAGGGACGACCTGAACCACCCTCAGCCACCACCCTGCCTTGTGGCCTGGCCACCTGGTGCTCTTTCTTCCCTGTGTGCTCTTCCTTTGGGGAAGGCAGCAGACTTTAGCAGAGTGGATGGGTCATCTGAGTCTGAGCCAGACAGGCTCTCAGAATGGCAGGAGAAGGGTGGGGGAAGATCCCTTGCGTGCTAAGCCAGCTCTGCTGAGCGGGTAGGGACCGGCAACCCTGCAGGGAGCACCCAGCCCCTTCCCACCTGAAGGCTCATCAAACACCTTGACAGGCTGCCCGAGTGGGAAGCCGGTGATGTCATCACCAGGCCTGAACAATCAGGCCTTTTAGGGCAGGATGATAACAATCAAAACAGTATGTAAGGGCCTGCCACGCAAGAATACACATGCTCATTGCCCCTGGGAGGCTCTCAAAGCTGGGGTGAAGCGGGCTTGTCACAAATGCGCCTTTCTCTTTTCCTCACCAGCAGGCCAGGGAACATAGCCTGGAGATCAAGGTTGTGAGTCGTTTAGGTCCTTACCTGTCAGTTCGTAGATAACTCCTCAAGTCTCTCTCCACCACATACCCCAAAGAAACCTCACCACTGAGCCCAGAACTGAACCTCAGGCTGGACCACCCTCCATGTTTGTGGGTCCCACTGCACAAGTCCAGGGGGTGCCATGTATAAGATGCTTCTTCCAGACTGGAGCCATGGTGATGCTGGAGAGTGGCCAGTGTCGCAGGACTGAGGAAAGGAGGTGATTCTCACATATTGTTCTTACAAATGCAGCCCCAGGAACTGGCTCACTGCAGTGAAGTTCTCCAGCTGCACTGAATGCTTCCCAAATAAGATGTCTAAGGGCCGGGGGTAGTTAGCTGGTAAGAATGCTTTGCAAACATTAGGACCTAATGCTGTGCAAAACGTTGATTCCCCAGAACCCATGCTAAAACAGCAACAGCAACAAAACCACAGATGTAGCAATGAGTGCCTGGGAACATGGAGACTACAGGATCCTGAGGCTTGCTAGCTAGCCAGTCTAACCAAATTGGTGAGCTCTGGGTTCAGTGAGAGGCCTTGTCTTAATAAATAATGTGGAGAGGGCTGAGGAAATAGGATTCAGTGGGTAAAAACACCTGCTACAGAAGTCTGAGGACATGAAAGCTGTATGTAATGGTGGGTCTGTAATCCAGCACTTCTATCCAGATGAGAGGTGGGAACAGGAAGATGCCCTGGAAGCCCCTGGGCCAGCCATCCTGTGATGCACTGTGTATCAGCAAACAGTGAGACCCTGACTCCAAAACAAGGTAGAAGGCAAGGGCTGACCCCCGAGGTTGCCCTCTGACCTGCACACACATGCTGTGGCATATATGCCCTCTCACACACAAACATGTATATAACACACACACACACACACACACACACACACACACACACACACACACACAAAGTCGCTTGCTTCTAAAAAGAAATGGAAGAACTTAACGAAACGTTTTTCAATGGGATACCTGGGATTGTGGTGTTTCCATGCATTCTGTCATTCACCATCACACATATATACACTGACCTGTGTACATATATGTACAGATAACACATACATATATAATATGTAACACATGTGAACACACATACATACATACATACACACACACACACACACACACACACACACAGTTCTTTTCTTCTAAAAAGAAACCAAAAAGAATGAAGGGCAATCCAAAACATTTCCCACACTGCTCTTCCAATTAACCAGGATGGAGCAGAACCTCATCTCGTTAGCTGAGTAGATGTAAGACAGTTCCTGCTTCCCTGGTGGGGATTGGAGCCAGGTCACTACTCTCTCTACGATGGACTGATACGTCTGCAAGAAGTTAACAAGACCCAGAGTGTATGCCAAAGCCTAGTAACCCTGAGGACCAGTTACCCCACTTTTACATACGTATCTGCTCCCCACCTGTGAAATGGGAATAATCATTGAGACACTTGAGAGGCCACTGAGGGGTATAACATGCTGCTACGTGTAAAATGCTTCCAACCGCACCCAGCATGTAGCCACACTACATACAGGAGAGATTATCATCTCTTTTTTTTTTCTTTCTAGCCAGAGGACCTCAGGCTTGGTCTAATGGGTGTGGTAATCAGAGACAGGAGCTAGTTTCAGCCACAAGTTGTTGCAATGGGTTGCCCAGGACTCTGCGTATCTCCTGGCACATGGCTCTGTGCTGACTCACAGTGGAAGCTTCACCAAGCTCGAGGCCTGAGATGGCCTGAAGCAAAATGTCTGGGTGTAATGGTCACTAAATGGATTTCAAGGGATGCTCACCTCCACCCCCAAAAAACCCTACCTCCTGAGCAAGTCACTCAGCACAAGGATGCCTCCCAGAAATGGGGCGTCCAGGAACCACTTAGGTGCGAACCCTTGCCTTTGGCCTTGCAAGAGCCATGGCTTGGGTTGGGCTATTTAGCACTTGGGTTTTCCTTTAAAAAGCCAGTGGAGTGTGGTAGGGACTCACAGAGGGCAGGTGTCCGGGAGAGCTAGCTTGTGAAGCTCTTCACTCTTGGAGGTGTTGTTTGGTGGGAGGGGAAGACCTGAGTCACCTTCTTCCTGGATGAAGCTCGTTTCCCCGCCCTCCACCTCCTTAGTATTAGTGTTTCTTTTTTCAAAGTCCATCTTGAGTATTGCTTTGTCCATGAAGTTTCTGGATCCATGCCCAGTGTTACTTCCCTCCTGGCCACTGACAAGCTTCTGGGTTGTGTAGCCGTTGTTTGCCAATGGATTCTTTCGCTTCTGAGTTCCATTGGAAGCTTCTAAAGGTGGGTTCCTCCCTGGTACCTTTCTTCCTATACGGCATCAGCGCTTTCGCATGGCTTAGGCTTAGTGGCCTACTCCTGAGTCACTCAGGAGGAGAGCCCCATTGCTAGGATTAGAGGGCATGGGAGGTCCCAGCACTGACTGGAAGGTTGTACAGACCATCCCTCAATATTTGTAAGTGAGCTCGGCTCCTTCCCCACCTCCACCCCACTGTGATATCCATGAACAAAGGACCCTGAGTGCCCAGCTTGGTACTGTCTCTTTTGGAAGCCTTGGGCAGTGTTGACAGTAGCTAGCATGGAAGGAATACCTACCCTGGCCTCCAGCCTGAGACTTAAAATGACTATCTCCTATCCATTCAAGGACCCTGTAAAGAAAGTTTTCCACCATTTTACACATAAAGCAGTGGCTGCTGCTGGGTCACAGTGTCACTGGGACTCTGAATTAATTAGTTTTCTCATTACTGTGGCAAAATGCCTCATGAAAGCAGCTTAAGAGAACACAGTTTTATTTTGGCTCACAGTTTGAGAGGAGACAGGCCATCCCAGCGGGGAAGACATGGCTGCAGGAGCTTGAGGTAGCTGGTCACATTGTATCTATAGTCAGGAAGCAGAGAGCTATGGATGCTGGCACTTGCTCATTTTCTCCTCTTGTTTTCAGTCCAGAACCCTAGCCCATGGAATAATACTCCCCACCTCAGTCAACCCAGTCTACAGACTCCCTAACAGACATGTTCGGAGAAGTGCATTGACCCTGTCAATCTGGTCATCAACTGGCACAGGCTCCCACCTGTTTGACTCTTTAGATCATGTTACCTCCAAAGGCACTGAACTTGCCCACATCTCTGTTTTCTACCCTGGTGGTAAAAGCATCAAACAAGGCCCTCTCCAGGGCCCCTCGCAACCTGATTTCTCTGATTTGTAGCTACGAGATGTGAGGCTAGCATTAGGAAGACATAGAGGATAGAAGGGCAGCACTTGGGAGGTTGCGGGAGGAGAACCAGGCTTCTAGCTGTCTCTAGGTTTTTAAGAAAAAGACCAAGCAATGGCCAGCCTCTTGGGATGAATGGCCCGTGATGAAAAGGGAAAGGAGGCTGTTGTTTGTCTGGCAGCCTGGAAGGACCCAGGCCACTGCCTCTGCTCCTCTACCGGGTTGCAGAGCAAGGGATGACAGAGACAAGGTGGAAAAGATGCCCCCATGCAGGGATAGTGTTTCTTCTGAAGAGGCCCAGTCTGTGAATGGGCACCCTGGAGGTTGCCTGCACCTCCTTGGCCCCTTGCATGGGCCTGGCTGTGTCTGCTGAGAGTCAATATTTGTGAGAGAGCCCAGCCCCTTACCTACCCCCACCCATTCTTCCCACCCCTGGGGGTTTCTAGCAGCTTCCTGGCCCTTAGCAGCCTCCTGGCCCAAAGCAGCCTGGATTGTTCCTCTGGATGCCTGCCCAGCCTTGGAGCACAGTATCCATCACCTCCGCCACTGCCGCTTCTGAAGTCCCCGCAGCAGTGCCTGGCTAGCCTGGAAGTGTCGCCCAGCCTGGGTGGAGACAGGAGCCTACAAGAATTGTGCTGACATCCCCAGGCTGGTGAAAGTTTTAGGGAGCTGTTGTGGGAGGTAGCCTGGGCTGGCCTCAAACTTGTTATGGAGCTGAGAAAGACCTTGAACTTTTGATCCCCCTAAGTGCTAGGATTATGGACATTTATTAATCAGACTTGTTTGGTGCTGGGGATCAAACCCAGGGCCTTCTGCATGCTGGGTCCCAAGTGAGCTACATCCTCAGCCTTTTCTTTTTTAAATATCTGTTCCCCTTCCAAGGTAAAAGTCCTCTCCTGGAACTTGTCTCTGTTACCTACCCTTCCAGGGTAACCAACTCACCCCAGAGTGTCCTGGGGCAGTCTGGAGTTTGGTGCTGCCAAGACCTCCATCCCTGAAAACCCCTTAGCTCTGGAATATCCAGATTCCCACTAGGAAAGTTGTGAGTGCTCAGGAAACTCTGATGCCTGGGCATTGACAACACACACTGGCCTGTGGTTCCATCAGCCCCGCTGCTCACCTCCACCCCCAGGCCAAGGAGTAGACTATGCTGTTGTTTTCTTGCTTACCCTTTTTTTTTTTGTTCCAGGGCTGTAGCTGAACTCATTCATTCATTCTCTCACTCTCTCTCTCTCTCTCTCTCTCTCTCTCTCTCTCTCTCTCTCTCTCTCCCTTTCTCTCCAATATAATGTGAAATTAATTTTAAAACAAGCCAAATTTTTGAACCCCCCAAGGCTGGGTTGCAAGAAGTCATTTCTCTGGGTCTGGTCTGCCCTGGCAAATCTGACTCTCCAGGAAAAGGAAAGCAGAAGTTTGGGCACTGAAGCCAAAGTCAGCTCCTCTGAGAGGCAGCCCTCCCACACAGACCCTTGGCTCACCTTTCCCAGCAGCGGCCTCCTTGGGACTGCTCCTGCCCCTGCAGTTGCAGCCTGGCTCCCTGGGAGCCACTTACCTGCCCTGGCCTCCCGTGATACCCTATCCTGTAAGCCTTTTCCTGGCCCTCTGGCCAGGTCCTCTCTCTCATACTGCCCAGCCAGGCCCTGGTGACTCGTCACTAGAAGACATGGCTGCTCAGGGAAGGGACACTGCTGTCCCCATATTCATGTGGGATAGTAATTGAGTTTTGGTTTTGGAGAGCAGGAGAAATAAAACCCAGCAACAGCAACTTTGCTGGGCTCTGAAGGGTGTGGTTTGTGTGCCATCCCGTCCGATGCCCCGCTCCATTTTGTCCGCCCCGCCCCCTTTTGAATATTGCTTGAAATTTTGTAGTAGGTCCTGGAAAGGAAACCTCTTGTCTCAGCTTTCCCTTCCCCAAGCTGTAGTGTAGGAGGTCAGCCAGGCCTGCAGGCCCAGGAATGCCTTTGTAGAGTGTTGGTTAGGTCAGAGATCGTGGGTGGCTGGCTATACAGTAGGACTGGGGTGGGGGCCTCCTCTAAGCCATCAGTCTGATTAGGCACATTCTTCTCCTCACATTCTCCCATCTCTGCCAGCACGTCTAGGAGTAGGCTCAGAGTTCATCCCCGAAGACCCTCCCTGACAACTGAGTCCCTCCATCCCCTCAGGTATTTATTAGCCCCCTGCTTCTGGTAGCTCAGGAATCCCACCACTGTGGCCACAGCTGCTTCGTTGGTCCTGCCCTTGTTCCCTGGAATCCCCTCCAGGACCTCCCACATCAGATTCTATGTAGAATGGACACCCAGTCTGCAGAGTCTCCATGCACTCACAGCAGCCCCTGGTGTCCATGGCTCCCAGTCTGTGTTGGGAATCAAGACAGCGGAAAGCAGGCTCTGCAATGGAGGTGGGCTCAACCACTCACTACCTCCATCTTCCCACCTCTGCTGATGTTGATCCACAGCCATAGCATCTTCTTCAGACTTTGCAGGCACAGGTCCCGTAACTCGTCAGAGTCTGCAGAGTGTCCCAGGCAAGGCCTCTGGTGACGCTCCCTGGTGCCTGGAATGGAGAACTGGTTCTGAGAGCTGTAGACCAGGTCATATCCAGGGCTGATGCTGGTGATGAAAAAGAGACCCCTTCCCTGCCCATCTGGCATCTGCTGTGCTTTGGATATGGAGTGTTTGCTAAAGACTCATGCACTGAAGGCTTTGCCCCCAGCTGATCAACCCAGTTGTTGACATGTGATCAGACTGTAATGGCGCTGACCTTGTCTTTACATTATTGATGGATTCATAATTCAGTGGCATTTGGGTGAGCTGATGGACACTCACAGGGGTGGGACCTAGTTAGAAATGATCACTAGAGACATGTCCTTGGATGTTGTCTCTTGTCCCAGGACCTTCCTCTGTGTCTCTCTACTTCTTTGATGTCATGTGAACAGCTCAGCCATGTGCTCCCTGCCATGATACTCGGTCTCACTATGATTCAGACATGATGGGATCACGTGACCACAGACTAAACTTTCTGAAACTGTGAGTTTAAGGAAATCCATCCTTCCTTCCTTCCTTCCTTCCTTCCTTCCTTCCTTCCTTCCTTCCTTCCTTCCTGTGTCTATGTTAGACATTTTGGTAGAGAAATGAGAAATAAACATGATGTACAGCTGGGAATGGGAACACAGCTGGCCTTGTGTGTGTGAATATATGTGCTTATATAAAGGAGACCTGAATTTAGAAGGCTGCATGTGAAGGAGGGAAGGCAAAGAGGCTGTAGTCTGAGCCCACGCCATGGTCTCAGGAGCCCAGGAATGTTCAGAATAGACTTCCTGATCACATGGCAAAGCAGTACCCTGCAGAGAAAGACCTGGCAGGATCTTGGGGTGTGACTAGAAACCGTGTGCCAGGACTAGGGCAGGGCATTGACAATGAGTCTTGCCAGGGATGGAAGAATGGGGTTTCTGTCCTACTTATCAGGGCTCAGCTCCGAGGCAGGATGTGGAGGAGACTTCCCCAGCCTGACTAGTGGATGGCAGGACTTTGGACAGGAAGCATCACCTGGGACGTGCTGGTGACACTGGGATGGTGGCTCCATGTTCACTCCTAGGGTAGGTCATGCTCCTGCATGGGTATCTGGAAGGGTAGATACTAACAGTGGACTACAAGCCAGCCTCCAAGCTCTGCCTCTGCATCAGAGAAGAGACATAGGACCTAGTTTGACCCTAGGCCAGTCGTTCTCAGCATGTGGGTTGTGACCCTAAAGGGGGGGGGGCACATATCAGATATTTACATTACAATTTATAACAGTAGCAAAAATACAGTAATGAAGTAGCAAGGAAATAATTTTTTTCTTTTTTCCTTTTTCTTTTTTTTGGGGGGGGGGGTGGGTTTTTGAGACAAGGTTTCTCCGTGTAGTTTTGGTACCTGTCCTGGATCTTGCTCTGTAGACCAGGCTGACCTCAAACTCACAGAGATACTCCTGGCTCTGCCTCCTGAGTGCTGGGATCAAAGGCATGTGCCACCGCTGCCTGGCTGCAAGGAAACAATTTTATGGTGGTGGTGGGGGGGGGTCACCACTACATGAGGAACTGTATTAAAGGGTTGCAGCATTTGGAAAGTTGAGAACCACTGCCCTAGGTTGATCTTTTTGGGAAAAAATCCTTGGTGTTGGGGTCTGCGAAAGGCCAAGAAAGCTGGTCTTATTTGACCATGAGCCACTGAATGGTGTTGAATGTAAAGGGTGCTGCCAATAGCTATGGAGAAGACAGTGTGAAGAATGCTGGAACATTGGCAGGAACTTGTTCTTAAGGTTTGTTTCTTCCACAGAAATGTATGCCCAGTGTTCCCCACGCCTGGACATAAAACTGGTAGAAGCAGCTTCTAGAACAAACTGTAGTTGGGTCCTCTATCATGATCAGAAATCAACAAAACTTCTATATAAGTTTCTTTTTTATTTCTGAGATAACCATGACCAAGGCAACTAATCAAAGGAAATGTTCGGTTAAGCTTATGGTTTTAGAGGGTCAGAGTCCGTGACAGGAAAGTAAAGGAACAGCTGAGAGCTCAGATCTCAAACCAAAAGGAGGAGGCAGAGAGCACACTGGAAATGGCACTAGTCTTTTGAAGCCTCAAAGCCTGCCCCCAGTGATACCTCCTCCAAGAAGACCACACTTCCTAATCCTTCCCAAATGAGGACCAAGTATTCAAATGCATGAGTTAATTAAATAGAGCGCATACTAACTAAATGTTTATGAGTTCAGTTCTGGTATGGTTGGTCTTTTTCTAAGAGACTCCCTGAAATGGTCCATGGAGGTGCTGTCCCTAGACAAGTCTAACCAAGGTCAAGTCTTGTCCAGGGAGGTAGTTTCAAATTGCCTTTCTGTTGCCCTCAGACTGGCCCCGTTCCCTCCTGTGGCATCTCTCCTTACATTGCAAGTTGGCATGAGGATTCATGTGTGTGCATTATAAATTATAATCATGTGTGTGCCTTGTCTCTCTTGATCAGTTATGGATTGCCCGTGTGCCTACCTCATTCCCATTCTCCCTTTGCTGTGATCTAGTCTCTGGCTTCTGTACACAGCTGCCTCTCATAGACAGGTCCCTAGGATCTGACTCAGGTGCACAACACAACCCCTAGGCTCTTGCAGAGGCAGAAGACCAGAGGCTCTCACAGTGACCACCACCCAAGCCCAGAGAAATGCAGCGAGAGTCATGGGAAACCTGAGCCTGGAGCCACACCAGTGTCACCTTCATTCTGTGTATTTCCTTCCTTGTGATGGTTCTGATGTCCCTTCTGGATAAAATGAGACACACCCATCTCTGCACTACAGGAAACAGAAACCCAAGTGCACAGACCATCTCCCTGTGTTAACAACTTTTCAGGCATTGTTAGGCTGACCTGTGACACATCGTTATCCCCATGTTGTGCATTAGACACACATGTGTAAAAGTCCAATGATTGACACAGACTTGTATAGCAAACTTGGACCATCCTGAGTTGGAGCCAGCATGTTCTCTGACACACTGTGGCATACTGGAGACAGAACATGACAAAAGACTCAGGACAGGAGGACAGCAAGATGTCACTCCCTCCTGTGATGCCACCTACATGTGGGCCTTCTTTCTTCCTTTACCTACAGATCCATGTCTGGCAACTTAGCACCAAAGGAGGCCTTGACAAGGGCCCCTTTTTTGATGAGTACATGTCTAATAGGGTTTCTATTGCTGTGAAGAGAAACCATGACCACAGCAACTCTTATCAAGGAAAACATTTAATTGGGGCTGGCTTACAGTTTCAGAGGTTCAGTCCATTATCATCACGGTGGGACATGGTGACATGTAGACAGACATGGTGCTGGAGAAGGAACTGAGAATTCTACATCTCGATACACAGGCAACAGGAAGTGAACTGTGGCACTGGACATAGATTGAGCATAGGAGACCGCAGTGCCCACTCAGGACCACAATGACACACTTCCTCCAACAAGGCCATATCTCTTAATAATGCCACTCCCTATGGGGGCCATTTTCTTAAAAAACAAAACAAAACATAGAACATGATTCTAGACAAGACTTTTTGCATGTTACTCTAATTTCTGTTGCTATGATTCAAACACTATGACCAAGAGTAATTTAGGGGAGAAGATGGCTTATTTTGGCTTACAGACTACATTCTATCACTGAGGGAAGTCAGGAGAGAAAATCCATCAGGAACTTGAAGCAGGACTATGGAGGAACTCTGCTTGCTGATTTGCTCGAAGGCTCACCCTTAGCTAGCTTTCTTTATATAGCCCATGACTATCTGCCTAGGGAATAGTGCTGCCCAGAGTGGACTGGGCCCTCCTATTCAACTAATAATCGAGACTGTCCCCCAAAGACATTGCCCAGGCTGGTCTGACCTAACAGTGCCTCTCTCAGATGACTCTAGGACATGTTAAATAGTCAAGCTAAGTAGGACTCTGCCTTCCTGTTTTGCAGGAATTTGGCCATTGGAATTGGGATCCAGAATTTCCCTGAGGGCCTGGCTGTCAGCCTACCTCTGCGTGGAGCTGGCTTCTCTACCTGGAGAGCTTTCTGGTGAGTGTACCGGCTGTTGGCTCAGAAGAGAGTGGTGTAGGCTGTAAGCTACCTGGTGTGAATTCTGTTTTGCAAGGTCAAGCTCATGTTGGAAGCCATTGTGAGGCTTCTAGAAGAACACTACAAATGTGGGTGAATGTTGTACACACAGTAGAGACCCCAAGACATCAGCTCATCTCTTAACCTTTGACCTTTACCGGTTTGAGTGGCTGTGTCCCTTCCCAAGGCTTCTGTGGAAAGCAACCCACGGCCATCAGCACTAGCCACTTCCCCCAGCATATGTCTCCTCTGAATGTCACAATCTCCACAGCTGAGGCTCACCTGGCCACCACCTGGCCCAGCGTGTCCTTGCAATAGCTTTTCTCATATGTCCTCCAATTGGGACACGGGCCCCCCACATGTCTCTGCTGAAACAATCACCGCTCTACCACATAAGGTCACAGCACTGAGGCAGACTGCTAATGGGACAGTTTTAAAACGCCTTCCATTGTGTAAGGTCCTGTGACTTGCAAGTTTGCACAAGTACTTAAGTGATCGCGTTTCCACCCTCTGCAGATCCCTTTCTCCATTGTTAGAGACCCTCAAATAGAGGATTTGAGAGAGAGGAGGTGAGTGGCCTTAGAGATTTTCATAACCTGCCAAAGCCACACCTGTCACTTCTAAGAGTGGGGGCACCAGGGAGAAAGGAGGGAGGAGATGGAGAGATTTGTGGTTAGCACCAAGATCGGGAAGTGAAGCTTTGTTCTCCTTCTCAAACTCTAGTCCGGGCTTGATGTCAACGCTACATTTCCCAGAAACAACAAGGCCATAGGGAGGGGGCGGATGAACCAGAGAGCTGTCTGTCCTGCTTATCTGTTTGTGAAAACATAAGGAGCCAGGACGCGGTATCTACTTTAAAAGATTCCACAGCAAATGGAGGGTCTCCCGGTGCCCACTTCTGCCTCTGGCAGAGAGCGGCTGAGATCTCACACAAGTTGCCCTCCTTTCTGGGGAGGCTGGATGTGGGCGATGTCTCTCACCCCCGTGACACAGATGGAAGGACCAAAGCTCAGAGGCTGTGCATCTTCCCAAGCACCCACTTGAAGAAAGGGGCCCAACCCTCTGCTTGTTGGTGCTGTACGGCATCAGGAGGCTTCCGCTTGCCTTTGCCATCCTCGGTGCTCACTCATCTGTGCTGCTCTTTCAAACAGAGCTCATCTGTTCTGAAGCAGTGGACACCTCCTCTTCCTAGCTCAAATAAAGGACTTCCTTAAAAGGAGAAATCTCACCTTAGGCCAAGATGGTGGTTCTGAGGGTGGGGAGTAGAGAACATGTAGTCAATACACAAATGTCCAGGTAGGCCTATCTCGGACACAGTGACAGCCTAAACCCCTGAACGTGCCTCCCACAGCTGTCCTTGGGATACACCGAGACCATTCCTAATCAGTGTCCTGTCATTCAACACAGGCATCAAAGATGAGCAGAGAGATGGCACATCCAGCCAGACAGTGACTTTTATTCATTCTTAGAAAGATAAATTCTACATAGGATGGGATGATAGCTCAGTGGAGAGGAGACTTGCTATAGAAGCATGTGATCAGATTGCAATCCCCAGCACTCCTCTAAGAAGCTAGGTGTGACCATGTGTGCTTGCAACCCCAGTATTGTGGAGATAGGAGGTTCAGGCACAGGATGCTCACTGGGGATGTTGACTCCCTGCTTAGCTTCGGTGAGAAGCCTGTCTCAGGGGAATAGAACAGAGAGTAATCGAGCAGGCACCCCCCCTTCTCCTCTGGCCTCCTCACAGGTGGGTGCTTATGTGCACATAACACACATGCACCACATCACACATAACACACACTCCAAACATGCTACAGCATGCTCCAAACATGCTATATGCTACAGCAAGGATACATCTTGAAAACATTATGCTAGGAGAAATCAGCCACCCTCAACGCCCCCAAACCATATATGATTCTGTTTGTAGAAAATATCCAGAGGCAGCAAACATATAGAGGGAAAAAAGGTGGAGAGACTCATAGTGACAGGGACTGCAAGGAGGAGGAGGAAATAGGACATAGCAGCTAATGGCCATTGGCTCCTTTTAGGGTGATAAAGATGTTGGAATTGATGGTGATGTTCACTTAACCTTGTAAATAAACTAAAAACAATTGGCTCCACAGTGAATGTTACATGGGATGCAAATTATGTCCCAATCAAATTGTCACTGTCCAATCACAGCATAGGCAACTTAAAGAGCCAAAGGAAATAAGGGGTATGACGCCGCCATAACTGTTTCTGGGAGAACTGGGCAAGGAGGGGGACATGCTTCTACGAACATGGCCAGACAAGATGCCCACCACACACATCTGTTTTCTAGGGTTGGATCAGCAGTCTGGGCAGGTGGCACATCTGCTTGTGTCTCCCTGCATTGGTCAGCGTCTCTGTTCCTCCTTAGGTATGGACAGCTGAGTGGCATGGTGGAGCCCTTGGCTGGGGTCTTTGGAGCCTTTGCTGTGGTGCTGGCGGAGCCTGTCCTGCCCTATGCACTGGCCTTTGCTGCTGGTGCCATGGTCTACGTGGTCATGGACGACATCATCCCCGAAGCCCAGATCAGGTGGGGAGCTTGCCCAGCTGTCCACGCCTGCTCCAGGCCTAGTCTGAGACACACCCCCCCTTCACATCTGTCCTCTCTTCCTTTCTCTTTCCTTTCCTTATTCTCCAGATCCCTCCGTCCCTTCCCACAATTGTTCCTGTCCCTCCTCTGCTTGTTAAAACTGAAATAAAGAGAAGGAAGGTGACATCATACAGTGGTATAAAGCAGGGGTCCCTGGCCCCTTGATGAACTAGACAGGCGCCTTTAGACTCTGACTCTGTCTCTCTGTTTCTGTCTGTCTCTGTGTCTCTGTCTCTGTCTCTCTGTCTCTCTCTGCGGGAATGAAGAGAGCGGTGGCCAGTTGTCAAGGGGGATGGTGGGCAGGGTAGGGGCCTTGCATGATTTCATTCAGGTTTTTATAACAGAATAATTGTGCAGTTGCTTTATCATGTCAGGTCAATGTCTTTAAGAATAGTAACCAGGGCTGGGGAGATGGCTTGGTCAGCACTGTGTTTGCCACATAAGCTTGAGAACCTGAGTTCAGTCTCCAGAACCCACATAAAAATCCAGGCATGGTGAATGTAATCCACACACAGGGGAGGTAGAGACAGGTGGATTCCTGGGGCTGCATGGGTAGGCAGATTAGCCCAATCAGTGAGTCCCAGGCCAGTAAGAGACCCTGTCACAAGCAACAAATAGACAGTGTCTTCAGAGGAATGACTCCCAAGACTGACCTGTGACCTCCACATATATGTGCACACATGTGTACCTGTACCCATATACACATGTGCCTATACCCTCTCCCTATGCACATGAAGAAAACGTAAGAAATAGTCACTAATTTTTAGAAGGGGTGTGTGTGGGTGTGTGTGTGTGTGTGTGTGTGTGTGTGTGTGTGTGTGTGTCCGTGTCCATAGAAGCCAGAAGTCAGATCCCTGGAACTGTAATCATAGGCAATTGTGGATGCTGGATACTGAATCTTGGTCCTCTACAAGAGAAGCAAGTGCTCTTTACTGGTGAGCTATCTCCCCAGACCTCTTGTACTGGCTGGTTTTGTGTGTCAGCTCGACACAAGCTAGGGTCATCAGAGAGGAAGGAGCCTCAGTTGAGGAAATGCCTCCATGAGATCCAGCTATAAGGCATTTTCTCAATTAGTGATCAGTGGGGGAGGGCCCAGCCCTATTGTAGGTAGTACCATCTCTGGTCTGGTGGTCTTGGGTTTTATAAGAAAGCAGGCTGAGTAAGCCACAAGGAGCAAGCCAGTAAGCAGCACCCCTCCATGGCCTCTGCATCAGTTCCTACCTCCAGGTTCCTGCCCCTTCAAGTACCTGTCCTAACTCCCTTCAGTGATGAATAACAATGGTAAAGTGTGAAACCAAATAAAGCAGCATTTCATTGCAGTAACAGAAGCCCAAACTGAGACACCTCCTGATCACTGCTTTGTTATTCAAGCATGAATTGGAGAGCCATGGTCAAATGATTTCCCTGTGCTACGGCAGCCCCAAGAATCACAGGAAATAATGGGACCAGCATACTGAGGGCATTGCCTGGGGTTAGGACAGAACATTCACTTGGCCTGTGTTGCCACTGTTAGAATACTTCCTGTTGCAGTTGGGTATTGCAGAAGGGGCATCAGCCTGGAGAAGCATCAGTTAAGCCTTACCTTCTTCCTCTCCTTCCCTTCTAGTGGCAACGGGAAGCTGGCATCCTGGGCCTCTATCCTAGGATTCGTGGTGATGATGTCCCTGGATGTGGGCCTTGGCTAGCTCTGACAACCTTCGGACCCCAGGAAAGAAAATTCCAGGCTTCTGCAGGACCATGAGCCTCTGTCTTCACATTAAAACCCCGTTCCTTTCTCTCCTCCCCATCTCCTTACAGATCAGCTCTGATTATACTTTGACTTTTCATTTTGCTTTGGAGGGAAAAGCTGGTTTTCTTTGTAATCTCAAGGCTGTCATAGAACTGTAGATTTGTGTTTGGGCCACTGAGTGGAAGGAATCTTTCTTCAGTGGGATTGTCAAGGCCACGCAGTCCTACTGCCCCACCTCCAGTCTCTCTCACTAGACTCAAGTTCAGCTCCTCGGGGTCACCACTGGAAGTCAGCCTTGGGGACACAAGTCCTGAGCACGTTGGCCCAGGGTCTTAGAGCAGGGCGCCAGAGTTCCTTGTGCTCTTTCATTGTGGATCTCTGTCCACAAGAATGCCAGGAGAGAAGCATCATGAACACAGAAGCTGCTGAGCCAGCTTCAACAGGTCTGCTTCCTCCAGGGAGGCACAGGACGGCTCCGACGTGAAGGGAAGGGAGTCAGCTCATCTTTCTCTTTTGTCCGAAGGCAAAGATTGGCATTACTGAGGTTAGAGAAATTTGGAAATTAGGGTGACTGTGAACACACAGTGTGCCCTGTGAAGAGAGCGGTGTGAGTATGGTTTTAAGCTGAGGCCTCTGCTCTTGGTAGGTCACAAGAACAGAGCACTTAGTCATGGTTCCTAGATCTCCTTAGCTATTAATCTGGATGTGTTTTTACAGCCATTAGTTTTCTGAGACTTATGAATACTAGCAGAGTACAGGTACTCAAACCCCTTGTTTACTAATGGAGTTAAGTTAGCTCTAGCCATGAGTGACCTTTGGAGTCTGCTAAGGCACTTTCTCTGCTGGCCACTTGGAAACATAACCCATCCAGAGCCCCTGAGCTTCAGTAGGCTTTGTTGGAATCTGGCCAGAGGGCTTCGAATGAGAAAGGAAAGGGGGTAGGAAGATGTATTTTTATGTTTCCTTTCTTAGAAAACTTAAAATTCTGAGAGGACCCTGAAGAATGACTGGACCTAGACTATATGCTAACCTGCTCCATCATACACATCCCTCTGCCATCAGCTTGTCCCAGCACATCTGAGGCCCGAGCCCTCCATGGTCAGAGGAGTGTGTGGGACTCAGAGTGGGCTCTTGCTGAGACCCAGGCATTCAGGGTTCTCAGTGTCTGCTCTCTGTGTTCACGAGTTCCATCCTTCCCAGGGTGAATATTGTGTCTGTGAATGTTCAAGATCCCAGAGGCCAACCTCAGCTGGGCATACGGCTGTTCTTCTGAAGCACTGGTGATCAAAATTGAAGACTCCTTCAATTTGATTGGTTGAGGCTAGCTGGGTTGGTGATTGGCACATGTGTGTATTTTATCCTTATGTCTTTGTGTGTAGTTCTGTTACTGCAAATCGTCCTTTCTGCTGGATGAGACCTTGTAACTGTGATAAATATCAATAAAGGGAATTTTGTTGTGCATGAGCTGTGTTATATTCAGTCCCCAACACCACTTCTTTCCAGAATGGGTAATGCCCCTCTCCCACCCAACCCCAGCAGGACTAATTAGATGCTCACAGCAGAATGACTAGTCAGCTTAGAGGTTGCAAAAAACAGCATCCAACTCCAGCTTATTTAAACAGAGGAGACTGATGGATGGTGTTAAGAAATGTGAAGGATTTAGTGGAGACTTGGGCTTGGAAATAGGGTGGATTTAAGACAGCTCGATCTGGGCTGTAGCCTGCTGGCATTCAGAAAACAGTTCCCTGATACCCACAACAGCATCAAGAGAATTAGGCTGTACTGGCCCAATGCTTCAGGTCCTGGTTCCTCCTTCAAGGTCAGGAGAGATAGGTCAAGTAGCAGAGGTTCTCATTTGACTTTCAGATGACCTTTGATCCTGTGCCCATGAACTGGCTGGTCTTCCCCCTCCAGGTCTGACATGACAGTTGATTTTTTTCAGATTTGGGGGTGGGTTCAGATGATAGAGAGCCACAGGAAGAGACATGGTTGACTCAGGGAATCACAGACTATTTTATTGTAACCCTATTTTCACATTTTGCAGAGGTCATTTGTTGTAGAATATTTTAAGGTGTGTCACTTTTGTTTATGCTGCATTTGTTGAACGCTGTGAAGCTGCATTACTGTGCTGCATAAAACACCTGGTGATCTAATAAAGAACTGAACGGCCAATAGAAAGGCAGGAAAAATTATAGGTGGGGCTGGCAAGCAGAGAGAATAAAGAGAGAGAGAGAGAGAGAGAGAGAGTGAGCGAGCTAGGAGCCAGCCACCCAGCTACACTGAAAGCCACAGAGTAAGAGTAAGATTTACAGAAGTAAGAGAATGGGAAAAACCCAGAGACAAAGGGTAGACAGGAGAATTTAAGGAAAGCTGGCTAGCAACCAGCCAAGGTAAAGCCAGTCATTTATAATTAAGAATAAGCCTCTGTGACTGATGTATTTGGGGTCTGGGTGGCAGGTCCCCTAAAAGAGCAAAAACAACAGTCATTGCCATTCCTCATAACAAACTTTACTCATCCCTTTACAAAAGGAGCTAGCCCAGTGCTGTGACAGCCCCTATTCCAAAAGTGTCTGTATGAGAATCCATTTCAATACATGTTCTTTCTCCCAGACTTCATATAAATAATGTTTTCTTAAATCCTGAAATTATGTTGGTCCCTGTAGAGAGCTGCGTGCAGCCGCACCTTAAATATGGCGCTGGCTTCCGCCCTCCGCCTTCCCGATGGTGAGCACTCTCTGTGATAAACAACTCCTTAATTGGCTAAGGCTGAGAATCTGGCTTGCTTCCGCGCACCTGGACCTATTGGTAGTGCCCACATGGCGTATCAGGGTTGGCTACCCAGTGATTACTTAAGGCTGTGAGCGGGTTTCCCCGGGGTCAGAAGTCAGAAGATTGTTCAAGGTTCCTGAATAAACCGCTGAAAGAAGAGCCTGGTGTCGCGTCTTCCTTGCTGGTCAAGGCGGTCGCAGCAGGTCCCCACTTATCATTCTTCTTGGTTTGTGTGTCATAGTCTGTTGCTCTGGCTTAGCGTGGTTTGAGGACATGCTCCAAGAGTTTCTGTGTTGAAAGCTCGATCCCCAATGTCCCAAGGTTGAGAGATGGAGTTCATAGTCAGAGTCGGAGGTCATAGGTCAGTGAGAACTGTCCTGCAGTCAGGTTAGTTCTTGAGTATGGCGCTTCCTGTCCTCTGGTGTGACCTCTCCCCTTTCCACATGGTATCATTGACCTTTCAAACTTGTGTCATAGTTTAATCAACTTGACTTTGACCAAGGCATACCTGGGAAAAGGAAATGTCAGTTGAGGAATTATCCGCCAGACCGATGGGCAGGTCTGGCGGGGATTTCTTAGCATGGTGGGTGTGGGAGGACCCAGGCCACTATGTGCAGTGTCACCTCTAGCCAGGTGGTTCTGAGTCATATAAAAAAGCAAGCTGCCAGTAAGCAGCACTCCTCTGGGGCCTCTGCTTCAGTTCCTGTCTCCAGGGTCCTGCTTAAGGTCCTGCCATGACTTTCCTTAGACAATGGACTGTCAGTTGGAAGGGTCCGACAAATACAATCCCTTCTTCCTCAAGTTGCTTTTGGCCATGGTGTTTATCACAGCAACAGAGAAGCAAACTAATACAGACCATCACCAGAGTTTGACTGGTTCGAGATGCCCAGTTGTAGACTTCTAGCCTCCAAAACTATGTGCCAAGTAAACTCTTTTCTTTATATAGACCCCAGCCTCAGACATTTTATTATAGCAATGGCAAACTAACGAAAACCAGTCTCCTCTGAAGCAGACTAGGCTAGAACTCCCTCAGCTGTGGATGGTGCACAGAGAACTTTCGTTTTCTGGCAAGATGCAGTCTGTAGGAGAGGCAAGGCCATGGCAGTGTCTTTACAAAGTGCTTCAGAAGACAGGAGACGAATCCTTGGGCAGAGAGGAGGCTCTTTGAAGAGCCACAACCCAGAGAACTTCCATTTTTGTACATCTACCTGTGTTGCTCCCTGCTGATGCTCTCCACCCAACACCTTCCTGCCCAGTTCTCCAAGAAAGGCTGCGACATTCCCAGCCCTCTCTGGGGATCTGGGATCACCTTGGGGCATGCTGAGTCAGGATATGCCCTCTGCACAATCACCAGGACCTGAGTTGTGATCCCCAGCACCCATATAAAAACAAGGCCAGGCAATTTGGTGGGCACTGTGGATAACCCCAGTGCTGGGGGTTGGGATCAGGGCAGGCCACAGAGAAAGGCAAATCTCCGAAGCTCACTGACCAGCCAGTCTCACTATTTTTTGAGCTCCAGATTTAGTGAGAGACCCTGTCTCAAAAAAATAAGGCCAAGAGACTATCTGGCATCAACCTCTGGTCTCTACATGCACACTCACAGACGAGCACATCTGTGCATGCACGCACATGCAAAACCGTCATAGAAACCTCAGGTATCAGGGCTCTTCCTCCCTGTGCTCGTGCGCTCAGGGCTTTCCAGTGTCTAATAGAGTTCCTGGCAGTGTTCACAGACTGCTGGGAAAGCATTGTGCCTCTGCCTGGTTGGTGATAGCATAACCTGTTCCCTTCCAGTGCTGCCACCAATGAACTCTCGTTCCAAGCGACAGTCTATCATGTGCAGAGGCGGGGTGGAGGGTTGATAGTAGCTCTGGCTTTTCACTAGGATCCTTACAGAAGGTAGTGTCACCCTGCCATGTGAGGGCAAGGAGGAGGAGGGCAAAGGACCCTGAGAAGATGATGTGACATTGTTGATCCAGGAAGGACGCTGTGCCTCTTACTGTTCCCTGAATCCCCCTGAGCTGTTGATCACCCTCACCTAGGAGGAAGATGAGTTGCAGGAAGTGATACAGCCCAGGCAGTGGCAGGCAGCTGCAGGGTGGCTTTTCACAGAAGCAGTGCAACACAGAACCTGGCTTCCTGTCCCTCTTACACACTCATGAAGCCAAATGAAGGTTAAATTTCATTGTCAAGGTGACTGGGTTAAAAGGTGCCCTAGAGGAGAGATTCCCAACCTGTGGGTCTCAACCCCTTTGGGGGTTGAATGACCTTTCACAGGGGTCACCTAAGACTGTCGGAAAACACAGATATTTACATTATGATTTATAATAGCAAAATTATAGTTATAAAGTAGCAACGAAAACAATTTTATGGTTGGAGGTCACCAAACATAAAGAACTGCATTAAAGTGTCACAGCATTTGGAAGGTTGGGAACCACTCACTGCCCTAGAGCATTAGTGAGATGCAACTTTGAGTTTATCTGTGGGGGAGGGGTCCAAGAGCCAATAAAAGCAGGGAGAGGGGCAAAAGCAGTTGAACACCAGCCTGCCTTTTTTTTAAATGCCTCCTGGCAGGGTTAACTATGAGGAGTCATACATGTTCCCACCATCATGAATCTTGCCATGTCTTCCCTCCCAGGCCCTGATAGATACCCCCTCTCAAACAGAGAGCCAGAATAAACCCTTTCCCCACCATGGCTTCTTGTCAGGCGTGAGGTCACAGGAGAGAAGGGTAAGTAGTACAGGCTGCAGCCTGCAGGCCTCCCCACTCCTGGTACATGTTGGAGGGGTGTGAAAGACAGAGGCTAATGGGCCTCGGGTAGGGAGTGGTCTTTCCCTTTCCTTTTACATGGAGGCATGACATCCATGCAGCAAAGACACAAACGTTTAGAATGTATTAACATGCTTATATGGATTTTACCTATGAATCCTTGGGACACACTCTGCCTGGAAGTGGGGGGGGTGTCATTGTCCCAATTCACAGGCATCCTGGTTTCTTGATCTGGAATCTTCTCCCTCTGGCTAAGGTCCTGGGTGAGCAGGCTGCAGGTGTGGGCAGACTCCACTCAGCCCGTCTCAGGCCAGGTGATGTGGACTGCCTTCACCTGCACAAGTGCCTGGAGCCCAGCTCTGAAAACCTTTGGCATGGCTGTCATGGGGAATGAGGGCTGGGTATAGAAGGTTATGTGCAGGGAGAGCCACATGTATGCCCTTGGACCCTTCTCCTCCAACATGCCCAGCTGCTAAAAGATGCAGTGTGCCAACCCCAGTGGTCACCTGCTTGGCTACGATGAGACAGGACAGATGCCCTGAAGTGACCTCTGGCTCCCTAGGATCCCTGAAGGTCCACTGAGCTGTCACTCCCTGGCTGTCTTTTCTAAGGGTAAATCTGGGGAGCCCCGAAGGTGGAGATATACAAAGTGGGAGTGCTCTTTGAGGAAAACAGAGACGTGCCAACAAAAGGAAGCTGAGGGCTCAGAAGGGGCCCCTGAGTGCACATTTCTGAGGCTCAAGTATCATTAGCTTTGGGGTCACCTGACCTCTAGTGCAGGACAGGGGGCCCAAGGTGCTTAGGAACTCTTAACAAACTGGCTTTTCTGACATCTTCCTATGCACATCTGACCAGCAGCTAGAGAAGAACTGTGTTCAAAGGTGGAAAGAACACTGTTCAACATGCTCCCCTCCCTGCTGACCTTCCCATATAGGAAGAAGAGTTAAACCTCCCTCCCTCCCTCCCTCCCTCCCTCCCTTCCTCCCTCCCTCCCTCCCTGCCCACCTGAGCAACCAGAAGTTGCTAGCAGAAACAGCAGCCTTGAAGGAAGTTAGGTCATTGTGAATGTCTCTTTAAAGAGGATGTCCCAGTTTGTTTTAACTGTCAGCTCGGTACAGCCTAGACTCATCTAAGAGGGGAATCTCAACTGAGGGATGGCCCAGATGAGATTAGCCCATGGGCATGTCTATGAGGAACTGTCTGGATTGTTCACTGATGTAGAAGGACTCAGTCCACCATGGACAGTGCCATTCCCTAAACTGGTGGTCCTGAGCTGTATAAGAAAGCTAGGTATGAGCTGGCTTTTGAGACAGCTAGCAAGCAGCACCCTCTGTGGTTCCTATTGTGCTTCTTGGCTATGAGATGAGTTTCTTGGTCAAAGGTGATGTTATGTGGAATAGCAAGAAGATCTGCCCTGAGCCCCTGCCTTGACTTCCTTCAGTGAATCATGACCTGCAAGTATAATCCAAACGGATCTTTTCTTCCCTAAGTTTCTTTTGGTAATGGTGCTTGTCACAGCAACAGAAAGGAAGCTAGACAAGAGGTTGTAGTATGACAGTTTCTTTGTCTTTGTCCCTCTCCTGCTCCCCACCATCATGTTCTTTCTCACCACAGGTCCAGAGCGACCATAGACTGAACCCTCTGAAACACAACCAAAAAGAAACCGTCCCCCCCCATAAGTTAATTGTCCCAGGGATAGAAATCTGACACAGTTGGGGGACCATGACAACAGAAAGAGCTCCTTAGCCAAAGTTCAGTTTCTACTTATTCAGTAAGGGTGTTGGGAATGTACCCCTTTCTCTGACATTAGCCTTTCAGGGAGAAGACTCAACGCACACCTGTGTCTGCAGCCTGCCTGACTTCCAGAATTTCCTGGAGGGTGTCCCATGGAAAAGTACAAAGAACCACTGTAAGGTTAATACAGACATGTACATTTTTCCAAGAATTTCTTCGGTGGGAATCTCTACCCTCACTGAGTGTCTTAGGGTTTCAGTTACTGTGAAGAGACACCATGACCACAGCAACTCTTAAAAAGAAAACATTTAACTGAGGGGCTCGCTTACAGTTTCAGAGGTTCAGTCAGTTATTGTCATGGCGGGGAGCATGGCGGTGTGCAGGCAGAGGTGGTGCTGGAGCTGAGACTGCTACATCTTGCAGGCAACAGGAAGTCAACTGACTCACAAACCTCAAAGCCCGCCCCCACAGTAACACACTTCCTCTAACAAGACCACACCCACTCCAACAAAGCCACACCTCCTAATAGTGCCACTCCTTTTGGGGGCCACCAAGATTCTTTTTTCTTTTTAATTAAAAATTTAAATTTATTTTATATACCAACTACAGTTTTTCCTCCCTCTTCTCCTTCTGTTCCCTCCTCCACCTCTTTTCTAACGTCCCCATCCACTCCTCAGAAAGGGTAATCCTCCCATGGGAGTCAACACAGGCTGGCATACCAAGTTGAGGCAGGACCAAGCTCCGCCCCCCTGCAACAAGGCTGAGTGAGGCAACCCGGCATGGGGAATAGTTCCCAAAAGCCAGCTCATGCACCAGGGACAGATCATGGTCCCACTGCTAGGGATCCCACAAACAGATCAAGCTATACAGCTGTCACTCACATGCAGAGGGCCTAGCTCGGTCCCATGCAGGCTCCCTAGCTGTCGATCTAGAGTCCATGAGCTCCCACGAGATTTGGTCAGCTGTTTCTGTGGGTTTCCCTATCATAATCTTGCCCCCTCTTGCTCATATAATCCTTCCTCCCTCTCTTCAACAGGACTCCCAGAGCTCGGCCCAGTGCTTGGCTGTGGATCTCTGCATCTGCTTCCATCAGATACTGGATGAAGGTTCTATGATGACAATTAGGGTAGTCACCAATCTGACTACAGGAGAAGGCCAGTTCAGGCACCCTCTCCACGACTGCTAGGAGTCTTAGCTGGGGTCATCCTTGTGGATTCCTGGGAGTTTCCCTGTCATCAGGTTTCTCCCTAACCCCATAATGGTTCCCTCTATCAAGATCTCTCATTGCTCTCCCTCTCCATCCCTTCCCCAATTTAGCCATCTCAGTCCCTCATTTCCATCCCCATCTCCTCCCCTTTACTTCCCCCTCCCCACTCCCAGTTTACCCAGGATATCTCATCTATTTCCCCTTCTTAGGATGATCCATGTATCCCTCTGTATGTCCTGCTTATTACCTAGCTTCATTGGGGCTGTGGATTGTAGCCTGGTTATCCTTTGCTTTACATCTAATATCCACTTATGAGTGAGTACACACCATGTTTGTCTTTCTGGGTCTAGGTTACCTCACTCAGGATGATTTTTTTCCTAGTTCCATCCATTTGCAGACAGATTTCATGGTGTCATTGTTTTTATACCGCTGAGTAATACTCCATTATGTAAATGGACCACATTTTCTTTATCCATTCTTTGGTTGAAGGGCATCTAGGTTGTTTCCAGGTTCTGGCTATTATGAATAATGCTGCTATGAACAACATAGTTGAGCAAATGTCCTGGCCAGACCAAGATTCTTATGGACTGTCATATGATCACAGAGTGACATTCTATCCCTGTTGCCCATTAAACCAAGGCCACCAAATTTGATTTCAAAGGTTCAGATCATCACTTTTACTCATCAAAGTAAATACAACACAACCAAGTACATGTGGCTAGGACAGAGTTCTCTTCTCTTTGACGTGGACACTTCAGAGTGGCACAAAGAATGGTGGCAGAGACAGGTGGGGGACAGGGGTGGAACCAAAGCTACCCTCTGGGATGACTATCTCTGTTCCACGAGCCTGATCCCCATCTTTACGCCCTCCTCTCTGATTTCCACAGGCCATTCTCCAAAACTGTGGGTCAGGGGTGTAGCCAACACTTGGTCCTTTGGAGATGCTGAGAAGTCAGAGAGTACTATCTCCACAGATGTATCTCTCACTTCATCTTCTCCATCTTCTCTGGGAGCACAGTGGTGCTGAGTACAAAGGAGCTTCCGATCCAAGAGACACACTCAGGATGCTACAAGGAGGTCTTAATTTTGATCACTACATTTATCACAGTCCTTTAAATAATAAACTCCAAATAAGATACCTCTGGTGACAATGAATGTTAAAGCCTCAGTTGTAAGCCAGTGGTGCATGCCTTTAATCCCAGCACTCAGGAGGCAGAGCCAGGCAGATCTCTGTGAGTTCGAGGCCAGCCTGGTCTACAGAACAAGTTCCAGGACAGCCTCCAAAGCTACACAGAGAAACCCTGTCTCAAAAACAAAACAAAACAAAACAAAAGCCTCAGTTGTGTATTGTCTGTGGCCAGGAAGTGTGGGAAGGAAAAGGACTAAGGGATGCAGGGGTGGGGGGTGGAGTAACCAAAGTGGTGTCATCCATAGACCTGTGAGGTGTTTTAGTTTACTGTCTATGGCTGTGATAAAACACTGACCAAAACCAACTTGGGGAGGAAACTGTTTGGCTTCTACATCCCAAATACAGCATCTCTGAAGACAGTCAAGGCAGGGACTCTATTGAGACAGAAACCTGGAGGGAGAAACACAGGGGGTGCTGTGACTGGCTTGATCCCTAATCCTTGCTCAACTTGCTTTTGCATACAACCCATGACCACCTGGCTAGGGGTGACACCACCCACAGTGGGCTGGGCCCCTCTAGGTCAGTCACCAATCAAGAAAATGCCCCTACTGACTCTCCCACAGGCCAGTCTTATGGAGGCAGTTCCTCAATAAAGGTTATGTCTTCCCAGATGACTCCAGTATGTATCTAGTTGACAAGAATAAGCACACCAGCACATAGCATATAGACACAAGTGTCTCCCAAGGCTTTTAAAGTATGTATGCTACTTAATCAAGCTACTTAATTAAAGCTCGCCTAATAGAAGCAACAAAACTCTTGGAGGTCAAAATGAAGCCTGAACTTTCTCATTTGGGGCTCAGGTTTCTGTAGCAAAAAAAACTTGGGCAGAACTGGGTGTCAGGCCCTCTGTTCTTGAAGCCAGCAAAGCCATGAACCCGCGTCGCCCTCCTGACTGGGAGCTGGTTCCTTTTTCCAGTAGGTTCTGCTTGTTTGGGAGGAGAGGTGATGTAGGCGTGTGTGTGTGTGTGTGTGTGTGTGTGTGTGTGTGTGTGTGTGTGTGTGTGTTGGTTTAATGCAGAGTACTTGGCAAACCCATCCAGTTGGCAAGTGCTGACAAGTCAAATCCTCCTTTTTTCCAAACCAGAAAAGAAAAAAGCAACTTGACGGTGTCAATTTCCCGTCATCTCCCTCACAGCCACACAATCCCTCTTTGTTGTGGGTGTGCCTAGACACTGGAAATAGTGACAGTCTCTGGCTGAATGCTATAGCCCTCAGGGTCAAAAAGGTGTTGCTGTTTCTCCTTCATGGTCACTATCATGTGGAATATTCCCTCCCCGGCTGTGGAAGGCAAACGTTGAGTCTTTTTGTCACTGTTGTGACACACGGACCTAACATGAACAACTTAAGGCCCACCTCTCGCATGAATCCAGATCCTCACAAGTTAACAGTCACAACAAAATGAAAACAGGTTGACAGCCTACCCACCACTTAAAGTTTTAGATTGGAGTAGCAGAGATGGGCTGAGCAAGACAAGAGATGGATGTTGACAGGGAGATGCAGACCAGCATCACGGGGATCCTTGTGGAAGTGTGCCTGGTGTAGGTATGCTGAGACCAGCATCACCAGTAGCCCTATAGAAATGTGTCTGGACCAGGATTGCAGATAAGCATCATGGGCATCTCTATGAAAATATAGCTGGACCAAGGATATGGAGACCACCATTGTGAGCAGTCCTGTAGAAGTGTGCCTTTATCATAAACTTTCCTGTGAAAATCTATTCGGAGCAGGGATGCTGAGGCCAGGTTTGTAGGCATTCTTGTGGAAGTGTGCCTGGATGAACAGGTAACATGGCTTTGGGAAAAGGCAAACTCCTCCAGGGTTCATCCTCAGAATACACAGCACCCAGTGCATGTCCGTGTAAGAGATGACAATACTGATAACAAGGCTGATTGGGATCAGCCTTGGCAGGAGTGCCCAGAAGAGCTTTGTGGTTTGGAAAGTTGCAGCAACAGCCAGGGCACCAGCTGCCTCTCAAACACACCTTTCCCTGAGCAGGCCAGCTACCACGCCCACACCCAGCCTTCTCCCGCTGGAAGCTCAGCTTCCATGTCCTACCTACTTTAGCTGGTGTAGGATAATAATACCCAGGGGGGTATTATCCATGAGCATCCAGTATCCTGACTCTTGTGGGAGTGTGGACTTCCTGTGCTACCTAGAGCCCATAGAGATGACCATTATCCATTTAGAATCACTTGGCAAGAGGGCTTAAGCTGTCCTAGGGGATTCAGAACTTCAGTTGAGAAGGAGGTTAGGTTGCCCATCAAAGGAAAGAATTCCTAGGCAGGAGGATGTGACTGCTCTGCATATTACCTCTCTGATCTTAACCTCCACCAGCCCAGATCTGCTAAGAACAAAACAGCAGGGAAAGAATAAAGTGAAGCTGGGCGGTGGTGGCGCATGCCTTTAATCCCAGCCCTCAGGAGGCAGAGGCAGGTGGATCTCTGAGTTCCAGGCCAACCCAGGCTACTCAGAGAGTTCCAGGACAGCCAGGACTACACGGAGAAACCCTGTCTCAAAACAAACAAGCAAACAAAACAAAACAAAAACAATAAAATAATAAAGTAGTGACCTGGGCCTCAGCTATGCTATATTAAAAGTAGGATAGTCATTCTCTTAAACAACCAAGTCAATACAGTATCCTTTAGACTACCACTGCTTTATCCCAGGGCTCTAGATGACTACATGGATCATTGTAAGCCATTGCCCAGACCACTCTCCTCTTTTTTTCTGCTTGCGTAAGTCTTTGTGACAATCTTCTTTGAAATAATAGCTAACACAGAGGCTTGAGGGATGGTCCAGCAGCTAAGATCACTGGCTGCTCTTTCAGGGTCCCCCACATAGTAGCTTACAACCATTTGTAATTCCAATTCCAGGGAATTCAAAGCCATCTTCTGGCCTCCACAACCACCAGGCATACAAGTGGTGCATAGATATACATGCAGACCATACACATAAGAGAAAAAAAGTTATAATAGTAGCTGAAGCAGGGATCAAATGTACCCTGTATTTAGTGGCTATCTAGAAGTCAAGATTTTCCACCTCTCTAACTTTGTAACATATGTCTGGCAATACCACCAATACCACTCTAGTGTTCTGAGTTCATTTTACCACATTCTGCTTTGGAACCTCATCAAAAATAGTGATTGGTTTACCAACCAACACTGGCTGGAACTTACCCATATTTTAAATATTAAGTGTGTGTGTGTGTGTGTGTGTGTGTGTGTGTGTGTTATAAATTCATGTGTGTGTATGGATATACATGTGTGTGTAGGCATGTTGAGGCCAGAGAGGTTCTGAGTATCTGACTAAAATTCCCCTTATGTGGCAAGCACTTTGCTGATAGACCCTTTCTCCAGTCCCCTTACTAATCTTATTGCCTAGTTATAAAACACAAAACAAAATCTCTCTTAGCTGCTACAAGTTAAAAGCAAAGATGGGTCTGACCACTTACTTTCTAAGGCTCACATGAGTTCACATACATAGCACTTTAATTTTTATTCCACCTATGAACACTCACAGACCCATCACTTCTGAGCCCTCATGGGCCCATTGCCTATCAGCCCTCACAGGCCCATCACCCTGGTCCAATGACTGTCTAACCCACCACATCCTTACTCTGCCTTCCCTCTTCCTGCAACTAAAATAATTAAAGTCTGAGAAGATAGCTCAGTGCTTTGCTGTACCAACATGAAGGCCCGTGTGTAGACCCTCAACACTCTGTGAAAAGATAGACATGGGTGGTCCATGCCAATAAGCCCAGCACCGAAGGGACAGAGATAGGCGGGATTCTGGAGCTACTGGCCAGACAATTTAGTGGGAAGCAAATGGTGAGCTCTAGACACAGTGAGAACCCCTGTACCGATCTGCTCTGGCCTCCACATACACAATACTGGTAAACACTCTCTCTCTCTCTCTCTCTCTCTCTCTCTCTCTCTCTCTCTCTCTCTCTCTAATTAAAAAGACACATTGTCATTTTCTTGTTAAACAGGCCAATATGAATCTCAAAAAGAAAGCTCCAAGACTCAATGTGTCCCCCAAATTTTATGTGATGGTAACAGTTGTAAGTTAGTTATATTTGAGGGTGGAATCTTTGGGTCATAGTTAATGGGTTGTCTCAGTAATGGCTTGATTACCAATCTAGTCACTTCTGGTTGCTCATTTTCCTTACCATGTGGTATCTGCTATTGTGTTAGGATGCAGCATGATGGCCTGCACCAGAAGCCCCAGGGATGCTGGCTCCATACCTTGAGCTTCCCAGCCTCCAAAACTGTATCTGCACAGACCTTCACTCCTTATAAATCATCTAGTCTCTGATATTCTGTTGTAGCAACAGAGAGAAGACCCAGACATAAATGACCTCTCTTTGCTATGACTTTGATGTCATTACCATGCACATACAAAGTGACATTATATAATTTGCTATATGACTATAATTTGCTGCATAAATTTACTATATAACTATAATTTATAGAAGTTATATATCATGTATGCTTTATTGCCTTCCTTTTTAGTAAGCAGTGGCTTTTGGCTAAAAGCAATAAAATCTTACTTTTTTTTGGCTCAACTGTTCTATATTTTTAAGGGAATTTGGGCTTCTTCTCAAAACTCATTCATTAGCTCATTCCATGACTAACCCTATGAATTCAGTCTAGGAATGAACCTTGAGAGAAAGGTTCAACCACAGCTAATCTCTGAACCTGCCTTGCCCATGTGGCCTAAGCAAATCAAATCATACCAATGACCCCTTCCCCAGGATACTGCAGACTTTGACCACACCCTCCTCTTCTGGCCCCTCGCCGCTTCTGTGTTGAGTGCCAGGAACAATGCAATTGTAGACAGAAGGAGACTCTGTTTGCCCTAAGTAAATACTTGCAATGTTCCTGTCCTAGTGGCTGGCGGTGACATGGCTAGAGGGAGGGAAGGAAGGAGGGCCTGACCACTAAGGACACCAAGAGATACACAGTCCGGAGGCTAGAGGTGCACGGGGGTGGCTCGACAGAGTTTCTAGCATGTGCAAAGCTTAAGTTTCAATTCTTAACACCTCATAAACTGGGCATGGCGGCTCACTCTTGTAATCCCAGCTCCTTGGAGATAGAGGATGGAGGTTTATGAGTTCAGGGCCATCTTCAGCTATATAGCAATTTTGAGGCTAGCCTGGGCTATGTGAGCACCTGTTTCTGTCAAAAGAATGAGGGAGAAGAAGGAAGGAGGAAGAAAAAGAAAAGAGAGAGAAAGAGAGCGGGTAGTGGGAGGCAGGGAGGGAGGGAGGGAGGCAGGGAGGCAGGGAGGCAGGGAGGCAGGGAGGGAGGGAGGGGAGAAATGCAAAGAATAATGTGAGCAGCCTCCATGGAATCTACTTCTGGTTTCTGTGGCCACAGCAGCCACAAACTTCTGTAGAGCCTCTATACCGGGAGGAAATTCTCCTCTTTTGACTGGGATAGCCTGATAAGACATAATATAACATAACTGCATTCCCAACCCCCACTGTGTCCTTGTCTATCCTCTAGGCTGCTGACCTCATGAGCCAACTGTGTGCACCACCTGGGCCCACAAGTTTGCTCACTAACCCAGAGATCCTCTGCCAGTGTGGGGACATGGCTTTCCTTCACCAAGCCCTGTTGGGCTGTTTTTAAGAAAGAATGCGTCAGGGTTTCAGAGTACTTTCTTTGGCCCTTGGCTTCTGGGAAGGAGAACCCAGTCTCACTGCCCCCCTCCTTTGGTGGGTCCCCACCCTTAGCTCTGAGAAGGTGACTGACAAGTTGCGTGTCAGTCAGAGCTGCCCGGGGCTCAGCTGGGGAGTGTGGAATCACAGCTTGCATTGTGTACATCAAGGGCTCTGACAGGTGCTGATGGATTTGGCTTCCTTGAGGCTCACGAGCTCTGGGAGGGGACAAAGAGGAGCATTGTTTGGCAGGGCAGGCCTCTGCCTGTGAACCCACTCATTTGCCTGATGCTGGAGACAGGTGTATCACACTGAGTGTGCCAGAACTATGTTGGATGATAAAGATCTCTGCTGCATTCCCTAAAACCAGCTTCATGCCAAGGATGCTGCATGAGGTACAGCCCGTGGTCCCTGTCTCCCTGCAAGCCAGCCCAACTTTCCTTTTCCTGGTTTGCAATTCTGAGCTATACTCCTAAAATGAGGGCCTGTCAAGAATGGGGAGTGGAATTCTGCCTCAAAGTCCCACTGTTTGGAGCCAAGGTGGCAATGGGGCACAGGGCATGCTTACCAGTGAAGGCACATTTGCACAATTGTTATGCTAAGGCTGTAAGGTCAGCGTTTAGCCAAGATCTCTACTGACACTTAGAGTCTTCCTGGAGATTCATCCAGCCTGATGCATGCCAGCCAAGGGCACCCTGTGGCTTGGCATTTTCATTATCCCTTCTGGATGGTTGCTATAGACACTCCAACCATGTGCATCATTTTTAAATTTAAAAGATATTTCTTGGGCTATGGGCTCAGTGACTGAGTGCTTACCTAGCAAATAGGAGGTCCTGTGTTCAATTTCCAGCAAACTTCCCCCAACTCCCACCACCTGATGTATGTTTTTCTCCTCAAATTTTTTTATTTTTTTATTTTTAGTTCTGTGTATGTATGTGATGGAGGTTGTATAAATGTGAGTGCAGGTGCTTATGGAGACTAGAGGAAGGTGCCATATCCCCTGGAGCTGGAGTTAGAGGTGGAAGCTGGGAACCAGCCCTAGTCATCTGCTAGAGAAATACATGCTTTTAACTATGGAGCCATCTCTCCAGCCCTCACAGAATATACTTCTTAGTAGGTAAATACAACGCTGAATAACTTGACCAGGACGGGAATGACTTTAGAGGAAGTCACTCCGGATCTCCACCTCTCCCATCACCTCTCTAAATTTCAATTAAGATGTTTTGATTGGGACTTATCTCTGACATCCTAATACAGTTTTTGCCCTGGCTTTTCTCCTCACTTTGGCATAAGATGTGACCTTTTAACTTCTTAACTGAAAAGCATCCCTTTTCTTAGGCTTGCATTTAGTTTTTTGCAATCAAAATCTCCCTCTATTGGCTTTGCCTGAGCAGGGGTCTGTTCCTCTAATAAACTTGAAGTACAGTACAGGGTTGGCCTGAGATTGGAGCAGCGGCCACAGGCTCCCATGGGAGCCTCCTGCCCTCCTCCTGCCCTCCTCCTGCCCTCCTCCTGCCCTCCTCCTGCCCTCCTCCTGCCCTCCTCCTGCCCTCCTCCTGCCCTCCTCCTGCCCTCCTCCTGCCCTCCTCCTGCCCTCCTCCTGCCCTCCTCCTGCCCTCCTCCTGCAGCTGCATACCTAGCACCACTCTTCCTTCTAGCCGAGGCAAAAACTACCCCGGTTTTGCACACAGCTGTAACATGTTCAGGATGAGTAGATAGAATTAGGGCTTCCTGAAGATGTCTGAGGCCCAATTCCCAGTACATGGGAACATCGTGTTACATGGCAAAGGGGCTCCAGGTTGCAGATGGCAGTGGGGTTTTAACAGCCAGCCTTAAAATGAGATTATCTTGGAGTTTCCCCGATGGGCCGTTGTAATCAAAGGGTCTTTGTTTCTACGTGGAAAGGGAGCTGGAGAGGGGTGGGTCGGGGTGATTGATGTGAGAAAGACTCGCTGCAGATGAGGAAGGGGCCGGGCTGAAATTCCATGGTGCTGTGGTTTGTTTCACTCCTTGACCTGGACCTTTGATAGCTGGGTTTACCTGGAAACTTGTGTTGTTTTCATATGTCATTCTTGTCACAATAATCCCCTCATTATTTTTCTGTTGCTCTTTTGGAATTATTTTGTGAGTATATATGTGTAAGTGTGTGTGTGTGTGTGTGTGTGTGTGTGTGTGTGTGTGTGTGAGTGTGAGAGAGAGAGAGAGAGAGAGAGAGAGAGAGAGAGAGAGAGAGAGAGGTTGTTCTTACCTGCTTGTCAAGGGGATATTGAATATACAGATGTGCACAACTGTGTATGGAGGTCAGGTCAATCTCAGGTATCATTCCTCAAGGGCCCTCTACCTTATTTTTTGAGGCAGTCTCACTGAGACTTGACAGTCCCCTTTGCAGCTAGCCTGGCAGACCATCAAGCCCAAAGGATCCACTTGGTGTTATGGGAGCCAACACTACACCCAGCTTTATACATGGGTGCTGGGGTTAAACTCAGGTCCTTCTTATGTGCAGCAAGCCCCTTAGCCACAGAGTCCCCTCCTGTGGAACTCCCATTGTTGGAATCACTAGTTTGATCCTTTTTTCCCTGTTCCTCTTTACTTCTCTTTCCTCCTAACAATCTGCTTAACATTGTACCCCATTTTACCCCAAACTTTTTCTTTGTAATTTCTGCTATCATGTTTTCAGTTTCTAAAATCTCTAATCATCATAAAATCCCTTCTCAGGACCTCCTTTGGTCCTTCCTTCTCTCCAAGGAAAATAATGGAAGGTGTGGATGTATTTTGTTTTGTTTTTTTCCTATTCAATGCACTGTTTCCCCTAGACCTATTGCTCTTCTTCCCTCTTCCTCCTCTTTCTTCCCCTTCTTCTCCCTCTTCCCCCTCCTCTCTCTCCTCTTTCTATTCTTTTTGGTGTGTGCATGATGTACATCTATGTGTGTTGGGGTGGAGGTCATACATGTGCCATGACACTCATGAAGAAGTCAACCTTGGGTCCTCATCTTCCACCTTATTTGTGGCAGGGTCTCTTTTCACTGTCTGCCTAGACCCCTGTGCGTTTCCTGGGATTCTCCTGTCTCTGCCTTCCATATACTGTAGGAGTCTCCAGACAAGCTACCATATCCAGTTGTATGTGATTTCTGGGGATTTGAACTCAGATCCTCATACTTTCACAGTAAGAACTTTACTGAACCATCTCCCCTGTCTCTCCCCTGGGTCTCTTTCTTTTTTTCCCCACCCCACGATTTCATAGTTTGAGTCTCCATATTTCTTAGGAGGGACTTTTCCCAAATGTCTGGTGAATACCCTGAATATCGGAATATGGGGAGAGGTACTGATACTTTGCACCTAGTGCCCAACATAATTGTAGGGTTCAGAGACAAAGACTTGGCTTTTTAATGAGCACCTCTAAATGTTACTTTTTTGTTATTCTTATTTTCTGTTTTGTTTTTTGACATGAACTGACCTTGAACCTGTAACATAGGGGCATTTGACCTTGAACTTTGGATCCTCCTGCCTCCACCTCCCAAGTGGTAGGATTACAGGTATAAACTAACTTGTTCTGAAGTTCTAGGGATTGAACACAGGGCTTCCTGGATGCTGGGCAAGCTCGATATCCACTGAGCTGTATCACCAACCTTCCCAAATATTGCTCTGTGGGGCTTTTATCCCTGGTGACCTATTTTACTGTGGAGGAATAAGATGGTTCCTGTTGGGTATGAGGAATTGGTTAGTAACATTTAAAGAGCCAGGTAGATGTGGAGTTATGTAGATATTTCTCTAATGTGTCTGTCTCAGTCTCCTTAATTTACCCTTGACCTCGGCCCTCCTGGCTCTGAATGCCTTCATATGGTACCCTGCTCCTGCACTGTATCAATCTGTCACCCGAATAAGACTATAGCTAAAGTGCTTAGAATGGCTTGTGGCCCAACATAAGGGCTGGCTGTGATTTACCATGCCCCCCCACCAGACACACCTCTAGGGGACCTCATGGATGCATACCCTCTCCCAGACCTCTCCTTCATGGCACTCCTCTGCCATTCCCAGCTCTCCAGGGTCTGGTTGTGTTTTATTGTCAGCCCATCTCTCAGCTACACAAAGAGGGTCGTTGTCATTGTCCCCTCCAGATGTTGCATGTTTAGAAGACACTCCAGCCAGAAGAACTTGACCTCTGGATGCCCTTAGAAGAGGGGAAACATCCAGGAACAGATGAAAGAATGGTGGTCCTTGGTCTCAGAGTAGGGGGTTCCCCCAAGGGAACTGAGGGAAGCCATGGGTACTTAAGAGTCTCATGATGCCATAGTTATTAACTTCATCTCTGTCATTCATGAATGACACTTCCCTGATGTCCAAGAAAAGGCTGCACACCTTGGCCCTACCCTATACATACACATATATGCTTATGAGTTGACTAGGCTTGGTCACCTTCCATCTGATTGGATCCTCTTGAGAACAAATGAGATGTTTAAAACAACACTTATAATTCATACTGGAGTGATACTGGATTAAAGAACATAGATAACCTTCATTTTCTTCTTCACAAGTTTATAGTATGTAAGTTATGTGTCTATTTAAAATGTACAAACCTTTATTTTTCTTTCTCATTTTTATTAGCTTTTTTGAGAAGTTTGTACAATATATTTTGATTATATTTACCCCTCTTCCATCTCTTCTCATATCTACCCCATTCCTATCCAGTCAACTAACTGTGTGTGTGCATGTGTGTGTGTGTGTGTGTGTGTGTGTGTGTGTGTGTGTGTGTATGAGAGAGAGAGAGAGAGAATTCAATTTTAAAACCCACCACATTCAATTTGTATTGCCCATAAACTCTTAAATGTACGGTCATCCACTCAACATGGTAGACCCACTCCATCATACCATCTCTGCTCAAGGCTTAGGGATCATCGTGGAAGAGTATAAAGGCCATACGTGATGGATACCTACAAGGAAACAGTATCTTCCATGCAGAACAGGACAGCTGTTCCTACGAACTTGCAGCAATTATGACAGCCTGCACACACCTCTGCAAGCTCAAACCAGACAAAATCCAGGCACAGAAGAGACAGGTGGACATGAAGTCCCACCCCTAGCTGAGGGGCTATTGGCAACTGAGAGCTGCTAGGAAAGAAGGTGGCAGTTTTATTTAAGGGTGGGACTCACAGAAGAGGGGTGGCTTAAGCAGCGGATCGGGATTAGAACCCAGGATTCTGCCTCCAAATCTAGTGATCTCCCATGACACTCCATGTATCATTTGCCAGGGAAAAGGCAATACTCTGTTACTGTTAGGATTTTCCTGCAAGGTGGTTATCTGGAATGGCACCTAGCCCTAGGGACTCTTGCTCGCTCTCTCAGTGGTTCAATTGGGAAATCAATAAATCTCAGTCCCATTTATGTTGCTAGGACAAAATGTTCAAGGATGGGTAACTTATGAAGAAAGAGGTTTGTTTAGTTTACAGTTTTGGAGATTGTCAAGTCCAACTTCAAGGCTCTGGCACTTAGTTAGATCTTGCTGTTCTAGCGTAACATGGTAAATGGGGCTTCACATCCTGAGCCAGACCAAGAATGTCAGCCCAGGTCTTTTTTCCTCTCCATATAAAGCCACTAATATCCATCATCAGGGCCCTGCACTCAAGATCTCATCTTGACCTCAGTATCAGTCCTAACCATCTTCCAAAGACAATTTCAAAAATATTTTGATTGGTGCATTTGAGCCTTAAGTTTCCAACCCATGAACTCTTGAGGGAAACATTCAAGTCATAAAAGTGATTTGTAAATGGAGAGATGGAGATCCAAGGAGGTTGGACTACCTTCCCCAGAATCATGCAGTCAATGAGTCTGAGACCAGGGCAGAATTGGGATCCAAGGCTACTGAGTGTGGTCATTTTCCCAAGGCCCAGAGTCATGGGGTGGGGAGGAGCTGAGAAGCTTAGAGTCATGGGTTAGCCATCCTCAGCTGAGCCCAGCCAATGACCAGGCCCCATAGAGGCCTCCCAGAGCACCTCTCTCCCTAACTTTCAAGGCTCTATCCAATTGCAGGCTAGCCCTTCTGCTTCCCACATATAGGCACTGTTCCAGTCAGAATGGAACACTCAACATCACCATTGGCTGGTGTCCACTTTAACCTCTTCAAGGCTCAGTCTCTCCTTACACAGCATTGAATTCCCTCCCTTCTATGGGCTTATGACAGATGGGGGAGAGCCACATGGCATGTGTGGGCTATGTGAGGACAGCTGCTTTAGGGGCCCAGATTTAAATACTGACTATTCCCTGGACCTTCTATGTGGTCGCTAGAAACTTGCTATTAAGTGGGGCTCATCAATGCAATCATCTCCATGGGGGCTGGTGAGAAAGCCAGTCTAACGGAGTAGAGAATCAGTGGCCACAGAGAAGAGGGATAAAGAGTCCCAGTAAACATGTAGTACCAATGACTGTGCAGGTGATTAAGGTTCTTGGGACTCAAGCCAAGGAGTGAACCCAGGGAAGATTAGCAGAGAGCATCCGAGTGAAGCCAACGAATTATGAGAAATCAATCACTGATTGAACCACTGAGTTCTCGATCCAAGCTCAGATACCGAAAACTGCACGTTACAGGGCTTGATTGAGAGCCATCCTGGATTGCAAAACCCCAGGCAGCCTAAGTATAGGAATGAATGCCTGCTATTGTGAGCCACAGAGTGTGTGGGTGGTTTATTTGCAATGCTATCCAATAGGTGATTAATACAGGGGATTCAGACCTGACTCCAAAGCTCATTCTCATTCTCTCTCTCTCTCTCTCTCTCTCTCTCTCTCTCTCTCTCTCTCTCTCTCTTGTGTGTGTGTGTGTGTGTGTGTGTGTGTGTGTGTGAGAGAGAGAGACAGAGAGAGACAGAGAGACAGAGAGAGAGACAGAGAGACAGAGAGAGAGACAGAGAGACAGAGAGAGACTACCAAATGAAGGCCAGAGAAGGAGATCAGGAGTTCTACTCTATCTTCTATACTTTATTCCACTGAGATAAAGTCTCCCACTGAACACAGAGCTAGGCTGGCAGCCATTAAGCTCCAGCCATCCTCCTGTTTCTTCCCCATTGTACTGGTTATACAGTCATACCCAGCTGTTTATTTGAGTGCTGAGAATTTGAAGTCAGGTCCTCATGCTCACAAATAAAGCTCCCATACCACCCCCAGCCATCTCCAAACCCTCAATGCTCACTTATTGTCTCATTACAATACTGTGTCGTTATCCTACAAAACACATAAGAAACATCAGTCTTGGTGCCCAAACACACCTCCAGCCTTCTCAGAGAGGCCAAGGACCCTGTGTTGAACATGAGTCTCATTGTAACAGGCTTTCAGATTGCTAGAAAAAGGAGTGGGGATCTGTGCTATAACCAGAAGATGGGTGAAGATGAGTTTGTAAACTCTTCAATGCTACACAAATAATGTATTCTTAAATGTAAATTAAAATATCTTGGATTATACACAGGAGTTCTGTGGTGGTGCAAAAGCTCTATATTGGAAGGGCAGAGAGGAAACCATAAGGAAATACATTCATGTCTTTGGGGGAGAGAATGTGCAGACTCCAGGTGACACAAGGTCATTTGTACCATGTTCCAATCTATAACTGAGCAACATGTTCTTCAAGGAGACAATTCACAATGAAAATAATAATAATAATAATAATAATAATAATTATAATTATAATAATAGTGCAGTGTATTTACCTTTCAGGAGAGGGAAAGGGTGACTGTGGAGGGATACACAAGAAACTCGAGGCTAGTCATGTCCTAGATCTGACACTGATGGAGAGGGGTGTAGCTCAGTTGGGAGAGTGCTTGAATAGCATGAGCAAAGTCCTGGGTTTAATCCCAGTACCTTGTAAAACATGCATGGTAATCCCAGGACTTGGAAGGTGGAGGCAAGAGGATCAGAAGGTCATGGTTATCAGCTTCTATAGTAAGTTTAGAGCCAGCCTTAGCTATACGAGATGCTATCTCAAGTAAACAGGCTGTAGACAGGTGCTGAATTCAAATTTGGGCTTTCTGCTCATCAGAGCCCTGTAATTTCAACTCTCTAAACTTTAATGTCCTTCTTTATAGGATGGTCACTAAGAGAACTTGCTTCAAGCAATGCCTGATACCTAAGAACAGTAGGTCCCAAATGCTGTCTCTCAAGTGTCACTATGTGGATGTTACAAGGCTTGCCCTGTATAGCAGTATGTTGCAACCACATAGATAGAGATGGGAGAAGGTGCAGACCTGTGATCCTTTACTAACCCCACATTGGTCAAGCATGTGTCTTGCCAAGCACAGGTGCTCACAAGACGTGGTGAGTTAGGCAGCATTTAAGTAGCACTGCGCAGCTCCCAAGGGCACAAAGTGGTCACGTTCTTATAAAGACCTTTTTTACTGATGTCAAGGACAGATGGTGCTAGCTGCTTCTTAGGAGGCAGAAGAAGGGTTTACTTGCTTGCTTCAGGTCTCTCTGGGTGTGGACAGGATGCAGTCTCCAAGCTGGGTGCTCCCTTTGCAGACTTGGGGTCTGCCCAGATGGCGGTCCCACCCCAGTGCTGTGAATGGAAGGGATTGTCATGTTCATGGGAGGGGCTGGCTGTGGAGATCAATAACTTATTTGCCACAATTAAACTAGAGACTTCTGTCTCCAGTGGCAGATAAGCAAGTGGAGAGCTAACAAGGAGGAAGGGAGGGGCAGCTCTGACAAACTGGTTGTGAAGGGCAGGCCAGGCTGATTGAGTGCCTGTCATTGTTTTATGGTGGCAATAACATTGGCAGGCATCTGAGGGACCTAGGAAAGAAGGAGCCAGCTGTAGGCACAAGGCAGGCATACCAGCATGGCTTCCTTCAGTCTATTGGAGCCACCAGGGAAGGCTTGGGGTCCCAGGCCCTGTGAGAAATGGTGATTGATAACCAGTTCACCGTCACCTCCCCCTCTGGGTCCCAAGAATCAGGGAGTGCTGGAGTGAAGTTCAGACCTGGGTACAGAAAGAGGCCTGCTAAGATGGGGCTGGATTCACACGGAGAATGGTTGCCCCGGGAGGGCAGAGAATGAAGCAGGCCCAATAGGTTAGTCTCCAGGAAGGACTGCTTCAGACAGTGTGACAATCTGGAGAACTGTGTGTGAGCAGTGCCTGCTCTTTATCAAGGCGCTTTACAAGAATTTGCTAATTCCTGCAACCCACAAGTAGGTACCATCATTATCCATTTATAAGACGAGGCAGGTGGGTTCTGCAGAAGTTAAATGCCTTGTCCAAGGTCACAGCTCCTGAGTGGCAGAGCCAGCCTGCTCTTGGAGTCTCTAGGTCGTGTACTGTCTGCTAAAGATGTCTGCACCCATCAGATGCTGTGGGATGGTCTCTCCAGGTCATCTTGCTGTGCCATTGATCAGCTAGTACAGTCATGCATACATGTACTACATACATACATGTACATACCGCATAAATATCCATGCAAATCCATGTGTATGCACACACCACACACTTTTACACATATAACATAATACATAGATCACACATGTGAAACAACACACAATGCACACATCACATGAAGCATCGATCGCACACAATGCACAAATTACATCCATACAATCCACACACAATGTACATATAACATTACAGGCACAATCACACACATGCACATCATACATAATGCACACATGACATCCACAAACAGGTTACACACATGCATACTCACACGATGCACAAATCACATCCATTAACATCTATAGACAATAGATACATAGTATACAGGCATAGATCATACATACACATCTGCATATAGTATGCAAAAACATAATATACATATCACACATGTGTACATAGTATATGTACACACATGTATGTGCCACATATTCACATAGCATCACATACAAACACCTGAAACACCACACACCACACCTGGCAAGATCACACATACACATGTTGCTCTCCCCAACCATCCGCAGCTGTTGTGACTGGAATAGTCATTGACCTGATTTCCATCCCTTGCTCACCTGCAGTGTGAGTGGATGGAGGGAACTACAAGGATTGATTTCTCTGTCTAATTAGATGCAGTCTGGCCTGCTGCCTGGACCCCATGACTTCTAAGACACGGCTCTCAGGCAAGGTATCTCTGTTTCAGTAACTATGGCATTCGGGGTCAGTTCATTCTGCCTTACAGGGCGCTGTCCTGCATACCAGATGATACTTACCTGTATCCTAGTCTCTATCCCTGAAGGCCAGCACTATCATAAGGTGACAGATAAAATTGTTTTCAGACATTACCCACTGTCTCCTGGTGAAGTACTGATGTGCAAGATTGCCTGGGTTCAGATCTTTTATACCGATCACTTTAAAATTTTGGACTGTGGAGCTTAGAGCATAGCTTAGTTGATAGAGTGCTTGCCCAGCACGTATGAAGGCCTGGGTTCCAGTTCTAGCACCACATAAGACTGGATGTGTTGGTGAATGCCTGAGACCTTAGTACTCAGAAGGTGAAGGCAGGAAGATCCAAACTTCAAAGTCATCCTTGGCTACATATCGAGTTCAAGGCCAGCTGGCTGCATGAGACTCTCTGTCTCTGTCTCTCTCTATATATACATACATATATATGTATATGTGTATATACACATATGCGTATATATTATACTAGATATATTAGGTAGGTAGGTAGATAGACAGACAGACAGACAGATAGATATAGATTAGCTATAGATAGCCAGGCTTCATGCCAGTAGTCCCACCCTCCTCAGTCCCCTACTTACACACCCATCCATATTATTATTCTCTGTTTTATGGGAGCCGGGACAGCTGTGGGCAAGACCGTGCTTTGTGCGTGAGGAGGAAGGCAAGACATGGGGTCCTCCATCATCGTTTCTACAATCAGCACTTGAGGCTTTCAAGAAGCAAGCCATACTTCCGAAACTTGGGGCACAACAGCTGGAAAAACAGGCCTTCCTCTCCGCCCCCTCAAGGCCCTAGTTGTCTGCCCAGTCCCCTACACGGCCATCTGAGACTACTCCACTCTGCGGGTAGCAGCAAGCACAAACACCCTTCTGTGCTTTCTTCAACGGGAGTTTCCCTCCCTCTCTTCATCTTCTCCTTTAGAAATGCCTGGGGTTTTTATTTTTCTCATGAGTTCATTTGCTGCACACTCCCACCCCCTCCTGTGCAGTGCCCTCCCTTCCCCTGCTACACCTGACTTATTTATTTATTTATGGCCGGAGTATTTGAGCTGGGGGTTTAGTTTGGTCTATTAAGCTTGCTCCTTTTCCTGCCTGGGAACCCGGGTAATGAGTAACCATAGCGTGCTACAGGCAGCTGTCTCGGACAACCCAAGAGACTCCACGGAGCCGCATAAGGGAGCGTTTGTTCTGTCCCAGCTCAATAGTTCCTTGTGCGGGAGGCAGTGATGGGAGAGAGAGGGAGGCAGGGAGGCAGAAAGGAGACAGACACTAAATCACTGCGTTCTGACAATTCCTCTCTCTTCTCCCACCCCTCCCCTCCCCCACCTGCCCTGGTGATCATGCACTTGGGACTTTCCTGGTCCTCTTTCTGAGCCTGTGGATCTGACCAGAAGCTCATGCTTATCCCAAGGAAAGTTCTTTGGCCAGTTTAGGTTACATGAAGCCTGAGGGCTAGTTTTTCACATGGGATGGGGGTGGATTTGGTGGCCTGGATCTCTCATCATTTGCTGAGGAACACAATGCCCATTGTCCCCAAGGTCATTTTGTGATCCAGTAAATCTCCAGCCATTAGCCCCCAACCTTGTGTGCCTGGATATGCCATAAAGCTGTTTGAAAAGTGCTTTCAGGAAGTCTTTCAAGTGTATTCTGGGATTAGTTCTATGCCCCACAATCAACACAGGACTCGATAGGACCTTGTTTGATCTGTGACATTCTGTAGACAGGGAGTCAGAGACAGGTATTGTACATATGGCTTCTAGAATACTCCCCCCTCCAAACTGCAGTCATCACAACACATTCCATGCATGGGGACAGGATACCTCTTCTGAACCAGCTCCTTGGCCAGGTGCTGGGAAGGTTCTGGAAATGGCTGTTAAAACAAGAAGGGTGTGACCATGCTCTCAGCTTATAGTTGGTAAGAAAAACATCAGAACCAAATTTCAATTATGTAAGGTAATCCAGGCTATACCATGTGGGGATGGTGCACACTCAACAGCTGGGAGAGAAGAGCAGAAAAGATTAACATGGGTAACCACCAAGGAAGATTCTAGAAGGCAGCCCCTCCTCCAGGGAGAGGGGAGTTTTTGCAGGGAGTCTGAGGTATCAAGCATTGGGGCACATTGAGGGAAAAGATGGACAGATGGACAGAGATAGTGAGGGCATAGGCAACTGATTCATAATTCTTAATAAGGTCTGGGCCATTCTTTGGGCTATGGTGTGTAAAGTGCCTGGAAATGTGAGGAAAAGATGACAATGTGGAACCCACCTCAAAACAGATGCAGTGGTCTGAACAAAAGAACATGACGAAAGATGGGGTGGCCACAGTAATGACACCAAGGCCAGCAGATGGAGGGTCCAGTGATACAATGTGCAATGGTGTGTGGCAGAGAGCAGAGGGGAGTGCCCTGGGACTCTAAGCCTGGATGACTGGAACACAGACCTAGAGAAATATAAGTATTAGAAGGTCCCAGTGTCTGGAGCTGGAGAGATGACTTTGGAGATAGTTCAATCAGTAAAATGCTTGAGTACAAGCATGAGGACCCAAGTTTGAGTACCAGAGCCCCTGTAGAAAAGCCAGGTAAAGTGGCATGTACTTGAAAGCCCAGCACTGAGGAGGCAGAGGAAGATGGATTTCCAGAACTTACTGGCCAGCCTACTAAATCTTAGTAATGGGCAAGGAAGAGACTCTGTCTCAAAATCAGGGTAGATGGTGCCCAAGGATTAATGTCCAGGATTGATTGTTGGTCTCATACACTCACATAGGCTCACACACTTGGGCTGCACACATATGAATGTGTACACATGCACACACACACACACACACACACACACACACACACACACACACACACACACAAGGAGAAAGTGTGGTAAGTCTTGCATTCATCACTCTCTGCTTCTTGACCACAGATGCAATGTCTCCAGATGACTCGAACTCCTTCTGCTGTGCCTTCTCCTCCATGCTGGGCTGTATCCCAAAATTATGACCCAAAGTAAGCCCTCCCTTAAGTTGCTTTTGCTGAATATTTGATCACAGCAATGTTGTAGGTAACGAGTACACTGAGCCACTGTATGTCATCCTTTTCCCAAAGCAGTAGCAGTTGCCAGGAGAACCCCAAGGCTGATTGGCAGGGGTGAGTTAGGATCCCCTCTAGAGCTGGCATGAAGACTGGGCAAGATAAGAACTCCATTGAGAAGGAAGAAGAGCAGATGGAATGCTGGGTAAAAAAAAATCAGGGGCCTCCAGAAAGACTAGACTGTATCCTTTATCATCTTGCCTCAACTCAGAGAACCAGAAACCCCAACCCCACACACATTCATTTCTAGAACAGCCCAACTGGAATATGAGCTAATTAAAGGGCACAACAAATGGAATATAGAGAATACAAAAAAGAAATTCATGTTTTCGTATACAGACATGAAAATACGAATTCATGTATTCAGAAACAAATACATCTTTGTACATAAATGGGAAGCCTAAGAAAAGAAAGGTAGATATCCCATATTGGACCAACCGCCTTGCCTGGCTAATGTCTTCCCAGCCTGAAGGATGCACTACTAATAGGCTTGGGAGCCAAGACAGCGATATCTGTAGAGCTCAGGAAGAGATGCTGGGGTCAAGTCTCTGCTGCCATGAGCTTGGGGCTCAGTTCTCAGGCTCTTGGTTAGCCTCTGGTCTTGCCTGTCTTGTTCCAGCCTGTTATGCTTCCTCTTTGGCAGTTAAGTGAATAAGGCAGTAGCTGCCTTCTTTGGACTTGACACTTGACTTGGGTTTATTCCAGAACATTCAGCCCTGGCTGTCTTACAACCTTTATTTGTGCACATCCTCGTATGTATCCTGTTTCCTAGTTTAAGATTTGCCATATCCTTCCTCTGCCACTATTATGCCCTTCTTCCCATCCCCTCTTCTCTCTGCACATTTCCTTCCTTTCTCTCATTCATATATTAGCTAATATTTACTAAGTAATGCTATATCATAGACAACATGGTGATTATGCTATATACATTCTTTTCATCTAATTGTGCACACATCAATAGCATAAGATCAGCTCTATCCTGTGCTAGAGATAGTGAGACTGATGGCTGATACAGCAGGGGGCTGGGAGATGGCTCAGTGGGTAAAGCGCCTGCTGCATAATCCTGACAACCTGAATTTGGATCCCCACAATCCACATAAAAGCAGGTCTGGTGGTGCAAAGCCAGTAACCCCAGCAGTGGGGCAGTGGGGACAGACAGATCCTAGGGGATTGCTGGCCAGCCATTGGAGCCAAAATGGTGACCTTCAGGCTTAGTGAAGAGAGCCTGCCTCAAAAACTACAGTGAATTGCACAAAGGAAGTTATCCCTGGCCTCCACATGCTCATAATCAGGTAAATACACACACACACACACACACACACACACACACACACACACACGTATGCATGTGTGCAACAGAAGTGGGATGCAGACTAAGATGACGTGGACTCACACTTTTATCACTTTGTTATGTAGTCCTCCATCCCTGTAATGGGTACAAAAGTATTTTATTCCTTATATAAAATGCCATAGTATTTATACCCAATCCTTGCACATCCTCCAGAGATCTTTAGATCCTCTCCAAATGATGTCTAATGGCCAATGCAATGGAAATACTGTATAAATCACTGTTATAGCTGTTGAACTTAGGCATGTAGAACTCATGGGGATGGAGGGTCTGCTTGATATATTTTCACACTTATAATACATGCTAACATGCAGTGTCATGAATTTCAGCAAAAAATGCTGCTTTTTAGAGTAACAATAACAAAAAAGAAGAGCTGTGCTTCATTTATTCAAATTGTTTCAACAAATATGTAGTTAGTGTGTAGTTTGGGCCCGGCACAGTGCTGGTGCATAGACAGGTCAGAGTAATCTTCTCACACTGGTAAAATAGTAATAATAGCATTAGTGACAAATAATAACTATGAGAAATTAGTAGATGATACCAGCTACTAGGATGATAGAAAAAGAAATGGAGAGACTCTCCATCTTGCAAACAAAGGCCCAGGGCTCTTAAAAAAAAATGGAGACCTGGGGCTGAAGAGATGGCCCAGCAGTCAAGAGTGAAATGCTACAGAGTCTTGAGGACCCAGCACCCACATAAACAAACCAAGTGTCCCATGCATGCCTGTAACCTTAGTTCATGGGGAGCGGGGACAGTAGGACCTCTGGGGCTTGTCAGAGGAAACACAAGTCCCAGATTCAAGCCTCAGTTTAAAATAAAGACCTTTGAGCAAATACTTAAGGCTGTGACATCTTCCTTTCCCCTTTTGTATGCCCTACTGCTACACAAATTCAGCATGATCTTTCCTTAGGTAGGAGGTGTGAAATACATATCATTTAATGATGACATGACCCATTATTTCTGACTTTTACTTTGAGGCCATTAAAAGAAATATAAACCATTTAAGGACACACAGAGAGATGCTTTCATGCTTCATTTACTCTAGATTGCCTGGGTTGGACTAACTCATAAGTCTTAGAACAGGAAAGCCATTGCCCCACCCTTTCATTTTATAGGTGAGTTTTGAATGACTGGCTAAAAGCCATACTGTGAGCTAGAATTGTAATCGGTGACTAACTTGAAATCTGGTGCCCGCCAGGAAGTATGCTTTAACACCTAATTAGATGACTGGGACAACAGGACAGATGGTCACTTCTTGGTTCCCTGGCTTGGATAGAAATCTCTAGATCATTTGCCATTAAGCATTATAGTCCAGCCATTTAGAATGTGTTGTTGATATTGGCACTGCATTGTCCCTTTGGGGCTTCAGGTAGCCGTGAGATGACTCTGTGTTCCAGTTTCATCTTGGTTGCCACTACAAGATACCTTGACAAAAAGCAGTTTAAGAGAGAATGGAGTTTAGTTCAGTTTATAAATCCAAATTACAGTCTATCATTTCAGGGCAGTTAAGGCAGGAACTTCAAATGGTTGGTCACATCACATCCACAGTCAAGAGCAGAGAGCAAGAAATACATGCATGCTTACTTGCTTGTGCTTAGCTCCAGTTCTCTGCTCTTACACAGCTCAGGATCCTCTCTGCCTAGGGAATGGTGCCACCCATTGTGGGCTGAGTTTTTCCACATAAATTAACTTTAATAATCCACCACATAGAGGACTATGAGCCAACGCAATGTAGACAACCCCTCATTGAAACACTCTCCTCGGATGATCCTATGCTGTGTCAAGTTGATACAACTAAACATCATATAACATTTCTTCAGGGTACTTTTATTTTCGAGTTCGGTGGGGGGAAACATCAGCACATGACCATTGTTTAGACATGTAGATTCTCACCGCACAGGAGTGGCTTGTTCTTCACCTTTCTTAAATTCTCTCCTTGTCATGTGTGTTACTGTAACTTACAAATGTGTTTTGTTGAATACCCCCATATCTTAAAGTGCAGCTATTCTAAGATAATGTGAACATTCCATAAGGTTCACATCTTTAAAATTTTTGAGTTTTTAAATTATTTATCTATTTACAAAAGTTGTGCATCGATCAACATTATCTAATTCCAAAGTATTTTCACCATGCCTCCAATCTACATCCACGAGGAGTCACATCTCAATGCCCCCATCCTCCATGCTGTAGTACCACTAAATCTACTTCCTGATTCTATGGGTTTATCTGAATGTTTCATACCAATGGAATCATATCATTGGTAGCCTTTATATTTAACTTACTCATTTTCAAAATTCATTCAATACTGCATTCTTTTCTATGGGTATGTAATAGTTCATGGTATAGCTATATAATGCCAAATTTTATTCAGCCACTCATCTGCTGATGGATGTTTGGGTTGTTTCTGTCTTTTGACTATGATGATTGATGCTGCTCTGAACATTTGTGTTCAAGTGTGTGTGTGTGTGTGTGTGTGTGTGTGTGTGTGTGTGTGTGAATGTGTGTTTTTAGTTTATTTGAGTATGATCTGGCAACTCTGTGTTTAATCACCTGAGGGCTGCTCCCCCATTTTCCAAGAATCTGACCCATTTTATGTTCCCACCCAGAAGTTCATGAGGGTTCCAACTTCTCCTCACTCTAAGACTTGGTGTTTTCACGTTATTTTCCAATATCTTCTCAATCTGATGACTCTATTTAGTGTTCTTGTCACTTTGACTAAGACCTTCAGTGTAACGGTGAGTTAAAGTGCTGAGTGGGTGTCCTTGCTTTATTATTGACAGTCATCCTTATTTCACCTACTCAGGACAATGCTCACTGAGGAATTTTTTTTTCAGAGATTCCGCATGTCAGATCAAGAGAATCTTTTTTATTCCTAGCTGCCGGTGATGATTGGTCAGTTACTTTTCCTGTATCAATCAATACAGAGATGACCCTGTAGTTTTATCCTTCATTTGATAGTATGTCACATTGGTTCCATATGTTAAGGCATTTTTGCATGCCTGGGATAAGTCTCCTTTGCCTCTGGTGTCTGATCTTTGTATATATTGAGGAATTGGTTTTGCTAGCACTTTGTTGAGGATTTCTGCATCTATATCAGAGTCTTATTGGTCCGCAATGTCCTTTTCTCCTGAAATCCATGTCTTGTTTTCTATCAGGGTAATATTAGCTTCATAAAGTGAGTGATGAAGTGTTCTTTTATTTTTCCGAAGGGCTTAAGAAAGATTAGTGTTAATCCTTCTTCAAATGTTTGACAGCATTCATCCATGAAGCCAGCTGCTCCTGGCTTTCCTTTGCAAGGTTTTTTTTCCCCCCTTCTTTACTTGTAAGTCTATTTGGAAATTTGTGTTTCTCCTTGACTCAGATGTTTTTGAAAGTTGGTAAGTTAAAGACCAGTTTGTCACATGATTTCAGAGTTGCCCTTCACCTCTGCAATAGCTGCTATGGACAGTGTAAACTGCCAGTGTGGTTTCAGTGGGGAAACTGTGAACCTTCAGATCTTTGGAGGCTGGCTCTGCTGGTCCTCATCTTCATGGTTCCATGACGCCAACTCAGTTTCTCCAGCTGTAAAATAGGCTTTCCTACCGTCCTATATTAGTTACTTTTCTATACTGTTGCTGTGACAACAACAACTTGAGGGTTTCTTGGCTAGTTTTTTGTCAACTTGACACAAGCTAGTGTCATTTGAGAAGAAGGAAGCCCAACTGAGAAAGTGCCCCCACCAGATCAGCCTGTGGGCAAGCAAGCCGGTGGGCAAGACTGTGAGGAATTTTCTTGATTAACAATTGGCATGGGATGGCCCAGTTTATTGTGAGCGGGGCAACCCCTGAGAAGGTGGGCCTGAGTTGTAGAAGAAAGCAGGCTGAGCAAGCCACAGGGAGCAAGCCAGTAAGCGGTGATCTTCCATCGTCTCTGCTTCAGTTCCTGCCTTGAGTTCCTGCCTTAGTTTCCCTCAGTGGTCTGTGATATGTAAACCAAATAAACCCTTTCTTCCCCAAATTGCTTTTGGTCATGGTGTTTCATAGCAGTAGAAACCCTAGCTAAAACATAGAGTTTATTTTGTCTCATAGTTCAGGTCAGGAAGCAGTTGATCACGGTTTCGACTTCAGTCAAGAAGGAGAGAGAGAGAGAGAGAGAGAGAGAGAGAGAGAGAGAGAGAGAGAGATGAGTGTGCTGATGCTCAGCTTGTTTTCTCCTTTAAGAAGTTTACATTGATTGATTGATTGATTGATTGATTGATTGATGGGTGTGGAGAGCACATGGAGTTCAGATGATAACTTTCAAGAGTTGGCTCTCTCTTTGTATCCTGTGGGGTGTGGGGATTGACTCAGGTCATCTGTCTTGGCAGTACATATCATCTTGCTGGCCCATTGATGTCGCCTTCTATTTGATCTGGAATTCCTGTTCATGAAGTGGTTGCTCTGCATTCAGAGTGGTTCTTCCCACTTCAGCTAATCTTCTCTGAAATCACTCTCATAGAAGTACTTAGAGGTGTGTCTTGTAGGTTGACTGTAAACAGTGTCAAGTTGACCACTAACTTGACCATCTCAGTCCTCAGGTGTGGAAGGATCCAGGATAATCCATCCTGTGCTTAGCACAGTACCTTCTTACATAAGTGTTTATCCATGTGCTCTGTCAGCATCCAACAAGCACCCACTAGGGGCTGGGATACCCCCAAGACTAGAGCTACAAAGTAGAGGAAAGCCAGAGACTCTGAAAGTTCCATCCTTCTGGGGGTGGGAAGAGGAGAAACCAAAACAGACAGCTCCTGTTGAAGGTCTGAAGGAGAACTCTGCCTTACTCAGTTACCCGAGGGATGGGCTCTGGCACCAGACAGGCAGAGCTCCAGAGAGTTGGAGTGTTACTTATCAGGGCAGGATTACTGGATCTGACTGGTGTGGGACTAAGGGGTGGGGGTGACTTGAGCTGTCTGCCCTCACCCCATTTGCAGTCTAGTTCTTAGGATAATTGTTCAAGACCAGTTTGTCACATGATTTTCTCTCCCTGGAGAAAGTTGAGCTTGAAGCTCTTGACCACTGGTCAGTTCCAAAGACAAGGTAGAGAGAGTGGTCAGGAGCAGGGCTCCATGGGGCTTTCATGCTCAGCAGGGTCTCTTTTCCGCAGACTCAGGAGTCGAAGGTGTCTGTGCCTTCTCTGGCTCACAGTCTTAGGAGGTAGACCATCACATTGGGAACCACTTTGCTTCTCCAGGGAAGAGAATGGAAAGACAAGAAGGATCTAGATTCGAAGGAGACAGATGATGGTCTAGAAAGTGGTCCTCAACCTTCCTAATGCTGTAACCCTTTAGAATTTTAGTTCCTTGTGTTGTGCTGACCCCCAACCACAAACTTACTTATCTTCATTGCTACTTCATGATTGTAATTTTGCTACTGTTATGGAAAAATATCTGTGTTTTCTGATGGTCTTAGGTGATCCTGTGAAAGGGTCATTTGACCCCCCTCCCAGAGGGGTTGCGACCCACAAGTTGAGAATCACTAGTCTGGGCAGAAGCAACTGCCCCATGGGTGTGTTTGGGGATCATAAATATCTCTTTCAGTCTTCTTTTCTCTCCTCCACTCTCCTTGCATGCCATCTTTGTGTGCCTCATGTAGACGCTATCTTCCTCAGAGCTTCGTGAGGCTTGGAGAAGGCAGACAGGCTGTCTCCTCTAGCCTGTAGCTTGTCATAGTCAGTCTTGTATTAGGAAGGTTCCATGAGGCCATTTTCACAGCAGTGTGTAGCTCTTTGAGCAGGCTCCCCTGTCACTACCCTTCCATGGCTCTCCCTCCCATGAGTCTCCCACATTCCCTAGGCAGACCAGCTTTGTTTTCATACCATCTGCACATATATGATTGTATGTGTCTGTAGTGTTTAAGACACACAAACGAGACAAAACTCGTGGTATTGTCTTGCTGAAACCAACTTAACACTCTCTCTAGTTTTAGCCATTTTCCTACAAAGGACATAACTCCATTCTTCATGGTTGAAAAAGGATTTCATTGAGAAGATGCACCACATTCTCCTTAGCCATTCCTCTGTTGAGATGGGATTAGCCTGAAGACTGTTCTGTAACTCAGCTGCTGTGAACAATGCTGCAGTCAATGTGGGTGAGCAAGCATCCCTTCAGCATGTTGACATTCAGTATTTCTTGACAAGAGCTGAGCCCCAAGTCCTTAAGCTCCATGACAGTCCTTCCTCTGTTGGGATGGGATTAGCCTGAAGACTGTCTTTTCTTTGAATATACCTTTCTTCCTGGAATATATGGCTAGACTCTTGTCTACCTAAGGGCAAGCTGAAAATGAGACAATCAAGACTTCTATGTAAACCCACTGTTGGGTGACCTATATCCACTATGGCGACTCAAGGACGCTAGCTGGTATTATTGAAATAGGTTCCCTAGCTTCTGTGCCTGCTGAAACCATTGGATGCATCATATCTTCATTTGCTTCCAGGGAAAGAAATCAAGTGTCTGTCAGGCCCTGGCATGTCTCTGAGCCCCTTGATTTCTGTGTTCCTCTCCTGGTGGTTCCATGTCCAGGGTACTGCCAGCTGGGGGATGGGCGTGCTGTGCGGCACTCAGGCAGTGGTCTGTGAGCCGAGGGAGTCAGTCAATCCTTGATCCCTGTCCCCCATCCTGTTCTTAGGTAATCAGACCATGTCTTCAGATTGAGGACCTCACCCATCATATGACAGGTTATCATGAAGATCTGTTGGTGTGCAGCTTCCTGGCATCCGAACTTTAGATGTTGCTGAATTTGGAGAGAGTTCTCATCAGTGCTGGGCGTGGAGCCCCGGGCTGGGCAGGAAGTGCCTCAACAACCTGAGGCTCATTGTTTCTATGGGGCATCTACAAAGCTGCTGACTTCTGCAGAAGGCCAGAGGTTGATCCCTCACCCCAGGGAGACCTGCAGTGGGGCCGTGTTAGCATACTCCAGCATTCTGGGTTAGCCACGTTAGCTCAGGACTATCAGGCTGAACTGAATGCTACCATTTCCTGGCTCTACAGAACCAGGGTGGCAGAGTGACCGGAGTATCAATTGAGCTGCCCTAGCAGGTTCTTGCTGCTTCCCTCTCTGACCTTGAGTGAGTCATTTGCCCTGCCATGTGCATGAATTCCCCCAAGAACATGCCCTCTGTTTCTAGGCTGAAGGTCCTGTTCATTGCTTCTCCCTGCTCTGGGCTTGAATTGAGTGAATGAATGAGTGAGTGGGTATGTTGAATGACTGAAGGAAGACAAGGCAGTTTGTTGTGTGTTGTACCAGGAAGAGACTTGTGGCCTCTGCAGATTTGTGCCCCAGGCTAACCCTTTATTTCCCCACAGGGAAGCCAGATTCTGTTTTGGCTTGACCAACCCAGACCTCGCATCTGGCCTTCTTCTTCGCCTTCCTCCCTGGACTTTCTTTTGCAGAGCGTCTTCTCTTCAGCCTGGCTGTGGTTTGACCACTGGGGGAGCAGATGAAATCTGCAGGCTTCACTCTTATCAGCACTGGAGTTAAAGGCTGGCTCAGGCTTCTCCTCAGGTATAGGAAGCTGAATTTCTCCATCTCTCCAGGCCAGTGTGCTTGTCTGTGGGAAGGTGAGGTTTTAGGGTAGGTAGGATAGCCTTGGTGATACATGTTAGCCAGTAATAGCTTCTGTTCTGCTATTCCACCCTCCTTTCTCCTCTAGTTGCCCAAAGTCCGTGGTGAAGGAGAAATCAACCTTTGGGTGTTGGATGAGTAAGCAGGGTGACTGACTTCAGAACCTCCAGAAAAACAAAGCCTTACTATTCCAGTATTCCAAGGGGAGTGTCCAATATGTGCCACCTCCTTTGGGAGTGGGATGTGGTGGGAGTGGAGGGCAGCCTAGGCATTTGCCCACACTGCTCACTCACATCTGTACATCTGAGCAGCACCCTGGAGGGAAAAAATGAACATAGAGAGAAAGGAGGGCACCTGAGGTGAATGACCCAGCTCCCATCTTTGATAATGTTTGCTTCTTGCAACATCTGGGTGGGGCCTCCAAAGGCATTGCCATATTTTATTTAGCTCACTCATGAAAGGAAGAGGGTGTGGGTCCTAAGTCTTTCGTCTTCTGGACTGGTATCCTGGATGCTCAGTAAAAATGTGGGTCTCAGGGACATGGCTGCCACACTCCCAGAAAAGGGCTTGTTTTGTCACATGTTCTGCTTCCTCTATTCTCACCTGCCTCCTGTCATGCCCCAGGTATGCACTCCTTTCCCAGAGTGTCCTCCCTCCACCCAGCCACTTCCACACCATCCTTTCACCAAATGCTCCTATCTTCCTTTAAAGACCCAAGCTGACTGGCCCTAGATGCTTTCTCTGACTAGATGACCTACTCAGGTCTCCAAGTCAGATGTGAAGGAGTGTGTGTGTACCTGCCGTGGATGGTCCTGTGTTCATCAACTTTCTAACTAATCTCTTCCTGGGAGAAGCCTTTCTAAGCTGGAGCCTCTTTTCCCACTGTGTGGTTGTTTGAATAGGAAGTGTCCCCCACAGGCTTAGGCCTATGAACATGTGGCCCCCCAGTTAGTGGTGCTGCTTGGGGAGCTTTAGGAGGTAAGGCAGTGTGTCACTGGGGGCATGCTGTGAGAGCATACAGTCTCACTCTACTTCTAGTTCATTCCCCATTTCATGCTTATGGCTGAAGACGTGATCTCTCAGCTTCCTGCCTGGGCCTCCCATTGCTGTGGTTACCTTGTCTCTATGGACTCTCCTTTGGGAACCATAAGCCCAAATGAACTCTTTTATAAGTTGCTTTGCTCTTGGTATTTTATCATAGCAACAGCAAAGTAAATAGTGCATGTTTATAAGTTAGACTAAAGTCTTTTCTTGTTCTTATTGTACTGCATGATTATTTAATGTAGCCATTCACCTATGTATTCTGACTCCCACACAAAGAAAGAGAACATACATATCTTTATCATTATATCCCCAGTGATGAACATAGTTCCAAAGTGCTTAGCGGAGCCTGGTAGATGTGTATTGAATGGTCACCATTTCTGCTTTTCATAGGGAAGGTGCCTACTCCCATTTTCCATACAACCTCTGGGAAATAAAATCTCTTTTCTATAGGTGGTAATGCAGACAGCTTTATCCTCCATGATTCTACAAACAAAAATATTAATTGGTGCATTAGTGGTAGCACATAGGTACAAGGTAATGACCTCTATCAGCTTGGGCACTTTGCTATGACATCTGGCTTTGGGATGGAGATTTGTGGACATGACATCTGGAGATTCTGTGCAATGTGGGGGAAGGAGTGAATTGGTCTACTTCAAAAGCACCATTCATTTGTCCTTACTTTCTTAGCTATGTAATCCTGTCAGTCAAGTTAAACCAAAAAAATGTTGACTGAATCTCCTTTGAGGGGATTTTCAAAAGCAAGCAAGCCTACTATCCAAGTGCACTTAACATCCATTAAAGGAGCCGTAAACGCACATCTGCCTAAGCAATGGTGGAAGACAAAACGTTCTAATTGTCCAGCGAATGCAAGATGTCATGACAAGAGGGCCATTGCCGGGGTAGGGGAGTGACAGAAAGCTCATGTCAGAAGATCCTGAAGGACAAATCTAGCGGAGTCTGAAGAACATTCCTGAGAGACAGCATGGTGTGAGTGATGATAAGGGATCATCAAGAGAAGAAACAGTGAGGACTTACCCTTGGGTGGGAATCATGAAATCAGCATGCCAGGCATCTCGGAACATGCTTCATAAAGACTTCATGGGGTGGAAGAGAGGAAGAGAGAGAGAGAGAGAGAGAGAGAGAGAGAGAGAGAGAGAGAGAGAGCAAAAGAGTAAAAAATGTTTCTAAGCTTCCAGCTCTGATTGGGAAAAAACGTAGTCTTGACCAAGCCAGGGAAGAGGACACTCTCAGTACAGGATGTGAGAGCAGGCCAGAAAACCAAGTACTGCACGTTTGTAAATATTTAGCTAAGATTTTGGAAGAACTCCTTCTCACCTTTTTGTGGTCTGTGTTTGAGACCTGAAGATGTTGGAAAAGGATCAGAAGAGGCTAGAGAGTGCTGTGTCATGTGGTGTGACAGGAAAGGTCTAGGCTTTCAATGGTGGGGAGACTCATGCTTCAGAGGGACTGGGCCAATACTTGCTAGCTCAGGAACACTCAGTTGAATCATAGCATCCCTGGCTATCCCCTAGAATGCCCGTAAGGCTGTCTGTTTTTCAGTTATTTGAATCTCTGCACCAAGCATGCAAAACCCAGCAACTGACTTCCACAGACTCTCCCTCTTACCCGGCCCGGCTCTTACTCTTACTCACCTGGCAGGCCTCTGCTTGCGGCTCTCTCCCTGTGCGATCCTCTCTTTGATCCTTTTTTCTTTTCTTTTCTTTTTTTGGACACCAGTGCCAAGTTCATCTGCATATTTTAACCAGCCAATATTCATATCCTGAGATCTGAGAGATTCATACAGCGTGTGGCCCCAGGCCAGGTACGGATGCTGTTGAGTTTCCTCCATGGCAACCAGTTTCTGAATGCTCTGCCTCCTTTGCTGGTCAGGAAGGTTTTCTGGGACACACTTCTGGCAGAAAGAACATTGCAGGGCGAGATGAAGGCTCCACTTAGTTAAAGCAAACACTCTGCCCAAGAGGTTTTGACTTGCAAAGGGTTTTGATTAGAGCTATATGTGGATTTATGCCTACTTGCAAAGTTAAAATAAATAAAACCCCACGTGCATCCATAGATGCTGAGTCTAACTCTTGGAGTTCAGTGAAATGATGCCGTCCTCTCCTCTCCCCTATCTCCTCCCCTCCGTCTTTTCCACTTCTCTCCCTCTGCCTCCATCTCTTCTGCCCCTTCCTTTCCCTCCTCCCCTCCCGTCCCTTTCGCCTTTCTTTCCCATCTCCCATCCGCTCACCTCCCCACCAGACGCTTTCTTTCCTGCTTCCCAGTTCTCTGTCCCTTTCCCCTTGCGTTCTTTCCTCTCCTCTCACCCCCTTCTCTTCCCTGCTTGCTAGCTCACTCACAGCCCCCCTCCTGCCCTGTCATCTTTCTCTTTTCATACTAGAGATTGAACGAGAGTCTGGTGCATGCCAGGTGAACACTCCATCACTGAGCTGTATGCCCAGCTCTCTTGATTTTTCATTTTAAATATGGGATCTCAGCAAGTTCTCTAAGCTGATCTTGTACCCACTCTCTAGCTTATGTTAGCTTTGAACTTGCGATTTCTCTGCTTCAGTCTCCTGAGTAGTTAAGGCAATAGGCCTATGCCACCAGATCTGGCTTGAGTTGGTCTCTATGTCCCTTTGACACACACACACATATTATTGTTGGTTGCCTGTAGTATTTAGGTACATTTTAGCACTTTCTTACTTTCTAATCCTACAAGATGGTCAAGGCTCTTTCCATATATTTCTGGCCCTTGTCACAGATTCAGCCATTTTTCCAAGTTTCCCTGATACCTTACATAGGACAATAGTATTAGAAAGTACCCATGGGCCTGGTACTTCATGGTTCAGGGGTGTATTGCATCTTGTCTTTCATAGTGGAGTGAGCAGGTGTGTGTGTGTGTGTGTGTGTGTGTGTGTGTGTGTGTGTGTGTGTGTGTGTGTGTATTGCATCTATCTGCATCCACACTTAAGCAAGAATTCCCATTTCTGCATTTAGGAGTTTTTAAACAAGGACTGTGTGACCCCAGCTTTGCCTGGACACAATCCATTCCACAGCAGTGAGGAGTTACCATCGACTGCACTCTGTTTTCCAAAATTCTTCAGGTGACCACTGCTGTTAAGAGAAACTTTAAAGCATTTGAGGAGTCAGGTGAAGACCAAGTGCCAGGCAAGTCCATCCCAGGCTCGGGTACCATTTTGAGATGACAGCAATCCTTTCCCTGCCATGACTAGGGGGCTCTCTAGGAAAGATCTGGAGAAACTGGGCAGATCCTTGGGACCATGCTGAGGTCTTCTCCCTGGGGTTCTGTGCTGCAGACCTGGGGGGGAGGCCAGTTGTCTGTGCATTTGGTCTTCACTTTTGTCCAAATTTTCCTGAAAGTGGTGTGTGTGTGTGTGTGTGTGTGTGTGTGTGTGTGTGTGTGTGTGAATTGTGATTGTAAAATGGAAATAGTGACCTAAGCTCTCTGCACTGCCATTGGCACTCCATAGATGTCACTTGGCACCCGATAGGAGCCAGGTAACCAGGGCCAACTTAGAGCTTGCCTGGAGCCTACAGTTTCAATGGGGGTGGGGGTTAATTAGATCACTGGGTTAATTTCCTTTGGGTGGAAATTTGAAGACTGAGCTTAGGGAAGACCTAGACATTCCCCTGTTACCTTCTGTTTTCTCTAACTCCATGTGGGTTGAATTAGAAATCTTCAAAGGCTCACGGGTTGAACACTTGGCCCCACTGGTGGGGTTATTTTGGGGGATATGAAAATTTAGGAGGTGCAGCCTTGCTGGAGAAAGTATATCACTGAGAGTGGTATTTGGGGGGTTAATAGTCTTACCCTTACTTCCTGTTTTTTGTCTCTGCTTCCTGCTTGTGGTTGAAATGGGATCAATTAGTTCCTATTCCACCACATCTGCTGCCTTGCCATGCATTCCCCACCATGAGGACATTATCCCTCTAGAACCATAAGCTAAAATAAATCTTTTCTCCCTTAGGTTGCTTTTGATCTTGGTATTTCATCACAGCAACAGAACAGTAGCAAACATACCCCCTTGCTCTTATCTGGAGACGCACATGAGCGCACTGTCACTGAATGTGCGCACACACTTCCTGGCTTTTTAGACCAGGCCGAGTTTAAACTTGCATCACTCCCTCATGGTTAAGCCTCCCGAGTCTGCGGATTACAGGTTAAAGCCACCACACCTGGCTTCCTCTTGTCACATTAAACATGCATATGTTGTTTCGAGTGTGATGGTTAGTGCTAAGGAATCTAAAATCTAGAGTCCCCTGGGAGACAGGACTCCCGGCAACCTGTAGTGGATTACCTTGATTATGTTAATTGATGTGGGAAGATTCATCTTAATTGGAGAGGCAGGACCATTCCCTGAGCAGGGATCCTGGACTGTCTAACAAGGAACGCATTCACTCCTGTGTTCTCTGAGTGTGGATGTGGTATGAGCAGCAGTGTGCATTCACTCCTGTGTTCTCTGAGTGTGGATGTGGTATGAGCAGCAGTGTGCATTCACTCCTGTGCTCTCTGAGTGTGGATGTTGTGTGAGCAGCAGTGTGCATTCACTCCTATGTTCTCTGAGTGTGGATGTGGTGTGAGCAGCAGTGTGCATTCACTCCTGTGTTCTCTGAGTGTGGATGTGGTGGGAGCAGCAGTGTGCATTCACTCCTGTGTTCTCTGAGTGTGGATGTGGTGTGAGCAGCAGTATGCATTCACTCCTGTGCTCTCTGAGTGTGGATGTGGTGTGAGAAGCAGTGTGCATTCACTCCTGTGTTCTCTGAGTGTGGATGTGGTGTGAGCAGCAGTATGCATTCACTCCTATGCTCTCTGAGTGTGGATGTGGTGTGAGCAGCAGTGTGCATTCACTCCTGTGCTCTCTGAGTGTGGATGTGGTGTGAGCAGCTGCCGAGAGTTCCTCCTCCTTGTGTTTTCCACCACAGTGGAGTGTACTTGAAAAGTGAGCTAAAAAATCTTTTCTTTAAGGTGCTTAAAAGAAAAAAAACCCCTTAAACATCGTGCACAGGGCTGGAGAGATGGCCCACCATTTAAGAGCACTGGCTGCTCTTCCAGAGGTCTTGAGTTCAATTCCCAGCACCCACATGATGGCTCACAGCCATCTATAACTGTAGTCCCACGGGATCCGGTGCCTTCCTCTGGTGTGCCAATGTACATGCAGACAAAACACCAATAACATAAAGTACATAAACAAATTTTTAAAAAAAACCAAAAAAAACTTTAAAAAGATCACACAGAGAAATGAATCATACTTGAAGTCTATACTGCTCAGTAGATGTCTCAACAGTTAGGACAGACGTTCTGAATCATGGAAACTAACAGTGGAATTTACACTGCCATGCTCTAACATATTTTATGCACTTACCTATCACCAAAAATGAAAAATCTATGACAGCATTAGAACTTGGAAAGCAATTAGTTTCATATCTTCTTTCATAACTGTGGCCATTACCTGTGCTTGGGCCTTCCTCATCCCTTTATATTTGGCCTTTCTTGTTCTCTTTTCTTCATGTTATAGTGTTGTACAATATTATTTTAAGATGTGTTACATTTGTTTATATTGTGGAACATTGGTTTAATGATGTAGAGATGTGTTGCATTCTTTTATGTTGCATTTGCTTAACTCTGTGAAGCTGTGTTACTGTGCCTGTCTAAAACACCTGATGGTCTAATAAAGAGCTGAATGGCCAATAGTGAGGCAGGAGAAAGGATATGTGGGGCTGGCAGGCAGAGAGAATAAACAGGAAGAGAAAGGGGAGAGGGAGATCAAGGAGCAAGAAAAGAAGGGGGCCAGCCACACAGCCAGACATGGAAAAAGAAAGAAAGAATATATATATATAGAAATAGAGAAAGGTAAAAGCCCAGAGGCAAAAGGTAAACTGGGTAAGTTAGAAGAGTTGGCTAGAAACAAGTCAAGCTAAGGCCGGGCATTCATAAGAAAGAATAAGTCCCATGTGTATTTATTTGGGAGTTGGGTGGAGGGCCCGCCAAAGAGTAAAAAAGTACCAACTACATTACACTGTGCCCATATGTACATTTGCTTCACATATATGCATATAGTATTGGCTAGGTTCCTCATATGAGGGAGACTACATGTTTTTTCTTTTGAGATTGTGTGACCTTGCTTAATGTTATACATTCTAAGTCCATCCATTTTCCTGCAATTTTTTAAAAATTTCATTTTTCCATAGAGCTGAATAATGTTCCATTTTATATACATACCAAGTTTTCATTATCCATTCATCTGTTGATTGACATCTAAATTGATTCTGGTTCTTTGCTGTAGCCAATAAAAAAAAAAAGCAAATAACTCTATGGAGGATATGGAGTTCTCTGGGCATATACCCAGGAGTGAAGTAGCTGGATCATATGGCAGCTTTATTTTCAACTTTTGGAGGAATCTCCACACTGATTTCCACAATGGTTGTATTATTGCCCTCCCACCAACAATGAATAGGAGCTTTTCTCTCTTCACATCCTCTCCAATATTTCTTTTTCCTTCTCCCATGCCTTTCCTTCCCTCCTCTCCCCTCCCCTCCCGTTTTCCTTCCTTCCTTCCTTCCTTCCTTCCTTCCTTCCTTCCGTAAGTTGTTTGTTTTTGAGACAGGGTTTCTTTGTGTAGCCCTGGCTCCAGGAACTCTGTAGACCAGGCTGGCCTGGAACTCACAGAGATCCACCAACCTCTGCCTCCTGGGTACTGGGATTAGATGCGTGTGCCACCACCACCCCCTCCAACATTTCTTGTCATACCTGTTGACAATGGCCATCCTGACTGGGGTGAGCTGGTATCTCAACAAGTGAACACTTTTTAAAAAGTTATTGTCCATTTGTTTTTTCCTATCTCCCCACCCTCCCTTCATCTTTCCTTCCTTTTTCCTCCCTGCCTCTCTCTTTCTCCCTCTTCACACCCCACTTCCTGTCTGTCTATTCAGTTCATTTGGTTGTTTGTTGATTGGCAGTTTTACCTCTTTGATATTTAATTTCTGCAATTCTTTGTAAATTCTGGATATTAGCCCCTTGTCTGGAGTGTGGCTGGTACAGATTTTCTCCCATTCTGTGGGCTGTTTATTAACTCTGCAGATTCCTTTGCTCTCTAGAAATTTTTATTTTCATTCAGTCTCATTGGTTGATACTTGGGGTTAGTTCTTATGTTGTTGGTGTTCTATTAAAAAAGATCTTGCTTACTCCAGTATTTTGAAGGGTATCCCATATGCTTTCTTCTAGATGTTTCCGTGTTTTTTTTTTTTTTTTTTTCTGGTTATAAATTAAGGTCTTTGATCAATTTGAATTGATTTTTATAGGAGGCGAAATATACAAATCTAATTTCTCCCTTCTGCAGGCAGAAATACAGTTTTGCCCGCACCGTATGTTGAATACGCTCATCTTTTCTTTCAGTGTATGTTTTTTTTCTTCTTTGTAAAAAATTGAGTTTAGTGTTAGTTGCTTTTGACAGAATTTTATCACACTAGCGACTGAGGCAGCTTCCTCTTCCAAAGCTGAAATAAACTCCTCTCTCCTCTCAGTTGCAACAGAAACGAAACTAGAAAAGGATGGAATCCTTGTCTGTGGAGAAAGGCTGCCGGGGAAGGTAGCTGTGGTGAGCCAACCCTACCTAGACTTTGCCAATCACTCCATGAGTGTTAAGGAGTAGGAAGACGGAACTACAACTCCCAAGATACCACTCTGCCACTCTATCTCTTTGCCCCACCCTCTGACCACGCCCCTCGCAGTCCTTCTATATAAAAAGGCGGAGCGTTCCTCCGGTGTGCAGAGCAGTGGTGACGCAGGAGTCTCCTGGTTTTCATCGCTTTGGTGTGGACACTGCGTCTGGGCGCCTCCAGGGTTTTCCTGCCTAGCGAGCGTGCCACCCGATCATCGTGGACTTACAAACCCGAGGCCTCGATGGGACATTCTGGATTCTCCAGAGAGATTTTTCCTAGCGCGGATTTTGTGTTTGCGCTGGCGTTGCTCACAGAAGAAAGGCTCAGAGCTGTGGGAGGACGCAGGATGCGCGGTCAGAGTTCTCCGTGGCCCTTGCCCGCAGCTCTTGGTGCCGGTCCGCTCCCGGGAACCACGCTGCAGCTGCCCGGGAGTCCGCAACCCACGCGGGTCACTGGAGGGCAGGCGGCGCTTTGGCTTTGGGTGCTGGATGGACAGGGGAGAAAGGGGTGGGGGCGCCGGATCTCCTAACATGGATTACTTGGTGCTTGTCAACTGGATTTAAAAGACCCACGACCTCGTTCCCATCATTTACGGATTGTCTTTGCACCTCCCAGCTTCTTTCCTACCTGGAGGTAAGTTTTACTGCGGTGCGGTTGTGGATTTGATTTGCCTACTCCTCCCCTTGCGTTGCTCTGAGGTTTCAAGATTGGAATTTTTGTTCTAGTTGACCTCTTGGGGGTCATTTTAGCAATTCTTTTGCCTTCAGGTGGAACCTACCAGCTTAAATCTCTGTAGGCAGCGGCCGTTCTCGGTTATCGTCCTTCAGCCTCAGGCGTGGTTAAGCCCTTGGTTATCCAGCGTGCGCGCGCGGAGACAGAGACTTAGCAGAGGACGTGCCTGCCTTCTTGGCACTTTCCTTTTCTCGGATGGTCCTTCGAGACTCCTTGCTTTGCGGGCCAGGCCTATTGCATGCTGCGGGTTTCAGGGGCGCAGCGTTTGAAGAGGCCACGGGGGTGGGTGGGTAGCAGTGGGGGAGCTTGGTGGATACCGCATTATTTGGGAGATTGGGCTGCTGTGGAGCTGTTGAAGCGTTGATATTGGCCACCCTGAGAGCATGCTTTCTGAATGGAAAGACAGATGCATTTGGTTCAGTGTGTACACCCGCTGCCCTCGGCCTTCTTTTTGTGCAGCTTGGATCATGAAGAGGACTTTGGCTTAGGTCTTGAGACATAATTGTAAATGAAATGAATCTATCTATACCCAATAACTTTCTCCCCTCCTTGTCCGTTTGTGATTGTGTTGTTGTGGGGACTTTGGTACCTGTCACCATATAGTCCGAGAGTAGGTGTTTGTTGAATGAATGACTGAGCTACCCCACCCTAAATAACAGCAGGTTCCTCTGTTTCTCTCTCTGGCTCTCACCCTTAATTCCAGAACCTTTTCCCTGGAGGTGGTTTCCGGGTGACACTTTCCCAGATATGGGATTCCCTCCCCCCCCCCCTCCCCCGTCTTTGGCCTTTCTTTTGGAACTTGTATATGGTGACCTATTTCCTACCCAGAACTCTCTCCAACATAGAAAGCTACAAAGCCAGGAATTGACTTTGGTAAGTGCCCAGGGGTCATGAGCTCCCAGTCAGCACCTGCTCCGGAAGGGAGTGCTAGGTGGCACAGGAAAAACACAACATTGTTTTAGAAAGAGGAATTTCGTTGGGGTCCTGCTGCCTTTGGCTCCATCCAGATCCTTGCATACTGCCCAAGGATGGTTCCCCAGTGCCATCCTTCCCCCTGCCCGGTTCTCTGCCTCAGTCTGACCCTAGGAGAGGCACTTTGGAAACTTCTTCGATGACCCAGGAGCCACAGCGTACCTCTTCCCCACCCATTCTCCCCTTCTCTGTATTACAGGAAACTACAGAAAACAATTGGCAGAAAAACATCCAGTTACCACAGTGCTGGGAACTGCACACGGTTCCCACTGCTGTACCCTGCAGTATTCATAACTTTGTTTCCTGCTCGTGTGCCCCCCCCCCCAAAAAAAAACAACTCAATAGCACTACTATAATCTCCTGCAACCACTTGCTTGGTAATCTAGCCCACTGTTGGATGCTCAGGTATTTCCATACTTAACACAAAATGGTCTTGCGTTGAGAGGGTCCCTTAGTACGTAAGTCTTTCTTTGCATTTGGGAAGATGTTCCTTGAGAAGTGTCTAGAAGTTGTCCTCTTTAAGTTGGCCGGTTGGACATTAGAAGAGTATTCAAATGGAAGACATTTCGGAGAGGGCTTGGAGGCAAAGGGTGCCACCCTTCTTTTGCACAGCTTTTCTTTCAGGGAGGGGACACAGAGGCACAGGGCTAAAATCTAAAAAGGCAGCAGAGTGGAAGCTAGGCTTGCTGCATTCCGAGGAGTCGGTCAACACAGCCAGGGCAGGGCAGTTGAAATTCTCCTGAGAACTAGGGTGTCAGTTGCTTTGGCGGCACCAGATCCATGTGTGTTAGGCAGCAAGATTTAAAATGAACTTTTGAATTCAGCACGGACCTAGATTTGTAGGAAAGTTGCAAATACAGCCCCGCCTGCCTCCTTTCCCCACATCTGTTAACATCTGGCACGCACCACGGTGCAGCCATCAGGCACTAGGATGCCAACAAGGGTCCAGGGCTTCTGACTCCTTCACCGGCCCTGTGCGGATCCCTCTCAGTTATCCCACAGATGTTCCCCCTTGGGGCCAGGATCTCATCCTAAGTTGCACAAAGCCATCTTGTAAAAAAATGGAGACCGAGGGGGCATAACAGGTGGGCCTGTTCCGAGGAGGCCTGAAATTCAGAGGTCCCCTCCACCTCCTATCCACGTCCACTCACCCAACTTGTCTGACAGCTATTGAACAGGATCAGAACCCAAGGACCTCTTGGGAGGCCCTGGCCCAAAATGGAAGAATCATCTCTCCGTCCCTCGCTCCACCAAACTTCCACCAGGCTTGTTGTTGAGTGAAAATTGGGTTATTACCAGATCTGTCCCAACATGTTTCTGGAGGCAGGAGACGGATAACATCCGGTGTGCGTGAGAGGAGCTGCTGAGCAACCTACTCCATGGTTGAGAAGAACGTGGTGTAGCGCTTGCGCAGGTGACTCACAACACAGGAGTGGCAGGTGTGTCAGGTCCCCGGCTGCAAACCTAGCTGTGGCTACATTTCCTGGTCACCCAGGCAGAGCTAAAGGCAGCCTTGTTCCCACCTGTGAATGGATTGAGAGAGTTCTGGGTTCCGTCTTTCCGTAAAAGAGTTCTTTTTGGTGTGATGGGAGCCAGCATGAAGGACTTTGAGGTTTGGGGGTGAGGGGAGCCAACGTGAAGGACTGACCAAAGGCCTTCACATACAAGAATGTATATGAGGAGAACGTTGACTCTTGACCAGCTCTGAAGCCAGACCAAGGTCTCTTTCTCTTCCTCCAGAAAGCTCCCCTCCCTCAGCTTGCTTGCCACACTGATCTGCACCATCCAGACAGAGACTCCATGGGTCTAAGCCTTGGACCCACAATGTGCGTAGATGAGGGCTGCCTGCTTCCAGCCTCACTCAGCTGTTTCCAGCATGGGGTGGCAGACTGCACAGAGCACAGATGATGTTGGTGTGAGGTCCCTTCAGCCTCCCAAGAACACACTTTGAGATCTGGCTACCCAGACTTGGCTTTTCTATGAACACTCTGAACCTCCACATCACCTGCTGTGTTTGATTGATTGGGTTTTGGAGCTAGGGTCTCACTCTATTGCCCAGGCAGGACTTGACCTTGAAACAATCCTCCTGCCTGCCTTTCCCAGGTGCTTAAAGATGTGAGCCAGCACACCCAGTTTCCCTTCAATTTGTAATCTGGGAAATCTCCAATCTGTAGTCAGTCACTCTTAATCCTCACTAGCCTACTCCAGTGAGGGTCGTGTTAGCGGAGAGGGGCTGGGGTCTTGTGACTGAACAGCCTTGGGATGGACCCTGGCTCTCCATACCTGCTTTGTCTCTCTCTTTGGGGACTCATCCTTGAGCTCCACCCTCACCCCACCCAAGTAGCCACAGCTCTTCCTGGATCTACCTGGGTCCGGTTCAGACTGTCCCCTGGCCTTCCACACTCTGCCTTCAGATTGTGGCTCGCTTGAGAATGGTTGGCTTGGAGAACTTGCTTAGCAATGTCCTCACTTCTCCTGACTTAGTTCCGTTTTGATTTGTCTGGGGCTCAGGAGGCAGCTTGGTAGCCTGCCTTTCTAATACGCTCCCCAGGCTATTGTACTGGAGATGCTCGAAGAGATGGGCCTCCTGATTCTTGGCCAGCTAAAACCCAAACCCAGCCTCTCCCCTGCTGAAGCTTCCTGGCCATAAAGTCCACTTGCTCTGCCTCCTCCAGGTAGCCTCTGTGGCTTCCCTTCACTTACTCCAGACTCACTTGTTTGTGTCATTGGTTGGTACACATTTTTTACGGAGACCTCTCAAATTCAGGTGTCTTTTGTCCTTAGTGAGACAATTGTGCTGTGGTAACAAAGGGAGTGCTTCTGTGGGCTGTAGGAATGTATTAGATCTTCAGTCTGTCCTTCTCCCATATGTGAGGCCCTAGAAACTTGGAAGGTGACCCTAACTAGGCAACTTTGCATGGGCGTGCACACTGACCACTGTGACCTCTGGTTATGAACACACCATCCTAGTCAACATTAGTATCCTCATGGAACCAGTGACATCTTCCATATCAAATTGTTCTTTTGATGCTGGGACAGTCCTTGCTAGTGTAGCCCAGGCTGGCCTTGAGTGCTGAGATTGCGTGCATGAGCCCCCATACCCAGCTAGCAGCCCCAACTCCCACTCTGATCGAACAAGAGGAGGGGGTTTGACCCCCTTATGAATTTTTTCCCCTTCACTTAGGCCACTGGCTAAGCACATCATGTTCAGAATCCCTCAAGCTCCTTTGCTTTCTAGACTGAGTTTGTGATGCGTCAGCGGCAGGGATGGGGGTGTGTGGGGGGGGGGTGGGTGTGTGGGGGGGTCCTATACAATGCCATTCCTGTTTGAGTCTATGAAAGCCCCAAGGCCCAGAGGAATCCTTCAACCTACAGGAATGCTGAAGTAACAAGTTTCCATCCGAGAATTCTTTCTGTGCCGTGAATCATCACCTCCTTCCTTATTTGGTTTGTGGCGACAGGTTTTTGCATAGAAATCTTGAAGCCAGGTGCCTTTGTCTGTGGTTAGAGAGAAGTGACTAGGTTTGGGGGAAACGTGCAAGGGGGCTGCGGTTCTGCAACCCTAGAAACTAATCAAACTGCTTCCGTCCGTGACCCCACCCAGCCCACAGCTTAGAAGGAGCTAATCGTCAGCATCTTTTGCATCCATTTATTTTGCCTGACAAGTGGGTCCCTGACCTCATTTAATGAGATTAGTTTCTTTTCCTTTGCTTTACCTGGACTGAGAAGCCTGGGTAGGTAAGGATGGGAAGGCTAACCTTGTCTACCCTCCAGTTCCATCTGGCATGCTCTGTGAGCCATCTATTGAGCATTCCCTTCCCCTAAGTGTGGACGTATTTCCAGTCACACCCCCGTAGGCTTCTTCCCTCCGTTAGGCTCCCAGTGCCTGTGGATGCTTTTTGAGATACTGGTGCTGGACCTTGGTTCCTCTGCCCGTGGCCTCTCATGGTCTTTGGTGCTGGTGGGAAGCCAACTTGAAGATGTGACACTCTTCCATTGAGGAGGGGACCTGCCCTGGTGTCGGAGAGGTTGGCTTTTGGAGGTTTCTTCTGTATTTGGAAGGCACTCACTATTAGGTGACAATCATTGTGTCTGCAGTTGTGACTTAACTCAGGAAAAAATATCCAGCCATTATTGTGATAAAATATGCACAAGGAAAAAATGACCGTCCTTGTCATTTTTCTGGGTACAGTTGTGGCCTTTCATCTTGTCATTATGCAACTGTCCCCTCCCTCTGCAGATTGCATTTGTCCAGAGACTCCATATTCACGAAGCAGGTAACTTCCTACTTCCTGTCTTCCTGGCCCTCCTATCCTATCTGTGGCTTTGACTCTTTAGGGACATGGTAGGTACAGTCCCATGCTAGTCACTTAGATGATGTCCTCAAGTTCATCCTTGCTATAATAACATGTATACATTGCTTTCCTTCTCGGCTCCCAATGTCACCTCACTCTGCTTAGGCAGATATCCGCCTTTTCGCCACCGTGAATAACGCTGTTATGATTCTGGCTGTGTAGATATTCATCTTGGTTCCCGAGTCAGTCCTTCGAGTCTGTAAGCAAAAGTGGAATTACTGGATCGTGTCGTGATTTCATGTTTAAATTGTGTTTTCCAAGATCTCCCCTGCAGCTGCATCCTTCAGGCGTAGCTGGTGACAGTGCACACTTTCCTGCCCACACTTGTATTCCCCTTTCTCATTCCCTCCCTCCCTCCCTCCCTCCCTCCCTTCCTCCCTCCCTCCCATGCTCTGGGCCTTTAGCCTTGAGGAAGTATCCTCCATTAAGAGCTGACTTCCCTAAGGAGCCCAGGGACGGCAGAGTTGCCAGGGGTAGCCCCCGGCTCTTAGGGCACTGCAATTGTCCCTCTCTAATGGAGAAGGTAGGTGGCCTTGTGTACTCCTGAGGTCCTATTAGAGCTGGCTTTCCAGTGCTTTTGTGCCCAGGTCCCATCTGACACACCACCGGCCTGGTGACACAGTCAGGTGTCATCACATCTGACAGAGAAGAGCCTTCAGGCACAGAAAGTGCAGCCAGGGCCTTTGGCCTAGACCCAGCAGAACTCACCCATTGATCCGAACCCCTAACCCGGCAAATGTGGGCAAGGGAGGTGTTTTCAAAGCATTTGTTGTGGAGATGTGGGGTTAGGAGGGTAGATATTCATCTCACTCTTTGAGGGGAGGCGAGACTCTGGGGTGAATCCTCTCTCCCTGCTTGTCCTACAGCCTCCTCACATTTTCACGTAGGAGCATTGCTGCAAGTGAGCGTCAGAGTTTGTGGTAGATCCTGTGGAGAGCCAGGATCATGGCTGGGTTCAGGTGGCCCCATTTCTTCTAGTGTTTTCTGATGGGAGCCCCGAAGATTCCATCTGTTCTGGGTTGTGACTGGATGTCCCACACCTGCGTCCCTCCTCCAGGTGGGATCAGGCGTCTTCAGTGAGTACCATTGTTAGTACGAGGGACAGTAGGGGACAGGCTGTGCTTATTTGCTGGGCTTTTAGCTCTCTGTGCCTTCCTCCCTTGTGGTGAGGGGGAGGGAGGGACATGGCCTTGTGCCCTTGGGGCCACCGTAGATGCCGTTCTTTGCCATTTAAAGTTTTTAAACATGTTTCTTTTCACTTTTAGAATTAAGCATCCAGAATTAGGAGCTGCTTCCCTGAAGCTGCTTGGTGTGATGGAAGTAGCCAGCCCATGCCTCAGGGTTTACTTCCCTGAGCAGGGGAGCAGATGGCTCCCTATGACCTCTTCCAAGGGTGAACTCTGCCCATGACCTCTCCTTTAGGCTGTACTTGTTTAGACATTCAGCTGAATCTCAGGGAACCTGTGGTTGCTGGCAAGCCCACCTGGGAGTTCGGTTTTTGGAGTTTTAATTAGATTTCTAAGTGGAAACCAGGGATGTGGTTAACCAGAGACCTGAGCTGGTCCTGGCTTCTCACTCCACCCTGACCACCAGGCTGTTTGGGCCTTTCCAGGGTTGGGTGTTCTCATTACTGAAGTACCTTTCCTGTATCCTGGCCCTCCCTTCTCTTCATTGTTGTGGGGGAATCTGGCTCCTCATGTCTTTTTCCAAACCCTTTCTCTAGGCCCTCGTCTCCACAACAACGTGTCTGCTTATAGGTTACAGTTTGGAAAAGATGTACCTGTGGCTGCATGTGTGGTTCACTGGTCACACTGGCTATTTGATGGTGTCACTTGAACTTGTTAGCCAGACTCAGCCTACGCCCTTGAACTGTATCGTGTTGTGAGTCAGTCCATTACCCCTTTCCGGAAGGTATCAATGCCAATCATCAGGGTCCTAACAAGAAGAAGCATGAGCTAGCCTCTAGTCCTGCCCAGAGGTTAACTTCGTTTCATTTCCATGAATCCCCACATTCTTGGGGCTCTTTGAGGAATATTCATCCGGTTTTTATCTTTGGGGATGGAGCCGTGGTTCAACACAGTGCCCTGCCCACCCCACCCCCATCATTTATATGGCTCTATCAGTTTTGCTAGGCCTCTGGGCTCAAGTCCTCATCTATAAAGGGAGTGTGTTTACCTTGGTAACTGGCTTTGAGTTGCAGGTTTCAGAGAAACTGGCTTGACCCAGCTTAAAACAACCCTAGGTTTCGAATAACTGAGGGGCTTGGGGGCTATGCTTTGGGGGTTTTTACTGGTTTCCTTCCCCCTGATTCTTTACATCATCTGTAGCCACCTTCCTTCTTAAGTTTGCCTCCTACGATTCTGAAAATGGAAGCACAGCTCCTAGGAAGCAGAGAGAGATGTGGGCTGATGCCCTTCAACCCTTGATGTGAATAACTTGGGCAACTGGGCTCACCTGAGTGTGTGTTTCCTTTTGGGCAAGGAGCTCGGGTTTGCTTGTTGTGAGCCTGGTGCCTAAGCGGGTTCTGGGGCATGCTGATGCCCATGGAAAGCTATCAAAAGGACATGCATGGCCTAATCACACCTTCCTCTTTTGCCTCCCTGTTTTTGTTGTTGTTTTCTTATTAGCCCTCTCTCCCTGTACCCAGGTCAATCCTCAGACCTCCAGCAGAGTTTTCTCTGGCTTCGTCCTGCCCAGGCATTGTTCACCATCTTTCAGGTTCTAATGTGCCTTGTATTTCACCTCCCCAGCCCAGCAGCGTCGAGTGTAGTGATTAAACTGAGAGTCTGTTTTTGTGTGAAGACATTGCCATGCTCCACCATGGAGCCAGGAGTTTGGCTTGGGTTGCTAAATCCAGACCCATCGTGGGTTGCTTGTGACTGGCTTCCTGTTCCTCCACACAATTGTCATAGAGTAGCAACCCGATGCTGTGAATGGCACCTCTTACCTGGGATTTCTTCAAAGAAAAGAAACCAGTTCCCTAACTCAGAGCATCCTCAGGCTATTATTCCCCATGTCCCTCCAGGGAGACGCATTCTGTGCTTTTCTGGCATTCACAGCCCGATGCCAGGAGCTGGGGGCAATGGATTTGGGCAGACTTCTTGCCAGACTCGTGTGTTTGGCAGCCTGCAGGAAAGGCGAGAGCCCAGGGAAGCCAGACATGGAGTCTGTGCGGGCAGGAGTCGCTGCACAAGTGGCTGTATTGAGGTGGCTCTTTTTGTTCACACATTCATGTGCCAGCTTGGAAGAGATCTCCCGGGTGCTCTGAGTGAGAGAGGTAGCTTTGATCTCCAGTCTGTGGAGCTGGGGCGAGGGGGGGTTGCGGGGTGGGATGGGGTGAGGGGGGAGATACTCGGTATTGCTTGCTTTGTCTGCTTACCTACTCTACAGGTAGGCTTTGAGGAACTATGACTCATGCTCATGGGTTGTGTGAACCCTTGAAGAAAGTTATGCAGCCCTGGCAGGTGTGGCCAGCTGTCCTTACTTACCACGGTGTGGGGAGGAGGGAAGACATCTCACCCTCACGGATAGGTTCTTTCTGTCTTGAGTAGGCTTGCTTTGTTAGGGAGTGGAGGGGAGAGGAAGGGGTAATTCTTATGTGTTGAAGGGGTCCAGGAGGAAAGCAAGTTACCATTGCTGGGGTTGATCCATTTATTTACCAGATGAGGAAATTGAGGCTGGCTCCTGGAGCTGACATCACTCATCTGGAGTCACCAAAATGGTCAGGGACGAAGCCTCGAGCTGAAAACGGTGTGTTTCCTTTGGGAAGTTCTAGAAGTCACAGATCAAATGGGTTGCATGGTGAGTGTATGGCTGTCCTTTGTCCTTTACCTCTGTCTCCCAGAAAGCTACAGTCTAGAACCTTCTTCCCTTCTCCATCTCAGGGTTCCCTGGAAGTAGACTCTCTCCTCTGTAGATGAGACAGTGTGGCCAGCATCATTAGTAATTAGTACCCAAACTGCAAGGTTCTTTACTAGAGTCTGCCGCCTAAGGAACTCTCATCCAACAGCCTAGAGGTTCAGGCATTCCCCTCACTACTGCTCCTTCCATTTGCTACCCTCATATCCCTCCCTGGCGACATCAGATTTGGTGAACTATCAGCAAATGCATAGCATTTCCCAGCTCTTGGAGTCCGGACTGGATGTAGACAGGTCTGTCTTCAGAACTAGTACCTTCCCCCAATGCTTCCCCCTGTCGCTGTTTGCCTTAGATGGTGCACATACCCAAAAGCATGCCTCAGTGTCATGAATTTCACTGTGGAAATCCCAGGAATGATGTGGAAGCCCTGGGTTTGTTGAGTTGAACTTCTATCCCTTTTGGCATTTGTAATAGTTGGCATTTAGAGCGGTGATCCTGGGAGCAGGGAGGGATGTCCCAGCATCCTCAATTACGAAGGCTTGTGAGGATGGGTTGTATGTTGCCATGGGATGATGAGAGAGCAGATGGGTCCATTGTCAATGGCTTCTCATACTCCGTTCACTGGGACAGTGTTGTGCTGTTTATCCTGGAACTCAAAGCTTAACTTGCAGGGCAGATCCATTGCTGGGCTCTCTCTTTGGATGCTATGCCTGGAACTAAGGAGAGCTATCTAGCTTCACCTTCTGATGAAGTGCTGAGACGTCCTCCCTCATCTGAGATGCACTCCATCCTGCCAATGTGCACCAGGTCTTTTGCACAGAGTACTCTTTAACTGACAGGATTGGGAGGATGGAGGAGAGAAGCCCCGGTGCGACCTTGAGGTTGACAATGTGCATCATTCATTGGAGTAGGTGCACTTAAATCCTTCCTTCTACTTATTAAAAATATTTAGCTTGTGGTGTACACACACACACACACACACACACACACACACACACACACACACACACACACACGAGGTCAGAGGATAACTTTCAGGAGTCTCCCCTCCTTCCACCTTGCTTTTGAGGCAGGACCTCTCTTGTCTCTGCTCACCACTGCTTGTGTGAGCTTCTGTCTCATCTTCCTGTCTCTGTACCCCATCTCACTGTAGTAGTGTTGGGGTGATAGATGTGCACCACAGCATCCGGCTTTTTAAGTGGGTCCTAGGAATCAAACTCTAGTTCCCAGGCTTGATAAGCTCCTGCTTTTACCAGGGAACCATCTCCCCGACACCCCCACCCACCCAACTGAACCATAACCCCAACACCCCCTAGATTAACCATCTCCCCAACACTCCCACCCAGCTGAACCATCTCTCCAACACCCCAGCTGAACCAGATCCCCAACACCCCCAGCTGAACCAGATCCCCAAAAACCCCCAGATGAACCATCTCCCCAACACTTCCCAGATGAACTATCTCCCTAATACCACCTGACCCAACTGAACATCTCCCCAACACCCCCAGTGAACAAGCTCCCCAACATGTCCTCCCTGCCCCAACCTTAAAGCCTGGGATTTGAAAAAGTAATCTCCACGCTTCTATCTGTTTAGACTGAGGTCCTTCTGTGCTCTTGTGTGGTTGGATTGAACTGGAGAAGAAAGTTTCCATTTTCTAACTAGAAGGCCCAATTCCCTTTGGGGTTTTTCTCTAGGAAGTGTAAAATGTGGGCTGTGGTTTCCATGGGCTTATGTGAGATGACTTCCATAAAGGCAGCGCGTAGACTACTGTATGTGAGGTGGGTAGGATGACTAGCCAGCCTAGGAATGTGTTGGCTTGAGCGGCAGGGGTGAGATGTGGGGAGAGGAGACTATGTAGTAGCCTCTAGCTCTTACATCCTTGGGTCTCTCCTAGGTTCCATCTGCTGGGCTTGTTTTCTGCCTACTATACCCCTGGTCTCTCCTGGACAGTGTCTTCCTCCTCCCTTTGGTCCTCTCCCATTGCACTCGGTGATTCTCAGCAGTAAGGTGAACTAGGCCTATATTTTCATCCAAGGAACAGAATGAACTTCAAGCACAGCTTCAGTACTCACTGTATTTTTGCCAGGTTTTCTTCTGTTCCCAGTATCTCTCTTCTTGAGCTTCTGAGGTGCTGTTGTTTGGTAGCCCTGTGTACCACCACCACCATCTCATAAGCATTGGCTCCTCTCTTCTGTGGAAGCCTGGGAGCATGTTCTCTGATTGGACTGCTAGTCCAATGCCAACCTCAGGTCAACCTAAATCTCTTCAAGTTAACCAGTAGGTAAGAGGCCCACGGTGTTCTCATGTGGGGCTGGTGTCTGGTTGTGGCTAAGGTGGGAACTGGGATGGGGGTGGGGTGGGGGGTGGGGAGGATGGGGCGTGGGAGTGTTCTAGATCCTCATCCTAATGCAAAAGCGGCTCCATTGTGCTTTCCAAACGTGTTACTGGTCTCTGTGGGGTGATCCCAGGCTCATCAGGCTTCTGTCTCCCATGTTTGTTTCTATCCACAAAGTCCTGGTCAGTCCTAGTCACACCCTTTTCACTTGTGAGGCTTGTGACACATCACAGCACACGTGAGGGTCCCATTATCTTCTCTGGTGACTCTCTGCCTCGTTGGTTAGTGTGATGACGACATCTCTGAAGCAGGTGGCCACGAACAAGGCAGGGAAGGAGGGAGGGTTGCTGGGGGTCTTCCGAGTTAAAAGACCACTGCTAGCCATCCCAGGGAGACCCCTCACTTCTTTGGAGATGGGCACAGTCAAATACATGGAGTAAAAGGCAGCCTCAGCTGACAGTCTTTCTAAAATATCTGTGGTGGTCTGGGATGGCTTTTTAAAAAAAATGGCGACCTTGTACCAAATAAGCAATTGGGAAGCACAGCGATGGCTGTCCCCTAAGATTTGGCAGAACACTGTTTGGGGGGTACCGTGTCCACCCCTTTCCTGGGGGGGATATTTGGACTCTCAGGCCTTTGAAGGATGGATGTTTAGGACAAGGAAACCAAGATCCTCCTCCTGGTAAGAAAGATTCTTTCTGGTGTGCTGGTCTCACATCCTGGATTTGGGAGGCAGATCTTGCGCTGACGGGAGACCCAGATGCCAGTAGAATTCTGCTCTGTGGGGGCTGTTAAGGCCCAGCCATTCAGTTGCTCCTGAGGCATAGAGAGGCCTTGTTACAGCCTGGATTGTTCTGGCCATGAGAAGTACTGCCACCGCCCCCCTCCTTTTCCTCTAACTTCCCTCCCCTCCCCTTAGGAAAAAAATCCCCCCCTCTTCAGCATCCCTGTCTTTAAGAATTCCCTCCATTGTAGCCCTGGGACAGAGACCCTTCTGTGAGCGTGCTGGAGGCCTGTCCTGGGGACACCCCGCCCCCCCTATTAAAAGACCATTGGAACAAGCTCCCCATTCTCCTCTGGAGAGGGTCCCTCTGTCCCAGGCCAAGGGACTCTTAAGGGAACGCTTATCCTGGGACATTCAGTTTACAAAGACTCCTGCAATGTCAGATAAACTCACTCAGCCAGCATGGGGAGGGGACAGGAGGAGGACAAAACCCCCTTTATTTTCACCCCTGCAGGGAGACCAATAAAGACTTTGTGCTGGAGAGAGCTGGGGTCTGAGCAAACAGAAGAAGGGGTCTGCACGGGCTTTGATGGGAAGAGCTGGGTGGGTCATTATCATTGCCGTTTGGGGCCGGCTTGGCATGGGATGGTCAATTGCAGCTTTCTCATCAGGTATCTGATCCTGATCCTAAAGTGCTCCCTCCCCCCTCTCTTGGAAACCAAAAAGACCTTTGGCAAGTTGTCCTTGCTGGTCGGGAAGAGGGGAGAAATCCCTAGGTGGGGTGGTTTTATTTTGATTTTTCCCCCCTATTATTTGGATAGGGAAAACCTCCCAGTTCAGTAGACTGGCCACCAGCTGTGTGTGTATTTTAGAAGATTCATGGCCTTGGGGACTTTGGGTAGCTCAGTATTGGTGTGGGTGACCATCTATGAGTGGTGTGTGTGTGTGTGTGTGTGTGTGTGTGTGTGTGTGTGTGTCCCCTGTCCCTCACTATTTGGAGTAGACTTGACTGTGTTATGGCACAGTGATTTCCCTCAGTTATGTAAACCAAAAAGTCCTACACCTAGCCGTTTTTGAGAGAAGGGAATCCAATGAATGTTGTTGAACATCATCTACGGAGAGCAATGGGTCCTGTGAGCAGCTTACTAAATCTTCCATCATTGATGAGATAGTCACATCTCAGACATGTGCCTGGCGAGACTCTGAAAGGGAAATTGCCTTGCCCTGAGTTACTTCCTGAGGCTTAAGGTTCAAGCTCTGATGATTTTGGGTGTGTGTGTGTGTGTGTGTGTGTGTGTGTGTGTGTGTGTGAGAGAGAGAGAGAGAGAGAGAGAGAGAGAGAGAGAGAGAGAGAGAGAGAGAGAGAGGTGTGCACAGGCATTCACTGAAGAGCTAGTGATTTCACCAAACAGCCAGTAACAACTGTCTGGGGTGTGATGGGTCTGAAAAGATGAACATCATAACAAAATGGTGGTATCGCTAGGCCCACGTCTTCCGGGAGCTGGGACTTCTTGGGCTTTACCCATGGCCTCTCCGATGCTTCCCGGCCTCTGCTTCAGACACTAGCTGAGCACTGGCCTCTTAGGGTCAAGAAAGTGAAGGTGTGTGTCCAGATGGTCTTATCTCTGGAGGGCTCAGCATGGTGACGGCATGGTAGAGAGAGAGGCTTGAGCCAGCTCAGACCACTGGGAGGGAGGGTCCTGGCTTCCTTGGCATACAAGCGGGATTTAGGAACCTTGCTATCATATTCTGGCCATGAGGACCCCTCCCTGCCAACATTTCTAGAGAGAAGATTCCTCACCCCTCACCTGGGAGGGTCTCTCTCTCTCTCTCTCTCTTTCTCTCTCTCTGATTGTCTATTTCTGTTTTTTTTTTCTCAAGAGGCATGGTAGGCCCTGAAGTTGGTATGTGTAAGTATACATATGTATATATATTATACATATGCATATATGTGTGCATTTTCGTGTACGTGTGTGCGTGCGTGCATGTGTGTGTGTGTGTGTGTGTGTGTGTGTGTGTGTGTGTGTATGTGTGTGTGTGTGTGTGTGTTGGACTAAGTGCTGCAGAGACAAGAGGCTCTTGAGCCCTGAGCTGTATGCCTCTGCTCTTCCTTTCCTACCCCAGGAGGAGGCAAGGAGCAATGGAGATTGGTGTAAGGGCCCATCCAGGTGGCCTTTGTGGCTGGGTTCAGAGACCTAGCTCATGTAAGATAGCCGTGAGATCAAATGGGCTCACACTCCACAAGCACGAGGTCATTAAAGCATTCTTGAATAGCCAAGCCCATTGCACCCACTGTGGGACCTGCAGTCCTAACTCCAGATGCTGCCTGGAGCTTGAACCAAGATCACCTTGGGGCAAAGTAGATCCTGTAATGCCAGGCCATGGAGGAGGGGAGCTGGTGGGACCATCCCCTCTTGCAGATGAGGGGGGCCTCCTGGGCTTTGTAGATGCATATCCTGTAGGAGGTTGGGAATGGCTCTCAGGAAGTGTAGAATACTGCTGTACACAGATGGCCCCAATAGCAGGGGCTGAGTATGGATTGGTTCTCCCAGCCACCCTGCCAATCTTAGTCACCTATGACAGTCATTGTCTCTCTTGGGGTTCCTTGGTCACTTACTTACCATGCTGAGAATGCCCACCTCTTGCATCTGAGTGTTTAGGACCACTCAGTGTATTATAGAGAGACCAGTTTCACACGCAGCCTGGAGCTTGATCAGGTGGAGAAGGAGGAGAGTTGTGCCCATCAGGCATATCTGGATCTCTCAATCACAACTTCTTTTCCCCCTGGTAGATAGCTTTCTCTGCCTTGTCGTGCCTCTGTTTTTTCCAGAGCAGAACACCAGCCATGAGTTCTGCCCAGGTCTGTGTGTTTTGGGGTGTCACGTGTGCAAGGCATGCTGGGGCTCATCATCTGGGCTCATTATCTCCATGCGTTTCTCTGTGACTCAGATCCATCCTGTCCTGGCTCACCGGCCCCTAGACCCTCCTCTCTGTTTGGAGAGGGTGGCAGGGTATGAAGGAGTCATGGTGCTGACCTGGTTGGTTTGGTTACTGCATCAGCACTTGGAGGGAGCTGGCGAATGGGGCCAAATGAGAGGCTGGAGCTCTGTGTGGCAGCTGGCTGAAGAGCCTGGGTGCCCGATCTCTTCCTCACACTTCTCTTCCTTGTTCTGCTGAGATAGAGGCTCTGGAGATTTCTTTGCTGACTCCCGAACCCTACCAGGTTGGAACAATCAGTGTGTCACCCCCTGTAACGGGCAGGGTGACATGTGTCTGGTCTGGTTTCCGGTTCATCGCTCCTGCATGCGGATGCACCCTACCTTCCAGTAGCCCAGGAGAGCAAGCCTTGTTGGTAGAAGAAGGTTATGTAGGGGTACGGACAGTCTGCAAACACATCTGGGGAGCCTCCTGATGACTTGACTTGTCAGGAGAAGCACCAGCTAGTGTTTGGCTTTGTTCCTTTTATACCTGAGCTTTTTTTTTTTTTCTTTTTCTTTTTCTTTTCTTTTCTTTTCTTTCTTTCTTTCTTTCTTTTTTTTTTTTTTTTTTTGAGGGACCAGAAGAAGCGTACCCCAGTGAATAAGAGATGTTTTGGAAAACTCACAGAAGGTCACTGTTTTATCATTGGCACCTGCTTGTGAATCAGAGGGATGGGCCAGGGACACCTCTGGTCTCTGGACAGTCCTTCCAGAAGCACACAAGGAAGAGGCATGCTTTAGCACAACTCCCCCTCCTCCCCTGCGCTGCCCCCCCTTCCCCCCCCCTCCGACCTAAGACTCTTGCTCTTCGGCCAGGGTAGGGAGATGCTTTGTACAAGGGAGACTTCAGACAGGGCAAGGCTGGGAGGATGAGTGAGTTAGTGGCAGGAGGTGGTGGTGGGAACAGAGTCATTTATTAGGTCTATGGAAACAATACAGCGTTTGTCTCCTGGGGATGGTGGCGCTGGGGGAGGCAAGCCAAGATGGGCCCGGGCAGAGGGAAAACAAGCACAGGTTTGATGAAAATGTGGTGACCCCGAGGAGCAAGGAGAAAGACGCCTTTGTCTTGGGAGGTCAGGGCAGGGGGTGCAGGCAAGGAGGCCTGTGGTATGGGGCAATTGCTGCCTCCCTTCTGGGGTCCTTGGCCCCTAGAAGGGGCTCAGAGGCACCAAGATGCCTGCCTAACTTGATGGGAGTTTCAGGAGTGGCCAATCCAAGACCTTTCATCCTGGGGTGTGTTTGTGAGTTACGTTCTTTATCAGCCTCATCCTTTGAGGGTGCTGGGGAGGAGGAAGTACCATGATGGAGTGCACCCCACACCATGGTTAGGAGGGCAAGTAGATGACAGGTTTGCCCTGGTGGGTGTGTTCTTCGTGCAGTGTGTGGCTTTCTTGCTGTGTGGCGTAGCTGGCTGATGTGGTGCCACGACAGAGATGTCCCTGGGGCTTGGAGCTCTGCCCATGGGATCCAGGGAGAAGGTAGGGACTGTGTGTGTCTAGTGCCACTTGAAGAAGCAGGCCCCTTCCACGGACCACCCCTAGAAGACTCGCAGTTCACTTCTAGACACTCCTGCAGTTGGGTGCTCTCGCCCTACTGACTCAGTTTCCTTTCTCACTATAAGTTCATCCCCTACCCTCCATGGGATGTGGGTGTAACAGGGGCCCAGGCTGCCCTTGAACTTACTATGTTGTCTAGACAGATCTCAAACTTGTGATTTTTCCTGCCTCAGCCTCCTAAGTACTAGGTTGATGGGCTTTCCTCAGCATGCCTGGTTTATTTTATTTTATATGTATGGGTCTTTTGCCTGCATGTATGTCTGTGTCCTATGTGTATGCGGTGCCCATGGAGGACAGTAGAGTATGTCAGATTTCTTGGAACTACAGTTACATATGGATGGCTGTGAGCTGCCATGTGGGTTCTGGGAATTGAACCTGGGTCCTTTGGAAGAGCAGCCAGTGCCCTTAACCGCAGAGCCGTCTCTCCAGGTTTTGTTTTAACTGAGAGGTTTTTAGACCCCTGACTCCTTGGCAGAAGCACTAATCCCTGGACCCCTTGCTGAATTTGTCCTTGTCATGTGACAGTAGCTGTGGACGCCCTGCAGGACAGTGTGGTGCTGGGTGTGGCCTTTCTGTCCTGACAGACTCAATCCTGTGCAGTGGGGACTTTGGGGCCTGGCCAGCTTCTCTGCCACCTCTCACTGGACAGGGACTACACATACTCTGAGAACATTTTGGAAAGATGGTTGAGGTTGTTAGGATCTGGGCTGTGGCTATCAGCTGTTGTCAGCGCAGCAACACATACATGCTCAAACACACATGTGTGCTCACATGTGTTCATGTGCTCTTCACGCGGAGTTTAGCAGGTAGACACTGCTGTGACCTCTATGTGACTGGTGGGGAGACCGAAGTGCAGAGAGGGAAAGTAAGTGGTTGCCAATCACACCGCTTTTTAAGCGGTGCTGCTTGGCCGCAGACCAAGCCCTCTGGCTACAGAGACTGTGTTCCAAGTGCTAAGCAGTGTTGCCTGCCCCATTGGAGGCTGCTGTGTGCCAGGCATCCCCATGGTCACGTCTGCACTGCCAGCAGCTCTGTGTGGGTAGCTAGTCTTTATCCTTGCTTCACAGTGGCAGCTCCTGTGGGTGACAGAAAGGTCACACTCAGCCTAAGGACTCAAAGTCACCCTGTCACAGTGACACTCCATCCCCAGGTCAAGTGGTGTGGACCTTCTGAACTGTGACCTTCCAGTCATCAGAGAAGCCAGACGGTGCAGCTGGGGTGGGAGAAGGCGAGGGCTCACTTCCCCTGTGTGGGGAGGGTGCTCTCCTCCCACAGGGTAGCAGGGGCATAGCTCAGGTCCCCAGCTGGTCCTGTTGACTCTGGCTGTCGGCCAGCACCTCCTTGTGGGCTCCACACTATGGGGTGATGCGGTTTTCCTCTTGTGACTTGGATTCACCCTCATTTTTCATGGAGAGTGACCTTGGAGGCTTGCTTTTCACATCAGTCCAGTGGGGACATTCACCGGGGAGATGACAGAGGCCTGGTGGTGTCTGTTTTTCCCTTGAAGGAAATGGTTCGTGTTTTCCCCTTTAACTGTTTGGGGTCCTGCCTCTTAGGGGCCTCATTCATTGTTGGCATGGGGGACCCTGAGCTGAGGAGGAGGCAGACATAGCAGATGGCTGGCCCCTAAGCAGGAATGGAGGTTTTCTTAGGGAGGTTAAGTGAGCGCTGGTTTGCAAGGCTGGTCCTCCTTGCACACCTTGCCTTCAATGCTATTGCTTTTCTCAGGGTCCTGTCCTTCCTGCTGACTGCTCCTGTGGGAGACACACTGCTCATCATTCCTGAGTGCCCATCATGTGCCAGCCTCTGCGACATCCTGAGAGGGAGGGAGGGAGGAAGGGAGAGAGAAAGAGGAAAGAAGACACACACACACACACACACACACACACACACACACACACACACACACACATCTCTCCTTCTCACCCGGATATTGTGAGTGGCCCCTGTTTTTGGTCTGGCATTCCTGGTACAGCCTGAAATGCTGAGTGTCCTACCTAGCTGGTGTCCTAGCTGTGGACATTTATTTGCCGGTTTGCTTATTATGATTACATGTATATACACACATGCATGTGTGGGTATGTGTATGTATTCTTGTAAGGAGGCCAGAGGTCAATGTCAGGTGTCCTCATGAAAAGTCCACCTTGTGTCTTGGGACAGGGTCTTTTACTGGGGCCTGAGGCTTGCTGATTCAGCCAGACTGGCTGGCTCAGAAGTTCCAGGGACATGCCTCCCTCCCCTGGGATTACAAGTGCTTGCCAAGGCTTTGTCTTTTTCCATAGGTGCTGGGGCACAAACTCAGACAAGCACTTAATCCCCTGAGCCCTCTTCCTAGCTTGAAGATAGCCAGGATCTGAAACAGACTGGGAAACCTTGTATCCAGCCCATTCCCCTTCAACGTGACTTACCCTTGGCCCTCTTAGGGACTGACTGGGAACTCCCTCCTGTACCTTGGTTCCATCTTTGGGCATTTCTCTCCAGAGCCTGACTTCAAGGGTCCTCTACTACCTTGAGTTGCTTCTGAAGTCTGTATATAAAGGGCAAGGAGGCTGGCGGTGTGCAGAGGTGTCTGGGCAATGGCTGATTTGCTTTGGGCTGTCAGCGTGTCCTTTTGAGTCGCCTGCAATAATGGTGGTCTGCATCTTGCACGTCTGGCTTCCTTTAGGGGCTCTGAGAGCGAGGGACACTAACCCTTCATTCTCCAGCACCTCTAGCCTGTTGGACTTTCAGCAGCAAATGGGTTCATGGGAACCAAAGATGACCTGGGGGGCTTGGGGTTGCCCTTAGGGGTCAGAGCCTGGTCCTGCACTGCCTGGCCTGCCTTTTTGTGTGCCTCCTACCTTGCCTGCCAGTTTTGGAGATGTGATATCCTCCTTCCAGGCCTCTGGGGCTTAATTAAATCATAATGGCAGAAGGGCTGTTTCCTGGCAGTTAGGGTAAGTGGGAGATTGGAACATAGTCCAGCTCTGTTTTCAGCCGGGAAGGACTTGACTCCCCCACGAATTCATTGTTCCTGCCCCTCCAAAAAGGCTTGGGCAGGGGTAGGGGTGGGGCAGATGCTAGTAACTCCTCCCCAGGCAGGTGGAGGCTGACCCCCGCCCCCAGGTGACTTTAAAGGCTGCTGTGTGTGAGAACGGAGGTGTGAGCCGTTCTTATTTCTGTCCTCTTCCTCCTTGACTTGACTACATTTAGAGTCTCCTAGGAAACATGCTGTGTGTAGAAAACACCCATCCCAAGAACCAACATTGTAGCCACTCTAAAAATGGCCAAGCAGAGCTTGTGCTTGGAGCAGCCCATGCCCTGACCACCCACGTTCTCGTGGTCCCAGCACTGAGCACCAGGTGGGAAGCTGCAGCCACTCCTGGGGGTTCCTTGTCACCAAGCCAGGCCTCAGTCTCAGGAACCATGGCAGGGGGACACTGCAGCTGACTCTGAGAACTGTCAGGGCTGTAGAGAAGCCACAGGTAAGGGGCCAGTGCAGTGCAGGGGATGGGGATCTCCTGCCAGGCCGGGCTGACCGCCCTGTGTGGTCATGAGCCACATGCCACAGCCCACAGCACTATCAAGGACCGTAAAAATGTCGATTTTCATTTACACTCGGAATAAAAGAACACACTTTTCAACCACAGAAAATGTTTTACTGTGCTCATTTGCTGGTGTGAACAACACAGGTGTCAAATGAACTTTTGTCAGTGAGGCCCTCAACAAGGCAAAAGTGAACCAGGCGATTGCATCCAAGTAGCACAGGCTGCCGGGGGAGTCAGAGCTCTGGGAGAAGATCACCCCTCTTAGCATCCAGGACCCTCTTTTTGATCCTAAAGCCAACACACAGCTGATATCACTAGCCATGATAACTGCTGCCTGGAAGCTTCCTGCTGTCAGGGGACCCTTCAAAACTGTCTTGAAGCTAAGCATAGAGAGCTCCGGGAGAGACATAAGGCCACGTGCAGGTGTCCCTTGTTTTTTTTTGGAGCTGAGGACCGAACCCAGGGCCTTGTGCTTGCTGCTAGGCAAGCACTCTACCACTGAGCTAAATCCCCAACCCATCCCTTGGTTTATGACAGAGTTCCAATCCCCTGAGCACAACAAAAACCAAACATCAAAAATGCTCTTAATTCAGACTCCCCCCTCCTTGGCTCACAGGGCTGGTTAGGGGTTGCAGCTGGCTGCCTTTGCCAGGGAAGGGGACTGAGGATGAAATCACATTACTCCCTACCCAGGAAAAGACCCAGATTCCAACTGGAAGGTAGAGTTTCCACAGCGAGAATTTCACTTTCACACCACAGTAAGGTCCAAACCCTTGTAAGTAGGCTGGGGACAGAAGGCAGGAGGGGGCTTGTGGAGCATGCTATGTGGGGTGGGGGTCTCAGGACTGGGGTGGGGGGCCAAAGGTTAAGAGCCATACAGAAGGCAATCTCTGAGCCTCTTAAAGTCCACCACGGAACTGCCATGGTCCCCATACATGGTCACTTTTTTTTTTTTTTTTTTTTTTAAAATGTGTATGTGTGTGCATGCAGAGAACATCAGATCCTCTGGTGCTGGAGTTACAGGTGATTGCAAGCTGCCTGATGTGCGTGCTGGAAACCGAACCCAGGTTCTCTGCAAGAGCAGTAAGCTGCCTTCATCTCTAAGTCATCTCTCTAGCCCAGCACCCTGCTGTGGTAACCAGTTTTTAAAAACATACAGACCTGTGGCATCTGTGTATCCATACTGTTCTGTGGCCATCACCACTGTCTAGTTCCAGAAAACTGTCATTCTAATAAAAGGAAATCCTGGACCCTTGGTCAGCCACTGCCCGCTCCCCTCTCCAGCTCTGGCAACTACTATCCAACTTTCTCTCTGGAGTCACCCTTCTGGGCATCCAGAGAAATAGAGCCCTGCAGTAAGTGGGCTCTCCCTACTCTGATATCCCATTGCTCTTGCATAGTAGAGAATGCCGGGACTTCATTCTTTTTTATGGCTGGATAATCTGCCATTGCATGCTAGCCATATGTATATTGTGTGTGTATGTATATACACATATATGTGTATTTATGTGTGTGTGTATATATATATGGATATATTATGACATTAAAGCATTTATGAGGGAAAGTTGGAGCCTCTGTAACCAGTATTACACACAGGTGGTCAATGAGGTAAGAGATGAAGGACCAAAGAGAGACTGGGCTCAATTGGTGGCAAGCCCATCCCCCTCACCTGGGGCTCTGATAGACACCACCCGCCAGTGTTGTTCATAATGAAGGCTGAGTAACTAGAAGAGTCCAATACAGGAGGAGGAGAGCCTATGGATGAAAGAGGGGCTAAGAGGCGGCTCTGGGAGGAGGGAAAAGAAGGTGACCTCCCTGGCTTGGGTCCCCAAGCCCAAGACATAGAGGATGGCTTAGAAAAAAATGACTACTTTGTCTGGGATTCAGGGAAATGCACCTAGGAAGGCTGCAGGGCTCCGAAGGAAGGCAGCACCCAACTCCACGGGCTGCCCTCACTTCCTGTCTGGCTGGAGCACACCTGGCTAAGAGGACCCTTTTCCCTTACCCCCAGCCTCATGGGAGACACAAGTCAGATCACATGTTCCTATTATTTACATTTTTAAAGGTAACACACACACGTTTTCACACACACACACACACACACACACACACACACACACACACACACTGCAGTTCTACCCTGCAATCTGTAAGCCAGGGTGATGGGCGGCTCTTGAGACCAGGCCATGCATGAGCCTGGGGAAAGACAATGCGGCTTTTCTTTTTGGAGGGAGGCGTTTGCTTAGCACTCCGCCCTCTGAAGGAGAAGGGGGTGGGTGTGAAGGGAAGGACAAAGGTTCGGCACCTGGGAGGAATCCCAGAGAAAACCGGCTGCTCAGGGTCTTCTGCAGGAGGGGAGGCATGAGCGGAGGGCAGGAAGGCAGACTACATCCAATGTGGAGACAGGGTCCCCAGGGACACTGAGTCTGAAAATCCATTTACAGGAACACACGGCTCTTAAGCTACCTTTGTGTGCCAGGATGCTCCAAGATGCCTCAAAGACCCTGAGCTGGAAAGCAGAGAAGAGGGTGGGATGTGCCCACACAGCCCCAGGTTCGTGGCTGTACAATGTTTCCTGTCCATGCCTTGCTACCTCATCAGGAACCCCCTCCCTGGAGCCCCTCACACGCTGTAAATGCATACACCACCCACAGCCACCAGCACAACAGCATCCATTCAGGTCCCAAAAGGCCCCAGTCGGGTCAGATGGTAAGACAGAAAGGGAAAGATGCCATAGTATCAGTAACACATTAACGTAAATGAAAATCAGGGTGCTGGGGAGATGCTCAGGGGTGAGAGAGTTTGCTGGAAAAACATGAGGACCTGAGTTCAGATCCCAACACTGTCATACCAAGCCCGGTGTGTGACTATGTGCATGCCTGGAACCCTGGGATGGGGCTGTAGCCCCAGGAAGATTGCTGGGGGCGGCCTGGCTGCCAGGCTAGCTCCAGTGAGAGACCCTGTCTTAAAGGAGTCAAGACAGGGTATCTGACATGCTCCTCTGGCCTCCACATATGCACACGACTACACACACACACATCCAGGCATATATACCACACAAATGCCACAATAAAAGAAAATAAAGGCATCGTGTGCCTCAACAGTGACCAATGGGAGAGAAGGACACACAGATGTGGCCCAGGGCCAAGAAATGGGACTCAAACCCCACACTCCACAGTTCTGCAAAACCCCACACACGGGCCAAGAAGAAAAGAGATCCCTGGGTAAATGCATGAAGATGACCCTGAGTCCCACATCCCTTTGCCTCCCTCCTGTCACTGATTTCGGGTTGTGAACAGCCACACCCCATGGCCTCTTGATGAGCAATCTACAGGCCACTTGCCTCATCACAAATTTTCCCACCTTTTCCCACCATGCCAGTCACAGCCCTACACCATGAACATGTGACTCCTCATGGCAGCCAGCACCCACAATCCCATTCTTGTGGTTGACATGGTGTCACTCTCTGCCAGGGAGTCATTTGGGGCAGATTGTTTTTGACAAGACTTAATAGAATAAAAAGGGAATTAAGTCCAGAATATTGGAGAAAGGGCCCTTTGGTTCTAAAGTTCAGCAGTAACCCCCCCCCCGCCCCCCCCATCAGCTTCTCTGTTACATTACTTCTGCAGGGCAGGCCCAGTCTGGTGGCGTGGATGTCAGCCTTGCCTGGGTGGGTGGGAGAGGGTCATGGCTTCCCTAACCCAGGAGCTCTACCAGGGGTTTATTCCCTGTGTTCTGCTTGCAAGCCAGTGTGTGGACACATGGCGATGTGCCTCATGCTTGGGTGGGGATGGAACCCGAAGCAGGTGCGAGATGAGAGCCTGGCCACAGAGTTGTATTCTTGGGGGTGAGCTATTTCACCCTGGTACTGGTGGTCAAGAACTGCCAGTCAGGTTGGCAATGGATTGGCCACTGGTAGAGGGAGGGATAGGTAGTGACATGGTACCTGGGGGTGGGGGTGTTCTGCATGTAAGTACATGTGCTCTATATTGTGGTTTATACACATGGGGCTGAATACTGTTCTTCACAAGTCACAGGCATCTCCAAGAAGATCCAGTGGCAGCATCAGGAACTGGTGGGGCTGCTCTGGGCTCCCTGAGACCCACTCTCAGCCAGGCCAGCAGCACTGGTGTTACAGTCAGCCCAGTTCTGGGTTATCGTAGGCATTGCTCCTGCAAATAGACTCCTGTTGCGTTTACCTTCCGGGAGGTGCTCACCAGAGTGGAAAACACCCTGGTCCCTGATAGTCCTCCCCATCTGTGGACAAATGGCCACGAGAGGCCGCCTCCCAGTCTCTCAGGACGAGGGGCAGAGAGAGAGAGAGACAGAGAGAGAGAGAGAGAGAGAGAGAGAGAGAGAGAGAGAGAGAGAGAGAGAGAGAGAGAGAGAGAGATTAAGTGGCTATATGGGGATGTTGCAAAGAGCTGTATGTAAGCAAATGTATAAATAAGTGATTGGCATGTGTGGAGCTTGTGTAGTATATGGTGTGTGGTGCAGTCCCATGACTCTGCTTTGTGAGCCTCCAGGCACCTGCTTATTGGTCACACCGACAGCTGAGCATCCAGGGATGTGAGCCTGAGGGTTCTATATCCTACAGTTTGTGCAGCTAGGATAGATAGCTGGGACCTTTTACAGCTGGAAGCTCTGTGCTTCCTCATATGGAGCCCATTCAGGGCCAGGGCCAGTGCAGCCAGACTTGGGCTATGGTGCCATCTAGTGTCCAGGTAGCATTATTGCAGGTGAATCTGTAAATTGGCCAGTCTGCTGTACTGAAAATAAACAAACAAACAAACAAACAAACAAACAACAACAACAACAACAACAAATCTGGGTGCTCCCTCTCTCACTGGAGTTGGACAGTCTCAAACTATTAAGTATATTTATGCCTAATATATTACCCAGAGTGGTTAAGACAGTTTTCAAACAATGTTATATTTATGAGCAAAGAATAAGGGTAGGAGAGGGAATGCATTAAGGATTAGGGGTGGGGAGTGTGGCTGCGTGGTAAAGCACTTGCCTAGCACTGTGCAAAGCCCTGACTTCCGGAGCCTGGAGAGATGGCTCAGTGGTTAAGGTCACTGGTTGTTCTTCTAGAAGACCTGGGTTCAATTCCTAGCATGCACATGGCAGCTCGCTACTGTCTGTAACTCCAGGGGAATTTGACACTCTCACACAGACATACATGCAAGCAAAAGACCAATGCACATAAATAAAAATAAATAAATAAAATAAAAATTACCTTTAAAAAAGAAGACCCAAGTTCCACCCTCAGAACAATCAGTTAGCCAGTCAGTCAGTCAGCAAACAAACAAACAAATAAAAGTAGAAAAAAATAAGAAAAAAACCATAGACACACTTAGGGTAAAAAATTCCAATGCAGCCTCTGTGTGATGGCTTTGCTATCCTCTAGACCTTTCTGGATTATCATCTTTAGATACATGATCCATGTATCCATCGTCACTGCTTTAGATGGGTGTTAGGGGATCCTGAACTCCCCAAGATGCCCCATGGTTGAGGCATCATCTTTTTTTTACAGAGATTTTGAAACTTTAGTGAACTTTTAAAAATATCATCATTAAGGACTGTGACACACACCACAAATGCCAAGTCCATGTCAATGACTGTTGGGGTTGATGATAGATACCTTTAGAATATTTTGAAGCTTGGACTTGACCTCATCATAGCCAGCTGGAGGGGACTCCACCTATGAGTTTTGAACTCAGCAGCTGAAGTATAGGACCTGGAACCTGGCATTTATGGAAGCCCCCACCCCTCCTGGTACTGCTGGTGGCCATCGGTGTAGCTAGAATTTTCTCTCCAGGTCCCGCTAAGCCCCGGCAGTCCAACAGGTTACTAATAAAATAAACACAGAGATGCTTATATTATTTAAATTGTTTGGCCTAATGGCTCAGGCTTCTTGTTAGCTGTTCTTATATCTTAAATTAACCCATTTCTATTCATCTATAAGTTGCCATGTGGCTTGTGGCTTACCTGTACCTTACATCTCACTTGTCATGGCTGTGTCTCTCTGCCTCAGCCTTCCACTTCCCAGAATTCTCTCTCCTTGTCCCACCTATACTACCTGCCTGGCTACATGGCCAATCAGTGTTTTATTTATTAACCAATCAGAGCAACACATGTAACATACAGAACATCCCACAGCACATCGGTCTAGTAGGACAGGCAGAAGCCTCTCTTTCTCTCTCCCCTTTATGAATGGGGTGTTAGTAGCAGGCTTGTGGTGCTGATTGTCACTAGTTAGAAGGATGGTCCTGTTCTCCAGATCCCTGGAGTGTAGCTGCCCTTCTCTGCTGAATGGCAAAGGCTGGCATTTGTGAGAAAACTAAGGAGATACCTTCCAGGACCAAGTTTTAGGTCTCAAGGGAGCTCTAGCCTTTTCTTCCAGATCTCAGCTGCAGCACACAGTAGTTGATGATCAAGGCTTCTGTGGTTGTCATGGTGAGCAGCAAGCCTCTTCTGACTCAGGAATCGTTAGCTGTTGGCCCATGAAACATAAGTGGCTTCCACTCATCCATCTGCTCATTTCGAGCTCCAGATTCTCTGTGGGGAGGCGAGGCCGCAGCTGAGTGATGTGCAGGGCCACATGAGCAGGAGGAGAGGAAGCTGGTCTTCACACCTGGGCAGTTGGGTTCTGAAGCTGGAGAATTTGAGGTTTGAAAAGTGGGGTTCCTAGAACCTGTCTGTCATCCATCTGTTAATTGCTGGCATAGTCTCAAGACAAATCCACTAAACTCTGTCTGTCCAGGGTGAGTGCAAGGGTTTATCCCCGTGTGTGGCGGAGTGGGGCTGTGGCCCATAGAGTTGGGGCAGGAGCCCAAAGCTGTTTGCCAGTTTCTGCAAAAGGCCTCATTCCTAAGAGATGAATCCCAGGATTCCCACTGCAGAGGTTCAGGAAAGTGCCTTCCTTCTATGCCCACAAATGTGGTCTGGGCTAAGCTAAAGGCACCTGCGATGTCTGGCTGGCAGGGAAGACACATTAAAGAAAACCCAACAGCCAGGCCCCTCCCTGCCCTGCACCTCTGCAGGCTCTGTCGCCACCTAGTGGCACTTATGTGTGTCGGCCTCACACGTCCATCCCACTTGGGTTTGCTGCTTAAGGGAGCATGTGGGTGTCTTCTGTGGGCTCAGTCTCCGAAAGGGCACGGGAGTGTTTGTCAATGAACGTGCACCGCAGGGTCAGTGCTGGATCACTCACACTCTTGAAAGTAAGGTGACTTTGTCAGCTTAGCTGTTCTCATGAAAGGTTGATGGTCATGGTAGGTGTGTAGGTGTGCATGTGTCGTGTGTGGTGTGTGTGGTATGTGGTGTATATGTGTGGTATGTGTCATATGTGGTGTGTGTGGTATAGTATGTGTGTGTGTGTGTATGTGGTGTGTGTGGGGGGGTATGTGGTGTCTTAAGTGTGTATGTGGTATGTGGTGTCTTGTGTGGTGTGGTGTGGTGTGTGTGTGTGTGTGTGTGTGTGTGTGTGACGATTTCTCTCCTCCCGCTCTCTCCTTTCTGCTTTGCCCTTATTTTGAGGTAAGGTTTCCCTGTGCAGCAAGCTGGCCTTTATTGGTTAAATTATTAAGGCCACTCCACGTAGTTAAAAGGGAGGTTTATTTTGTGGGGTAACTTACAAATGAGGGGGTAGGTTACAGGGTCTGGCAAGGGTATAGCACAATCCGGCGTTGTTCTCTGGAGAACTCTGCTCGGTCTACCTCCAGCGTCCAGAGTCTGGGAACCAAGAGACAGAGCTCTTCCCATCCTTCGTCTTCCGCTTCCTCCTCTGCCCCGTCTTGTGGGCGTGACCATTACCGAAGCCTCAGTGGGGGTTGGAACTTCCAGGCCAATGCTGGGATGGCTACCCACTACAGGCCTTGACCTCATGATATAGTCCAGAATGCTCACACACTCACAGCTGTTCCTATTTTCCAGTCTCTGTTCTGGTCATGAACAGAGATTCTCCGTGGTCCTCACAGGAGAGTGATCCCCATTTCTTGAGGAGGTTGTGGGGCGTGTCCATAGTCATTATTTATAGTTCTGTAAGGAAGCTTTACTCCTCCATTCCCTTATTTACCTACCCATTTTATCCTCACGGGTCCCTGTGGACGAGGCCGTCAGTTAAAGCCTTTCACCTTGGCCTTGGCCTTGGCCCTGGACCAGTTCTCAGGCTGAGTGTGGCAGCTGCCGTCAGTGTGGGGTATGAGTTTGTCATTCTTTAAGCCTCTACTGAGCGTGTTTACTCACTGACATTGGGCTTGGTAGGGTCTGTGTGATGAGGTTGAGGGTTCCTGAAGGGGTCCCCCTGGGGTCCCCCTGGGGTCCCCCTGGCAGTATAGCCAAGGACTTTGCTCAGGCAGCAGTAGCAGCAAGGGCCCAGCCTGACCCTGGACAGGGAACATGAGTGTTTCCTTGGTGGGGTCACCGCCCCCACTAACTCTAGCTTTGCCTTCCACAAAGCACTGGTGAGGTGGATCACATGTGCAAGCCACCTGCCTGATGCACGGGACACTAAGGGTGTCTGTGAGGTGACATTGTTCTCATCTTCTTACTGTCTCTAAGACCATGGTAGGCTGAGAAGTACACACATCAGCCGCAATGGCTTCCAGGGTAGTAGCTCCTCGTGGGGACTGTTGACCGATGGAGCCACACCCACTTCTTCCCTGACTCCTTCCGCTGGCCCCCTCATCCCCATGGTTCAGTAGTAGTCAGGCAGGGGTAGGGGACACTGGAGGCTAAGACAGACTCCTAGGGCCCAGAGACCTCACCCAGTGACTTCAGTAACTTGATCTTCCTCAGTCCAGGTATTGATCCAAACCTTTCATGGGCAGATGGTTCTTGAGCAAATGCAGGGTGGTTGGGTACATCAGATGCTGCCTTGTGAATAAGGAGGAGGTGACACTGGGGTCACTTTAGAAGGCTGCCTGTTGCACTTGTATTAATCCATTGAGTCCTTAAAACAATGACAAAGGCAGGTGAGGCTTCCCTCAGTTTGACAGGTAAGGAGGCTGACATTGAGAGAGCAGAATTAGCTACGTCCCAGAGGGCCAGGAAGCAAACTAGGGTCATCAGGCTCCAGGGTTCCTGCTGTCAGCTCTGACAGGAGCCCTGTGTGTCAGCCCCCTTGGCTCATGCTGTGGCCCCGTATTCTGGTCTGGAACTGATCACACGGGTCACGTGTGATAGTCGAGTTCTTGGACAGAGGTGTGGCAGACCTGCCATGGAAGGCTTGCCTTGTGTTTGTTTTCAAATAAGAGTAACTGATGTTTGCTGTGCACTAATAAATGTGCTTTGCAAGCAGGATCTGCGTTCTAAGTGACCTTGGGTGAGTTCTGTAAGTCATCCAGAAAATTGAGAGAATTCAGGGACGAGATGAGAGCCCAGTTCTCAGGGTGCTGGGATGCTGGGGTCCTCTGCGGGCTCCCCAGATCCTCCCAGGAAGGTGTCAGAAGAGCAGGGGTGTACACGTACTGTGCAGCCAGGGTGTAGCTCACGTCTAGAGGCAACCATGTCCTGGGCACTGGGAGGCCAAAGAACATGAGGTCTGGAGTCAGGCCTGGGCATGCCAGGGTGGCGTACGCTGTAGTGGCTCCCTGCATTCAATGGACTGAGGCTTGGCTTTGCACAGGGATGGAAGAACCTTCTAAAATAAAGGCCCCATCATTAGGACTGACCTAGATCGTCCCAGCAGGCTCTGAGTAGGCAGGTGGGTGCTCCCTGTCCAGTCTCAGCATGAAGAGTAGAGCTTGGCCATCTACAGGACACAGCCTTCCAGAGGGCTTGAGGCTTTCTCCTTTGTGGGAACAAAGAGGACCTGGGTTGAAAAACATGTTTTCCTAATATAAAAGTTCCTACCTTCCTCACAGGTGACAAGTCCCAGGGTCCCCATCCAGGCATGATATCCTCACAGTGCCTAAAGTTTCCTTTTAGTTAGTCCCAAGGGACTGCTCTGGGTCCCTTCTATTAGGGTGCTCATCCTGTTCCCAAGGGCTCCACCCTCTATTCACCTCCTCCTCATACCATCACTGTGGGTATTCAGAGTTCCACATATGGATTTCAGGGAATGCAGACACAGTGTAGTGTGGTCCTCACTATGGGCTGCACCTGTCATGACATCATAGAGAAGAAACTTCTGGGGTCAACACCTTATAGTATGTTAACCAGACAGGTATATTCTGCTTCATCTGAGCCAAGTAAAATAGTGTTGTGCATGTGTGTATGTGTGCGTGTGTGTGTGTGTGTGTGTGTGTGTGTGTGTGTGTGTGCATGTATGAGTGTGTGTGTGAGTGTAAGACCCTGGTTGCAGGATGCCTAGGCACTGGATAAGGCTTAGAACTCCCTACAAGGACCAAGGAAGGGGGCCAGTGTCTGTCTGCTCACCAAAGCTGGGGAAAACCTTGTACTAAGCAGCCCAGCCCTAAAATCAAGGTTCCTGGGAGGTTGTGGTTGATTCCAGCGACAGGATATGAAACGGGGCTACAGACATGGCTCAGTTGGTAGAGTGTTTGTCTAGCATGCATGGGGCCCTGGGTTCTAGTCTCAGCACCATGTAAAAAGCCAGGGCTTCAGAGGTGGAAGCAGGAGGATCAAAGTTTAAGGTCACCTTTGACTACATAGCAAGATGAAGCTAGCCTGGGCTATCTGAGACCCTGTCTCAGGATAGAAATGAAATTAGCAGAGGGGAGGGGCTTGTGGGGCTCAGTCCAGGGAAACCAAGTGTGTGTTCCCAGAGGCCTCATGGGATAGGCTGCCCAGTGACATGGCCGTGGGTACCATAAACCACAATGCTGTCTGCCCTGTATTTCAGAGCCATGAATACAAAATATTACAAAAACTAACAGGCTCATGGATGCTTTTTCAAAAGACTGATTGGGAAGATCATGGAATATATATTAAGCTAAATTCCAGCTACTCCCTAAAAAAATCACAATCACCTAACATTGTGCATGATACTCTCTTTGTCTCTCTGGCTCATACCAGGCACTATACTGTCACTCCCAGAGCAATTCATCATTACCCCATAGCTTAGGCTTCCAGAGGTGACATAGCTGTACCCACAATTGGTAAAGGACATGTTGGGTGGGTGGGGTATCCCCTTGGAAGGGGTATCCCCTAGGGTGTTCACGTTTCCAAAGTGTTTCCCTTGTAAGGGAGACAGAGAAATCAGTTCTCATAGTGCAGGGTCCAGACATCGCTGTGTTTGGTCTTTGCACATCATGGAGGGCTTACAAGAGGAGGTGGCATTTGTTTGGGGTTTTGAAGTTGATTGCCAAAAAACAGAGATTCAATTTCAGATGGTACAATGTGGTATCGTTCAGAAGAGTGCTGGATGCCCTGTTTGGGGAGTTGAGGTGTTTTGGATGACTTTGGGGGATTCTGCAGCGGAGAGTTTAAGGTAGATGAAGTGGGTCTAGGGTCTGATGATCTCAACCTCTGTGGCAGGGTTTGAACTGTAAACCAGAGAGAAACGGGGTGGGGTGGGGACAGAGGGACAGAGAGAGCCAGAAAGGGACAGAGAGATGATAGACAGGCACATATACATAAGACTGGGCCAGGTTTTGAGCAGGAAATGGCAAGATCTGAAAAGTTTGAAGTGGGGTCAATACAAAGAGCCATTTCTGGAGAGGCTGGCCATAAAACCAGGGGCCAGACTAGAACCCCATCAGGGCAGGGAGAGGGCTTCTGTTGCTTTGGGGGGAATCCAGGGAGGTGGCTGAGCCTACCATGAGTCCTGACTTTCTTGTCTGGATGTGGGACAGTCAGTGGAACCATTCAGAAACTAGTAGGGAAAGGAAAGAGAGAAGCTGCCAAGGCAAGATCAGCTTTAGAGAAGATGTGTTCCAATGAACTCAACTCGATAGGGCAGGAATGGTGGCATAACTGGGTACCTAGGATTGAGAGGTGGACCCAACTCAGGGCTGATGAGAACTCAGCCATTGGGAGCATGGCTCTGTGCCTGGCATCCCGCTGAACCTTAATGTCACATGTGGGGGGGCTCATTCAATCCCTCAAATTACTTCTGTGTGCTGTTATTGTGTTCCCCAAAATATTGTACACCCTAATAAACTTATCTGGGGCCAGAGAACAGAACAGCCACAATATTAAACATAGAGGATAGGCAGTGGTAGCACACGCCTTTAATCCTAGCATTCCAGAGACAGAAATCTACCTGAATCCCTGTGAGTTCAAGGCCACACTGGAAACAGCTAGGCATGGAGACTCACACCTTTAATCCCAGGAAGTGATGGCAGAAAGCAGAAAGGTACTTAAGACGTGAGGATGAGGATCTAGATGCTGGTTAAGCTCTTAGGCTTTGGAGCAGCAGTTCAGCTGAGGTCTATTTGGATGAGGACTCAGAGGCTTCCAGTCTGAGGAAACAGGATCAGCTGAGGAATTGGCAAGGTGAGGTAGCTGTGACTTGTTCTGCTTCTCTGTTCTTCTAGTGTTCATTCCAATACCTGGCTCCAGGTTTATTTTTATTAATAAGTATCTTTTAGATTCATGCTACACTCCTGCTGTATGATCCTGATGATACAGAGGAGGAATGGACCAGAGAGGGTACCCATTCAACAGAGGTTCATGTGGCGCTTCATGAGGGCTTGGATGAAGCCTAGCTTCTAGCAATCTCTCTGTCACTGTGACTTTCCTGCTGCATACTGGAAGCTTAAGGAGCAGATGACTTGTGAGCACAGAGTGACCACAAAGTGAGAAGGAGCCAAGAAAATGTTGTGTTGCTGTGTCCTGATGCTCCAGGCACAGATGTTTCTTGGAGATGGTTCAGTGGGTGAAGTGCTTGCTAAGATCCCTAAGATCCCTAAGTCAGATCCCTAAGGTCCCTAAGGTCCCTAAGTCAGACCCCTGAGATCCACTTCAAAGCTAGGCAAGGCTGGGCTGTGTGTGTGTGGCTGCTATAATCCCAGAACTGGGGAGGCAAGGCAACACACACACACACACACACACACACACACACACACACACACACACACACACACACACACACACACACACACACACACACACACACACACGAGTTTACTGGCCAGACAGCCTAGCAAACTCTGTGAGCAGCAGGTTCAGTGAGAGACCCCATCTCAACAGCCACCGTGGAGATCAGCAGAAGAAGATGCCTAATGTGGACTTTTGCCCTCCCCACTTGCATGCCCACATACCCACACACCTATATACACACATGGGTACACCCACACAGGCATGGGCTGCCAGTGTGAACATTAGGGCTGCGAGCCTCCAGAGGCGGGAGAGGGCTGTGAACAGCGTCTTTGTACTTGGCAGTTGGGGTGTCATTGAGTAACCTTGAGTCCTGGCAGCTTCAAGGGCGAGCTGGGCAAGCTGGCCGGGAAGTCAGTTGCAGAAGCCAGAGCAGTGGCTGGGAGGGGCCCTGTAGAAGGTGCTTCCTGAAGGCCAGGTGATAAGGTTGGTTGGTGTGGGGGCGGGGGCAGGGCTAGAGAGGGCAGAGGCGGGTCTGCCCTGAGATAAGGAGGCCCCAGCCCCTCACCTGCACAGTCCCTCACGCCCAAAACTACCTTGGCATTTACAGCCTACTCTGTCCTAAAGATGCCCCTCCCACTAGAAAAATGTGTGAATCTCTGATAGAACCTGGACCCACCTGGCGGAGGAAAGTATGGAGGTGGAAGGGTGACATCTAGAGGCATCCAGGACAGGGTCCAGGCCTGGCTTTGCCCCCTCCAGCATGCATCCGGGTGTGTGCAGTGTTTCATTTCTGGGTTCTGCCTTTCTTATAAAACAGAATCATTAAAGGTCCCATCCTCTAAGGTTGTGTTGAAGGTTAAACAAGATCACGTGCACAGTGGAATTAGCCCAGAACATGCCACCATACCATCCTGTTGTCGATGTGACCCCTTCACACAGCACTATCCTCCCTCATCTCTGCAACATCATCTTCTGCTGGAAATTGTGGTCGGAATGTATTAAGTAGAAAAATTCCAGAAATAAAGAATTTGTAAATGTTGAATGATTTTTAACCACAGTATGTTGTTAAAATTGTTCTGGTTGATTAATAGTTATCGGTAATCTCCTAATTGTTTAATTTGCTTTTCATATTATAGTCTATCATAGGTGTGATGTGCAGGAAAATAGTATATGCAATCAAGCCTTCAGCTATGCCCTGGTCTGGAACATTCTTCTATTCGAAGGTTGTGTGTTTTGAGGCCTTCTCAGTCTGTGAGTGGAGATCACATGTCTTCCTCTTGAGTTACTCTGTAATTTGTTCCCGAGGATCAGATCTGTCCCAGGAGGCACTTGGATTTAGATTCTGAGTTCCAGGAGAGAGTGTTAAAGCCATGGATTTGTCAAGCCTGTGGGCTGCAACTCCCAAGGCTCCGTTCTTCCCTAAGGCCGGGCTCTGCGCTGACAGACTGCCTTGCAGTTTCTGTGTGGCTCTATCCCCTTCAGGATGCACACAGGCTGGCAGGTCTGCTGAACAGGGGATGTCCTCTCTGCTCTGCCCCAAACCTCTTGAGAACCCTATAGTCTGAGTGCATTGCTGGAGGAGAGAGAGGGTGGTTCCTGGATTATGACCTCTTCCAGAGTTGGAACAGGATCTCTGAGCGTCCTCCAGGGCAGATTCCAGGCCAGCCCTGGAGGGTGTTGCATGCCTGGACAGATGGTGTCCGTCTCCAGGCTCCTGCCTCAGGTTCTGGAGTGACAGTTTGGCAGTCCTATTTTCTCCCGGATAGTTGAGGCTGGGAACACTGGACATTGTCCCCAGCCAGGCTCGCTCATGTTGTGACCATTCACAAAATAACCACTTGATGGCGCTGTGGCTCCACCGTGATTGCTTTCGCCTTCAGCCCCTAGTTGGGCTGTCGTGGTCACCTAGGCGCCTGACTGTGCCCTGGCTGCTGATGGGGTGCAGAGCCCGGACGCCTGCCCGCCTGCTGGCCTGCCCGGTCTGCTTGAGCACAAATGCACTGCTCAGAGCTAGTGTCTCCTGCGGTGAAGGCAGTTTGGGGCTTTGGTATTATTGTGTTCCGCGCAGTGTCCCTGCAGTTTCCCCAGCAGCTCCTGAAATACCCCAGTGTGCTAAAGGGCAGTTTAATGTGCCGTCTGCACCCCGACCCGCAGATCACTCTTTATGTCGGGGAGAAATGTTAGGCTAGTCTGAACTCTTGTCAGGAGTTTGTGCTTGGGAGAGAAAGTTAGTCAACGCAGAATGCAAGAGGAGGAGGAAGAAGAGAAAGAGGCCGAGCAGAGATGGGAAACTTCCTAGCCGAGCTTCCTCTGCAGTCACAGTAATTCTGTGTAAAACCCGGCAAAGTGCAGAGGGAACAAAAGAGCCCCTGCCAGAGCCCCTGCGAGTCGGCCCCAGAAGCAGCTTGCATTCTCTCTGGGGTTGATTTGGTTGCACAAATGTGTGCTCCGTCCACTCCTGACCAGGGCCACCTCATTCATTCCGTTTACTGTCCCGCTGCCCGGCTCACTGCAGAGCGAATGCTCTTCCTCCCAAGCAGGCTTGTAGATGCTGTTTTAAGCAAGCCCTTCTTTGGGATTTCTGTGGGCAGAGACAGGGGTTTGGGGGCACAGTCGTCTCACTGAAGCTGTGGTTTGGGGAGCATTTGGAAGAAGGTGATGGGATTGTAGCTTACAGGGAGAGCTGAATAGGGAGCTGCGCTTCTGTTTGAAAGCTTTTTTTTTTTCATTTTGTAACGCGATCGTGATCGGCTCCATTTAAGAGGGGCTGTTCTCAGGGAAACACAGAGCAGGGTCCCGAGTTCAGGCCTCTCCATTTGGGGCTCCCCTCCTAGAAGCCCTCTGTGTCTCTGTGAAGATCAGAGCCTTTCCAGGCTGCATGGGCTAGTGACTGAGAGGCAGGTCTCAGGGGTCACAGCACCAGACCCTTGTCCCCCCCCCCCCCCCAGACAAATGCAGAAGGCTAGTGCGTGTGGGGGATGGGGGCTAGACATGCCTGCCCCCAGGGCCTGGCGCAGTGTGGGGCCTGAGCTGGCCCTTCCTGCAGGGAGCACGGTGCCCAGAGGCAGAAGTAAGGAAGGTTATGACCCGACGCCAGCTAGGGAGGGTAGCAGGAGGGGAGGAACCTGGACAGACTGTCCTTACCCTGCAGCCTAACTCCCAGCTTCTCCTGGGCCAGTGGGCCTCCTACAGCCTGGAAAAAAAATTATACTTTTTACTTGTATGATATACCCTGTGGCTGTCCCACCCCTGAGCATACTACATTACTTGGTGCCTTCTGGAGGCTCAGAAGTTGTGTGGCTTCTAAGACTCTGGAAAGAGAGGTAGGAACACAGACAAAAAGGATGCCACCGTTAGTGGTTAGTGACTGGATGGTGAGCCCTATGATAGCCCAGGAAAGCCCTGCATGTTGAAGTCTGCCGTGTCCACGCCCCGCCCCCCAGCAGCTCCGTGGGAATGCTGGTTCTTCAGCCCACACCACTGAGTTTTTGACCTCAGGGACTCACAAATACTCCACCATTCTTATCAGTTAGATGGAATAAATCCCGATCCATAGGGTGTGTATGAAGAGCTTGATGGACAGTCTGCCAGATGGACAATCGTTGCTTAAAAAGCCAGTGGTTACTAACCTGCTTCCTGAGAGCCCAGAGCTGTGCTAAGGTCTTTCTGTTTAATCCTCCCAAGACCCCAGAATCTCCTGGATGGTGTAGAACTTCTTAGACAGGCAGTTCTCCGGCCACCCAGACGTCTCATCTTAGAAGCAATATCTGAGCCCCAGAGTGTGACCTTCGTGGGCCTGACCGACTGTCACTGCCTTCCCTGCCTCGGGTGGTCTGATCCAGTGTGGATCTCTGCCGTGTCTAAAGGACTCTGACTAGGAGCTTTTGGGCTCTTTGTCCTCTAGTCACGGGGTGGACCTCCCCACTCAGACTCTGTGCAAGAAGCTACCCTGAAGATTTGAACCGTGGATATTCTAGGGGAATGTATTAATGAAATCTTAAAGTTGGGGATATATGGCATACTGAAAAGAGAGAGGCTGTACTGTGTCTTACCTATGTGAGTAAAAACCATTATTTTCAGGTGTGTTTATGTTTTATAGGTGGTATGGGTGCCTGCGTGAGTGTGTGTGTGTGTGTGTGTGTGTGTGTGTGTGTGTGTGTGTGTGTGTGTGTGTATGTGTGTCTCTGTCTCTATATGTGTCGTCCTTGTCTCTGTCTGTGTCTGTGTGTGTGTGTGTGTGTGTGTGTATGTGTGTCTCTGTCTCTATATGTGTCGTCCTTGTCTCTGTCTGTGTCTGTGTGTGTGTGTGTGTGTGTGTGTGTGTGTGTGTGTGTGTCTTTTTCTCTGTGTCTCTGTCTGTGTGTGTGTCTGTATCTCTGTCTGTGTGTCTGTGTCTCTGGGTGTGTGTCTCTTTCTGTCTCTGTGTCTGTGTGTCTCTGTGTGTGTTTGGAATTCTATTCTGAGAAGTAGCAGCCTGGAGATGTGGCCTAGGCACTAGATAGGCCAGGCAGAGTATGGAACACTTTTCCAGGCAGGTGGAGCTATGGGTGGAGGAGAAGGCAGCTGCTAGGTCAGGCAGGGCAGACGCAGGTCTGGGGTGGCTTGTGGGGCATCCTGCCTGCCTGCCCTTGTCTGCTGCGGCTCCTGAGATTCCTTTTAAGAAGAAAAAACCCTTTCATTGGGGAGGCTTCACAGGGCACTGCCTGAGGTGACACTTGGGTGTGAATGAGCTTCAGTTGAAGGCCATCCATCAGAGGATCAGGAGTGACTCAGCCCCTTCCACAGGGGAAGGGCGAAGATGGCGGTGGGCAGCGAGAGGAAGCAGCCATGCAGCCGCCGAGGGACCCACTTTGGAAGCATGGTGACAGCACTTGCCTTTCTGCCGTCCACAGGGAGGGGCTTTGGTAGACTGCTGCCAACCACAGTTGTCTGAGTCCCTCCACTGGACCGTCAATCTTTCAGGATCTGGGAACTGAGGTGTCTTTTTGCTCTGTATGACAAAGCATGGAAGAGTATGGTCTAGTTTATATTTTTGACTGTGAACCTACTTTTAATGGCCCAGCCATCCCTCCAGCACTACGGTCTGTTTTTGGTGGCATGTGCACATGTTATAAGAGTCCGTCTCCATGGAGATGGGAGAAGGGCCTGTGACTGGGCAAGTGCATCTGACCCCGAATATCCCTTGGAGCTGGTTTCCATCCTTTCTGCCAGGACAAAAGATAACCCTTGTTAGTTTAGGCCTGCATTAACTACAGCTATACTTTCAGGAAGCTTGGTGCGAGTATCCCGAGAGGATGTCAGCATTTCCTGTCTGTCTCGGATAAGGAGCTGATGAGCTGTTCATTGCTCTGGCTACGCCATACCATGGAGGCTCCTCCCGTGAGCCTGATCATGAGACCTCATGCATCCTTGGGTGTGCCTTCCTGGGAACAACCTGGCTGTGGGTGGGGCTGGTATTCTTAATAAATCTGTTTAGGACCAGTTTGTGGTGAGAATAACTCTCTCCAAAGAGTCGTGGAAGGCTGTCCTTAGAGGACTTTAGGTTGAGACAATGTAAATGACTGTCACTACAGGTGTCTCCCTCATCTGCCAGGATATGTTTCAAAACCTCTGTTGATACTTGGAACTATGGACAAAGCTGAATGATATTTGTCCGGTATTTTTCCTGTATATGTATACTTCTGATAAATCTTGCCCTCTAGGCACAGTAAGAAATGAGCATTAGTTTGATCATACGACAGTTACAGCAATACTATGGTAAGGCAGATGTTATGTGGATGTGATCTCTCTCGAAAAGGTCTTTTTATTGTCCTAGAGTGCTCCATCTTCCTATTGATGATCTGGTGTCCACATCTATTGATGATGTGGGGTGAGATGGAGTGAAGTGGGTGACGTGAGTATGTGACGTAGCATTAGACATCCGTGGCTGGATTATCAGGAGGAGCAGCTAGGATAATGCTGTTGATTGAGTGACTGAAACCTTGGAATTCAAAACTGCAGATAAAGAGCTGGCTGTAATAGTTTCTACCTACTGACCACATACGATGCCCAGATGATGTTCCACACAAGATCTTTGGTACCTAGCAGTGGAAGGTAGGGATCATGTGTGTTTTTGTTGTTGTTGTTGTTGTTTTGTTGTTGTTTTTTGTTTTTTTGATAAAGTAGTACGTTAAGAGAAGTGTAGCTAGTTGGCTGAAGCTAGACAGCTTACTGGTGGTGGTGGTGGTGGTGGTGGTGGTGGTGGTGGTGGTGGTGGTGATGGCCTGTCCATGTTCTGCTAGCTGGTAAATGTTTTTTTTTGTTTTGGTTTTTTTTGGTTTTTTTTTTTATGTGTGGCATGTGACATCTTAGATTTAACCGTGCAATATCTCACACCCAAATGTGAGGATGACACACAGACATGTCTCAAGAAAAAAAATGAAGTGGCTGAGTTCTTCTCATTCTTAGTGAGCCTTCGACTGCTAAAGACCTTCCGGGGTGACACAGAGTGTTCACTGCTCAGCCCTGGAGGATGCACAGAGGTCCCTGGGTCAGGTTCCAGAAGACTCTATATGTGACAAAGAGTTCACAGCTCAGCTCCCTGCCCCAGATAGATCATTTCCTTGGAACTTTTGTACCACGTTCCCATGTAATCATCATAGTCTGGGGCTGAGTGGAAGTTTGGTAAGATCCCTGGACGGAGAGGATAGGGGAGTCTTGTCACCTGTTAGGAAGCTGTTTAGGAAACAGTCTCATAGGTGCTGTGCTCAGCCCTCTATGATGCATTTGCCCACCTGCCAACATAGCCAAGCAGGAAGGTGACCGTGCGATGTGTGATGGCAGCCACCAGCACCCTTGTCTATACCTCTCTGGGCCTAGTAAACCAGCTCCTGCCCGTGGTTGAACATTGCCAGCCCTCGGCCTAGCCTGCGATCTTGTGTGTGTCCTCCTTAACCAGGGTCCAGCTGGAGGCCCTTTCTTCTCGGGGATGGTCCAAGCTGTGGTGGACGTCCTGGGTTTGTGACTGCGGCCTCTTGGGAGTCCATCGCAGCCTGCCCTGTCCTGAGGTGCTGTCCGCCATCTGCGCAGGCTGAGCTCCGGGGCTCTGGGTGTGTTTGTACCTGGGGATATTACCAGTCAGACTGTAACCAAAGCACCCTTTGGGCTTTCATGGCCCTTCAGCAGAGGTGATTATTTTAATGGTCATTCCCCACCACCACCGCTATGACATTGAGCAATGTGTCAATTTGGTGAGCATCATGTGGTCCTTTAATGCATTTCTGAGGAATCTAACATCAAGTTTCATAGCAGGCTCTTGAGGACTCAGGTTCTATGACAGAGAGACTTAAAACAAAGTTCTTCAAGTTGAACCGGAATTCAGTAAGGGGGCCTTTGGAAGCCCCTAGGCCATGGCTTTTATCTTCTGAGGTAGTTATCACTTCAGACACTTGTCTCACCTTAAGAAGGAAGGAAGGGCTGCTGCGACCTTGCTGGTTAGGAACCACCCAGTGCTTCCTTTGGGCCCATCTGATGGAGCAGGAACCTTCTAAGCCATGGTTCCCAGTCTTCCTCATGCTGTGACCCTTTAGTACAATTCCCCATGCTATGGTGACCCCCAACCATGCAATTATTTTCGTTGCTACTTCATAACTGTAATTTTACTACTGTAATGAATCATAATGCAGATATCTGTGCTTTCTGATGGTCTTAGGGGACTCCTGTGAAAGGGGCATTCAACCCCAGAGGGGTCGTGACCCACAGGCTGAGAACCACTGCTCGTAAGCCTCCCAAGTCTGGGGTTTTGGCTCAAGGCAAGGTACTGGTGGGGGTAGGGAGTTGGGGAGACTTCCCTTGGAAGCTAAGCAGGAGGCACTGGGGACCCTGGACAAGAAGGCCATAAAGCTTTGATGTGGTTTTTAGGGTGTGGCCTCATGCAAGTCACTCTTAGAGGCTGTGTGCTCCTGGTTCACAAAGCAGCTGACTGTCACCACCTGTCACTCCCCTGTCTCAGCCCAGGACCTGCTTGCTGTGGCTGCCCAAGCTTAAATCACATCACTGTTGATGCTCGCTTTGGCTTACTGTCTTCTGCCATGTTTATCTCTCTTCCCATGATAACAGTGGGGTTGTCTATCTGTTCAGAACCTCCATCTCCTCATCTGTAAAGTAGGCATATGCACAGTGCATAGCGCAGAGCCAGGAAGTAGCGCCAGATCGTTGGCAACTCCCATCTTTGCTTACCGATGCCATGGCTTCCATCTTGCCCCTCCCCAGACTTTTCCCTTCTTTTCATAGTCTTTTGTCGTGATAGAAGGGGAGCCTTCTATTGTCAGGGGAAGGCTTGACATCGGTGTTACCCTTGTGAAACTGGGGGTGTTATTTTGAACATATCTCTATACATAGTTCGTTCCAAGGGAGGTTTGTAGTTTAGTTTGCACTGGTTGAAATTTAGCTTTGAGCTTTGGATACATAGAAGTATTCCTGAAGACCAGGGTGCTTTGTTGTGAGAACAATCATTTAAAAAATATATTTTCATTCCTTCTGTGTTCTTCCATGAACTGAACTGGGCTTAGGAACTCCTTGGGAGCATTCAGCCACTTGCCTGGGCTTATGTGGAGGGCACTTCTGTTTCAGGGAGGCCAGAGTGGTAGGTTTTCTACAGAGAAAGAGAAGATGATATCTAACCAAGATAGGTCATTTCCCCCCCTTTAAGTCTGCTTCTAAAACTGAAACATCCCTAGCACGCTACAGGCTGTGAAATGAGCTGATGTGCCTTGAAGATGTGTAGTTGGCCTGGACAAGCAACTTTAACATTGCTTAGATGTCTATGTTTTAAATTCCCAGGAACTTCACATCTTGCTTCGCCCTGAGATGTTAGTGCATCCAGCTACCTGGGAGTTTCCACTGTCTCCGAGCTATGCTTAGGAAGATAGGCAGTGCATACCCTCCCTCCTACACCACTTCCTCTTTGAACTTATGGGTCTAGGCCCGAGCCCTGGCACCAAGAGGATGTCTTCTGGTTCTTCCCCTTGGCTTCTGTGCTTGGCCAGCATTTTCCCATCATTTGGAAAATTCCTGGGCCATGGCTGGCAACATTATTGCGGATTTTGTTCTTCGGTCATGAGCCCCAGATGTCCCTGCGAGGAATTTTTCGTAAGATGCACACGGGGGTGGGAGGAGAGGACTTGGGGTTCTTTTGTGAAGACAGAGATGGGAGTGACAGGGAAGGGAGAGGCCAGGAGCCTGTGTTCTGGCAGATAACTGAAGAGAAACAAACGGGTTGAGAGATAGCGGCTTGAAGCATTGTAGCGACCATGGTGTTCGTTTTCGTTTCTCCTGCGTGATCTCTTTCAGCTCTTCGGGATGTGATATTTTGAAGTTCAGAGATGGCCTGACCTGCCTTGTCCTGGCCCATTCCATTGCCTCTTGGTCCTTGGCAACCAGGGAACTATTCTCTGTCCCCATCTCCTCCCTTGAGAGTTATCTCATTGTGACCCAGGACCCTCCTAGTAGTTAACCTATCCATAAGTGAGTTGTGTAGACAGAAGCCAATGGCTAAGGCACGGGAAGACTATAGAGGTGGGGGTGGGGTGGTTTTCATACTGCCAGAGATGGACCGCTCTGGGAACCAGAGTTTTTGTTTTACTAAATAAAAAATTAGGTGTATGGATGTTTTGCCTCTATTTATGTTTATGCACCATGTGAATGCAGTGGCTGAAAGAGGCCAGAAGAGGATTAGATTCCCTGGAACTGGAGCAAAAGATGGTTATGAGCTATCATGTGGGTGCTGGGAACTGAACCTGGGTCATCTGCAAGAGCAGCCAGTGCTCTTCAGTGCTGACTCATCTCTGCAGCCTCATTATTATTATTATTATTATTATTATTAGTGTTATTATTATTTCAATTTTTAGAGAAGGTCTTATTTACTTGTCTATTCTAGTCAGGCCTTCCATTCATGATCCTCCTGCCTCTGCTTCCTGAGCATCAGGGATTACAGACTCAGCCAGAGGGATGAGGGTGGGGTGGATGACCCCAGACTTAGAGGTTAAATATGCTCTCAGTTCCTCCTCTGTTTTCCAGATCGTTAGGTTAGCTAAGAGCAAAGGGTGTGAGCTGAGCATTCTGCGGACTTGGAGTGTGCGCTGTTGTGCATGACTTTGAAAGTAGATTTGATTGACAAACTCTTTAGAGTGATTTTTGAAACCAAAAAACTGAAAACAAATAGGTTCTCTCAGGGTCTGTGAGTAATTGGATTTTCTTTAACTGTAGTCTGTGTCCCTAAAACTAAATTTTGGGTTTCTGGGTGTGGACATGTGTGTGCCCACTTTCGTACCGAGGCCTGCTCTTCTGGCTGGCTTATGAGTTATGTGTGTGCAGCTGTATGGGGGACTCTAAACACAAAGCGTAAGCGAGTGCCCGGGCAGAAACACAAGAGTTGCTCTTTCTGTTTTGTGCAGTAAATGAGGCATGCGGGGAGACACAGCCGCTCCCGGAAGGGGTCAGTAGAAGTGGCCGAGCTCTCTGGGTTTCAGTGCCATGTGGTGCTATAGTTAGAGGGGACCCAGGTTGTTGGGTCTGGTGGCATACCATTCCTTACTCCAGGGTTCCTCTGGGACTTCCTGCTTCAACTTTCAGGCTTATTCCTGACTCAGTGCTCAGAGGGATGTGATGTAGGGCCTGAAGACTTTGTCACTCTTTCCATGTATTTTCTATGGATGACTTGGAGTTTTCTCCAGCCACCAGAAGGTGTGTGTGTGTGTGTGTGTGTGTGTGTGTGTACGCGCACATGCATATGCTGGTTTGTATACATATGTACATATATGTGGGGGTAGGAATAAGCTTTGAGACCAGGTTAGAGATGACATGAGTATTGGTTGAATGCCTACCATGTACCAGACCCTGAGCTAAATCCCACTGCCTTGTCACTACTCAGGACAAGTTGTATTGTCCTCAGTCTATAGGTAGGGAGAGGGCCTTCCGGTGGCTCATCTAGGTGGAAGAGAGAGCCAGATGCCAACTCAGCAGGGCACACTGCGAAGCCGATATTCACCATCTCAGTCCTCTTGCGTTAGGTCTTTTTCTCAGGGCTGTGACCCACTACCTGCCTGGAGCAGCTTGCTTTGCTCACGGCTCAGAGGATACAGACTGTCACCTCCTGAGAGGCTTGGCAGCCGTGGTGGGCCGTGCTGGCAGGACCTCGCCACTGCTCACATCACAGTGGCAGATGGGAGGCAGAGAGCTCAGACTGGAAGTAGAGTCAGGTTATTACCCTGTGTCAGCTCTTAGTGCCCTCTCCTCAGAGGGACATGTCCTGTTGAAACCATAGTACCCTCCTTCATACAAGTTGGGTAAGTGCCTATCAAATGATGTCATAGAAGATTCTAGATAGGTCCAAGCACATATTCGTACATGGTCCTCAAGGTGTTTATCATCTAGTCTGTGCCTGTGGGCAAGTTATTTAAGCTCCGTGCCTTGGTTTCTTCATCTGTAAAATGGGAATTTTATATACAACCCATACAATTGTGGGAATTGGAGGAGTTAATGATAAAACACTCGGCAGTGGCTGCTGGTACTTGGCATGTACTAGGGCACCATAGCAATTAGTGAGGCAGTCTTTGTGATCACATGGGCACTGCTAGATGAGACAGAAAGCAGTGGCTGCTGGGTGGCTGGTGTAGGCGTGGCCGTGTTTTCAAGGATGAGCCACAGGATAGGGGACAACAGAGAGAAGCCATAAGGAAATGGACCTTGATGGAAAGGGCCTGGTTGCAGCTTCGAGAAAGTGGGCATCCTGAGGGACTTGTGGGGGGCGGGGCTGAGAGACTGCTCCTCTCTGGTTGTCTGGGAAAGTGCCAGCTTGCAGAAAACATGGGATGACTTGGTAGGAACTTGGGGAGGTGTACAGGGAGGAGGCAGAAAGAAGTCTCAAGGCTGAGGAAGTACAGAATGAGTGACTGGCTCTGAGCTCTTGGCTTGGGCATTAGGGAGGTAAGTGAAACACAAGGAGAACATTCTAGAAGTAGTAAGGACACTCCCTAAAGCACCATGTCCCTTTGTGTGTTGAGCCTGGTGCTCTCTTTGGGGCTGCAACGGAGAGACGGCGGTGGGGAGGCCACCACCCAGGTTACATACTCAATGTGTGTCAAGGACACCCGTCAGACCGGGAGTCATTGAGCCTGGTGGGTCCCATGCCAGCGCCAGCTGTAGCCTGTGTTCTCCAGGTTGAATGACTCTCAACTGCCTGCTATTCACGCGCCAACTCCAAGTCTCACCCCAGACTGACTCAGCCAATGGGGAGCCAGGCCTGGGAATCTGTATCAGACACAGGTTCATAGTGACCTAAGGCAGAGTGACCACTCAAGGATGGTGACTGGGTAAATAAGAGTCAGATTTCTCAGAAGCCAAGTAGCAAGACCCACAGGGAGGGACTAGAGAGAGAGGGGTGGATCAGAGTGGGCAAGACCAGCACACAGATCCTCATTGGGCAGGAAATTAGTGCTATAGAGAGGGTCATCTGTCTGCCTTGCTCGAATCTTTTCTAGTGTTTTAGGAGTGGCCGGTGCTGTGGGTTGAGTGCTTGCTGCCATTCCCATTTGTATGTTTGAGGCCTGATGCTCTCAATGTGGTAACAGTAAGAGGTAAAGTCTTGGGGGAGATGATTGGGTTGTGAGGGTGGAACCTTCATGAATGGAATTAATTCTCTTATAAAATGACTCTATTTAGGACTGGGAGATGGCTAAAGTGCTTGCTATGGAACCCCAAAGATCTGAACTCAGGTTCAGATCCTGAGCATCTATGTAAAACCAAGGAGCAGGGCCTCATAGCTGAAAGTCCATGCACTTGGAGGCAGAGGGGAGACAGGAAGATCCCAGAGGGGGGTCACTGGCCAGCTAATATAGTTAGTGAGTTCAAGGTACAGCGAGAGAACCTGTTTTGTTTTTTAAAAAAGTGCATGTCAACAGAGGATAACACCTGATATTCATTCCTGGCTTACACACACACACACACACACACACACACACACACACACACACACACACACTGAGGGGCTCTGGCAATCCTCCTGTGTGAGAACCAGTTGTAATATTATGGTCATTTCTTGACTGTCGCATATTGAATAAGTGGTTTGGTCACGTGGTCAAGAGGCAGCAGTAGTGGGAACACTGTCTGGTCTGAACACCCGATATTCTGCCATGCGGAGACTCTTTCTTAGTGTAAGAAAGGCCCGGGCCTTCCTGCGACAGCCTGCGGCCCAGTTTGGCGGTAAACCTTCAGTTTCAGTGGCATTGAAAAGACTGGCTTCCTTTTCTTTTTTTCCCTCTCTTCTCCCCTGCACCTCCTCCCTTGTCCTTCTCTTCCCTTCCTTTCTCTTCTTCCTTTTCTGCTTCTGAGGATTGAATCTAGGGCCGTCTACATGCCAGGCAAGTGCTCTATCACCGAGTTACATCCTCTGACATCTTTTACTTTGTGATTTTTTTCAATGAGCTCTTGTTAAATTGTTCAGGGCCACCTTCAACTTCCTCTGTATCCCAGGCAGGCCTTGGGCTTGCCATTTTCTGGCCTTAGCCTGCTGGGATTCCAAGCCTGTGCCACCAAGCTTGGATGGTGTGTCCATGACTTTTCTTCAGGTGTCGCCCGGGTCCTACGGTTTGCGTTTAATAGGTGGACCGTACTGGGGGGACTATGAGAAAGGTTGAGTTTGCGAAAGTGAGGCAACCGTTGGTCAGACTATGGATATGCATCGAGACCCCCTCTTTATAGCCTACTGCCCAACAAATCTGATATGACATCTTCCTTAGCTTCCGGGCTGCCACAAAATGAACACTATAGTAGGATGGATGGATTTCTGTTTTTGGTCTGTAACGATTTTCTGGGTGTGCTCACTTTACTTGAGTAAAACCTCATAGGCAAGTCCTCGCCTACTCCTACACTTAGTGTCCCCTCGTCTATGCCTGTTGGTCGATCCTTGGGTGGCTAGTACTTCTTTTGCCGCTTTCTGGAGAAATCTGCTCTTAGATACCCCAGCTCCACATCCTTGAGTGCCTGTTATTCACAGTCCACCAACCACATGGGCCTTAGAACATCGAACTCTTAGTAGACATAATTCTTCCCGTGGTCGATTGGGGATGCTGGAAATTACGCGCCCATAGGGTGTTCTTTCGCTCGCCTCCCCCCCATTGGGTCTTGGCAGGAGTTCCTCACGTCCAGGGGTTGAGGAAACTTGGAGTTTGACTGCGCTTTGGGAATTGCATGGTCTAAGTTCTCTTTTTGTCTAAGAGAGATGACAGTTCCACTCAAATGTCTTGTCGCACCTCTAATGAGGATCACACAAGCAGGGGCTAAGGCAGCGTCAGGCTGCACTTGGCCTCACATGAGTCCCAGTGGTCCAACCACAACGCGCAGACTTTAAATGGAAGCTCCCCCCGAGGTCTGGGAACAGAAGGAGCTTCAAGAGGTTATACACTTATTCGCAACTACAATTGCAGAGGCATTTCCCATATTTGTTGGATTGTTTTGTGAGCACACATAGGTTGGGTTGAGGTGGCCATCCCCCACACGCTGCCCGTCTTTAGGTTTGGCACCTCCCCGTTTGCAGCACGGCCTTTCCACTGAATGCTAGAGAAGGATGCAGGCCAGGCCTCCGACATGAACCTACACCTCAAAGGGGTCGCCAGGTGCCTTTTAGGGGGGACGTTTGGGTTCCTCTTATCTACTTCTTAGAAGGTCTCTCTTTGTTTCACCTTTTACCTTCTAATAATGCCTAGCCAAGAGCTCAGAGCCAGTCACTCATTTGTTCTTCTTCTTTCTAGTCCCTAGGAGAGCTCCTTAGGTTGCTCTCGTCCCATATCTCCTTGTACACCAAAGGCTTCCCTTTCCCGCTTAAATTCTGACAAACCCTCCAAGTTTCCTGACCAAGGTCGCATCGGGCCATGGTTACTGCAGCGCAACGAGAAAGGCTGGTCACAATGTTCCCAAGCACAAACCAGAGAGGGCCAAGTCCTAATATCAAACAGAATATACATTTCTAAACAAAAATACATCAATTAACCAAACTACAACAAAAAACATAACAGTTCCTCCGCTCTCAAGGACAAAACCCACAAGTCACCTACAAGGCGCACTTTGTCGCGCACGTTCATCTTTCTTTGTCAGAGGCTGGCACCACCCAACGGGACTTTCTAAATATGAGCTTTACCACTCCTGCACAGCTGGCCTTTTTCTCCACTTACTCGGGCTCGTTTGAATATCTCTGGTTTTGGGTCCCCTATCACTGGGTGGGGCTCGATTTCTCTCTTGAATACCAACTGTGGGCCACGCTACTTGCTCCACAAGCCACCATAGAAGCTAAGTCTCACTGCAGAGTAGGGTCTGATCTGGATGTCGCTCATCGGTCTGGCAGTGGCTTCAACCTGTGATCACAAAGACTGCCTCACGTAATTGCGTATGGTCCCTTAGTACATGCCAAGTACCAGCAGCCACTGCCGAGTGTTTTATCATTAACTCCTCCAATTCCCACAATTGGTATGGGTTGTCATATAAAATATCCGCCATTTTTCACTAGGCACTGAAGTGGGAGAAACCAAGGCACTGGAGCTTAAATAAAACTTGCGCAGCACCAATGACGCGCACAGACTGAGAATGATACCACCTCCATTGAGGCTTCACACCATTGTACCGCGAATATCTGTGCTTGGCACCTATCTAGAATCTCACTCCATGTGACATCGATTTGTAGGCACCTTAACGCAGAACTAACTCAGGTATGAAGAAGGACTACGGAGGTCATAGAAATTCTACTGTGTTTTCACAACAGACGATGTCTCCTGCTGTAGGGATGGGGGCCCCTGAGAAGAGGCCCTGCACACATTGGCGAGAGTCAGAACGACCTGACCTCTCTCACTCTCACCAATCAGCTTCTTTACGCCGAATGTCTCTCTCTGGTATCTCGCTGGGCTCTCTTCCCTCACTCCCCCTTTCCTCTTGCCTCCCTCACTCCTCCTCGTTCCGTCATGCTCTGACTGCCAGCTTCGGCCTCGGGAGCTTGCTTTCCGCTCCATGCACGTGCCTCCCACCTACGGCTGCCAAGTCTCCCTTCTCAGGAGTGATGTGTGTGTGTGTGTGTGTGTGTGTGTGTGTGTGTGTGTGTGTTCCCTGCCTCCTCCAGGAGTGTCCGCTCCTGGATTTTGGGTATCTAATATGATTCTCTTTGGTTCCTGCTTTCTTGTATGCTGCTGCCCAGGCTGATGAGATGTGATTCTCTTTGGTTCCTGCTTTCTTGTATGCTGCTGCCCAGGCTGATGAGATGGTTTTCTTGAGTATAACAGAATGTACTGGAGGTTCCCTAGAATGCTTAAAGACCTTTGTGTCAGCCTCTAGGCTTGCATTTATGATAGAAGGAGAGGTGCTGCCATTTTCAAATGATGTCTGATAAAAGGAGTCTCCTTCCTGGTATTCGCTGGGTGGAGGAGAAGATGGTTTAAGAATTAGTGTAGGGGGCTGGAGAGATGGCTCAGGTGTTAAGAGCACTGGCTGCTCTTCCAGAGGACCTGGGTTCAATTCCCAGCACCCATACCGAATGGTGGCTCACAACTGTCTGTAACTCCAAGTCCAGGAGTTCCAACACCTTCACACAGATACACATGTGGGCAAAACACCAGTGCACATAAAATAAAAGTAAATAATTAAAAAAAAAAAGAATGAATGTATTTGGGAGATAGCTCAGTTAAATGCTAGTCTTGTAAACATGAGGACCTGAGTTTAATTCTTATAACACATTTAACAAAATCCAAACAATCTGGCAAGTGTGTATAAGCCCAGCACTGGGGAGGTTGAGACAGGATGATTCTTGAGGGCCTGTAGCATGAATCTTAAAAGTTCTTATTAATAAAAATGAACCCAGAGCCAGGTATTGGGGTGAATGCTGGAAGATCAGAGAAGCAGAACAAGCCACAGCTACCTCACCTTGCCAATTCCTCAGCTGATCCTGTTTCCTCAGACTGGATGCCTCTCTGCTGAACTATGCTGCTAACCAGGCTGTAGTTCCTCATCCTCACGCCTTAAATACCTTTTTGCTCCTGCCATCACTTCCTTGGATTAAAGGCTCTTGTTACCACACCTGGCTGTTTCCAGTGTGGCTTTGAACTCACAGAGATCCAGAGGATTTCTGCCTCTGGAATGGTAGGATTAAAGGCGTGTGTGCCACCATTTTCTGGCCTCTGTATCTAGTGGCTGCTCTGTTCTCTGACCCCAGATAAGTTTATTAGGGTACACAATATTTTAGGGAACACAATATCACCACAAGGGTCTCTGGCTAGCCAGCTTAGCCTACCTTGTAAGCCCTAGACCCTGTTATAAAAAATAAGGTAGATGACACCTGAGGAATAGCACAACTCTGTCCTCCATATGTACATATATGCACATGCACCTGCACATACGCATGTACATGTATGCACATACACATAAACACTTGTTTGTGCTTAGTGGTGTCACAATACAGAATGAAACTTCTCATCTTAACTGCTTGTCAATGCGCAGTGCAGTGACCTCACTACAGTGTTTTCAATAGTGTCATGTGACCGTATCACACCATCTGTCCATAAGATGAATTTTTACCTTATAAAATCAAAACTCTACCTATTAAACCCCAAATTTCGACTCTCCTCTCCCCACTAAGACTCTGTCACCTTCTACTCCACTTTTGTCCCTGAGTTGGTGAGGGACTTCCTGTGAGCAGAGTCATATCCTCTTTGTTCCTTTGTGGTGATCTCACTGCAGTTAGCTTAACATCCTCAAGGGTCATCCATGTTATAGCAGGTGGCAGATTTTTCTTCCTTTGAAAGGCAGAATGATCCTCTGTTGAACAGACTGACCACGGATAGACAAATGCATCAGCACCTGAAGCAATCTTCATTTTGCAATTGTTGAGCACCTACTGTCTTCCTGACTAAGCACCTGCCATTCTGTCCGGAGACTTCCAGGTGGAGCTTCAGTGTTTAGACGGGGAACAGAAGCTTGCCAAGGGAAAAGTGTATTTGGTGAAGGCTGTTTTATGAGGTTGCTTATTCCCAGTGTTCACTGCACAGAGAGCTTTGGGGTGTGGCCTAATGCTTCTGCCTTTTGGCAATCCATCTTCCCTGGATTTCTGGAGATGAGATTAGGCTTGCTTAGCCTGGACTTAATGGCCACGGTGGTGACATAGGTTTAGACATCAACTGATGGTAAGGCCAAGGGCATATAGGATTAGTTCATCACCTCTCAAGTTAGTAGACTCTGAAAGCTTTGGAGTGATGGGTGAAATGTATTTTTGGAGTGATATTAAGACTCTAAAATACCATTTTAAGAGAATAAAAAATTCAAAGGGTGAAGAATAAATTGAATCTATACTTAAAAAACCCAGTGGAAGCTACGAGAAAACTCTTAGGTGTAATAAACACTTACAGTAAATCTGTAGGGTACAAAATCAATATAAAAAGTAACTTTATTATTCCAACAATGAACTCTCAGAGAGAGAAATTAGGAAAAATATCTCATTAATAAGAGCTGAAAAAAATACCTAGTAATAAACCTTCCTAAAGAAGTGAAAGAATTCTTACAAGAAAATAGCAGCACTTTATTAATTCATCTGGAGTCCCTGGGCAGGCATCTCATTGGCTTGTTCCTTCTCTTTGGTAACATGTGGTATACAATACCACTCTCACTCTGCTATGGCCAAGAGCTCTTTACATGGAAGGGTAGTTCAGAGCCTGGAACATTCTAGATGGAGGTCTCATCTCAAGTAGTGGATTTATTTCCAGTCTATACCACTTCTGTTACATGTACATCTCATTAGTTCCTTTAATTGACTTCCCCTAGAGCAGTGCTTCTCAACCTTCCTAATGCTGCAACCCTTTAATACAGTTCCTCATGTTATGGTGACCCCAACCATAAAATTAGTTTCATTGCTACTTCATTACTGTAATTTTGCTACTGCCATATCATAATGTAAGTATCTGTGTTTTCTAATTGTATTAAGTGATCCCTCTGAAAGGGTTGTTTGATTCCCAAAGGGGTCTCAACCCACAGGTTGAGAACCACTGCTTTACAGGTCCATTTATATGTCCATCCAATACTTTTTGACTCTTCTTCATTTTTTGGACATTGAAGTATGGAGCTATGCCAGACATTGAGGGGTAAACAAAATTTCCAACATTATATGCATGCTGATTATACTTTCTATAAAGTAAAGTAAAAGAACTGGGGTGGAATCATGTCATCAGATGGTTACATCAGATGGAACTCCATAGGTCTTCACTTCCCTGGTGGTACAATGGGGAGGTTGACCAGATGCCCCTATAATTCTTCACAGTCATCTCTGGTTCCTTTCCTGTTGAGCTCTTGAATGTACTGCCCTAGGCCTGTACATATATAAGCCTTTGGGATCAAATTTCATTTCTAATATCCAGCTTTATTTTCCTTGGCTACCAAAAAAGTTGTGTTTGACTCTTCAAGTATTTTTAAAGATTTATTTTATTTCTAATCATGTGTATGTATGTATCTCTATGTTTGCATGAGTGTGTATGTATGTGCTCATGTAGGACTGAGGTACGTGACTCTCTGGAGCAGTGGTTATAAGCAGTTTTGAGTTTCCTGACATAGGTGCTGGGAATGAACTGGGTCCTCTTCAGTAAGTGTTTCTTAAGCTCGGAGCCCTCTCTTTAGCCTGTGTTTGACTCTGAACAGTTCTTCATTTGTCAGATGTGTTCTTGGCACACATAGCTATTCAGTTCAAGCTTTTAGATGCAACTTTCCTGTGTATTCATAGTTTTCTCTGGTACAAGGAATTCCAACAATCCCAGATCTTAAGGCTTATTGGTATTGGTGGATGGGAGATGGAATAATGGCTTTAGGGAGATGTTGAGTACTGAATCCTCTCAAGAGGATGCTGTTTGCTTTCAGATATCCCCCATTTGTGTTAAAAATGGGACTTTCTAAACCACCACAGCCCTTTTAGGTAAGATTCACATGATGAAAAACCTAGACACATTTTTCAAAGTAAGGATAATGATTGAATCTTAAATGGAGTAGGAAGGGTAACAGTTCATGGGGATGAAGGCTGCTGGGAAATTGCTGCTGGTACAGTCATTGAGGAACCTTATTAATGTGTTGTGTGCATCATGGAACCGGAAGAAATGATGGGCCCTCAGGATAACTTGGAGAGCCTCTGCCCAACAGAGCCTAGGGGAAACCTACCTTGTGTCCTGTTTTCCCTGTGGCAAGCTGTGAATGTAAGGCAAGTTAAGTTCCATGGGTCTCTACTTCCCTAATGGCACAATGAAGAAGTTGACCAGATGTCTCTGTGGTTCTTTACCAGTATCTCTAGTTCCTACCAAACTTGTTCTTGTGTGTACCATCCTGGGCTGTAGCCTGGGTCTCTTGTGTAAGCCTTTGGGACCAGTTTCAATAAAGTGTTTAATACACAACCTTGCAGACTCTTGCAAACCTTTCTGGGTAACACTTACTTCATTGCACTTTTAAAAATGAAGAAAAAAGAGGGAAAGAAAACGCAGCTTAGCAGGCTCAGAGTAATTGAGGCTGACAGATGTCACTCAGAATTTTATTATTTAAAGCCACAATGATTTTCCAAATAACCTAAAAATATATAATCCAACCTCAAAATAGTGTTCTGTAACAGAGGCAGGCAAGCCTGTAGGAAATGAAGTCATAATCTTGGCACCCCTCGAGTGCTGGTCCAATGGCTTTGAACACTTTTATGTTCTCTGAGAAATACATGAACATGGAGCCATATCTAGTTACTCAGTGTGGCTGCCAGGGCCTCAGAGAACTGGGGTGTCTTGGGTGTTTTCCCCTGGCTCCTCAGTTGGCACAACACCTCTTGTGGTGCCTGCAAAGAGATTTCTCTCTATTCTGTGAGAGCAGGGCTTAAGATGCAACAATGTGTGCAGATTTTAAAAATCAAGTCTATAGGCCGTATTGCTGTATTCAGATCACCCTCCTGCTGGGCAGCAGAGACTTCTAGAAGTAATCTAAGATGCATGTGGCACCTCCTGTCCTCCATCCATTTTTCTTCCTTTAATCTGCATGCTCTTTAGTCCTCATGATTATTTGCACCAATAATAATTAACAACACATTAACCTGGGAAGAATTATTGTGCTCTTCAGTTGATATGGATATTGAGGTCCATAGACTTTACCCAGTCTATGAGAGTGAGGGGATGGCAGAATGGTGCTTTGGATCTAGGTGAGGTAGAGTAGGATTTCAGAGCTGACGTGAATTTCATTGTTGGGTAAATATGATGAGCCCTGGGACAGTGGTGGGGTGAAGTCTCCATTGTTTAGTTGGTTATTATATTACTTTGAGGTTTTCTTCTCTCTCTCTCTCTCTCTCTCTCTCTCTCTCTCTCTCTCTCTCCTTCTTTTTTTGATAGGGTCTTACTATTTAGCTCAAGATGGCCTTGAATATGTGGTCCCTCCTACCTCAGTCTACCAGTGCTGAGCTCACAGGCCTGGGTCGCCAAGCCTGGCTTAAATCTGGCTTTCTAAGATGAGTTGAGGAGTGGGTTTGTGTTGAAGTGGGAAGGATACAGGACACGTGGCTCTGGTGGTCTGAAAAGGCAGTTAGAAGGCAGGCTGTGTTCCACGTGGCGGTCCCTGGAAGATCCAGGCTGGAAGTTCTCTCTCAGATGGGTGTCCCGGAAGCATCTCCGGGTGGCTTCCGAGCCGGAGGAGAGGCTGCAGGGCTGCCAGCGTGGGCCTGGCTGTATTTGGTTTTCTCTGACTGGATCTTTGTTCGCCTGCAGGCCTCAGCTGCCCAGGCTCTCCTGCCCCAGCTTCCTCTGCACTGCGTGAAGCGCTAGCCTGGTTAAGTAAACACCACTGGAATATTACCTGTCTGTTAACTTGTCAAAATTGCTTTACAGCCCCTTTTATCTCCCACCCCCCCCCCCCCCCCAACAGAATTTCCCCTGGAGTTCTCAGCTCCCTCCCTGGTTCCTTTCTTTCCAGCCTTCCTCCAAACTCTAAAGTATCCCCACCCCCAGTCATTAAATATTGTCAGAGTTCTGCCACCGACACCGCCTTGTTCACCCGCTCCAGATAAATGGTTGTTGACTCTCTAATGCAGACCAAGGACACTGGGCTCCCAGCCCCATGAAAGTAACCATGATGCCTGCCAGGTGGGCCAAGGCCAGGGGGCTGCAGGGCATGGGCTGCCTGAGCCCAGGAGGCTGCTCTAGCTCCTAGCCAGCTGCTGGCTGCTGGCGCCCTCCTTCCTTCCCTCCTGCCTGCCCCACCCTCTCTCTAAACATGACTGTATAAACTTGAGGGTCTTAGGGGAACGTCCAGTTCTGAGCCCAGTGGTCACAGAGCCTGAGCCCTGGCTCCATGAGTAGGTTTCATGCTTGACTGAATAAGGTCAGAGGCTCTGTAGAGAGTTGCTTCCTTTTAGCTGTGGTAAAATGCATATAATATCAAATCGACCATTCTTACCATTTCACAGTATAATTCAGCGGCAATAAGGACATTCACAGCGCTGTTCAGCCTTGACTGCCTCCACTTTTCTTAAGCTATAATTGACATGCAAAAGTTGCATGTATTTAATATCTGCGTTTTTAAAGAGTTTGGACAGAGACACATACCATTCCAAAGGAAACTCCATACCTCGGCAGTCGTTCCCATCCTCCCCAGACAGTCCACCCCACCCGCAGCAACCACTGACCTGTGTATATTTGCCCATCTATGGATCTGCCACACACAGGATCACTGTGTGCTCTGTATGTTTGGCTTCTCTTCCTGAGCAAGATGTCGTCAAGGTCCTGCCATCCATGTTTGCCTTCCAAAGCTCAGGTCTTCCAAGGGACAGCCTGGAAACTGGTAGGAGCTGGTGGGTGGCTCAGTCACTTGTTTCTGGCAGCAGTTCCTTGTTTCTGGCAGCTTGGACGCCTGGTGTCACCCTCAATGGCTGAGTTCCCCTTGTGTATTCAGCAAGGTCATTTCTAGTTTGCTGAATGACCAGGTCTTCCTCTCTCAGGTCTTCCCACAGTTACTGCCCATCCAACTTCCTTTTCCAAACCTGACAATGGTGGAGAGCTTTCCTCTTGGACACTGGAGCTGAGCTTATCCTGTAGAAGCCCTCCACCCTCAATCAGAGTCAGAATAAAGTTAGGGTGTGGATTTTGGAGTTGTGACTCTGCTATCACCCGGCTGTGTGGCCTTGGTATGTCCATCCATGTAACAGGATTGACAGTACATCTTCTCTGGGGCCCGGGTGAATGAATTCACTAATAGCAGTCATTCACTGTGTGTAGTGCTTTGTGATTCAGACCACAGAACCACCAGCTATTTGAGTAACATCTGTGTGTAGTACCTTGTGATTCAGACTACAGAACCACCAGCTATTGTTAGTAAAATCTGGACTGAAGAAATGATCAGTAGAGTGCCCTCCATTCCCACCCATTGATGTTTGCGATGTTTGAGCTTTTGGAAAGTTTTAGGAAGTTCATAGGACTTTAGTGTGTCTTTAAATTAGATGCATGTCATGCTTTTCAGGACTCTGAAAGGCCTCCAACTTAGATCTGGGACAAAGAGGAAAACCTTGCTTCTATCCAAATAAGCAGCTAAGTGTCCCCATTTCTTCCCACTTTCCTCTTTTCATTTTGCCATCCCATCTGTACACTTCGTCCCAGTCTGCAGCCATCCTGCATTCACCGATGTTTCAATTCCACCAAGCTAACCTTGCAGGGCCACTGTGACAGGGTGCGTTAATCTTGTGTGACTCTCCGTGGGTTCCAGGAAGTAGGAAAGAGTTAACAGGTCCCCCTGAGTGCCTTGTCCCTTTTGATGTTGGTGGAAAACTAACTTTATGGACTCAAGTATGGTTCTGTGAAGTTTATTATTATGTTGATACTGTTTATTGTTATATATTTATAATCTGATTAATCATGGTTGTTTATTTATCATGTGAGCTCACACGAAAGGCTGGGGAGACGTTGGTGGGCTTATGACGTCAGGTCCTGTCTTGGCTCTTGTGTGATTACTGAGTTGTGTAACCTCTTTGTTCATTTGGTTTCATGCCTGGGGATCATTGGCCCTTGGCTGGTGTGTCCTGTGGTGTGAAGAGAGGGGGTGGACTGCCTCCTGGGCATTGCCCACTGCCCAGCTGTGGTGCCCATTCTTGGCCAGTGCTCAGTGGCTTTTCAGGGAGTCACACATACCTAGATCAGGTACCTTCCTGGGGAAGGACATGGAGGGGACTGCTATTGCCTTGCTCAGCTGTTTGAACTCACTTTTTGAGTCCTAAAGGAGGCCCCTTTTTCTTTTCAATTTAAAAAATACCAAGTGCTACACCCAAGAACCTCTGTACTATTGTGAGTATATATGTGTGCAGTTTTTGTTAGAAAAGGGGACCCTGTGCACTTGTTTTTCAAGTCAGATTTGCTTCAGTGTAGTACTTATACAGTCATAGTCGTCTTTGGTTGGTGTTTGGTGCAGTTTGACTTTCAATTCTGGCTTTTCTGTCTCAGGTCTCCCTGAGAAGCAGGCTTGGAACACTGCAACTCTGATTTCATGGCTGACTCTAGCCAGGCCCTCCGATCGCTGTTGTCATTACAGCCCTCGGTCTCTTTAAGCAGCCATTGCCAGGACTGTGTTCAGTCCGTTCAGATGGCCACACTCAGCATGCAGGCCCTGAGCTGCAGTGACTTTCAAGCAATGCAGGAAGTGCTCTCGGAGACAGACACAGATGAAGGACTTTGCGTCCTGCTTTGGGGAAACTGAGGAACAGTTGTTAGATCTTTGCCCTGTGTATTTTAAGGATGGTCATAACTGTAAGAGAGGCAAAGAGGTCAGACACTCTTGCTCTCCCTTCCCAGTGCACATTCTTGTAAGGACCCTTGCATGATCTACACCAGGGATCCGTGACACAGGAAGGTAGTATGTGGGCAATGTCCTGGAGTGAGCTTCCTGGCCTCAGGCCTGCTCAGATAACCATGCCTCACCTTTAAGAGTCTAGACCCCCTCCCTCCCTCCCCCCTTCCCTCCCTTCCCCTCTCCTTCTTCCCCCTCTCCCTCCCTCCCCCTTTCCTCCCCCTGCTCCCTCTTTCCCTTTGTCTCATATCCCATACCTGGGGTTGAATGCGGGGCTTAACACATGCCAAGCAACCTTTCATCACTTAGCTACTGCCCAGCCTCCATTTGCAGTTCCTAGACAGGGTCACACTAAGTTCCCAGGTCGTCCTTGAACTCACTCTAGCCTAGACAGACCTTGCTCTTTTGATCCCTTCTACCACAGTCTCCCGAGTCTCCAGGATCCCAGGTCTGCACCACCAGGCCTGGCCTCATTTCTCTTCTTCTTGGGGTCAGTGTGAGCCCTGGGTAAAGACTGTGCCTTCTTTCTCATTCTGCATGAGCCTCCCCATAGACTTGAGAGTAGGGAGTCTGGGCAGAGAGCTAGCTCTTCAGTGCCTGCCTTCCGGCTCACTGACTCCGTGATAAGGTTCCGATGGATGGATTGCATGTCACGTTGCTTGGAAACAGGGTGGAAGCTGGCCAATGAGTTCTCAAAGCAGAGTTTCTGAGCTCCCAGGACCAGCACATTTGAATGGGGCTGATAACTCTCTTTTCTGCCCCCTCCCCCCTCCAAAGAGGAGAACATGAGCGGTCTGCTTCCACACAGATAAGCTTCCTGAAGGGAGAGAAAACATGCTTGATTTTTATTTTATTTTATTTTACTTTGTTCTTTCCTGTCAATTGTCTGATTTCTCTGTGGGAACAATTGTCTTGCCTTCAAACCTCCAAGAAAGTAAAGCTTGCCTTAGTCCACCTTGGGGATAGAGGCTGGACAGAATATGCCTGCCCATCGAACGCAGCAGGGGTCAGGGGGAGCTTGAGAAGGCCCGAGAATAGCTTTGTTTTCTCACAGCAGCTTGCCGGCTCACGGCCATGTCCTGGCTGAGTGATTGTGTCCAGCTCACTGGGCCAGGGCTGAATCACCACGAATCCCCCCCAGTCCTGGCAGTGGCTGCTTAAAGAGACCCAGGACTGTAATAATGGTAGTGCTCAGAAGTTCTGGCTGGAGTCAGCTGGAAGAAGGCATCTGTCATGGTCTCCTGAGAGATGAGGAAAGCCTGGGTCTGGCTGCTGGGGAAGAGATGAGTGGGATCTCTGGGCTGTGCGGAGAGACATTCTGAGCCTTAGCAACTGGGTTCCAGAAGTTTCTTCTCCCAACACAAGCTAGCTGTTATTGGGGGCTTTCAACGAGCTAACTCCTGAAATGTGTCTCTCTGTGGTGACCCATTTTATAGGTGAGAATGAGCTTTAACTTATCCGAAGTCAAGGGCAGATCAACAAGAGTTTCTTTGGCAGGGTCCAGCTCTACCATGGCTGTCTTGAGTTTGTTAGCTATCCTATATTGCAGATTGCCAACTCTTGGAGAGTTCATCCCAATCTGAACTTCTGTAGTATCATTATGTTTGTTTGGTACATGGCAGTCCCCACCACTATGGAGGGGAGGTGAGTGGGTTTAGTCCATATTAAGACCCCAATGTCTGGTTCACAGTAGGATCTTCAGCCATTGAATGAATGACATTTGCCTCCACTATGGCTAACCTTTATGTCACTTGGTCTGTGACCACATAGAAGGAACTCTGTGAACATGGGCAGCCAAATTCAGCCCCCTCTGCAGAAGACTGGTGTGGGAGCTCTGGGCTACTCAGCTTACACTGTCATCTACAGCAGGATGGCCTTGGTGGTGAGGGCAGGCTGCTTCCAGAATAATCTGGCACGGTTGCTCTCTTACTCTGCTCCAATCTCTGCTCACCACCAGGGTTGGTGGGAGCAACCCAGAAAGTAAGTTACCCCACTTATTCTCTGGTAGGGGAGTAAGAGGGCCATGGAAGGCTAGGAAGCAGCTTTTGGATATAGGACCACCCACATTACTGCCTCTGCTTGGCTCTTTCAACACTGTTAGCCTTTTGGGCTACTTTACTGGTTTTGCCCATTCTTGCATTTATCTTTGGAAGGGTCTCATATTCCATAGTGGCCCCTCCCTCTTTCTTCTCCAGTCTATAGGAAATATGGCTGCTGCCCTAGATCTAGTTTTATGCAACAGGAGAACCCTGGAGAAGGGGGAAGGGTGAGACTTCTTCCTAGAACATGTTCTTGTGTTTAGCACATGTACTTCTTCAGGGTCCCCAGGTAGACCAGATGAATCAAGCAAGCCAGACTGGAAACACTGGGGTATTCTCACAGATATATACTTTACCTTGATAAATATAAATCTGTCTGCTATGGTTTACAAATGGCAGCAGCATGGCTGTCTCTAAATAACTCCTCTTGTTTGGAGGCCCAGACAAGTATCCCCCTGAGAACCCCAGCCATCGTGTTATCAGCAGTTGTTCTGAAGCCAATCCTGGGGTTTTAAGTCCTACCTACCTCCACTGGAGCAGAAAGACTGAGAACCTGAGTGTTGGGGACTTGCTTATCCCGTGAAGTCATCCCAAGTGGAATTCTGGGTGCTCTGCTGGATCCCAAGCTGACAACATCTTTATGAGGTCCTGCTTTTCCAGGGACCTACACGGAGCTTGCTTCAGTTCCTGGCCCCATCTTCCCTGAGTTCCCTGTTGCTTAGTCACACTGTAGCTCTTCTTCAGCGTCCAGTTTTTTTCGCAAAACTTGTCTTTGATTCCAGTGGCTTGTTTTGTTCACAGGTAGGGGGCTTTTCACATACCCCCTTCTTCGCAGTTTACACCGACAGAAGATGCACAACTGTTTATAATTAAAATGGTAAACACACACACACAGACACACACAGACACACACAGACACAGACACAGACACACACACACAGACACACACAGACACACACAGACACACAGACACAGACACACACACACACAGACACACACAGACACACACAGACACACAGACACACACACACACACACACACACACACACAGACACAGACACAGACACACACACACACAGACACACACAGACACACAGACACAGACACACACACACACACAAACACACACACACACACACACACACACACACACACACACACACACACACACACACACACACGCACCACTGACAGCTGGTGGCTTTGGTCAAGACTCGCATGAATGAGCAAGGCCCTTGGGTCAGATTCTCCCCATGGCAGAGCTCCCTTCCCCAAATTCAGAACATTCTAGTCTTGCTTGTATTTCAATATTGGTTGATAAGACTGAATCACATAAATGTCAAAACTGATATACAATTTAGACAGGTGTACCATTTCTCCCTAGAAAAGACTGTTGAGAACGGAGCTCTGATTTCTAAGGATTTTACCTCTCTCTGCAAAGACCTATTGAGCTCATACTTGCTAAGCTGAGCATCAGCCAACCAAAAAAGTATTGTCTTTATTTTTGCTCTTTTTACAGCTTCAGTGAAGTACACTTGACAAAATAGAATCTGTTCGAGGAATACACATGGTGTGGTGATATGATGTCTATCTATATGTGTATCCATAAATATATATTCACACACAATATGCATACATAGTGAAATAATTACTATAATTAAAATAACTAACACACTCATTACTTCTCAGAGTTACCTTTGTGTGTGTGTGTGTGTGTGTGTGTGTGTGTGTGTGTGTGTGTGTGTTTTGAGATATGGCCATGTAACCCAAAGTGGCCTTGGACTCATGGCCTTCCTTCCTCAGCCTCTTGAATGCTGGGATTACAGGTGTGCACCTCACATCCAGCTCTACATATACTCTTTTAAGTATTCTTTTCGTCACATGCTGTATACTAGATCCTGGAACATTTCTTCCTATGATCTGAAAGCCACTAGATGCTCTGTGTTGTCCCTCATTGGATGTTTTCTCCTCTCTGGTGACCAGAGAACTCTGTAAGAAGGAGCCATGGTTGTCTTTTGGACAGATGTCCTTGTGACCAATTAGCCTTTTCTCTTGAGAAGGCAGATCCTCCTGAGGTTTCTGGGCAGAATTCAGACTTGGAACGCATCCTACCAATCACTATAGCAGACCACAGAGGCCCTGGGAGATAGCCAGCCTTAGCTCATGGGGATTGTTCTTACTAAGGATGTAGGACTCACACCAGTACCCTTGTGCTTCAAAGACATCGCCCTAGTGACTTGAAGATGTGGCCTTGACCAGAGTGACAGGATCACAAACACCAGAGGGAAGAAAATAGCTCATGTGGCTGCTGTTTTCCTTCTAGAATATTCTCCACTTCCTGATGCTTTTCATCAGTTACATTTGGAGACTCTTAGTTTAGAGCAGTGTCCCGCTTTAAGAAGTTGTGTTGTGTATTAATTCAAGCTGAGCTTGGCATCAGAGAGCATTCCCTCTGCCCAGTAGCTTGTTTTCTTTCTTTTTTCTCCCTTCTTTCTTTTTATTTTCCTTTCTGCAGGCCAGAATGGCACATAAGAATTCCCCGGCATGGGGCACGGCTCAGTGGCTCTAAACCCTCCCAACTACCTCTTTTACAATCACCCACCCAAATATATAGAGTTGGGCGTATTTCTGAGTGTGGGGATGAAGTGGTTTGCATGGAACAGGAATCTCTGAATAAAAGAGATCTGCCCTGGGAGGAAAACTGTGGTGTGCTGGACAGGTGATGATTCACGTGTGACCTTTACCCTTCTCCTTGTCTTCCCGCCCCCACCCTTTTATTGGACATTGAAGAAGAAGAGGAAGAAGAAGAAGAAGAAGAAGAAGAAGAAGAAGAAGAAGAAGAAGAAGAAGAAGAAGAAGAAGAAGAAGAAGAAGAAGAACAACAACAACAACAACAACAACAACAACAACAACAACAACACTATGTTACTTTGCTGCCCATTACGTGTTCTTATCCTTCTCGACACATGAACTAACAGGGCTGGCTCAGCGCTTTTCTCCTTCAGGGAGTTTTGGTAGATACTACCGAGAGATGAGAAGGAAATTAAACTCAGTAGGGGTAATTCCATGATTGGAATACCAAAACCCTGAAGATGTCTGTCTGTTGGTCCCAGAGAGGAGACCGTGTACCAGTTGGAGTCCACGAGAGTAGAAGTTTAACTTTCAGGCAGTGGTTGGAATTGATCAGTCTGGTTTGTGGGGGAAATGGTTGTCCTAGAAGTCTGTTAATTCTTTCTATGCTAATCTCACTTGAGGAGTGAAGGGAGGGCTCTCTCTTGTACAAGGTGAATCTATCATCATCATCACCATCTGCTGGAAAGGCAAACGGGTCCTGGCTTTTTGGAGGAGACAGTGGTAAAGGAGAAGATGTAAATTGGAAGATGTGCGTGTGGTACATACATGAGTGACTGAAGATGTGCGTGTGTGGCACATACATGAGTGACTGGAAGATGTGCGTGTGGTACATACATGAGTGACTGGAAGATGTGCGTGTGGTACATACATGAGTGACTGAAGATGTTGTAGTGATGTGTGGGCACATACATGAGTGACTGGAAGATGTGCGTGTGGTACATACATGAGTGACTGGAAGATGTGCGTGTGGTACATACATGAGTGACTGAAGATGTGTGTGTGTGGCACATACATGAGTGACTGGAAGATGTGCGTGTGGTACATACATGAGTGACTGGAAGATGTGCGTGTGGTACATACATGAGTGACTGGAAGATGTATATGTGGTACATACATGAGTGACTGGAAGATGTGCGTTTGGTATATACATGAGTGACTGAAGATGTGTGTGTGGCACATACATGAGTGACTGGAAGATGTGTGTGTGGCACATACATGAGTGACTGGAAGATGTGCGTGTGGTACATACATGAGTGACTGAAGATGTGTGTGTGGCACATACATGAGTGACTGGAAGATGTATATGTGGTACATACATGAGTGACTGGAAGATGTGCGTTTGGTACATACATTAGTGACTGAAGATGTGTGTGTGGCACATACATGAGTGACTGGAAGATGTGTGTGTGGTACATACATGAGTGACTGGAAGATGTGTGTGTGGCACATACATAAGTGACTGGAAGATGTGTGTGTGGTACATACATGAGTGACTGAAGATGTGTGTGTGGTACATACATGAGTGACTGGAAGATGTATATGTGGTACATACAAGAGTGACTGGAAGATGTGCATGTGGTACATACATGAGTGACTGGAAGATGTGCGTGTGGTACATACATGAGTGACTGAAGATGTGTGTGTGGTACATACATGAGTGACTGGAAGATGTGTGTGTGGCACATACATAAGTGACTGGAAGATGTGCGTGTGGTACATACATGAGTGACTGAAGATGTGTGTGTGGTACATACATGAGTGACTGAAGATGTGTGTGTGGTACATACATGAGTGACTGGAAGATGTGTGTGTGGCACATACATAAGTGACTGGAAGATGTGTGTGTGGTACATACATGAGTGATGGGTCGAGAACACACCCTGATGGGAGCTTGTCTGTTTTACATTATGCAGCCCTGAGGGATGAAGGCAAAGGAAGTAGCACTTAGGAGGAGAGTACCACCCATCCCCAGAGTGGAATATCAGGAAGTCACTGGAAGTCAGGCCATATATTTATGGTTTTCGACATGGAAATGTATCTTTGATACACGCTTCAGTGCAGTCTGCTGAAAAATCGTGTGTGTCCACTCCACTGAATCCCGAACTAGAGTGTCAGGGAAAAGAAATGGGTGGGGGAAATTAGGTTTTGAATAAAATCTGTAGTGTAATTTCACTGTAAAGTTTATCTTTAAAAATGTTTGTGTGTATGGTGTTTTATATGCACCTATGTCCACAGCACAGGTGTATACACAACCCCCAGAGGAGGGTCCTCTGGAACTAGAGTTACAGGTGGCTGTGAGCTACCATAGGTGGCCAGGAACCCAACCCCAGTCCTTAGTAAGAGCAGCCAGTGTGTTGAACCACTGAGGCATCTGTCTGAGCCCTGTTTCTGTTCATTTCTTTGTTTGGGCAAATATGCTGTGGTTCTGTAAAAAGTTTGCATGAGCCAAAGATAGGTGAAGGCCTAGGAACTTGTGTTTTAATCTTTGCAGCTTTTCTTTTAATCCAAAATTATTCCAGAATAAAAAGTTAAGGAAAGAAAGGTGATAAGCACTTCTATTTTGGAGAGATTATTAAGGAAAGATTAGCCAGTTGCCTATGGCTACCAACCTTCATTTTCTAGTTTATAATGAGAATTATTTCATGTTAACAAAAGTTAACAAAGTGCATGATTTTGGAAGAAGAAAGTGGCATACAAAATAGAATCTGGTGGTCCTTTAGTTACTAGAACCTGTCTCCATCAGACTTCCTGGGTCCATTAGAATTAAGCCTACACTCCTGGGTGCAGCTCAACAGGCCAGATAGGCAGCGATTAAGAACATGGACTTTGGAATGAAGCAGAGAAAGCTGGTCTGAAGCCCTTACTTGCCAGCTGCATGGCCTTGGGCAGTCATTTTGTCTGTGGCTTATTTTCTTAAAAAAAAAAAATCTGTAAAATGTGTTTAATGATCTCATAAGACTATTGCCAGAACTAAATGAGGCAATATAGTGCTTCATACATATGTAAGCTACATAGGGGAAGGCCTGTGACCTTTCTCTGTTACGGTATCTTGTATTTGACATGTCTTACTCGGAACATAGTTTTTCTGAAATCACTGGTCCTATCTTGCAATTGTGAATTCTATTTTTTGATAATTCCTTTAATACATTTTTTGGGGGGTGTTACTGAATGTAAAGTATTTGAGAGTCATTATCATCCTATTTCAGTACCTATATGGGCCCTGTCCCATGTCCCATGCCCAAGTGATCTTCCTGGATTGTGCCTGTGTAAACTGTTTTCCAAATTATGCCATGTAAAGGAAAATCGTTCATAAGTGTTTGACTGTTCCCCTGGATCTTTGCACAGAAGCTTCTTTGCACAGAAGCTGTTGACTTCACAGGCTCTTGCTCTCCCTTACTTCCAAAGACAGGTGGGGTCACTGAGTGTCCCCAAGGAGGTAGCCATTGTCATCAAATGGGAGCTATTCTCATTAGCTCACACTCTCAGCATAGCTGGTGCCCTGGGTTGCTGAATCCAGTGCCCCATAGTGAGAGCAGAATGCCTTGCAGGTGGACCTGGGTCCCAGGCCACCTATGTTCTGTCCCCAAGTAGGCCACACAGAGCCCATCTGTCACTCTCTCTGGAATCTGTGTTCAGTGATTTTAGAACATTGGGCAAGGAAAAGCACCATCTTTACTCATTCTACACTAAACAAAACAAAGCCCCAAACCAACATCAGAGGCCAAAAGGCTTTGAACATACCATTTAAGAAAATGTTTATTTAATACTGGTTAAAAATATACTGCCTTACCTTTGGAGAGAAGAAACAATTAAATAACTTGGAGGGCTTCAAAGGTTTCCTCTCCCTCTGCTTTCCAGGAGGGGAAATATTTTTCAGAGTCATTTGAATAATAAAGAACTGGGCCCAGAAGCCCTGGCTGTCTGTGATGGAGATCAGCAAGTCAATCACGAATCTCCCAAAAGTTTATTTTGTGCGATGAAACAGCAGGACCGTTTCGCCGCCACCTCTGAGGCTGCTGGCCTTCTGTCCCTTTTATTTGCTTATTTCAGGCCTGGCTGTGTGCTGAGAAACATTTGTGTCTGATGCATTCACACTTAACTCATCGAGATACTATTTAGTGTGAGTCCTTTCAGGGCCCTGGAGCGCTTGGTCCCTTGGAACTAGAAGATGTTGGTCAGGATAAGTGAATGCAGATGGCCTTGGCTTGGGCTCCATGGTGAATCTCTCCACCTGGCAGTTTGGCTCCAGCCTTGTGAATGCAGGGCTTGCCTCCTCTGCCTCATTGCTCTGCCTCTGTCTGTAACCTCCAGTGCTCCTGATAGCATCAGTCCAAGAGCCTGCTTTGGATGCTCACTCATCCCCTGCATCCCTAATATTTATATTTGTTTCTTATGGCCTTTGTGTGTGTGTGTGTGTGTGTGTGTGTGTGTGTGTGTGTGTGTGTATTATGCATATACATGTGTGTGCATATTTGCAGATGCACACGAGTGTGTGTGGAAGACCTGAAGTCATCTTCCATCTCTCTTCCCTTTATTCAACAATCCGGGGTCTTCTAATCAAATCCAGAGCACTGATAAGGTTCGTCTCCCTAGTCTGCTTGCTCTGGGGTTCCCCATTTCTGTCTTCCAAGGCTGGAATTAGAGGTAGGCACTCCACCCACTTGGTTTTCACATCAGTTCTCAGGATTGGCACTCCAGGCCTCAGGCTTGCACAGCAAAGGCTTTAACCACCAAGCTATCTGCCCAGCCTCCAGGATTCTAGTTTAGAAAGTATAGACATGTAGAAAAGCTGAAAGAATTTGCATCTGGCACCCTTACCACATAGATTCCACTAGCGTGTTTGTTTCTCTTTTTAATTCTATAATTGGCTCACCCTGCCACTTACCCGGCCTGATCCCCAGGCCCGGATCTGTCCATTCTAAATCTATGTGATCTCCTCCATCTAACTGGCCTGCTTCCACCCACCCATTGCTAGAACTCTAGAGTTGCTTACAGATGTTTTTAAAGGTAAAATTCGTGTGCACTGTGCTGCCACAGACCTCAGATCTCTGGTACCTCCAGCCGATGCCACTAGCCTTGGCGGTTTCCATGTGGCTTTTCCTCTCATGCTGACCTTACTCTTTGGATTTTTTCCCTCCCTATGCTATCTGTACTATTCTAAAGGAATTGCATGTCAATGGAGCCAAATCATGTATATGATAGCCCCCACCCCATCCACCATTTCACTTTTGTGTACTCTGGGTCCATAGCGGTTTGAAAAGATTAAATGGAAATTTTCAGAAATAAATAATTCATAGGTTTGAATGACTTTGATTACACTCTGGTATAATTTTCCATTTTACTATTAATTACTGTGTTTAGGATCTTACAAGTCTAATTAAATACATTGAGTTGTATCGTAGTTAGGCAAATGCAGGGGAAAGTGTGGGATAAAGGAGTTTAATGTCACCTGCAGTTTTGCGCTTCCACCCTGGGCTCTTGGATTCTGCCTGCCTCAGACAGGGAGAGGATTGTATTTCTCTGTGGCCCTGGTTCACTCTGAAGGAAGCTTTTGAGACTCCATGCCGTAGCACAGAACAGAGGGTGGCTCCTTGCATCTGCTGAGTCATGTTCCGTCATATGTCAGAGCTGTTTTGAATAAGGTCATCACAAACGCTATTGAACAGAACTTCTCACAGACACTCGTGTATTCATGACACTTGGATGGATAACTCGGAGTAGACTTGTAAGATTTTTATAAGAAGCTATCAGACCCCTCTGCAAAACCCCTTGTTTTACTCTGCACATCCACCAGCAATGTCCGAGAGTTTCTGTTGCAACAACCCCTGGTCACACGTGATGCTGTCACTTCAAAATGATAGTCACTGGCTGGTATGCACAAGTATCTCATTGTGTCCTCACTGTGTGCTGTGCACGGTAGGTCTGAGCCTGCACAGACAGAATGGTACACATAGTAGGAGGACAGATGCTCTGCAAAGGATGCTCTGAGTCATGCAGTCTCAAGCTGGACTTATGAAACCTTGCCCAGAGCTGGGGAGATAGCTCAGCTGGTAGAGTGTCATGTAATCCCAGTGTGCTAGGAACATGGAAACAAAGGGATCCTTGGGCATCAGTGGCTGGACAGCTTAGCCTGAAAACCTTCAGCCTCAGGTCCTAGTGAGAAAGCCTGTCTCAAAAAGAAAGTGGCCACCCTTTTGAGGAATAACCCTGGAGGTTGACCTCTGGTTTCCACATGCATGTACACCCACACACAATGCCTCCACCACATAAATAAATAAACACATACATGCATACATACATGCATAGTCTTTCTCTTAGAAAACAAGACTGTCTTAATTCCACTTCTTTCTCTCTGGATCTGTTCTTTTTTCCTCCTTGCAGAATAAATACCTCGCAGCAGGGCATTTCCAGGGACGGCTTCTGTATATCGCTCTGAGACTTAGGTCTGAATCATACTTTCCTGTGACTCCTCAATCCCCCTTACCTGACTTAGCCTCGTGATCTGGACCCCTCCCCCCTCACCTGAGTCTCCATGTCCAGGAGAGTGAGAGACACACAGTAGGCACTCAACCAGTGTCTTACCAAGATGCTAACTTTCCTCTTCTGCAAGTTGTTTTTTATTCCGTACATGTTGACTTGGCATCCCCGGCTAACCGGGTGCTAAACAAGGAGGGCAGAGGGCAGCAGGCAGCTTAGCGGAAGACTTGGTGTCGCTCGTGTATCAGAGAGAGGATGTAGGTAAAAGTAGGTTGGCTTCTGGGTGTAGGACAGGAGGGAACGGAGTACACACCTGGCTCAGGGTCACTGCTGTTACTTTTCAGGCAGGTTACTTTCATCCTCAGCCTTCCTTTCTGTGCAGTGGGATAGTAGAGAGTCTCGTGTGCTGGGCGAGTGTGAGGTTTGATCCTATGCCCAGTATATCATGACCTCCAGGAGGGAGAGCTTGCAATTTTAATGAAGCATCTGTACTTTGAGGGATGTTTTCTTAGACAGGGGGAAGGGACAGGGGCAGATCTTCTAGGGCAGAGGTGCCAATTACTTACTCAGCTCTTGAGCTACCTTGCCTAGGTCTGTGGGCTCTCCACTCTTCATGACCTTTCTAAGTTGGTAGCTGTGAATTGCATGGACATGAGATATTGTGGAGGTTGGTGTAAGAATTTAATTTAAAAGTGTGTTCAGATACACGTGTGTTTAAGGAGGCCAGAGTCAACCTTGGGTACCATTCTTTAGGAACTGTCCACATTGTTTTTTTTCAGACAGGTCTCTCACTGGGGCCTGGGATTCACTGATTAGGTTAGGTGGTCTATCCAGCCAGCCCCATGGGTCTGCCTGTCCCTATCTCCTACTGCTGAGATTACAAGTACTTGGCACCATGCTTGGCTTGTCTAATGGGTTCTGGGGGTTGAACTGAGGGCTATATGCTTATACTGCAAGCATTCTAAGCCCTTCACAGACTGAGCTGTCAGCCTGGGTGTTTTGTTTTGTTGTTGTTTTTTAACAGTTTGAAAAGGAAGCATGAATTCCACCCAAGGTGCTAGTGCTGACTCTGCCCAGGGACCCAGATCATTCCAGACAGGTTTTTATAAATGGTGTTGTCCAGTAATATTACAATATTTGAGGGTTTGCAAGGATTTGATACCTATCCTGGTCCTATGTGGCTCACGCTGCTTGCTATGTCTAGTCTCTTCTTAGTGAAGAGTTTGTTAATGATCATCCTGCTCACCAGTGCCTGTAGAGTTGTTGGCCTATGTGCCAGAGACAGTCCCAGAAAGAGGGAGCTGGCCAGTGGCTAGGAGCCAGGTCACGTGCTGTTGGCCCTGCCCTCCTGCAGCGAGTGCTCAGGTCACTTTCCTCTGGCCTCCTTGGACTCTCTAGGCCAGCCCTCACTTTCCTTTAGGTTTAGGGAAACAGAGAGCTGTTCTAACAACTGGACCTGGTGTGGAGCCGAGAGCTGTCTGGATTCCCCACCCTAGCCTCCCCTCTAACACCCTCTGGATCCAAGGTTGAGCAAGAGATGTTGGCAAGAGCTGGGGAAGACAACTCAATTGTTTCAACTTGCAGAGAGAGACAGAGAGAGAGAGAGAGAGAGAGAGAGAGAGAGAGAGAGAGAGAGAGAGAGAGAGAGAGAGATGGTAGGGAAGCAGGCAAATGGTCCTAACCCTAGAATGACTCATGTGCACAGCACCTTACACCCCACCCTGCCTGTTGAAAGTTTCCTACCTGATGCAAAACCAGAAACAAACCACAAGCAAGTTGCCCCCTTGTCTGTACACACACATGGACTTGGAGACACCGTTGGAGCAAGTTGCCCAAGATGAGTTCTCTGGGGCCGCTTCCCAGCCCCAGCTCTGTTCTGGGGTGGTGGTGGTGGTGGTGGTGATGGTGGTGGTAGTGACTCTATATCCTGGGCCTGCTACTAGGGATGGTTGGGGGGGGCAGCCCGGTCAAAGCCAGGTTCATTGCACAATCTCTCATGCAGCTTGGTCCCTGTCCCTGATGGAGGGCCCTGCTCAGTGCCTTTGAGAACAGCTTCTGCTCTGTTTCCCGGACTCTGAGTGTGGTAGCTGTAGGCCCCAGCCTCCAGGGAGGGGATCTCGTGTAAGTCCTGCAGGCTTCATTCCTATGCAGGACAGGTAGGCTGCAGGCTCTAACATGCCGCCAGCCTGGCTCCACAGAGGCCTCTGCACCAGGGGAAATTAAAAAAAAAAAAAAAAAAAAAAAAAAGGCCAGCAAGAGGGAGGGAGTGAGCAAGCGAGAGAGGGATTATTTTGTTTCGACGTGTTTGAAAGCGGGATCTGTGGCCAGTTGGTTTTTTTTTTTTTTTCCTCCTCTTCCCCCCCTTATTTACACAGTCTGTTCAGAGACACACTCGGGCCTGTTTGGATTGGGTGTTTGCTCCGGAGACGGGCCAAGCATTTCAGCACTGTGCGTTGGCACTGCCACCTCGGCGGCACCAGGAGGCCCAGGCGGTCACAAGACCTCACGGGGCCTCCTCACTCCCTGCTTATCCTCCCTTCACCTTCTCTCCATCTCTTGCTGCTGCGGATGCTTGACAACTGTGGGCAGCCAGGGGTGAGGTCGCCATACCTGGTACTCGTCTTTCCGAATGAGGGCATTGCCACACCAAGGCGAGTGTAGAGTCTGTCCACAAGCTTGGGGCGCAGACCTAGAGACTGAGGTTTCCCTAGCAGGCTCTGGGGTCCCTGAGGGCCTGGGTTGGAACTGGCAATATGTGGCATCTGGCCAGGTCGGGGAAGGCGAGCAGAGATTTACATAGGGCTGTTCTCCAGGGGATGCTGAGCTGGTTCGGGGAGGTGAGGTAGGGCAGAGCCAGCCAACACCATGCTATGCCAACACTATGCTATGTATCCCAGGTGTGTGTGTGTGGGCGGGGAGGAGGGGGCTTGTTTGAAATGCAGGTCCTCAGGCTCACAAGATCCTCCCTTAGCTGTTGCTAGACTGGGTTGATGTTTGTGACCCTCAGCTCAGAGCCCGCATTTTACAAAGGGAGTTAGTTTTCTGGACCTCATCCTGTGCCTTGAGATGCATTTGTATGAATGATCCTGTAAGTGCATTTGGAGAATAGTACAAAATGCAAGACCCTCTTGGAAACTTGCTGAGTTTACAAGAGAGCTTCATTTAACATAAATTAACTCACCTTTCCCAGGTTTGAGGACTTGGGGGCATCTCCCACTGTCCCCTGCCACACCCCCAGGTCTCTAGTCTAATGTCACAGGGTGTCTGCTGGAGGGCATTGCTCTCTCAGGGAAGCCCTCCTCGTGGTCTAAGGTGTTTAGAACCTTATTTTAGATCTAGAACACGGTAAAATGTGGGCTCTGGAGCTAAACTAACTGGATTCTGATTCAGTTCAGCACCTTACTGGGAGTGTGACTTTTGACAGGCTATGTGGTTGCCCCATGCCTCAGTTTCTTGTTCCATAAAATGAGAATAATATGAGCATTTATTAGAGAGGGTATTTGTATCATTTTGTCATTGATAGTTCTGGAAACATATTACAGCCCCCTCACCCCCCTGTAAATACTGTCCAACTGGTGTCTTTCTTTCTGAATCTTCCCATCAGGGTCCCAGCCTCCCATGTATTCTAAATGTATAATCCTGAGCTCAGCCATACATCAGAATCGCCCACAGAGCACTTAGAACAAGTTACCCACAGCTCTATGCCAGCTGAAGCCCACTGCAGGAGTCTCCATCCAGGGGGGAAGCCTCAGGGCTGCATGTTAGCATGCTCCCTGGGTGATTTCATCACAGTTCCCTGACCAGAGGTGGCTGGAGAGCCTCGGCTAGCGCTCCAGGTTTCTAAAGTGAAAAGGACCTGCTGGGCATGTCATGCTGCTGTATGGGGGCTCACACACTAGTGGGGAGTCCCCCTCTGATTCAGGGCTCAGCCTTGAGTGGTGGAACCTTCCTCTAACTGTTCTCACTCCCCTTGTCATAAAACAAAGAGAGGAGGAGCCTTGCAAAATGTGGTCCCTGGGGCAAGGATGGCAACACCCACATTTGGGAGCTTGTTAAGATGTAGACTCTCTAGCCTCATGGCAGACCAGCGAGTGGTCTCAGAGTCTGTGTTTGGCCAGGGTCCCCAAGAGATTCTTGGGAAGCAAAAGGAACACCTCTCTAGAAGAACTGGAAAATCAGGTTCATGGTGTCAACTGCAGAGCCTTCTTCCTGGATGGGAAGAGAGATGCTGAGAAAGGTGTTGTTATCCCCAGTGTTGCAATAGTAACCAGCTGTTATCCATCCACACCGGACTGGAGGAAATGAGCCCCAGGAGCCTGGGTCGTGCTGGTCACATTTCTGAGGACATCTCCAAATGCAAAAGTTTAAGAGTCCCTGGGGCAGCCTGCAGGAATCAGTGAGCTTGGATGGTCCTCTCTAGGGTCCATCAATATCTAATCGGTCACCAAGCACCCTGATGACAGTTTATTTAGCTGTCAGCTGTGTGCCAAGCATGGGGACCCTTAGGTTCTATGTGGCAGTTGTCAATGTCCCTGACATTTCAAGGCTGTTCTTTCTGTGCGGTCCCCATAGTAGGGTAGCTTGACTTCTTACACACCTTCTAAATCTCCTCCAGACTTAGGCCTTGGACTGTCGCTGAGAGCCACCACTACAGCAGATGAGCACAGTAAGTGTTTGCTTCGGCTCCTGACACTTGGCTGAAGCAGGAGGACTCCCCTTGGCGATGCGGTTGTTTCTAGATGGCAGCCCTCACTTCTCCATTCATGTTTGCTTTTCCTGGGTCATTTCTATCGTATGTGATTACGTTCCCCATCTTGAGGTTTGTGTGCAGCACCATCCGTTGTACATCTGATTATCAGACTGCCATGCAAAGCACGGTTCAACCCTCCCTCCTTCCTCTGGCTCTTACCATGGCATCCCACCCAGTCCAGCACAAGAAAGGGTATTGAGAGGGAATTGGCAGGGCTTGGTGCCTATTTCCGATACCGCTACCTCATGGAGGCTCTTACTCATGCCTGGCTTGTTAAGGGAACTTCTCACCGACTGGCTTGCCCCACCTACCCTCCTGCGGCCTGTCTGCTCCCAAAATCACCACTTCCATCTTTCCCATCCTCGGTGGCCAGAGATTCCTGCCAGCTACAAGACAGGGATGGAACGTCCTGGTGTCTGGAACAGTGGTTCTCAACCTCCTAATGCTGCGACAATTTAATATAGTTCTTCATGTTGGGGTGACCCCCAACCATAAAATTACTTCATTGCTACTTCGTAACTGTAATTTTGCTGCTGCTGTGAATTGTAATGTAAATATCTGATATGCAGGATAGCTGATATGCGACCCCCACAGGAGACAAGTTGAGAGCTGTTGGTCTAGATGGAAGGCCTCCTTAGCCCCTCTTGGTCTGCATGAGGTCTGGCTTGATTGCCAGGGTGGTCTCAGCACCTCTGCTGTTTGCTGCTTCTCCTCGCCTCTGCATGCTTGGTTCTTCTGTTTCTTTGTTCTTCTTCCTCTCCCGTGGATGAGACTGGTTCAAGCTTTGAACTCCTACCTCCTGCTCAGAGCCTTCTTTGGATATATGTAATGATGATATCCTTGGTGATCAACTCTAACTTTATATGCTTTTTGAGGCTTCTCTTGGTTGATTTTCTTTCCTTGAAGAACTCACCTCTCTGTCTCTGTCTCTGTCTCTGTCTGTCTCTGTCTGTCTCTCTGTCTATCTCTCTGTCTCTCTCTCTCTCTCTGTCTCTCTCTCTCTCTCTCTCTCTCTCTCTCATTTCTAAGTAATTCCCTAGAAAACTGAGTCTGGTGTTTTACCCGTGGGTGTTATATCTTAAAGGTTTACTGCTCTGCTAGGGAGGGACTATATTATGCTTGAGATATGGATCTATTCTCTCCATGTTGAAATTCTTTTCTTGTAGCATTAAGTTGGAACTCATAGGACATTGTGCATTCCAGCTACATGCTGCCCCACCAAGCCACACTCCAGTCCTTGCCCAAAGGACTGATGGGGAAGCAGACCACAAAGCACTGGTAACCAGCGTTGACACTGCTGCTCGGAGGTTGAGGGATGACAGGGCCTCTAGAGGCAAACACTCTGGAGTGCAGGGCTAGGTAAAACACTGGGGTGCTGTTGACTTTGGCTGGTAGAAGTTCTGCCTGGCTCAGCCACTGAGCATCTGTGCCAGCAGTGTCCCGTGCACTGTCACAACTCACCATGCCCCCACCTGTCCCCACATCCCCACCAAAGCCCCTGATGTGAACTCAGTCACCTCTTGGGCCACTCCTTAACTGCCCAAGACCCTTCATCAAACCTTACAAGACTGTCGTAAGAACACAGGGATTCATGGTGTTAGGTATCTAGCACACAGCTAATGTTCATTGAGCGCTTACAGTATTCATTTATTGAATACTTGTTACAGTCACCAGGTGATAGGCTGCCCCTGTGGGTGAAGTAGGTATCCTGAGTTTCAGAGCTTTGGATCTCTTTTCTCTTAACTTTCAACTACCCTTTGCCCCAGTGACCTTATCACCTTTGCATGCCCGGGTTTCCTTTCTGTGGGAGCATCTGCCTCTGTCTACTGAATGTGTCGGGAGCAGCAGTGTGGCTGCCTGCTTCTTTTCTGTCAGCATCCATGGGTGGACACATCTTTTTCAGGAACTACGGGATTTTTGCCACAGATCTATCCAGATCTTGAATATACCAATCATCAGTGGGTGACGAGGCCCAGGGAAAGCAAATGCAGATTTATTCATGCATGTTTGCTGCTAGGCTGTTCTGATTGACTGTCGGAACTGCTGCATGTATGCGTGTTTGTGTGCATATAGATACTTGTGAGACGTGTGTGTGTGTGTGTGTGTGTGTGTGTGTGTGTGTGTGTGAATGAAGGTAATGCACAGAGATGCTCTTCTAGCTGAGTTGTTAGGAAACAATAGAAAAGAAGAGTTAAATGTCCACCCTCACCCATGCCACGGCAACTAGCTTAGCCTGACATAGAAAGCTGGCTGATGGGAAGCCATGTGTGTCAAAAGAAAGTTAGCCACAACTTCTTTATTGTCTAAATTGTCTTCTAATTCCTTGGCTGCTCCAGGTGAAGGGAGTCCACCATTCTGTCATTTTAAGTAAGGCTGGGGACCAAGCCATGACTTACAATAATTATAGGGTGCACACTTGCCAGACATAAAGAAAAGAACACAAAGATTTGGTTTCCTTCAAGCCAAAGGTACCTTGTCTGTGGTGCTGATGCCTTTAAGAGTCTTGCCTTAAACAATGCGTTTGTCAGGGTTGCAATAGGGGCTGTAGATGTGGAAGGGTCCGCTCGCTCCTGCTCCTGCGAGGAGGAAGGAGCTGGGATCTGGTCTCTTGTTCGCTGGAGCTGGTAATCCTTCATCTGCATTTGTGCATGCTCTGTGCCATGTAAAAGATCTCTCTTGTAAGTCAAAAATGCTAGGCCTTTTCAGGTGAGCAGTCCTTAACTAGTGGCTTCTGGGTTAGAAGTAACCTACGCCTGTGTTTTGATTGGCTAATAACAGTCAGTGTTACACTTTTTAAAAAAAAAAAAAAAAAAAAAAAACAGAGTTTGAGTTTATTAAAAGACATTTTTTAGGCTAGATCTTAAGCACAGGGGTTAGCAGAAGGAGAAGTGTTGGGTGGGGGTGGGGAGTAAGAAAGGCTCAGGTGTGAGTAAGGGCATCTCTAGGGACATTCGCCCGCCCCAGTGTCTCACCTCCTGAAGTCAGCCACCAATATTGCGTTTTGCAATAGATCATTAAAAGTCCAGTTTCCCAGCTTCTCCTGAAAAGTCAGAAAATCTGGCAACAATGAGTTTCTCTTTCCCCATATGGCAAAAATCAGCAGGCTGAGAAATAAATGTCTCCCGAAGACAGGACATTCGCCCTCGATTTGTTCAACCCCTCCCTACCCCCCATCCCTGCTCCCTACGGCTGGGCCTCAGTCTGCTTTAATTGACTTCTGGCCCACAGGCATTGAGGACCATGACCTGACTTGAGTGTAAGCCATCCCCTCTGGCTGAGTATGGTATGTGGGTGAATGGGGTAAAGCAGGGGTACATACCTGCTGTTTACCTGGGGCTCTGTTTCTGGGAAGAATGTGAGTTTCTGCTGCTGGGTCAGAGGTCAAGAGTTCAGAAGTCTTATTCCAGCTGTGCCCTTAACTTTCAAAGGGACCCACCAGCAATCATTTAGCCCAGGTCAAACTGTTTGCAAAATGCCAAATACCTAGGTCTCTCTAATACATCTGAGGAGGAATTGGTTTGGGAGATAGGGAAAGGCCTCCACACGAAGGTTTGTTCCCCTTTCATCTCCATGGCTCATATCCTACACCCGGATGGTCAGTTAAGAATTTCTTCTAACGAACATGGCTACTTTGGAAAACTTTTTGCTGTGTCTCCTAACGTTGATGCGGTTGGGCCTCTGAACCTGGTTTCTTCGCTTTCACAGGATGCTGCTCTGTGTAAAGTTTGGCTGTGCTGCTGCTGGAGTTGCTTAAATAATAAACACCAGGGAACACCAGCACAGAGCTGGGAGGATGGTGCGCTCAGTAGGGTGCTTGACTTGTAAGCATGAGGACATCTCCCCCCCCCCCCCCAATCTGTCCATCCATCATCCAGGCACTAGAACCCAGGGAAAAAACTGAAACAAAATGAGACAAAAACAAAACAAAAAACTAGTGTGGTACACACTTGTAACCCTAGCACTGGGGAGATAGGAACAGCTGGATCCCCAGCTAGACCTAGCCTAATTGGTAACATCTTGGCCAATGAGAGACCTATCTTGTAAAACAAGGTGGAAGGCTCCTGAGGAATAATCCCCTAGGATGACCTCTGGCCTCCACATTCCTGTACATACACACATGTACACAAATGTACATACACACACACTAACATGAACACACACACACATTTTGTAGATTCATTCACATTTCACTAAAATATATACTCTGGAATGCTGATAGACCTTCTAGCCCTTTTTGTAGTAGCCCCAAGTAAAAATCACTATCAGTAGTGGAATGAATAAAAACAACTGTAGGATATTTATTCACTGAAAAATACTATATAGCAATAAAAACAAAGATGTTACAGCTGCATGCAACCCAAGCAGATGAATTTCCTGAGGGTAACCTTGCTTTGAGTGACAGGTAAATAGAGAAGCTCCTAGGCCGGATGAACCTGTGTTACCACATAGGCATTTCAGAACTGGCAAAGCTGATCTATGATGTCAAAAGTGAGAATAGTGGCTGTATTTGGTGGGTGATAATGGCAGGAGGAGATGGGCTTGGGGGAGAATTGGAAGTGGATCTAGTCTTGTATGAGTTCTGTTTACACAGTTCTTTTTTTTTTAATTCAATGAGTTCTCATTTTATGAAATATGCATTTTTTGTTGTTGTAGACTTTACTGCAATAAAATATTAAGGTTAATTTAGGGAAAATAGCACCACTAACAAAGTCCACTAAAGAAGCTTAGCATTGTGAGACCTGGGTTCCAGGGCTGGGAGTTTTGTACAGAATCCACATTCATCTGACTTTTTGTATACATGCAACAGATACCACCTGTGGCTGATTAAGCCAAAAGTGAGGTTATAGAAATCAGATGGCACAGCTCAACTTTTCTGGCAGAGTAAGAAAATGAGATTTGGAGTCCTGCGAGCAGGGACACTACAGACCTGGTCAAGAGATGACATTGCTTTTGCTGCTGGACATGGCCATCTCAGCCTACCTGACTGGCCCTGGGTGTAGGAGACTATGCTAGACCCACTGCCTCTCCAGTCATATCATAGCCCCTGCCACTTACCACTGTTAATCAAGCTAGAATGGTTAACTGTGATGTTTTTAATAGCCTCAAATTAGAAGGTCTGCTGCTCTCCCACACTCACCAGAGTGAGTCTCTTGGGGCTTCTGTTGCTTTGTGTTGTTGTTTCAGGCTCAAAGTTGGGCATAGTCATGGCCTCCTGAGAGAATCTGGGCTTGGTGCTCTGTTCTAGCTGCAAGGGAGTCTGGTACTAGAAAGACTTTGAGTGTTCATACCTAGTGCGATGGACTCGGTTCTGGTTCAGAAAATAAGACACTCCCCAAATGTATGTGATTAGCAGCTATCCACAAGAAACATGATCTCCCTGGGAATGGCTAACTGTTCTTCTGCCTACTGGTAGAAAAGCTTACAGCTAAACATATTCTTTTTGCTGCAACCTAAACATTCATAACCAGCAAAGAAGGGCAAATTCAGGGGCTGAGGAGTTGGCTCTGTCAGTTCAGTGTTTACCACACAAGCATGAGAAATTGAGTTTAGATCCCACCACCTACATGAAAAGCAAGGCCTGGTGGGGCTTTCCTGTAACCCCAGCACTGGGGAAACAGATTGGCACCTTGACAGCCAGCCATGCCTGCCCTGTCTTAAAAAATAAGGTGGAAAGCAATTGAGGAAGACACCTGATACTGACTTTTGGGCCTCAACCTGCATGTGTATACATGTGCATGTGTGCATACACATAGACACACAAACATGTACACACACATGCACAAGCACACAAAGACACATAAGGATGAATTCAACCCAACCACCAAGAGGCAGGATGGAAGAGAAGCTTGTGATATGAAAAAATGTGTACTAACACTTCTCTCCCAGATTCTAGGGACAGGCACCAGGGTCAGCATGGTCAGCCTGGCAGAATGATGTCAACAGAGTTACTCTGCTTTTCCACCTGCTACAGGAATTTCAGTGTTTACTTGATCACATTTCATTATGCCAAATATTTCTTCTTGTTTTCAAACATAAATTTATGTATCCTCAAATTTATCCATAGTGGAAAATTTTTTTTCCGTGTTTATAATTGATCTCCTTTATAATTGAACCAATGTGGTTCATTTTAGTAAATTGTGGCTTCTTCTTCTGGCTCATGAAATGATTCCTTGGGAATCATTTTCCTCATCTGGAAACTGAAGATGATAAAGCTGGTGAGGGAATTCAGAATGACGAGGCACAGTTGACCATAAGAGCTTCCATGAGCTGCTTGTTCAAATTAGTCCGTAGTGACAAATGGACTAATGATCCTCACCCTGGGGAATTCAGTGATAAAATGAGATAACATTAAAGCACTTAGCTCTACGCACATGCTGTGGCAAACACCCCATCAATTATAATAACAATAGCTCTTATTATTTGCAGATCTGTAGCATTCTGATCTTAGCTGTCGCCATGGCTGATGGACTGGTGGGGAGCATAACTCCCTCTTGCCCTCTGTTCACCTTTACCCCAGCTGCAGATATTATACAGATGAGGAAACCTAGGTCTTAAGCAGCTAAAAGATGAGGCAACAGCATAAGTGACCTCCACTGGCCCACAGCCAGTCAAGTACAGCTCGAACCCTTGACTCTTTGCAGCCTGTGTATCCCCAGGGGCATTGCTTTGATAACCCTATCTAAGCAGAGCAGTGGGAACTAAAGACTTCTATCCTCAATGTCAGTAAATGCCTTCAGCCTACACTAATTTTACTTTTATCATTTAAGGTTCAAAGTATTGAAACTGCTCATTTCTCCATTGGCTCTCTGGTGGCTGTGCTGACTCTTTCATACAGGTTAGAGCTAGGCAAATCACCTGGCCAGGCTCTTTCATCTGCTGAGCCAGCTCTGGTGTCTAGAGATTGGTTAAGTGGACTGTGCTGGCAGATTGTGATGGCCTGCAGTGTGGGAGCCTGTGGATCTTTGGCTGTAGTTATAAACAGGATGGAAGGCAGGGGGCTCAGGAAACACCATGTGTTGTCCATCTTCTGCTCCGTCCCTCCTCAGTCTCTTACCCTGTTGCTGATGCTGCCCCACAGACAGCCTGGTAGGAGCACAGCCTCCTGGTTCCAGGTGCAGGCTCCAGAACAGGAAGATGCCCAAGTGTAAGAAAAGGCTTTGCCAGCGATGGTCCTGGACGTACACCTGAGCCAGGCCCAGCGGGGAAAGCGATGGGCCTGTAAGAGGTTAAAACTCGCCCCTGTGTTTACTTTTGTTGGCTGCCACACTGCATAATAATCTGTCAGCACGTCAGGTGCGGATTTATTTGTGCATTAAAAATGGCCTAGAGCAGGCGGATGCAGACACTCTCCAGCATGCTGGAAAATCAATGTGCCTCCAGCACAGAAACAGCCGCTCCAAATATTTCACCCTTTTTAATAAGTGCATTTAATTAAAGTCATAGAACTTTTTTTATTATGTTTGAAAAAAAAATCCTTTCCTGGGCTGAAGCTGAACGTGCACTTTGGAGCACAAAGGGAGTGTTCCCCTAGTGCCTAGTCCTTAAAATGGAAAGCCCAGCAACGGGTGTGCATCTCTGGCCCTTGGCAGGCTGACTCAAAGGAGGCATCCCACGGGTTTGGCCAGGAGGAAGGTATCAGTGTGGCCTGAGAGGAGTGGCCTTGAGCAGGAAGGAGACAGGCATAGAATGCTTGGTTGTGTGAGTCCTGTTACAGTGTTTGCTTCCGTGAGTTCATTTCACAGTAGGCAACTGGCTGCTGTATATTAGTATGGGGGAGGCTGTGTATCAGACCCCTGGAGGCAGATGGTCCCCCTAAAGGCAGGGGCACGGACTAAATGACTTCCCAACACTCAGCCTTCCAGTGATGAATATGGCCTGTGGATGGGAAGAGAGGACCACTTCAAGTTGATGAACAGGGATTTCTTGAGCTCTTTAGGTCTTTCTTCCTATCCTGGCTTGGGATGTCTCTAAATGAGCCGAGACAAAGTTTGGTTTGGAGGTGGTGACAGTGCGGGGCGGGGGGGGGGGGGGGGGGGGCGCTGCAACCCACTCTGCCTATGCCGGCAGATTAGGAAACATGTCAGGATGAGGGTGTCCTGGAGTAGAGCTGTAGTGCTGAGTGTGGGGACCCACACTTGGTGAGGTGGCATGGGGGAGGGGTTGGGGGGGGCGGAAGGGCGGGATGTGTGCACAGCAGGGCAGAAGTGGCGCCATGGAGAAGGGGGCTGGGGGCAACCACAGCATACCAGGCCTGGTGACTCGAGGCCTGCTAATTATGCAGCCCAAGGGAGTCATGCTGGCCTGCCAGAACTGCCCAGAGAGGTGGCATGGAAAACCTCATAAGGGGGTCTGTGTGCTTCGGGGCTGACCAGGAAATCGCCTCCAGGTCCTGGAGGCTGGGACCGAGGGGCCCAAGGCTGGATGCTGGGGCTACTTGTATGTCAACAGCAGCGGTTTGCATGGCTTCTGGAGGCCGTCCAAGCAGGAGAGGACACAGTTTGCAGGGTGTCTCCTCCTGCTAGGCGAGGTCTCTGGAGCATCTGAAATCTCGGATGCCCATTCCAGAAATATTTCAGAGCCAGCCTTCTCCTTCTTTAGCCTTCTGGTTCCCACTGCTCCCCTGGGCATGCTCATTAGCGTCTTTTTATGGCTGCAGAAACAGAAATCCCAGAATTAGTTTGCTCGGGCCACCCAGAGAGAGCAAGGTGACCAAAGACCAAGCCGGCTTGAACGCTTTTTAAAGAATATTCTTAGCATCTTCTAATGACTTAGGAGCACTGCTGCTAATGATGCTTGTCCCTGCTCACAAAAGGTAAACAAAGTCAAGATTCTCCTCAGTCTTCTTTTTGAAGCAGAGAGGCCTCACTCCCAGACCAGGCTAAGTTTTCTCAGTTTTGCATCTTCCCTGGGGCTTTTCTTTAACCTGTTAGTTGAAATGATCATACATACATTGTTGTTTGAGAACTTGGTAACTCTTTTTGAAAGGAAGTTACTTCCATTTTTAGGAAACTAGGTTATTATAAACTTCAGTCAAAGATAGGTTTTAAATGTGGGCCTTTGCACTGTAGGAGTCAATGTGAAATGTAAGAGCTGATTAACTGCTATAGTTGGGTGTATGTGCATGTTCATGTGTGTCTGTGTTCAGGGAGGGGGTGTTTTAAAGTGTGTGTGTGTGCGTGTGTGTGTGTGTGCGTGTGTGCGTGTGTGCGTGTGTGCGTGTGTGTGTGTGTGTGTGTGTGTGTGTGTGTGTGTGTTGCATGTGTTCCTGTGTGAGAGTATAAGCATACATGTGGAGGTCAGAGGACAGCCTTGGATGCCAGTCTGCACTGTCCTTCTGCCTTGTTTGGACAGGATCTCTTCACTGTTTGCACCTTCACGCTCCAGGCTAGCGAGGCAGTGAACTTCTAGAGCGTCTCCTCCTCTACTTCCCACCTCCCAGATGTGTGCTACTTCAACTGGTCTATGTGCATCCTAGGGATCTGAACTCAGGTTCTCACAACTGCACAGCAAACACTGCCCACCGCGCCGACTCCCAGCCCAGGAGGAGGCTTTTTGATCAGCAGTCAAACCTCCCTATGGTATGGTGAGAATGTACTTGTACTAAGTGAACTGGTTACCATAAACAGTGAGCTGTCGTGTGTCGGACCCTGTCTGGAGCTGAGTTACAGAGTCTGAGAAGAAAGCTTCCAATATATTTTAATGCATTTCCTACCTATTTGCACATCTCCTCATCTATAAACATCAGATGTAATAGTCTCTGAGTACAAAGAGAGAGTTCGAAATTGGAATTAGAAAAACCTAAAGAAAACAAAAATACTATATTCCATGTCTTTCTAGTCTGTTTTCCCAAACTTTAGGAAACTCTAAGTCCTCCAGTTGTTACTCTTACACAGTAGCAAATCTCAAATGCTGAGACTCCCTTACCCTTCGAAGTTACTAGTACCACCCCCCCCAACATTGTTTTTAATATGCTGGTTATTACTGATCATCTTTATTTAATTAGAAATTAGAACTAAACATTAAGAGCTATGTATTCATTAATTTTGAAATGCCAAAAATAAGCCCATTGCACACTAACATTTTTTTTGAGGGTGGGTTTCGAGACAGGGTTTCTCTGTGTAGCTTTGCGCCTTTTTCTGGAACTCACTTGGTAGCCCAGGCTGGCCTCGAACTCACAGAGATCTGCCTGGCTCTACCTCCCGAGGACTAGGATTAAAGGTGTTCGCCACCACCGCCCGGCGCACACTAACATTTTTATGACAAATGACTAAGTTATGAAACTAAAAATTTATTAGTTAGCCAGCTATCCTTTAAAACATTTTTGTTGGGCTCTGTATTGTCTGGCTTATTAGAAAATGGTGGATCTTTGATCTGTTCCTACCTTATATCTGTAGAGAGGATTTTTTTTTCTTTTTAAAGACAGGGTTTCATGCTCAGACTTGCTATGTAGCTATGGATGGCTTCGAACCTCAGGTCTCACTCTGTGTAGCTATGGATGGCTTTGGACCTCAGATCTCTCTCTCTCTCTCTCTCTCTCTCTCTCTCTCTCTCTCTGGATGGAGTTGAACCTCAGATCTCTGTGTAGCTATGAATGGCTTCGAACCTCAGATCTCCTGTTGGGATTATAGGCATGTGCTCACACACCTGGTTTATGGGATCCTGGGCTTTGTGCACCCTAGGCAAAGACGCTCCCATATTAGTTATGGCTCCATTCCCAACATGAATTGGAAACTATTTTGATGAACTTTCTTATTCTTATTCCATTAATAGCTTTTGGTCACCCTTGCCTATTGAATGAATCTTCTACTTATGCCAGGTTCTGAAACAGCTTCTCTTGGTCATTTGACAAATATTTATTCCCTATGTTGTGCAGGTCTCCCAGACATAGGCACCTTTTCCTTCACAGTGCCAATCCCTACCCCATTCTTTAACATTATCCAAAAATGCCCTAGTAGAGCAAAGCTGTGAAACTCGTGGTAATGGACATGAGTTGTCTAAAAGTCTAATTCTTGATTGAAGTTCAGATTGTGTCAGTAGTCAAAATTACTCTTTTCCTTAAATGACAGACATTCTTAACTCACTATGGGAAAGTGTCTCCCAGATAGCCCAAGGATGAGCATCCATAATTTATCTATTTTCTTTATGTTAAAAATGGCATTTAATGAAACAAAAGTGTAGCTGGTTTTGATGACAACTATCCTTGAGTGTTTTTCTTACCAGCAAAACATTATATCCCACTGGGCACAAGCAAATGCCTTATGAATGCTTCTCATTCTGCCATTCATTGTATTAAACATATATCTTTCCATGAGAATATTAAGGTGCATACTCACGCACCAAGACAATAAGATTAACAATGGAAATGATATCAGCAAGCACAATCTTAGGTTAGATTATCTGTATGCACATATATGCATATGTATAGTCAAGTGTGAATCTGTGGCATAGTATTTGGAGTTCACTACCTCTAGTCATAGTAAAATGTTAGTGATAATACCTGCTGCTAAGTATAAACGTGAATTCACGGAGAAGGGTGAGCATCTTCATGTATGTGGCGGTGTGAAGGAGAATGGCCCTCACAGGCTCATATGTTTGAATGCCTGGTCCCCAGTTGATGGACATATTTGTGAAGGAACTGGAGGTGTGGCTTTGTTGGAGGAGGTTTATCACTGGGGTTGGACTCTGAAGGTTCAAAAGCCCATTCAGGAGTTCATCCTTCTCACAGTGATCCTCCTTTCTCTACCTTCTGAGTGCAGGGATTAAAGGTGTGTACCACCACGCCTGGCTCCCGCCTCTCACAAAACAGTTAACTCAGTACCACGTAGGAATGAAAAACAGTTCCATGATTTTAAGCTCCTAGAGAATCTCTCTTTTCCCAGCATGAGAATGCAGCTGTCTTTACAGATGCCACTCTTTCTGTCATGTCAGTACTCTGACTATTACTGAACTAAGGCCATGAAGATTTGATGAGAGATGGAGTTGGCGATATGAGGTGCATTCCATTGGGAAGCAGAAGATGTGGTGACAGCTTCCATGTAGGGGACATGCCTCCCACAAGGATGGGGTTCAGTTTGTTCTTTTCTCCATCTTCTGAGGGAAGAGTCTCCCATTCAAACATGGTCTTTGGACGCTAATCACACAGTGGTGAATCAGCAGTTTTTAGTGACTGGCTTGAGAAACAGCCTCATCTTGAATAGCTTTCTAAATGAATGTGGACTGAAACACAAAGAATGGCTTTGGCTTTCTTTAGCGAGACAGAGCTTCTTGAAAACCTTCAAATTTTCTTGTTGTTCCACATTTTTCCTCCTATGAATAACCTCTGTATCAGAGTCTTAGAAATGCCTGCTCATTATACCAGCCTTAAAGAGCCCTGTGATAATACTGTCCAGGTAAAACCTGGAAACTAGGAAAGAGGAAGGCTCCATATATGCCTTCATGGAGCCCAGAGCCTACTCTAGTCCAGCTGCCCACTGACCAAAGGATGTGGTTTCTAGTTTGGTCTCAGTTGCTGTGATAAAACCCTCTAACTGAAGCAACCTGAGGATGAAAGAGTTTCCTTGGCTTACACTTTCAGGTAATAGTTCATCATTGAGGGAAGTCAGGGCAGAAACTTGAATTGGGAACTTGAAGCAGAAACTGTGGAGGAATATTGTTTGTTTGCTTGCCCACTGGCTTATACTTAGCTAACTTTATTATACAGCCCAGGACCACCTGCCTAAGGAATGGTGCTGCCTACGGTGGAGTAGGCCCTCCTACATCAATTGAGATAGTCAAGACAGATGTATAGACAGTCCTATATAGACATACCCATAGACTAACATGTAGTAACTCAATTGAGACTCCTTTTTCCAGGTTATTCTAGGTCTGTACCACATTGATAGTACTGAGTAGGACAATGAAGTCCTACTATGTAGAAGGCATGCTGCTCTGGAGTGTCTGACAAAGGATGTCCTACTAGATCTTTGTGATGGAGTCCTCAGATGTGTAGGAACGTTCCAAGCCTCAGTGCTTATCATCACCTGCATTCACTGTCTTCCCGGGGTTTCGGCATTCATCTGTTCATCTCTACAACTTCTGCACCTTGAGACACCATCTCCACCCTGCTCTTCATCCACTGTGTGCTGTAGTCTGCATTTCCTTAAAGAAAGTGCTAGCCATGGGAGATAGGAAACACTATGATTTTTTTTTTTTTTAAAAAGGACACTTGTTAGAAATTTAGGGACATTTTAGGCAATTGCTTTATTTATTTATTGGGAGTGTAGGGATTTCCCTATGGAGAAAAAAATCCCATTTTTCCCCAAAGACAAATCCTAATGTGTTTCTAACTCACAGGGTCACAAGTGTATGTGTGTCAAAGTCCTCACTAGCCCAGGGAGAATTTACTTGCAAAAAGCACTCAAGAATTAGAATATAATAGAGTATTCTTGAATTTCTCTGTTTTGGAACATGAGGAATTATGACTTTATTCATTTCATTAAATAATCTTAAGAACCAATTTGTGCTGCATATTTTCCTTACTGGGGTTTTAACAATAAATAAGAAGAATGTACTTCTTCATATGTTCAAATGGAAGACAAGGCTAATTAATTATCAGTATATAAATAAATACATAGTTTGGGAACAGTGGGGATGTGGAGGGCAAACACAGGCTGAAGAGATGCTAGAGGGGTATACAGGTCAGGTATGCAGGGAGTTGAGGATGCACATTTTCATGGGGTTGTTCGGGAGAGTCTCTGAAAGGTGGCATTTAGACAGAACGGATATATAATATATGTGCCAATGAGTCAGCTACAAGTCTGGGCTCCATAGATTTTATACTAAAGGTATGGTTGACTAGGGGTGGGGTTGAGTGTATGTGAGGGAAGTATTATACTAACTTACCAACCCTCTTAGCAATTAAAGACAGCAAGAGTCTATTCTCTTACAGTTCCAGAAGCCACAAGTCCAAAACCAAGATATTAAGAAGTCAATGCTATCTCCATGGGCTCCAGGAAGGATCTGTCCCTGCCTCTTCCAGAATCTGCTGCCTCTGCTTTCTGCCTGAACCTTCATGTGGTCTTCTCTGTGAGTCTGTTTCCTCTTCTCTCTCTTATCAGGACACCTGTCAATGTATTTAAAGCAAACTTGGGTAATCCAGGATAGTCATCTGGAGACACTGAATTTCATTTGCAAAAACTCCTCTTTTAAATAAGGACGCACCCACAGGTTATGTTTGGGGGCTGCCATTCAACCCAGCAAAAATAGAATCTTGGAGAAACACTTGACTAGCAGTTTGTAAACCAGACTCAAAGGTGTTCCTGTGTAGGGTAAGGATTCTCCCTCTCTATAGCCACATGACTGACGTGTAGCTCATTTCAGTGATGGGGTGTGGGCAGCCATGATCCCTAGTGAGCTGCCTGGGGCACTGTAGTCAGTATGGTGACTTGATTGCTGTCACATAAAATCACCAAGTAGCTTGCTCAGCTGCCAGCTCAGACAGCTTCTAGTTAGGCTTTACAGTGGCAATTTCAGGAGGGAAGTCATGGTATGAAGATGCAGGGTTGTGGATCTTCGTGGGAACACCTCATAAAGAGATAGCAGTTCTAGAATTGGGAAATTGAGAAAGCACAGCTGAGCCCAGAGGAATGGAGTAGGGAGGCTGTTCAAACTGTCTAAGGAGGCGGGACAATAATAGCATTCCCTGGATATTTAGTAAGCACATGACCAGCAGTTCTGGTGGAGGCAGGAGACTGAAAGGCTTCAGAAGGCAGCACCTTGGGAAGCTGAGACCTCAGTCTAAGAGAAAGCTTCATTGCCCTGAGCAGCCCTCTCTTGGGGGATGTGAGGTGTACAGGTACACAGAAGTACCTCCTGCAGGGAACCCATCTCTAGAGGGTGGACACTCTGCACTAAGACTTCATTGTTTAATCTTTTTCTCAGCCTTGTTTTTTGCCAGAGGAAGGCAGTGAGGAGCAGGATGGCACACCCTGAGCCTGCCTGAGTTGGGGGTGATGTTTGCTCAATTCTGTACACCCCCAGCTGTTGCTCCAGGTGCTAAGTTAGACACTCGGTAATTAGCTGGGCTAATTTATTTAATCATGTTGGTACTGTTTTTCTTCTCCTGGTTGTTCTTGCCCTGATCCTTCAGGTTTTCCTGGATCCACTCCCAGGTGTGTTTGTTGGACTGTGGTGTTGAGGGAAGATGGATCCTCCTTGATGCCAGAGATTACAACAAGCTCTAGCTTGGCTTTGGGAAGTGGGGGCATGCCAATCTCCTTTGTATTCTAGGTCAGAGTTTCTCAAACTGGGCACTAGTAACATTGGAAGCCAGAGAATTCTTGGTGTTTTGGGGGGTGGATGGGTCGGCAGGGGCTTTCTGTGTATTAGGGGGTGTTTAATCAGCATTCTTGACTTCCACCAGATGCCAAAAGTGCCTCCCGAGCACTGGTTGTGACAACCAAAATGATTTTCAGAGACTTTAAGAGAAGGTGCCTTTTGGAGGCTCTGAGCTGCTCCTGTGGGGAATCCCTTCAGATCGTAACACTGACCAGTGATTTATAAAGGGACTTTCTTCCCCCCCCACCCAGACAGGGTTTCTCTGTGTAGTTTTGGTGCCTGTCCTGGATCTCGCTCAGTAGACCAGGCTCGTCTCAAACTCACAGAGATCCGCCTGCCTCTGCCTCCTGAGTGCCGGGATTAAAGGCATGTGCCACTATTGCCCAGCTTATTGGGACTTTTAAGCTAAAGAATATTCTTAAGGAATCCATGCAGGGAGTTGGGAGATGGCTCAGTGTATAAAATACTTGCTGCATAAGCATGAGGACCTCAGTTTGAACCCTCAGCACCCATGTAAAAGCTGGGCCTGGTACTGTGAACCCTGGGGCTGTGTACACCAAGCCAGCCAGTCAGGGAGCTTTTAGTTCAGTAAGAAACCCCGTCTTAAAACTGAAGTGGGGAACTGTAGGAAGATGCCAGAAATCAACCTCTTTCCTCCACATGTACATGCACACTGCCCCCACTCTCTCATACAGACAGACTCTGTGTGGTTGTTTTTGGTAATGGCTGTCCTTTATCGACCTCCCAGATTGCTGTCTTCTGTGCCTGCCCTAAGTGGAAGCCCTAGGCCAGGGCAAGGGCTGTCTTCGAGTGCAGAACTTGCAAGTGTAGCAAGGGCTCTCCTCCTAGAGACTCCGCTATTGTGTCAGACAAGGAAGTAAGAAAGCTGTTCTGTATTGGAGGGCAGCAGGCGGCGGAGCTGGAGCGAGCCATCGGGAAGACATGCTGAACCAGAAAAGCCACTTCTGAGTAGGTGGAAACTGAGCTTCATGGACTGCAGGATGGAACCAGTCCAACATGGCAGTGACCTGGGGGAGGGCGTTGTTGTCTTGATTTTGTTGGATCCCCTACTCTCTGGGCCATGTCAGATCCAAGATTCTGACTCATTTTGGGGTTTCCCACAGAAGCTAACTTAGGGTTTTTGGTTGTCTCGTTTTTGTTTTGTTTGGTGTGTGTGTGTGTGTGTGTGTGTGTGTGTGTGTGTGTGTGTGTAACACCTAGACTGTTTAGCAAATGAAGGCAGGTTGCTAGAATCCTGGGAAGGGCCCAGATAGTCTAGGAGGATCTTCAGGTACAAGAGAAGGCAGGGGCTACAGAACAGCTACTATGAACTCAGCCTACAGTAGCCTCTTCCTTAGAAATTCCACACTCTGCATTCAGCTTCCTGATGGCTATAATCAAAGGAGAAAAACCCATTGCAAGAGGCTCACTAGGTGTTCTAGGCCAGCTTGGGCTGCAGGGGGAGTAGAAGGCCAGTCAGGCTGCGTAGAGAGGTTCTGCTCAAAAAATACCAAAATCAATAAATAACAACAAAGATTAAAAATAAGAGAAGGGAAATGAATGAAACTCACGTTACTCTTATTTTTATCCAATTGTTTTATATTTACTTATGTGTGTGGATCATGGCATAGGCAAACACGTAACTGTGTGGAAATTAGAAGACAACTTGCAGGTCTTTTTTTTTTTTTTTTGTGGGCTTTGAACTTAGGTCATCAGGCCTGGTGGCAAGGACCTTTACCCACCGATCCATCTCACTGGCCCTGAAACAAATTTTAGTAAAGGGTTTGTACCTAAAGTCCAGCATATCTCCACTTGTTTGGGTCTTCACAGATGATCTATATAAAAGTCATTAGTGAGATAATATGCATTTTTAAGATGTTTGTCCTCCCCCTGCACACATGTCTGTGCTTGGACTTGTTTGCCTTCAGTGGGTCCCTCCTGGAACCGTCTTCCCTGGACAGTGTGGGTCAAGAGAGGAAGGTGGGGAGAGTACTTTGTGGAGGTTGACTCAAATTGCTCACAGAAGAGCAATACAAAATGAACAGGAGGAGGTCCATCCCCTAGCCCCAGTACACATCCATTGCACACATACCTGTCACCAGGCTCCTCTGGAGTTCCCTGCAGACAGGGTCTGTCTCTTGAATCCAGTGGCTCCTGCCACCCTTCTTCTCTCTTTACGGTCCCCACTGCTTGCTGCTGTTTCAAAGAAATGAGCACCCAGCATAGAGCCTGCATGCCCCCAGGCAGTCACATGGCATTGCACTTTCTCAGTTCATCAGGAATCAGGTGTCCCTCTTTATTGGCTTAGTGTCTTAGTCAAGGTCCCAACTCCACTCCAGAAGTTCTCAGACTTCCTAATGCTTCCATCCTTTAATACAGTTCTCATGTTGTCGTGACCCCCAGCCATAAAATCATTGCCTGGCTACTTTATAACTGTAATTTTGCTACTGTTATGAATCATAATACAAATACCTAATATGCAGGATATCTGATATGCAGCCCCTGTGCAAGGGTCACTTGACCCTGATGGGGTCATGACCCATAGGTTGAGAACCACTGCTTTAGAAGCTGTGATGCCACCTGCCCAGGTAAATGCCAGCAGTCAGGTCTTTGCAAAGTTCTTTTTCTTCTTATCCTGAAGAGAAACCCAAAGAGACCTTTCCTTAGAAGGGACAAAGGGAGATGTAGGCTGGCTGAGCTGGAGTTAATGATGTTGGCCAAAAAGGACCCAAGAGCACAAAAGCAGCGAAGACCAGGCTCATCTTATTTAACAGGTGAGGACTTGAAATAGGCTCCTGGCTTCTTAGCAACCTTTGAGTTTAGTTTCATTTCCCCAGGATCTCTTTCTTATGCTTCTGCCAAGGATTGAATTCCAGAAGTTTGGTCTTGTCTGGATGTAGGAAGCCATTGTGCTACCTTGCTGGGTCACCTTGAGGTTTGCAGAACACCCCATTCTCAGACTTGCTGCCCAGGAGGGGTGATCTGATGGGTCCTCTGAAATAGTTCTCTATTTGAGATTCTTTCTTAGCCCACCTCTACCAGTGGGGTCAGTGGCATCAACCAAAATTGGTCACTACCCCCTCTCCCTCAAGGGACACACAGCAATGAATGAAAACATTTTTGGTTGCTACCAGTTGTCAGAGAGAGGGCTCAACTGGCATCTGGTGAGCCAGGGGCATCACTGAGTTTCCTCTAATTCACAAGACAGATCCTCCTCCTGCCACAGAGCATGAGCAAGCTCAGGTGGAAAGTGCTTGCCTTGCAGACATGAGGACCTGAGTTCTAGCCACAGAACCCACATTTAATAAAGCCAGGCATGGTTATGTGTGTTTATAATCCCAGCATTGGTGATGCAAAAGCAGACAGATCCCTGGAGCTTGCTGGCCAGCCAACCTAGCTTGCTTAGCGAGCTCCAGACCAGTGAGAGACTGAATAAATACAATTTAAAAAGTGGTTGGTATCCAAGGGATGTCATTTGATGTTGTCCTTACACACACACACACACACACACACACACACACACACACACACCCTACATACACAAAATAATGAGCTCAAAACATCAGAAATAACAAGACTGGGAATTCTGTTAGAGAACCTCTCCTTTGGATGTTCCAGAATTTTCTTTCAGAAAGAGCCTTGCAGAAACTCTTGAGTACACTTAAGTGCATAAGTGATGAAATAACCACTGTGTATATCAGTTAATGCTACTCATGGCTTTGGGAGCACCCACCTGAGAATAAGAGCTGGTTCCCCACTAGTGCCTCATGGAGGGTTGGGTGACCCAGGAAGGAGGGAACTAAACTAAGTGGCCAAAGTTAAATGTCAAAGCTTTCTTTCAAAGGAAGAAGCCATACTTCCCTGGCAAGGGTCTGGTTGTTGCATGTCTGTCTGAGTGATAATATGTGTATATGTATAATGTGTGCAGGTTTGCCCATTTCTGTATATAGAGGCCAAAGGTTAATATACAGTGTCTTCTATTGATTTTTTTAAAAAAGTATTTACATTTATTTATTTGTGGGTGAATGGACTCATCCACATGCATACATCTGTCACAGCCCAACATATGGAAGTCAGAGGACAACTCACCTGAGTTGATTCTCTCCTACCACATGCGTCCTAGGGATTGAACTCAGGTTGTCAGGCTTGGCAGCAAGCCCCTTTACCCATTGAGCTATGTTGATGGCCCTATCACTTAGTTTTTGAAACAGGGTTTCTCATTGAATGTGGAGTTTGCTATGGTTAGACTAGCCATCAAATCTCCTGGGATCTACCTGTCTTCACCACCCCCGATCCCCGTAGCAACATATCCTTGTTGCCCAGATTCTTGTCACCAAATCCAGATTGCCTGTGAGGGCTGCCGATGCAAATCTGGATTTTACCTACTGAGCCATCTCTGTAGCCCCAAAGGGGCCTCATTTTACTCTCTCCAAGGCCATCATATGGGTGCATAAAGGCCATATGAGATTTAGTTCAAGAATCATTTCTGCATCTCTAAGGCTGGGATGACGAACCAGCCTTTGCAGACATGGCAAGGAGAGTTTTTGAATGAGTGAAGCAGAAGGGAATGCGCAGGATCCTCGAGTGCCTCCTGGAGGGGAGCACCAAGCAAGAACATTTTCATGGGAGGAAAAATGGGAACAGCAAACCAGCCTACTGGTCTACCAAGCTGGAGGTATCTGCTGGCTTTGTTAAATGTGGGTGGAGTCCCTGTGCCAGAGACTAGGTCTTCTTGCTTTCCTACAGGCCAAGGCTGGTACAGTCTGATTCTGACTGCAGGCATGTGTCTGGCCTCTTCAGAAATTTTCATTGTACTTCAGTAGAACTGGTCCTGGGTAGACACACATGCCCTGGGTCTCAGTGCAGCAACACACAGACTCTGTCCATGAAGAACGTTTTGGGGTAGTCCCCTGGCCTAAGGAACCCAGCCCAGCCTTCCTTTTGCCCCTAGACTTTCTCAAGGGAGCCATCTGGACTAGGGACCTCCAGGGAGCTTGTCTAGAGCTATGGGTGATCTGGAATCTATCGTGCCTGACAATCTCTGCATAATGACTCTCCTTGTGGAGTCATTACAATTAAAAGGCATTTGGGGCCCTGAAGGGAAGAGAAGGGACATAATTCTGGGATGCCAAATGGGGGAGGAGCCAGGAGAGCTCTCCTGTTGTTGAAAACAAAATGTGACTTAACAGAATACATGCTTGGCTCCTTATGGACTTTCAAAAATTTCATTTGACCTTTACAATATTTTTATTTTGGTGTGTGTGTGTGTGTGTGTGTGTGTGTGTGTGTGTGTGTGTGTGTGTGTTTCTGTATGTATATACATGTGTGCTCCAGCCTTTTATGTGGGTGCTGGGTATCTGAACATGGGTCCTCATGATTGTGCAGTAAATTCTTTATCCACTTTATTGAATATATAAATTTTAATTTCTCTTTGCTTGGTCCTCTGAATTTAGAAAACCTTGGTAGATATAGCCAAATAGGACTTGGGTCAAAGTTGTCACTACCTGGCTGTGACCTGGTTAAGTCTCTGGGCTTGGGTTCCTCATTTGTCAGCTGAAGCCTATGGGTGGAGCAGTTGTTTTAAGGATCAAATGAACAAATGCCAGTCAAAAAGCTTTGTAAAGAATGACAGACAGGAGTTTGTAATTATTTGCACCTAGGGCTTATTTTTCCCCTCTCCCCACCCAGGAGGGAGGAGATCTTCTAGGCATAGGCAGGGACCCTATAGGCAGGCATGTAACTTCTGAGCCCCCCCCCCCCCTTACTGTCTAACCTCTTGCCTCCAGGGTTCAGGCAATTGCTTATTGGGGAAGACAAGAATGGGAGGGAGGAGGAAAGGGTAGGAATTTGGAGTAATTGCAGTGGTTGTCTAATTATAGATCCCAGTCTCCATTAGTCCCCAAGTTGTGTGCATGGAGCATAAATCATTTGTGTCTCCCTTGTGGGAACTCATGGCCCCATCCCCAGGGCCCAGCCACACTCTGAGCTACATCCCCATCCCTCACCCAAAGGCCAACCTTAGTCCCTGTAATAAGTATTTTTCCCCAATAAAAGCCAGGTGGGGGTCTGAGACAATCTCATGCCTGCCAGGCCTGAGTTGAAGGCAGCTTCCTCTGGCTTCAGTTTTTTGTTTTTAAGCATTTCTGCACAGTGACAGGCTCTGTCCTTCGGAAGAGCGAAGAGGCGGGAGAGAGGCAGAGAACACACTCAGAGGGGGAGATGAGAGGGAATGGAGAGGCCTGGCAGCCCATTAAAGAGAAATAAATTTTCCAGAGGGGAAGCGAGGGGTTCCCTCCCTAGGACTCTGTAAATCACTGTGTTTTATGGGTGGGATAGGAAGGGAAGTAGGGGATGGGCTGGCCCTGATAACTAGGGTCATTTCTCCTGTGTACGCCTGTCTGAATTTTAGGATGTTCAGTCAGAGAATGACTTGAAGCGAGAAACCACTAGAAATTTATTGTCGTCATTATTACTATCAAATCAGAACCGTGGTTACTTAAGAAGGACACTTGGAGAGTTTTGATAGAGACACCACTGGCTTGTTCATGCTGTCTGTTTTCCCCAGCATGCCCTGCAGCCAGCCCGCATGTGGCTATGTGGGCATTGTGCATCCAGGAATAGAGGTTTTCGTAGGTGATTTGATATTGCCTCCCAGTCAGAAGTTCCATCTTGTGCCAGAAAAGCTGCGTTCAGACCCAAAGTTGTCCCCAGTCTCAGGATCTTAGGCGTGCTTCTCTTTGTCTTCGGAATAGATCTTCCAACCAGAAAGACATTCCTGGGGGATGGATTCATAAGCCAGAGTCCCAGAGGCCTGGATTTGGGTGTGTTTAGTTCTTAACTTATACCTTGTACTAAAGTGGTTTGGGTTGGCTGCCGATATTTAAATGGTGGGGTATTTCATATGAAATCATGCATCTCTGGCTTGGCTTCCAGGACCTTGTAAAGTCAGATTTCATGCGCCACTCCCCCCTCCAACCCCCCCCCCCCCCCACACACACACTCCCGATAACTGCAGACTTCAGGAATTGCAAAGTACTACCACCATGGGCTGCTCACAATGTCCTCCTGTTTCATTCTCGTCCCTAGCCACCTTTATTCATTTCTGTCTCTCTGTAGTCCTTGAAGAGTGTCTTCTGCCTTTGCGGAAGGCTTGAATTACCCACTGAAGGAAATGCAGGTACAGAATGGACCCATGGTTGGAACTGGGGTGATTCTCTGCAGGGCCTTCTCTTCTGTGTGCACAGGGCCCTTTCTGGAATGTGGGTATACTTGGAGGTAGCCATGTAGTGCTGACAGGAAGTAGATTTACACCCCCCCCCCCAGCTGTGTGACCCTGACCAAGTGACTTCCTCTCTTTTGCCTTAATTTCCTTCCTAGAAATTTCCTGACAGACAGGCCCAGAGCTTTGTCTCCTAGATGATTCTAGACCCCGTCGAGTTAGTGATGTTAACCACCACAACCTATGGCCAAAGCAAATGACAAGACTGTCATTGTCACTGAGTGAGGTGAGGTGGCCCTGGGCAAAGGGGTGGCCATGTAGGGACTGGGGATATGCATCTATACCCAGTGGAAGGTAACCATTGGGATGGACTCACAGTTGAGAGAATCAGGAGGTTCCTGGATGGAGACAGTGCTGAGGTGGTGGAGACCGAGAGCCCTGGGTGGGACACACAGGCAGATTTCACGCTGTTAGAGGAAGGGCCGGTAGATAACAGTCGTGAATGTTAAGTCTTCCTCTACTTCACAGGCACTGCTTGCTTGGGATACTAAGACTGGGGGTGGAGAAACTTTTTGGAACAACACATTCAAACCCAGAGAGGTCAGGAAAGGGACCTGGCTCCAGGCAGAAAAGTCCCTTGCAGTGCCAATGCTCATATTCCAGAGTGTGTTTCTGAGCCAGGTACGGTTGTACACTTCTCTAGTCCCCAAACTCAAGAAACTGAGGCAGGAAGACCAGGAACTCCAAGTCATCCTTGGTTATGCAGCAAATTCAGGGCCAGCTTGGACTACATGAGAGCCTGTTTTTAGAAAGAAAAATAGTCGTAACAACTAACAAGTCTTTCTGAGGTCATCAGGGCTGACTGGACCAGAGAAGAGCCAGGAGGGACCTTGAGTGGAGACCTTGAATGTAGTACAGCCTCACCCGTTCAAGGTCTCTCTTGCCCCTGTCACACAAAGCCAGGGGAATGGTGCTGGGCTGATGTCACCTATGTTGTTAGACCTGTAAAGTGCCAGCCATCACCCCTGTCCAGGCATTCCTCGCCATCCTTCTGTGAAGTGCCTGGTCTCCGCAGGAGGGGGCAGGTGCAGTCCTGCAGGGGTGGTGGCCAGGCTTTTCTGTGTCTTGGGTGTTGCAGGTAGTAACATGACCGAGCCCTTCAGCCTGCACATGTGTGGTTGGACAAAAGACAATTGCAGATGTTTCTGGAATTCCCAAACCGGATACAAAATTGCTAGCAGGATGCAGAAAAGGAGGAAGGAGCCAAGTACTTTACATAATGAAAAGCTTGCCTCCTGTCTGCACGATCTCTGTGAGAGAGCAAGCACGTGCCCAGGCGGTCTGGCCTTCTTTTCCTGAAGTCCCAAGAATTAGGGAGCCTGCATGCCTGTCTGGAGGGCAGAAGGCTGCTGTAGCAGACAGCTCTCCCTGGCTCTGGTTCCGTGTCTGTCCAGGATCCACAGCCTTCCTCTGGGTGTGGTAGGGCTGGAGGCAGCCAGCCCGTGTGCTCTTCTGCCCAGATGTACCTTGGTGCCCAGGGTGGAAAGGAAATCAGGCAGTGGGCCTAAAACCAAAAGCCACCACCCATTTCTCTTCCCTGGGGGCCCCATTTTTTTTAGCCGAATTCTGTCTGGTGGCAGCAGGAGGTAGAGCCAATATGGAGGGCATTTTGTATCCAGCCTGGACAGTGGAGGCTAGGGAAGGCTAGAAATGGACTATTCTAAGGCTAAGGCTTTGGAAATACATGGGACAGAACCCTACCAAGGAAACTGGGTCAGAATCTCACCGGGCAGTGGGCCTATTGATCCTTTGGAGTAGAAACTACCACTCCCAGGCTCATGCTCCTGCAGTTACCAGTTAACCTTCAGTTCTGTGACTCATGATATAGGATAGTTCTTCACAGATAGTAAAGCGTACCCACCCCTCTCCTCACCTAATCCTGGGCAATTCTGGGAGGCCATTGGAACCATGGAATAAATGTTTGGGGGAGGACTTTACACAGAAGAGGGAATGGGGCCCTTCTGAACAGTGGCTCTCATGGGAGGGTTCTCCGAATTAGTCCACAACACACAAGTGGTGGTTTCTTGGAACCCTTCTAGTCACCCACTTCACCCTGATACACCTGTTAGAGGTGGAGAGCACGCGTGGGCGTGTGTCTCTGAAGTCAGACTCCCTGACTTTAAATCCTCCCTACGGGAACTTGGCAAATCCATTGTCTTCTTCTAAGTCTCCGGTCTGTGAAATCAGGGACAGTATTTGCTTATCTCCTGTGTTAATCCGAGAATGCAAAGAGGTTTTCCATGTTGGCATCTGTTCAGAGAGCCAAGTGCTATTATGATTATATTCCTTTCAAAAGAAAACTATCGGACACCTTCCTTTAATGTGTTTGATTCTTGACCAGTGGTTGGCAGACTGGCTCCTGGGCCAGAACCAACCTGCAACCTGTTCTTATGAACTGAGAATCAATGTCACTTTCTAAATTAAAGAAAAAAAAAAATCCTCCATCCCTTCAGAGGCCATTGGTGCCTATACCGTTACTCTCTGCCTTATTCTCTTGAGGCAGGGTCTCTCAGTGAAGCTGGAGCTAGATTGGCAGCCAGCAAACCCCAGGAATCCTCCTGTCTCTACCTCCACAGCCCTGGGGTTAAGGGCACTTGGACAACCACGCTCACTTAGCTTTGTGTGAGTGCTGGGATTCAAACAGAGGTATTCATACACCTGCATGCACACCAAGCCTTTACCCACCCAGCTGTCTCCGCAGCCCCTCTGTTTTTTTTTTGTTTTTTTTTTTTGTTTTTTTTTTTTGCTCCTATAAGAGACAACTGGGAAGGTCTTACGACGATGTTCATGCATTTTCTCAGGACCTCCAGATTTCAGTCCTGGTATCATGTAGGTCCCTGGGGCAGGGACCCCACTGGGCTGTTTGAACAGCAAGGGGCAGTGAGTGGAGAGTACAGTCTCTGATTCTCCACTCTCCATCTTCCTACCAGAAAGACACCTGTGGAGACGCAGCCATGCTTGGGAAACAGGAGTTTAGTCATAGTTGCTGAATCAGCGTGTTGGCTGATTCTCAGCCTCGTTCTGTTTTGTTATAGAAAGGAGGTAAGGTAGCCTGGACCCTCCAGGAGCAGCAACGCTGAGGGCTGTGATGTAGGAGTAAGCACAGGTATCATTCTGATTTAGAGGAGGCCACCCGTGTGCTGATTCATGGGTTTCCACAGAGGCAACATTTTTCTTGCCTCTGTCACCCCCGCTTGGATTTGTCCTCTCAGTTCTTCATACAGCGATTCGTGTTTTCTTGGGTGTCACAGAGGAGGGAAGCAAGGATGGAGAAGAGGTTGCCCTGAGTGCCTATGTCCACCCACCAAGTGCAGAGCCTAGAGCCATGGGTGGCAGGTCTGCAGAGCAGCCTGGCATGTGAGCTCCGGACGGAGGCTGAGTAATGGATGGAACAGGGCTGGGAGCAGCACTTATGAATCACCCCCTGAGCAGTTGCTCTTTGCCCCAGGGGACCCACTCACACATTCCCAAGGGAGCCAGTGCCTGGGAGACATGACATCATTGTCACCAGGCAAGGAGTTTCATCCACGTGTGGCCTTGGAGCTCGTTCCCAGGGGTTACACCCAAGCTTCTCAGGATGAGAAAGCCGAATCAAAGATGATGGATATCCTCCTCATGCAGTGTGTGTGTGTGTGTGTGTGTGTGTGTGTGTGTGTGTGTGTGTATGTGTGTAGTGATATGCATGTACAAATGTGTGCATGCAAGGTCATATGTCTATGTTATATACATATGTGTGAGTGTGTGAGTGTGTGTGTGTGTGTGTGTGTGTGTGTGTGTGTGTCTGTCTGTCTGTCTGTCTGTCTGTCTGATCTGGGACCCTCATTCTGCCTCTGGTTCCTTTCAGGATGGCAGGAACTCTCAGGAGCTCAAAGGAGGTGGTGCTGTGGTGGATAGGCTGCTGGTTTGTACATTTTTCTCAAAGATGTTCCTTCCACAGAATCCTGCCCCAAACACAATTTTCGTGAGACATTCTCTGTGCAACCACCGTGTCTGCTCTTCTGGCATGCGCTCGCCTATCATGTGGTGAGAGGGCCTGGGCATCCTTAATTGATTTCTGAGAGGCCAGGCCAACCCTATGCAGCCTGTGGAGTTTCCCAAGCATCAGTCTTAGAGTTCTGACATCTTCTGCCTCCTTAACTGGCACGTAGGCCCTTGCTGCATGAGTAGCTCTTCCACAGTATTAGCATGCAGCGCAAACCTAATCACTCCACACTGCAGAGCAGTCATGGATGTGGATTCCCCCCACTAACCATCACTAAGCCTTCCTCCTGTGAATGTTTTGTTTTGGATTTCTTGCTGGTGTTGGGCCTGCTTAACAGCTACTGTACCACTGAGCTACATCCCTATGCTTTGTTTCTTTGAGATGGGGACTCACCGTGTAGCTTAGGCTAGCTTGGCACTTGCTGTATAGCCCAGACTAGTCTCAAACTTCAGAGCCTCCTGCCTCAGACTCCCAAAGTTCTGGGACTACACATGTGTGCCAGCACACCTCGCTTTTTTTTTTTTTTTTTTTTTCTTTCGAAACAGGATTTTTCTGTGTAACAGTCCTGGCTATCCTGGATCTCACTCTGTAGACCAGGCTGGCCTCGAACTCACAGAGATCCACCTGCCTCTGCCTCCCGAGTGCTGGGATTACAGGCGTGTGCCACCGCCGCCTGGATGACTTTCTTTTATAATTGTATGTTTTTCTTCATCTGAATTGCTCTCTTATTGAAAACTTCTTGGCTGTCCCTGATTTCCTGGTTTAATCAGGACCCCAAAACCTTCAAAATATTGCATCTTTATAGATGACCAAGACAAAAAGAGACTGAGTCCAGTGTCCACATCAGGAACAATTAAATGAAAAGATGGGGTAGAGATGAGGTTCACAGATGTGGTGAGTGAACTGGGGACATGGCTTGGCTGGGGGAGACCATCCATCCGTGATGTTCACCATGTCACCGTTGGCAGCATACACTGGAGCATCTTGCTTATTTAAAGAAAACACACCTTCCTAAAAAAGCGACAAGCCACTGTTACAGCTCCTGTTTGTCAACTGTCATTTCGGGGAGTCCATCTGTACAAGGGGGTCTGTGTTGACAGTCCCCCTTTGTCACCCCGAGGTTCCTCCTGGGAGAGATGGTGGACACTTCTGGTGGAGACATCATTTCCGCTTGCTCTGTAAATGCTCCCAGCAGGGGGACTGCACCGGTCCTCTCAAGCAGCTGAAATGCTTGTGGACACAGCGCTTAAGCTAATATCCAGGAACTGGGCTTGGTTGGAGTTGCTCCACCCACACCTCAGTAGAGGCCCTGATAGGAAGGCCACGTTGTGGGCATAGCAAACAGAAAAGGCCAGCGCTGCCCTGGTAGGAGGCACATGTGCCCTGAGGCTCCTTGGGTCGCAGGGAGTGACCTGAATCACATTCAAAAACCACTTTTCCTTTTTCTTAATCACAGACTCTGCTTTCTGTTTCCTCTCTGCCACGCTCTTTTTGAAAAGGAAAACACACATCAAGCAAATTTCCCAATGCTGGGCAATGTACAGAACCTCCAGGGACGTGCTCCTGGCCGAGTCTCCCTTGTGGATGGTGGTCACAGCTCCAACGTCCTCTAGTGGGCTCTTACTTCTTTTCTGATTTATGACAGATAGGAAACACTGGCCATGTTTCCCATTTTCCTGGGGAGGGGGCCACTACTTTCTGAGGAGCTTTGCTTTAAGGGATTAAGGGTTGACTACAGGTGGGTTTCTTTTCCCTCCTGCCTCTGTCACCAGGACGCCCATCGCCATGGTGATAATCCTCCCTGAAACAAAAATAATGGGCAGAACCGGTTGGACAGAAAGTGTGGCCGAACACTCAGCCTGAGAGGCAGGGACCTGGAGGCTGTGAGCCCCTGTAGGTCGGGTTCAAAGGAGGGAGGGGCGGACTAACCCGTGACCTGGCAAGCATTGGTGAAAATGTCCGCTGACTTGCATGTTAGGGAAAAGCTCCATTTGAGTCCTTCATGGATTCCATGAGAGAATTCCCTTTCTCTAGCCATCAGCCCTGTCTGGAAGGCAGTTGTTTTGTGACTCACAAGGAAGAGAGGGGCGCTGGGGCTTATAATCTACTCTGTAAAACCTTGTGAGCTGGGCAGGCAGGGGTTGAGGTTTTATTTTTCTTCTCCAAAGCCCCGAGGGTCACAACGTTGTATTTCACTATGTTAGCATGGAGAAACAAGCTTTGTCGTTCCGTTCGGAGAGGAAAAATCCACAGTAGCTTGAGGAAGAAACATGTTTTTGTTGTTGTTGTTATTGTTTTTCTTTTATTCTGCTTTAAAAAAAATGTATCAGTCACCAAAAAGGAGGTGGGAGTGGCTTTTGGTGGACCTTGGCTGGGCTGCCAGAAAAATATTGTTATTGTTTTCTGTCTTACGTTTGGATCTTCTCAAGGAAGCATTGGCAGGTTCTGAAAGACAGAATATCATCAGCTTGTGGACTGGATTCCTGGCTGCAGAGAGCACTGGCCTGGGCTTGGGGACCAGGGAGCCTTGAGCTTCCAATGTTAGACTGCCGCGTTTCTCTGGTGATCCGAGCAGAGAGCAAAGGTGAGACACCTGAGGTCTATTGTGGATCTGCACACAGCCTCCCTGTGGGCAGGAGGTGCCCTTGTGGCCTGGCCACCATTGAGAGTCTCCAGCTTCAAAGAATGAGACATGTACATTGGGGAGAGGGAGGGGTGTGACCTGGCAGATGGGTGGGACTCATACATTCACTCAACAGGTATACATCCAGTGCTTACTAAGCACAGGACAGTTGAGGTAAACAAAGGGGAAAAATTCTTGTTCTCCATCTCTAGAGAGTTAGATAGACTCTAAACAGACACATAGAGACAGAAATAATAATGCTGTAGAAAACAAAACAGAACAGAACAAAAACCAAGAGCCAGGGCTGGGGGAGATGGCTCGGTGGTTAAGAGCATTGGCTGCTCTTCCAGAAGACCCAGGTTGGGTACCCAGCACCCACATGGAGGCTCAACACCATCTATAACTCCAGTTCCAGCACCCTCTTCTGGCCTCTGTGGGCGCCAGGCACACAAGGTGCACAAACATGTATGAGGGTAAAACACTCATGCACATAAAATAAACGAGCTGAGGGGTGATCATGGCTTCCTCATGTGTGACTCTGGGAGTCTAAGACTCTAATTAGGCAAGGGAGCTGCAGAAAACTGTCCCCTGGTGATATCAGTCAAGTACAGAGCATGCCTACCCAGTGCTGTCTTGCCTCACTCTTCTTTGCCTGGCTAGATGCTCACAGGGACACACGTGCTAAGTGGCTTTGCAGAGGGTCTGTCCTATGCCTGACTTGTTCCTTCACAGGGATTTGTCTATGTGGTCAAAAGGGTCCACACCCCCACAGGTCTTGTTGTTGTGGAGGCAGGATAGGGTAAGGATATATCTAGCCGAACTTTTTAGAATTTTTATACTTCCTCAAGGTTCCCAGTCTAGACTGGAAACTTCTTGAGAGTAAATGTCCAGGTTTTATTCATCCTCTGTTCCAGGGCCCAGCAATACATGCTGGCTTCTATAGAGATCCTGCAGACACCCTTTAATAAAGAGAGGCTCACATTCTTGAAACTATGTGCATGTGGGGAAATGCCACGGTGAAATCTGTTACTGTGCCCAGTTGGTATACACCAACCTTGAAAACAAAAATCATTGATACCCTGAAGCTGGACAGAAATGATGTCAGGTATGAGTGTTAGCATTTTATTTTATTTTATTTTTTATGTGAGGTGATGTAGGTGTGTGTGTGTGTAGTGTGTGTACAAATGTGTGTGCAAGTACAGGTTATGGAGGTTAGAGTGGGACATCCGGTGTCACTGGCCTGTCACTCTCCACTTACTCCCTTGATACAGGATGTCTCGCAGAACGAGAAGCTCATTGTTGTAATCCTCTCCTGCCCTGTCCCTTCCCAGGCTGGTTGGCTAATGGCTCTAGCAGTTCTCCCATTTCCATCCCCCATAATGCAAGTGTTACAGGTGCACACATGACCTTGCCTGGCTTTTCACATGGGTGCTAGGGATCTGAACTCAGGTCTGGATGTTTGAACAAATATTCTTACCCACTGAGTCATTTCTCCAGTCTTGCTTTTTTACTTGCTTTTGTATGGGGGTTGTAACCATAATAGGTAGTTGAGAGCATCACGAATGTGGTCTCACGATGGAACTGAGCAGGGTCGGTGTCAGGGTTGGAGAAGATAGGAATTGGACACCACATTTGTGGTGTGACCTGTGGCCCGGGATCCTGTGTCTTGTTCACAATTCCGGGCCCTGCTGGAAAAGCCAGCTCTTCTGTGAGCCACCTTGGTCCTCAGAGGCGTTCCTTTTAGCATCATGTTTCAGAGTGCTGCCATGAATGTGGCAGTGTGTTGCCATCACCCTGTGGCAAGTCTCTTAGGGTGTGTTAGAATGTATGGTCCTCAGATGTCAGATAGTTGCCCACCTACAGTTGGTCCCTGGAGGGCTTGTACTGGGCTTTTATGTAGTGGATGCAGCAAAGGTTGACCAGTTGACTGCTGGGAACTCATTGGTAGTCCATTAATTGTGTGTTCCTATGTGAATGCTTGGTTCTGTGGATTTTAAGATAAGTCCAACCAGGCAGCTCCCCAGGATTTAGACATGGAAGAGCCCATGTCTTCCCACTGCCCATATGAATGTCAGTTGCCTCATACATGGCCTTCAGGTTTCCCACCTACACACGGGGAATGACTGAAGTGTTTACCTATTATGTCCCAAGGTATGCCCAGAGCATAGTGTGTGTTGTCTTCTGCCCCCTGCAAAGCTGCATCAAAGGCACACACATGGTTATGTCTGACATTTTATGTGGGTGCTGGAGATCTGAACTCAGGTCTTCTCACATGTGTAGTTGGAAGGTGGACCCTGGGAGACTGAGTATAGCCTCCATGTTTCCTTGGGGACCCTATGGATGGCACTAGAAATTCTATTAGTGTGTAAGGTGGGACTATTTCAGGCAGCCCATGATGGTAGCAGAGAAGGACATATCTTTTGAGTACCTCTGACATAAGATCTTCAAAATAAGTCTTTATTTTCTCTGGCATCTGCATGATTGACAGTCTTAACTTTGCATGAACCAGGAAGTTGAGTGGGTTAACTTCTTTGTGATCTCAGGAGGAGGTGAGGACTGAGAATGCCAGATAGGATGGGGGCTGGGAGAGATGGGCGGAAAACATACCAAGAAAACCTGGTGATGGCTGAACTTGGCAGGGATCTCCGATGGTGGCTGTCACAGTCCTCCCCGAGGGTCCTGGGGACCCTGGGTGGTGATCGGTGATGGGCTTTCCTCCTGCCTCCTGGGTGGCTGCCAATGCAGGTTTTAATTCTCTCACAGTCGTAGCTTTGCAGCCACCAGGATTTTAACATTGAAAGCCCCCGTTTATAAGCCTGCGCCTCGTATTTTGAGTATTATGACGGTTACATTTTCCTTAGCTTGCAGAGTTTAGTCACAGGTGCAGGGCTGGAGAAAATCCATGTCACAGGAGGTCAACTGAGGTCCTCTTCACTGGGAACCATTCCTGAGCCTTCTTTCTGTACCTGTTTGTCTGTAAGGTAGAAGGAAGGGACAGATCACACAAGGATTTTCTGGGCCTTCCCTGACCCTGTTGAATGGACACGCCCTCGTTTCCAGCAGTCCACCTCTGGGCTCTGTTTCTTTGGCTTGGAGGCAGTTGCACCACTGACCTGACGAGCAGGTGTCAACCATGTCTTCAAGTTCTGATAAGCAGAGCGTGACGCCAGGCAAGGTCCCGGAATTAAAATTCCCTCAGGACATTCTTGTTTGTGGTTTCCGGAAACGGTCCCACCCCCTGTTCTTTAGCCTGCACTGGCCATCCTGTTTCTGTAAATGGAGGCACATGGAATGATGGTATTTGGTATACAGAGGCCTGGAACCCAGATCTGCCTCCAGGAGCCAGAATCATGGTCCTGAAGCTGGGGTAGATACAGACAAGGACTCTTGTCTCTGGTACAGGTGTTTCTGTGACAGTGAAACTGCTACAGGAAAGCTGTAATTCTCAACAAAGATGACGGAGCTCACTGGCTTCCCAGGCATCACTGGGTAATGTCTCATGATATTTTGTATTGTTACATCTGGGGGTTTTGGTGTGTGGCCACCAGGTTTCAAGTGAGCAGACACATGACCAGCAGTACTTTTACTTCTCTTTGATACAGGGTCTCATGTAGCCCAGGCTTGCCTTGAATTTGCTGTGTAGCAAAGGATGACCTTCACCTTTCAAGTGCTGAAATTATAGGCATATACCACCATGCTTTGTTTATACAATGCATCAAAGCCAAGGCTTCATATATGCTAGGCAAGCATTCCATGAAGACAGATCTCCAGCCCCCAGCAATGCTTTCTGACTTCCTTCAAGGCCCCTAACAGTCTCTACCATAAACAGTCTAGTCAAACATGCCCTCATTGACTGAGGTTGAGAAACTGATTTAGATACACATTGTTTTTTAAATGAAATTTAATGAACCAGTATTAAATTGTGCACATGCAAAGTCAATGTATGAATAGCCAGTGCAATAAAACCAAAGAATGTTTGTACGGGGCGCCAAACTGTTGTCTGTGGGCCTCTGAGGAAGAGGTGGTTTTTCTTTAGCAAAAGGAAATTGACCCATGGAGAGATGATGGTATAATCCTGAAGTGACAGTACAGCCACAGCCATGCCTAAGGCCACACCTAAGGGAGCTTTTTTCCCCAAAGTGCACTGGTAGGAATAGAGCAGAATAGAATGAGAGTAGGGTGGAATGATGCCCATCTATAATATTCTCAGTCCTTGGAAGGCAGAGGCAGAATTGTCACATTTTCAAGGCCAGCTTGCTCTACATAAGGAGCTCCAGGCTAGGCAGGACCATGTGTCTCAAAACATCAAACAAAAGAGAATACAAAGAGAGATTGCTTTATTCCCGATACCTGTATCCAGAAGGGGTACCCCTCGGGTGGTATCTTCATCAGGGACTCTGGAAGCACTGGCCTTTGCCACAGGCTGCAGTAGAAGCCACTAAGTCAAGGCTCCAGGATCTGCTCCCTGCCCTCTGGCTAATCATTAGACACAGGTGGGAAGCCATGTTCTGTTTTCACAGATAGTAATAACAGTAATAGCCCCCTTCAGGCACAGGCTCTTCATCTTCAAAGCACTTTATAAATGTGTGCTAATCTCCCGGTACCCGGTGAAGTCAGAACTCCTGTGTTTTACTGGATGGAGCCACCAAGGCAGGGGAGCAAAATGAGTCACCTGAAGCCAGCTGGGGCTGGAGTTAGGCGAGGTTGGTTGGGATTGGGACTCAAGTTTATGGTGGCTGGACTCCTGGACATGGCCTTTACCAGTCCACACCTTTCTCTTGGCCAGTCCTTTCTTGGTATTTATGCCAAGCCTCAATCTGGTCTGTCTGGGTAGAGAGGAAGGGACATTTCTTGTCTCTGTCTCTCTGTAGCCTGCTTGTGCAGAGACTTCTAAATGCTTTGGAAAAGATTTTTAACTCTGTTTCACTCCTTTCTTCCTCTGCCCGGTCTCCTTCTCCCCCTCCTTCCTCCCTTCTCCTTCCTTCCTTTCATTTTTCGTCCTTTTTCTTCCTCTCTTTTCTTCCCTCTCTTCTCTGTCCCTTTCTTTTCTTCCCCCTTTCTGTTTCCTTCTTCCTCTTTTTCTTCTTTTATCTCCCCTCCACTTCCTCATTCCTTCTCTCCACCTATTCTTCTCTCTCCCCCACTCCCTTCTCATTTCTGATACTTCTTCCCACTCTTTTTCTTTACCCCTTTCCCTCCCTCTCTCTGTTTCTTTCCATCTGCACCCTCCTCTCCCTTTCTTCCTGCCCTCCTCCTATGGCAGTTAACCATCCCATCATTCCGCCCCCTGTCAACCACAGAGTTACATTCAGAAAATATTTTCCTTGTGGGCCATGTCTCCCAGCATGGCAGCAGGAGCAGAATGGTTGCAATGTACCCCTTCACAAGCTTGTTTGAAGAAGTCTCTGGGTAGCAGAGATGTGGCCACCAAGACCAAGGGTGTCTGGCCACCAGCCGTGACCACTGCCAAAGGGACCACCCTGTGGAACTTTTGGGAGCCCATGGGTGTAGGCAGGACATTTCCATACGTGCTCATCCTAGATGCTTCTGACCTTGGCTGGGAGGAGCTGTGGTTGGGTGAGGTGTCCAGGAGGAGCCTGAAAGCAGCTGTGTGGCTCCCTGGAGGTTAAAACAGTGGCCGTAATCAAGTAAAATTTCAGATTCAGCCTACATTTATACCTGCCTGCGAACTGCTGTGTATCATTGGGTCTCATGACCAGGGACAATTGACCCCATTACAGATGTGTGGGAGTTCTTTGTTCCTTCATTCCCTCTGCTACTTTGGGTAAACCAAGGCAGACAATGCACTAATAGTTAGAGCCTGGGGGGTTGAGTATGTTTCAGTTTACATTGGGATAGCCCATAGGTATGGGCTAAAAGACAAGACTCTAGGTAACAGAGAGGTACTCACTCATGTGTCCAGCCAAAGATGCTAGATAATTTGAGTTACCTTACCTCTTCTCTGTGATACAGCAAGCAGCCTCAGGTTGCAGCTAAGCCCATTTTAAAGCCTTTTTCTTTGGTCTTTGACAATGTGGGCTGCTAGAACAAAGTTGCTGTGGACTGAGCCACTTACCATCTGTTTCTTACAGTCCTGGAGGCTGTGGAACATCTTTGATCAGAGAGTCAGCAGGGCTAGACTCCTTCTTGGTTATCGACACTTGGTCTCTAGCCGATGAGGCTGAGGTGGGCCAGGTAAGAGTGTGGGAGAACTTTCATGGGTCCCATCACGCTGTCCTTATGGTGTCTTTATTTCCCAAAGGCATAACCTCCAAACACCATCCATCCCCTTGGAGCTTAGCCTTTCAAAGATGAATTTGGGGGACCACAGTACCTTCCTGTAGGATCCTGTCCAACGTTGGACTGCAACAGTGGGGTTCTGGGTTGGGGCAGGAAGATACAGAGCCATTAGCCCCCCAGTATAACCAAAGCAGAGACTCAGTGAGGTTCCTCTTGCTCCACAAATGAATCTGCCCACCTTCTGCTTGCGGGAGGAACAGCGTGGGTCATACAAGTAGAACCTAGAGTGTGTGAGTTGTGGGAGGGGCCTCCGCCTAGCACCCCCAGGCTCAGTGCTACACTGGGAACCCAGTCTCAAGGTGTCAGTACCCCTTCTCCACCCCCAAGGCTGGTCTCGCTGCAGACAGCCCTCTTGTTCCACAAAGGTCAAATCCGGTTGTCAGAAGCAGCAGCAGCAGCAGCAGCTGCCTGCCTGTCATTTTACCCTTTGTTACTAAAGGATCCAGCTCCCTGGGAAAACAGAAGGGCAGCCCCATTGGGCACTGTGTCCTCCTCGTGTTTCGGTCATTTCTTCAGGCTTCCTCGGTTACCTTGGTGTCTAGCTAAATGCAGGTAAGCGATATGCAGATAGAATGGGTGAAGACAGAGAAGGGGATCCCAAGGGGATACAAATACTGCTGTGAGATGAGCATCTTCTTCAGGCTCTCTCCATTGTGTGTCCTGCCTCCTGCCCTCTTTAGTCTCGGCCTGTTCCCCCTCATCCCGCTTAACACTTCCCCTCCCTAAAATCATGAACGAGGATGGGACAGCTCAAAAGCACAACCCTTTGAGTTTGTCTCTGCCTGTCTTAGGGAGGATTTCCATTGCTGCAATGAAACGCCACGACCAAAAGCAAGTTGGGGAGGAAAGGGTTTGCACATCCACCTCACTGTTCATTATTGAAGGAAGTCAGGACAGGAACTCAAGCAGGGCAGGAACCTGGAGGCAGGAGCTGATGGCAGAGGCCATGGAGGGGTGCTGCTTACTGGCTTGTTCCCCATGGCTTGCTCATCCTGCTTTCTTATAGAACCCAGGACCACCAGCCCAGGGGTGACAGTATTCCCAATGGGCTGGGCCCTCCCCCATCAATCATTAATTAAAAAAAATGCCTGACAGCTCTCATGGAAGCATTTTCTCAATTGAGGTTCCTTCTATTCAGATAACTCTAGCTTGTGTCAAGGTGACATAAAACTAGCCAGCACATTGCCTCATCTTCACCTAGATCTCTTTGTCTCTTGAAAGGGAACTTGACCCTCCCTCCATCCCCCGTTCCCTTCCTTCTCTTCTCCTTTGTGGCTTTTGGCTCATGCTATGGAGACTGCAGTTGACCTGCAGCCCAACTCCTTATTCAGCTTGTAAACTTGTCCACCCTCCCCTCCCTGCCTCCCCAGTGGTGGGCTTCACTCTTGCCCAGCCTCCAGCTGAGCCTAAAGATTTGCGACAGAAAAAATGAATATGAATCCCCCACCTCTACTCTTCCCTCCAGCTCTCTGCCTCGTTGGCCCTTCTTAGGTTAAACTTCCCAGACACCACCATTTACCGTCCTTCCTTGTACAGAGAGGGGGACTCTGAATCCCCTGTTTCACTTGCATATTCCATCCACCCCTTTCTCACAGATACCCAGCTCTTGCTTTATGACAGTGAGGTTTGACTTCCTCCAAACCCCTGTGATCTAGTTGGTACCCCCACCACTGATCATAGCTAATCAATTCTGATCCCCCACCCCCATGAACTCCCTCAAAACTGCCTGCTGCTACATAACAAGAATGAACTTGGGCCTTATGCAAACTGCCCCAAACTTAGCTCTGCATACTTGCTACTCCAGATGTCCACAGCCTCCTGTATGCTGGTCTGCTAGAGTTTATGACTCCCAGTCAAAGTCGCCTTTTGTCCTCTTGCCCCGAGCTGGGCTCTTCCTTCGGCTCTACATTTCTCAGATCTGAAGATCAACATCAACTTTTCTTTTATTTCCTTTCTCTTTTGGCGAGGACACAGTTGACTCCTAGGACTCCAGTGTCTGTTTCTTACACTGGCTTCTTGTAAATGAGGGCAGGGCTTGAGTGTCTGCCTTCCACCCTGCCATTTTTAGTAAATGTCTTCTAAATGACCTCAAAGCATTGTCCTCCTGCCGGGGGAGCACTCCCCCCCCCCGCCCTGTTTTCCCCCCTTTCCTGGAGTTTCTCGCCCTCTGGGACGGTGAAGATCCATTTCATAGTACTTTTTCTCTCTCCACGGACTTCTATTGACTGAGCCCTGTAAATATTTGGTAAATACAACATGTTTGCATAAGGCATTGCATATTCAGTCTCCTAACAATGCTCCATGTGTCTGTGGTCTTGTGGGACTCAGATGTTAATTTCGTGGCTTCCCAGGAATTTGTGGCTGACATTTGGTGACCACCCACCTAGATTTTTGTAGCGGTTTCCAACTGCACATCTTACTAGTGCGTCTGACATGCTAATAGGTTGTGCGCCCTTCTTGTGTGTATCACTTCTAGAGAAATGCTCTTGCGCTAGAGTACATCCTGAGAGCAAGCCGTTGACAGGCAGCTGGAGCCTCACAGGTCCCTGGTTTCTTCAGCCTTTTGATAGGTGGAATTCATTCTAAGGAATTAGGACATCTCCCCACCCCCACCCTTCCTTTACCCCCCGGAGGGACTTAGGTTCTGTCAGCTTGATTTTTAGCTTAGGTTGGTTTTTTGGTGTTTTTGTTTGTTTGTTTGTTTGTTTTTGTTTTGTTTTTTTTTTGGTTTTTTGTTTGTTTTTGTCTAGAGTGCCAGAAACCCTTATCAAAGAACCGCACTCAATCTTTTTTGATTTCTCCATCCCAGGGCTCACTTCTCTGAGGAACTTGTCCCACAGGCTTGTTCTTAAAGTATGTCTCTATGCTGTCTTTTATACCACATGTGTGCTCATGAGAGCATATTTCCAACTTTATATGAAAGTTATTTTAAATATAATAAAAGCAAATGGAAAGAATATTCATAACCTCTCTATCCATAGTGACCTATTTAGAACATTTTGCCCCATTGGATTTGTTGTATATTTTATCTCTCTCTCACACACAAAATTCTTTTTCCTGGCCCATTTGAAGGTAATTTGCATGCATCATGTACTTTCCCCTTTAACTATATCAGTGTATGGCGTTCTTGACAGCAGGGATGTGTTTTTACAAAGCTCAGTTCAGTGGTCACCATTATAAATTTCCATCAGTGTGATACTGTAGTCCCCAGGCGAGGCCCAGGTGTGTTAGTCAGCCCTAAGAGTCCTTCAGAACATTACTAGCCTCTAGTCCATCATCAAGTGTGAGGTGACCCATTGCACTGACTGATCCCTTTGGCCTCCTTTAACCTGCAGAATTCCTAGTCTGTCTTTGTTTTCCATGACATGGACACTTTGAAAAACTATTTTTAAGAGGAAAAACCCCTCTATTTGCATTTGGGATTGGGTGGTGGGGGTATTAGTGTATGGTTCTAATTTTGTTACGGTATTGCTTTGTTGGGCTCAGGGCCCTGGCTGGCCTGGTACTTGCTACGTAGCCCAGGATGGCCTCTGTCTCATGGCAACCCTTCTGCCTCAGCCTCCTGCCTGCTGGGATTATAGATGTGTATCACCACGCCCAGCTGATGAGGTTGTCTGTTCTTTACTAAGCTCCTGTTGAGTGATGTGTCGATCAACATGTCATTTCTAGAGTGATCCCATCTCCACCTGTCTCAGATTGGAGGTTCTGATTTGGTTCCGCTGGGTTAAGCAGTCTTGTTTTACTGTTAGACAGTGACTATGTGTTTTCTCCTTTGTGACATGGAAGCCATCTGTGACTTGAAGGGCAGGCAGAGCTCCTTCTCTAACCTTTCACTTGGGTTTAGCATCCATTCTCCATGTTTTCTGGTTAGGTCTTCACTGTGTGGCTGCAAATGCTTTCCTAGCTCTGTGATTCCTGTCAGCTTCCACTGGGTTACTAAGATTTACTGTCGGCAAGAAACTTCCTTCTACTTGTACATGCGTGTTGAGTCCTCTCTCTCTCTCTCTCTCTCTCTCTCTCTCTCTCTCTCTCTATATATATATATATACATACATATGTCTCTGTCTGTCTCTCTACACACACACACACACACACACACACACACACACACACACACACACACAGGGTTTAGGTGCCTTGCAAAGATTCCAGACCTCCTTAGAACATATTCCTGTTGTGACTCATCTACAACAGTCACTTAGTTGTGGAGTAAAGAGGGAGAGATGTGCCTTTTGGATGTTTTCTTGGGTTCCTTCCTGCTGTTGACAATTCCCACCTATAAATGCAAAGATCTGTCAAGTTATTGTGCGGTTAGGAACTGTGAAGTATTGCAGTACTCAGTGTTCTGTTGCTGTGTACAGGGAAATCCTAGAGTGTCAATCATTGATGCTGAGTCTTCTATATCTGAGCCTCCTTTGACGCAAAACCACGTTCTGGCTCAGTGTCCATCTTTAACACTCACCTGAGAAATATGAAATAAGCATCCTTAAGTAGAAGTACTTTTTTTTTACAGGAATTATAAATATAGATGCCTACAGTACCAGGTAGGTGACTCCAGTAAGTGAAGGTAGCTAACACTTTGACAAGGGTGGGCTGCATTACTCTGGTGAGCAAGTGACCTCCCTCAGATGTCTCAGCCCTCCAGCTTCTGACTTGCTGCTTTGCTGGAGTACAGCTATGGGGCAGTCAGATCTTCCCATTTTCCCGATTTTTATGTCAAATTTTAAATCTCTCAATCTTTACACCTTGTCACCTAAATCTGAAAACATTAAGATACACATCAGAACCACAAGCTACGCCAGTTATCTCTGTGCCTTACAACCCCCTATTCTTCAAAGTGAGGTTAGAGACTTACAGGGTGGCCTTTTGTGAATCTTCCTGCATGGTCTGTGGTTTGTTGTTGTTGTCTAAAAGTGAGACGCCTTCACATTCCCCCTGATGTTCCGTTCAGAATACAAAGTGAGGGATATAAAGTCTATACTTTAAAAACCGAATCATTTGCTTTCCATGCGCACCTGAGTTCATAGCCCTCCTAAGCAGCCGTCCTGATCTGGCCTTCGTGGAGATGGAGTATGCCCAGTATTTAGAGAAAATTATGGGTCCCTCCTCTGGGGCTGAACAAGACAGATGGAAGGTCATACCCAGCCCTTGCTGAAAACCCAATCCTAAAATCATGCAAGGTTAGTCAGAACTTTACTAAATGGATACCAGGAAAAAACACCTGCTCTGTGAATTGTTTTGTTTTATTGCTTTGCTAAGCAAACACACTTGAAGAGGACACATCGTGTTCTGCTGCAGTCAGATGCTATGCCCAGCACATGCGTGTGCTCTCAGTCCCCTGCCCCCCATTCTTCTAATAAAGGATCATAAGAAGTGCCAGCTTGTAACACATTACACATTTCTCAGATGGCAGGCTTTCTCTGTACCTCTGTCTTCCATTCTGAATAGTTAAGCTGGACTTCAGGTTTGAAAGTCCCACACATCTTTTGACCTATAAAATCAAATAAAACTTACCAGTTCCTGTTTAGAATAGACTATCAGTTTTCCCTTGACTCTTTGCTTTCCTTCCTGAACAACCTTCTGTCTCCTCTTTCTGTATAAATAGACCCAGAAGCATGGCCTCCAGATAGGACGTTTCCAATTCTTTCTGCTTTGTAACAGGATTTGGGGAGTGTACAGTGTCACTTACCTTGCCAGGAGACACTGGGTTAAGAATAGTGTCTAAATTTCTGCCCTAGATTCTTTATATTTTGTTTTATTTATTCACTTATTTTCCAGGTCAGGGTAACATTTAACCAGCCCAAAATAATTAAATTTCAAAATAGTCTGTGAGCTTTGGGCTAGGGGATATCCAGAAGGTAAAATGCATTGGCATATTTACATCTAAATTCATTTTTTGTTTGTTTTAGCTTATTTTGCTCCTTTTAAACATATCATTAAAAGGAAATTTATTTCCTAGTTTTAATCCCAAATCTAGTTAAGCATCCTTATAAAAATAGGCAATAATTCATCTGGAAAATATCCAGTCATTAATATTTAACACAGTCTAATATTCCCTTAGAAAGTATATCACTATATCACTCATTCACATAACATTATTACAGTTGAACACTAGATACCTACCATAAACATCTGGAATCTGGGTGCGTTTTTTTTTTGGGGGGTCTTCTTTTTGTTTTGGTGCTGAGTATGGAAACTAGGGTTTTACACTCAGCTGTACCCTAGCCCATCTGGGCCAGTATTTTAATCCTTGATATTCCAGGGACCTGGGCAGCTCTTCCCCACGGCAAATAGCAACCTCTACTTCAGGAAAAGTGCCCTCTGGTGTATCCTTGCCAAGGGTAAACGAGTCTCCTGTCCTGGTTTTTGCAGACTCAGCCTCCTAGAGCACAAACCTAAAGCACAGTTGCTCATGCGCTGTCTTTACTTTCATTTCCAGCCACATCTGGAGGCCAGCATTTATACACTTATTTCCAAGCCTTACAACAGTTTACTGAGTTTGTATCTTAAGGAAAGGGAGGGGGAAATGAGCTCCTGTGACTGGCCCAGTGTGAAATGGATGGTGAGTTCAGTGGGTAGGCCATAAACTCCAGTCTTGTTTATTAGTATCTGTGGCCTGCCTGCAGACGGCAAAGGCGTGAGTGGACTGTGTTTGTCTTGGAGGTTGAGTCCAGAAAGTTCCATGGAGTGTTCTCCATATATATACAGCCAGGCATCTTTTTAACCCACCAGAGGCCCAGGGAGGGAGACAGAGGCTGTTCAGAAGTGGAGGGCCCTATGTCTCCTGGGGGAGAGCAGGGATGGGCATCCAGCCCTGTTTACAGTTGGGGCACAGCAGCGGGTGGGCCAATTCTTGTGACGTACTTGAGGCTTAAAAAAATGGTCATAAATCTGATGTCTGTCAAACAGTGCTGGCATTTTCTTTTCCTTTCACAACCAGGTTTTGTGTGACTAAAATTTTATTTTAGTTTTTTTTTTTCCAATAAGAAGTCCTGGCAGGTAAGGTGGGACCCTCCTCCCAGCGAACACTCTGGAGTGTTGAGGAGCAGCAGTGGTCTCTCTTCCCACTGGAGAAAGGGACCCTTCTTCATTATTTCTCAAATTCGTACTCATTGAGGGCAGGGTCAGCCCCTCCGAATGGATGGTCACCCAACGTTCTGCTTTCAAGAACTTTGTTTTAACCAACTGGCATCGGATCTAATAGAAGTACCCCAGACAAGCCAGTAGCTCCTTCCTGTGGATTCCCCATTCTGCTCTGAGTACAGCAGGAACCAAGGGGGCGATTCATAGGGCGCCAGTGCAGGGGAAGGACATGCTGTTTGTGGCTGCCGGCCACAGACCCTCCACTGCAGAGAAATGTGCCGGGGATGTCCTTTGAGTGCGTGGTTTGGCTGTATGAGACCTCACGTCTGAGGTGAGTCCGCCAAAGAGAAGGACACTTTTTGTGGTGAGAGCCTGGGGCTTGGATGCAAAGCTTGGACAGAGGGAGTGTGTGCTTGGAGAAGGTGTGGCCCACCAAAGAAGAGAAAAATCCCCATCTGCGAGCAGACTGGATGCCAGGTTTCTCTGTGTAGGGAACAGTGAGTGACTGTTGGGAAGCTTGGCTGGCCCCAGCATCCAGGTGTGCCCTGGCCAGTCAGGTGTACCATTTCATGTCATGTAAAGAAGTGTGAGGGTCTTAGTATCCACCTCTGGCTCTGTTGCAGCTCACCTCTGCCCACCCTTTCGAGAGCCTCCCCATCCACCAGAAGGACAACCCCATCGAAACTGGTATGTGAACCATGAGCCTTCACCCTCTGCCGAGATTCGGCCTAGGTGCGAGCTACGGTTCCTGTTCCCTCCTCCATCTACTAAATTTTCATGTTTCATTTTCTGCTGTGTCTCTGCCAAGCTTCGAGCCCTTGGATATGAAGAGGTCCTTGCTTTTTGGGGCTTTTTTCCTGGCCCCTAGCCACCTTGACTGCTTGGTTATTTGGACTTGGTTATTGAGGGGTGTGAGACAAATTGGACCAGAGAAGAGAGCTGGAGCTTAACCCTGCGGGGGGATTTCCCTGTGGGCTGTGGGTGGGAGGAGGAGATATGTCCCCCAGCAGAGACCCCTGGAAGAAACCCAGCCACTGACAGGCCAGTACTTTTCCGTTGGTGGGTAGGGCAGGGTGGAGGTGGACTTTGAGCTGGGGACTTAGCAGCCTAGGGATTTTCCAAGGTTGCCTTAGGGGAGTTACCCCAACCAGGGGCAAGGAAGCAGGGAACCTTCATTTTATTTATTTTTAAATGTCTCTCATTGTGATAAAACGTTGAGAGAGCATGCTTGAGGGTCCCATCAATGCTTGCCCAGAATGCAGTGGGCCATGATAGGATGAGCATCCGAGAAGATGGCAACTCAGGGCGCTGGTTCTCAACCTTCCTAATGCTGGGATGATTTCATACGGTTCCTCATGTTGTGGTGACCCCAACCATAAAGTTACTGCATTGCTGCTTCACAACTGTAACTTTGCTACTGTAATGAATTGTTATGTAAATACCTGATATGCAGGACATCTGATATGTGACCCAGAGGGGTCATGGCCCACAGGTTGAGAATTGTTATTCTAGAACCAATTTTATATGGCTCAGTGGTGGGTGCCAGAGGCGGGCAGGTGTCGATGGGCTCTGTGTCTCTTTCCTTGCCTTACAAAGAAAATCGGTATTTGACAGCCTTGTGTCCTCAGGGTCTTATGTTGTCTCAAGTCTAGGGTTTGTTTATTTTTTTGCACTTTTCCAGATTTTCTATGTTCCTCAGGGTAGCCTTGAAGTTTGGTCCACACCTTTGGTTTATACATGGAGTCTCACAGGCAGTTCCCAGTGGTGATTTGTATGATTAAGTCGGTTGTGTTCTATCAGCGTTCCTTCCTTAGAAGGGTCATATTGTAACTGCAATCTTGTTCCCGCCTGCATAGCTTTCTTCTTTGCAGAAACTTTAGGACTTAGCATAGGACACTTATGTTTGTTGACCTGTGCCCCTGAGTGGCATGCACATGTGCAGAGACTTGATCACAAGCAAACTCAGGCTCCTGATGTGCTGGATGTGCTCGTCAGTGCTGAGCTAGTAGCTTTAAATGAGAGCTGGGTGTAGGGTGTACAGTTGCTGATGCTCATGCACCTTCTGGATCCCAGTGTCCCTGCGGACTCCTGATACTTGGCCACTTCCAGATAGAGATAAGGCATCAATGTGGCCATGTTTAAGCCTGATTATTGATCTCTCAATGTACTAGTAGTCAGAGCTGTGGGACTATGGTGTGTTCATGTTGGCTGAAGAGAAGCTGTGCACACAGGCCCATAGCTTGTGTGTTAATTGCTATGATTGCAGGGATTGCAGCGGTGTGTTTTTCTTAACCAGTAAGACAATTGTGGTCTCCTTGCTCTTTGGCGAGTGGTTAGAAGTGCTGGGTTCTGATTAGGCATTGGGATAAGATGAAGTCTCAGTCCCTCCTACTCTTGGCTGTGTCAATGGTTATGTGACTTTGTGCCCTGAGCCCCACAAGGATGCTTATCCTAAGACTGCATCTGCTTGGTACTTTCTGCAGGAGGGCTCAGAGAGTCTGTGTGCTTTGGAGCATCACTTTAAGCTGAGAGTCTGCTTAGATGTTTGGAATTCTGGAGTGTTCCCCAAAGCTTCTGGTTGAATAACCCAGTTGCTGTGAATATCTGCTGGGAGAGCTGGGACATTTTGGAGGGAAAGTATGAATCCTGCAGATATTGAGTTGCATTGCTAACACCAAGGCTTGAGGATCTACATTCTAGGCCTGCCTCTGGGACTACCCTTTATGCCAAAGTTAAGCACCCTGGTTGCCTGGACTGTATATAACAAGAGAAAAATCATTAACAAGCATCTGGTCTATGCTATTTATAAAGATGTAAGTGTGAACACTAAGGGCAGGGAGACAGACTGGGGTATAGCTCAGCTGGGAGAGGACTACTCTAGCATAACCCTGGAATATATTTCCAACATAGCATAAAGATGGACATGCTGCCACATGCCTGTAATCCCAACACTGAGAAAGTGTAAGTAGAGAGAGCAAATGACTAAGGTCATTCTTGGCTGTATAGCGAGTATGAAGCCAGCCTGGGCTACATGAGATCCTGTCTCAAACCAGCCAACCAACCAAACAAACAAAAGAAACCACACACAAACAAAAAGGTGCAGAAGGTTTTCTCTCTTTCTTTTGTCATGAGTGCTTGTCTCTAAATAAATGTTTAAGCAAGTGTGTCTGCATTGGCAATATAAAGCATAGCTAGCGCTGCCTCTGACTAGCAAGCTGACAACCTGTGGTGTGATAATAGCTTACCAGGATTGGTGGACTGGGAATGCATCTGAGCCAGAGTGGCTCAGAAACCACTGGTAGATCTGGGCTCTGGGAGTCCATGATATCAACAAAGCTGCCACGGAGACTGCTCCACACACCCCCGCAGCTTCTGGCGGACTTCCGGTGGCCTTTGGCACATCCTAGAATGGAGACTCATGGCTCCAATTTCTGGCTTCATTGTCGTATAATACTCCCTCTCTAGGTATGTCTGTGTTCTTGTTTCGCTGTTTATGCAGACACCAGCCATATTGAATTCCAACACCACCTTACCTTAGTGTGGCTTCAACTTGACTAATGACATCTGCAATAACTATTTTTCCAAGTAAGAAGACCACATTCTCAGGAGCATAGGGATGTTGACATATAGTTTTGTGTGACTGGATACAGTTCACTCCATAACAAATGATAAATGACCAACTGTCACAACAGAGGTATAGATAGAACTCAGATGTAACTTCTCCCAATTAATATCCCATCAAGGTAGGTTCCTTGAGTAAAATTCTATTACATGTCCATGAGGAAGTTAGTAAATTTATGGGAGAAGAGCAGATGAACCTTCCCAGGGCTTCCTAGACATGTGCGTTAGCGACCTACCTGCACACTACCATTTCCAAACATTTCTCCTGCACAATTCCACATGGTTTATGTTTAAACTGTGTATGAAGGCCACGCAGTATCACCGTTGTGAGTCCAGCATTTCATGACATACAGGATATGATGAAATTATAAAACATTAGAATCTGCGGCTTTTTCAAGACACTGAGCCTGAGAAGTGTTCTCGTTCTCTCTCTCTCTCTCTCTCTGCCTCTTTTCCTCCCTCCCTCCCTTCCTCCCTCCCTCCCTCCTTCCCTCCCTCTCTCCCTCTCTTCCCTTCTCCTAAAGCCAGATGGAGGAGTCATTGAGAACTTCCTGATAGCAGATAGAAGTGTTTTTCCTGAGGTAACTAGGGCTGAAAGAGACTAGAGAACAAAAGCCTTCTGGTGTGACTCAAGGTCACTCCTAATTATGTTGACTATTCATTTCAGGCACCACTGGGCCCCTTTATTTAGGGGAACACCAATTTCCTCATTGGGTAAATGAGAGTGTAAGGTCTTCTGAGATCAAAGCCCCCCAAATTGAGATCCCATCGTCAAACAGTGGCGGGGCTGACTGTAGGCCGTTAGTGAGGGGACACTTGCCAATGGGCAACTGTCACTCCTGGCTTCTGGTGCCTAAAGATGTCACCCCTGTCCTCTCATGCACAGGGCAGTCTCCACAGCAGGGTCCATCTATGGCAGCAATGTGGGTGTTGAAAGACCCACCCTAGGGAAAGGCTCTTGGTTCTCATTTGCTTGATTCTCTTCTAAGGTATCCGTTTGTAAAAGCCACAGCACAATAGCATGGTTCGCTCCATAGATGCACGGGGAAGTGTTCTCATCTCTAACCTCTAAGGCTCCCAAACTTACCCAAAACTGGAGGGCAGCCTCTGGTTCTCTCCACTTTCTTTAGATCACATAATAGTGGATTTTGCCAACCATTCAGCTTGAGTTCCTGGTTATAACACAAGCCTGTTTAAAAAAAAAAAAAAAAAAATCAGCAAAGAAAGTGTCATGAGAAGGGACTTTCTGATTTCAGTTTAGTACTTTAAATGCTTGCCGAGGCCAGCCTGGTCTACCAAGCGAGATCCAGAGAAACCCTGTCTCGAAAAACCAAAGAAATAAAAAATTAAAAAAAGCTTGTGTATCTACTCCTAGCTAAATAGCTTCTTTCCCTTTGGGTTTTCTGAGAAGTTTTGGGAGGTCCACAGCCACTGCTGACCCATGGCTTCCACTGGTAGAAGATCACCTTTTCGGCTCTCTGCTGGCCTTTCTTCTGACATCCCAGATCTCCAACCTCACCTCATCACTACCTCCCAACTTGGTTCTCATGTATCTCTAGATACCCCACAGGAGACAGGAAGGATGAGGAGCATTGGTCTAGCCAGATGCAGCTGATGGAGCCAATAAAGCTGCATGAATGCAGGTGCCCATGGCGCTGCCCCGGTCTCCCCCTGGGTGCCTCTCCCTCCATTGTCTGGCTCATCTGCTAGCACCCTTTGATTCTGTGTCTTTTAATTTCCTCTCATTTTCCTCTTTGTATCCACTCAACCATCTGCTACCTGGATGCTTGGTGCCTAAAGTGGGGTAGCTAGAAAGTTCTTCCCAGCCAATTAAGCAGGCCCAACAGCCAACTTGGCCATGAGACAAATAGCCTGGCAACTGACTCTTCCTCACCAGTCTGTCCCCACGTCCCCATATTCTCCCCAAGCTACATCTGCAAAAATCAACTTGTGATATGCTAAGTAGTGTTATATGCAATGCATATACATTTATGTAACCCATTATAATCCATGTCACATAATATGAACATTGGCTATTTTTGTTGATGGATCCCAGAGAATTGCACCTGCTAGGAAAATGATCTACCAATGAGCCATGCTCAACCTAGAGTTATGAGACGAAACCTTACTGTGTATTCTAGGCTGGCTTTTAACTCATGTTCTACCTGCCTCAGCAGGGCATGCTGGGATGACAAGGTATGTGCCATCGTGCCAGGCAGACTGGTTGCTTCATTTTTTTTCTGTTATTATATGTGCATGATTTGGGGGACATGGGTGCCACTGTGCACCTGTGGTGGTCAGAGGACTTTGTGGAGGAGATTTTCTCCTTTCATCTGTATGTGAGTTCTAGGGCTGGAAGTGAGTTGGCCAGCTGTGTGTGGCAAGTGCCTTTCCCTGCTGAGTCATCTCCCATGCTGTCTGGTGGCTGTTTTGATGTCATCATTCTTACTGAATTTGACCTTGGGAATCCTGGGACCTGCCTTCTCTCCTCTGCATTTCTGGAGCCTGGTTTAATACCTGGCGTAGAATAGGTGCTCGGTCAACACCACAGCAATTTTGTGGCGTGGAGGTGATTTTGGGTAAAGGTTTTGCATGCCCATACCTTGCTTGGTGTCATTTGAAGTTTGCTTGAAGGCTTTGTGGTTTCTTTTTCTCTTCTCCCCTCCCTCTCCCCCCTCCCCCCTTCCTTCCTCCCTCCCTCCCCCCTCAGTGCTGCTGCTGATCTATCTTCACACCTGTCAGGTAAATGACTTTCTATTGAGCTGTACCCCAAACCTTTGTGATTGATTTCTTTGAGAAAATTCCATCCCCCAGAGAGATATATCGCCTCTGATTAGTTGTGCTAATTGGGCTGTGGGTGGGTGGCAGTGTTATTAGACTAATATACAGGGTGCTAAGGGTACATGCAAACCTCAGGCCTCCTTATGGATGACCGTCATCATTTCCCAGTCCCTGGGCACAGGCACCTGGCGAGGGAGCCCAGAACACTCTCATCTTCGGGTAAGCTCATAGACTCTGTGACATAGATCAGATAGAAAGTTGAGCTCAACTTTAGAGTAAGCCCTAACTTTGCAGCTACAGCCCGTTCCTCTGCAGTGGTGACCCATCACATACTATCTTAAGTGTTTTACAAATATTGATTGGAACCTCAAAACAGCTATAAACATAGGAGATACTTTTGTGAACATTCTTGATCGACGAGGAAAAGGAATCACAGAGATACTCAAGCATTTCCCTAAGGCTTCCAAACATCACAGGTGGCATTCAGACCCCTTGTGTAGCCAGACACTGTGATTTGCTCTTTTCATAATGAGTCTGAAAGTTAAGTGTGATGGTATATGCCTGTAATCCCAAGCATGGAATGCTGAAGCAGGATGATTATGAGTTCAAGGCCAGCCTGGACTAAATAGTTAGAACTTGTCACAACAAAACCAAGCATGAGTAAGCTTGAAAGCCATGGGAAACTTCATCTACCAGATCTTGACACCACTAGATGCATTGGGTTCCAGTGTGTAGACTAGTCTGTTGGGTACAGTGTATACCTGAAGAAATAATTTTGAGGTCACTTGGGTCTAGGGAACATGGTGGGCTGACAGGTAGCAGAAGGGCTATGGCTAGCCTTGCATACATTCTCGAGACACCAACTCAGGGATGTGGGAGCTACCTCTGTTCTCAGCCTCTCTGTATAGCTGTTAGGTCAGAATTTGCCAATCAAGACACTTGAAACATGAACCAGGGACCTATGCCAGCGGTTCCCCCTCCTTGATTAAAACAAAGTACACAGCATCTTGAAACGTCAGCCTATCAGTCATGGGGAAAGTTTGTGGCACAGAAAAGGTACTCACCCAGACAACTTTATAAAAACATGTGAATTTGCCTGGCCGAACCTTTTAAAATTAATACTATGAGTTAACTGAATAACTGCTCAGACCCCGGGGGGCTAGGCTTGGGTATTGCTAGCCAAGGCAGATGTTGACCATTGGCAGCTGTGGAGGCTTTGGGGACCCATAGAATATGCTGATCTGTGATGGTGGGTTCTGTCTAAGATAGCATGGGTTCCTGTAGCATCCCTAAGAGTTTCCAGTTAGTAGAGGCTTTCTTCTGCCAAGGACACGTTCAGATTAAGATCACCTCATGTTTTCACTCACTCCATGTAGTGAACAAGGCTCTCAGGGATTTTTTTTTTTTTTCGTGTTGCTTAGGGTCACACTGTTTAAATATACCTCTCTGATTTTCTGTGATCTCATTTTCCCTTAAAATATCACTGGAAAGTGTTTTTGAGTTGAATGTTTTATTTTCCATTTAAACGTGGTGAAACCCAGACACAGGGGCTCCATCTTGGCACCAGGCTGGTGGACCTGGACCTTGGGTACCTTTGTGGTTCACAGCCTTTAGGGAACTGGGAGCAGCCTGCAGCCACAGTGACATCACAAGCTTGCCCAGGGACTCTGGCCTCCGTATAGCTGCTGGATACAGGCACTGTCTTCACTAGGTGTCTCTAGGGTCACAGATGTGGTTTGAAAAGAGAAAATGCCATGGTCTTCTAAACTTTTACTGTTTTCATTTTTTATTTTTATTTTTTAATCCCTCACTCAGAATGTTGGGCTCTGTATTTACACCCAAGTTCAAGGCTGTTCAAGGAAGTTCTAGTTGGGGCAGAAAAGTCAGGCCCAAGTTTGTGACTATAGATGGAGGCAAGCAAGGAAAACCTAAGAGATGCATGAACCACAAGAAGCAGCAACTCCAGCGTGACAGGAGAGAGGGCTCTGCCATTATGGAGGATGTCTACATGCTGCTGGCCATGTTATGTGGTACACTACTGATGCCCTTCCTGACTAATGGTCATGTGCTGGGCTGAGCTCTAGATGTTTGTGCATGTGAGGTCATGTGGTCAGTTGCCCACCCTGAAAGCATCTAGGTATCCACAGAGAGAGGGGACAGAAAACCTATCAGCACTGTCTTCAGTTCATACCAAATGTAGGGTACCTGTTGGAATTCCAGCAAGGTGAAAGTCAGCCCCAGTGAGAGATGACTGCAATAACCATAGAGGCACCCACACCTCACCATGGAAAAGAGGATTCTAGTACTGTCTCTCACCGCTTACCGGCCAAGTGACGTGGACAAACTTAGTGCTTCTGTGGCTAATGCAGCTGCTCTTCAAACCTGAACTCTCATTTATCCGTGTTCATTCATAAAAGGGCCAGTTTTAGGTACTTTATACAGTGAGAGAAAAGGAGAAGAAGAAAAAAGCAAAAACAACAACAACAACAAAAACCCAAACCAAACACAACAAAACCAGCAAAGCTGTTTATAGTCCAGGATCTCACAGTTACATGGACATAAAGATACAAACCAAAATGAAAACAACAAGTCTGGTCATTTGAGGTTAGCTAAAGTACAGCAAAGAATACAGGAGGTTACACTGCTTGAGGGGAATGGGTCATCATGGAGGGGCTCTCTGAAGAATGCCCTGGGAAGGGAGCCTTTGGATGTCAAAGTATTTCAGACTAAGGAAATGGTAAGTGCAATGGTACTGGGCTACTAAGGAGCTTGGGGTTTTCCAGCAGAGAAACAGAATCGGTAAATAGATTACTCACCTAGTATGAATGAAGACCCACATTTGATTCCCATTACTGAATATATTGGGCTTGGTGGAACATGCCTGTAATCCCAACACTGTGGATATAGAGGTAGGAAGATAGAGAGTTCAAGGTCATCCTTGGGTATATAGTGAGTTTGAGGATAGCCTGGGTTACATGAAAGCCTGTCAGAAATGGAGGTGGGGGGGATAAGAGGAGGAGAGGGAGGAAGAAAGGAGTGAATTGTTAGTGGAATTGAGTAAAACTTACAAAGGGCTGAGACATAGTAAACACTCAGTAAATGGCATCATCATCATCATCATCATCATCATCGAAATGCCCCTTACCTGAGGTTGACAAGGGCCTATGCTGTTGGGATGGCCATGGGAATATAAGAGAAGATTCATCATGAGAATGATCAGAAGTCACCAGACATGGTGAGGTGATTAATTTGAAGTTAGAAGAGGGATTCCCATGATCAGTTGTGAGAGAGAACAGGGAAGCCCCCCTTTGTCAAGAGGAGCATCATGAGTTTGGGTGTGGTGAATTTGAGATTATGGCAATCACCTTCTCTCCAGGCAGCTGGCAACCCGAGGCTCAGGAAAGAGATGAGGAGCAGGAATTCAGGACATCCTGGGGGAGGGGAGAAAGGAGAAGTCCCACCATGTGATAGAGGGGACGCTTCAGAGTTGGGTTCCCAAGAGATCCCCTTTTATCATCCCCTGCATGGCCCTCAGTGACCTGTAGAGTTAGCAGGACGACTCAAGACCTTGGCTCTCTATCTCAGACCTATCTTTTCTGTGTTTGTGTGGGTAGCAGGCCTCTCATTCTTCCTGGCAGGGGCTCGGCAGCTGTCCGAGGAGCGTGTTCTCGGCTGCCAGCCAGGGCTGTGTGACAGACACAGGGAAGTATGTGTGTTATAGGTTCTGAACCGAAACACAGGTATCACCAGGGCCTTCTGTCACAGCACAGGAATTTGGAAAATGCCACAGAGCAGGTCGGTTCTATGCTGTGGGGTGTCTGCTAGGTTAGAACTCTCAGTCATTCAAGCCAACACAGACTGATTCACTAGAGATGGCCTTCTATGTCTCTACTACCCTAACTGCCTCTGAGATGTCAAGTGGCATCTGCCACCAGGTCAACTGACTTCTTGTCTCTCTCTGGGCCATGTCTCAGACCCAACAGTAGGGAGCGCTTGCCATAACTTACCTCAAATCTGGACTCCAGCATGCAGCTTCCTGACCCCAATTTCCACTCTGTTTCTGATTTTTTCCAGCAATCTTGCAACTTCTATTTTATACATTTTTTAAAGGTACATTTACTGTTTTATTTCCAGTTTAGAACAACACATCACTTTTATTATTTTTTTAATGTCATAATAAGATTTATTTTTCTTCACAAAGCAATGTTCATTCACTTTAGACACAAAGAAATGAGAAAACAAGTCACCCATCAGTTTGATACCCAGAGACTAACATAGGGACCTTTTGCTTTCTCATTCAGTGTTTAATAATCCATGTATTCCCAAAGTATTTGTAGTAATAGAAATGGATAACACTTATTGATTACTTACTATGGGCCAGGAGATATGCAAAAACATTGAATATATTGAATTACTGCAACAGAAAAAATAAGCATGATCCTATCTCACATCTTTACATAGAAAATAACAATTATGGGGCCTGGGGCTATAGAATTCTTGCCTAGTATGCATGAGACCCTAGGTTCAATCCCTAGTACTGCAAGCAAAGAAGAAGGAAGAAGAATTATGGTTGTGAAGAGCTTACAGAGGGCAGAGATGCTAACATTCATGCCCCTATGCTTTCATTGAGAATATGATGCCCAGAAGATACCCTCAGTGACAGGGCTAGCTGGTGGTCAAGATTTTGCTCTTGAGCTCTCTGCCTCCAGGACTCATGCATGTGTGGTGATGAAGCTGATAAGTTGATAACATGTGGTGCTTCCCCTGTGTCTTCACTGCATTTCTCAGCTCCTTGTGCACCTTCCTACCCTCCACTCAGACCCTGAAATGACATTTAGCACTTCAGAATGGAGCTGTGTCACTGACTGGCCACCCCCTCCCCCTCCATAATACCCCACAATCTTGTTGCTTCTGAACAGGTGTTGCTACCTCTTTCTAAAAGAGTATACGACTTGCCTCCACCATTGTGGAACTAGAGTTGTCTAAGATTTTGCTAGAACCTAGAATGATTGCAATCTGGCTGATACTACCTTTGTACATTCTTGTCCTTCTATTCACTGTCCCTAAATGGGACACTTCTTCTGGCCCAAACACATGGAAGGACATTTTTTACTGTTGTAACTTAGACACACACACTCACATGTACACCACAGTACCAATGAATGTACGTTTTAGGTAAGTGATATTGGCCACATACAGTAAACGCTGGTCCAAAATGGAGTGTTTTGTTCCCATGCCATTGTGAAGAGCAAATTGCCATCCCCTCCCCATGTAGACCTGGAAAAGTGTCTTAGTTATGGTTTCTATTGCTGTGTAGAGACACCATGACCAAGGCAACTCTTATAAAGGAAAACATTTAATTGGGGTGACTTAAATTTTCAGAGGTTAGTCCTTTATCATTATAGTGCTAGAGAAGGAGCTGAGAGTTCTGTCTTGTTCCATAGGCAACAGGAAGTGAACTGTCTACCACACTGAGTGCAGCTTGAGCAAATGGATACTTCAAAACCCAACCCCACAGTGACACACTTCCTCCAACAAAGTCACACCCACTCTAACAAAGCCACACCTCCTAATAGTGCCACTCCTTTTGGGGGCCATTTTCTTTGAAACCACCACAAAAAGCATCCTGTCCTTTTAGCAAAGCCAGTTGGCTAAAGGCACGTGGAACTAAATACATGGGCAGACTTGTAGGCATTAAAGGTAGAGAAAATTGCCTTAGCCCCTGCATACACTACAACCTCTAGTTTTCTGGCAGTCTTCCATAGAAAACCTAATAGATTGTAGGTGTGGACTCTTTTTCACTGACCAGGGCCTTGTCTTTGAAGCTCTGGACATGTTGTCCTACCTGGGTTGACTGAAGAGTTTGACTAGGAAATTATCTTCCCTAAAAGAGACCCCCAGGAACACACTCACACCACACCACACCCACACAACACAGTAATTGCTTTTTTTTTTTTTTTTTGGTAAGGTGAAGGATAATCATCCCTTGGGCTTCAGCATGCTTGTGCATCTAGGTACCAGTTCTTTAGATCTAGCCATCTGATGAGAAAAGGACTCAGGTACCAGCTCCTATTAATGATCTGTCCTGTGGTGGTGGTGGTGGTGGTGGTGGTGGTGGTGGTGGTGGTGGTGGTGGTGGTGGTGGTGGTGTCGTCGTCGTCGAGAAGTGTATATGTATGCTCCCCAAGTAGACTTTGCAGAGTTGATTGGAACACATAAGAGGTAAATGGCTACCTGGGAAGGTCAGTTCATTTGTTGACCTTGGGCTGTGTAGTGTATACTAACCCTTTATTTGCGATGCCCCAACTTTTCTTCCCTGTGAAAAATCCTGCATCTTTCTATCCATCTCTGTATCATTGCTTCCTTCCTGGTTGTGGCTCTATTTGAGTGTGCTGGACTGGGGCAGGTCGTGGGAAAGATCTCTAGGCAGCTGGCTTGTCTGAAAGCCAGGCCTGGCCAGTATAGGGAGGGCAGGCAAGAGAGGAGGCCTTTCTACCCTCCCCTGGTAGGAAAATAAAAGAGATAAATGAACCCTAATCCTGACCCAGGGGCGAATCCCAATAAAGATCCAGGTTAATTCTTCCTGCTAATCCAACCCTTGAATTCATTGTGAGAATTAGAGAGTTCTGAACACTAATTTGCCAGATCAGATTGTATAATTATCTTTTATAGGCCCGAGTGTGATGTATGCTCAGTGTTTGTGCTCCAGGGGCTGAGTGTCTGCCTCTTTTTGGACTTTGGAAGTCCTTCCTGCCAGACTTGAGCATCCCACATACAGGTAGGGGTGGGAGCTACTGTGGTCTCTGTCTGTGGTCAGACAGACCCAGCAGGGTTCAAAGCCCACCCCCAGGGAGAGATGCTTTCCCATGATAAAACAGGGGAGTTTCATATGGAACCACAGGGAAAAGGGTGAACCCTATGCAAGGTCATGATAGGGCCCAGGTGCTTGGCTGGAGCAGGCATCTTCCAGAAAGATCCCTCCAGGAAGCAACAATGGGACATTCAACAGGGGGTCTCAGCAAAGCCCACTATGTTTGGGGACTGTGAAGAAGCAGATTGTTTTAGGAACAAATTGTGATTGTCATGCTCTTATAATTTCATAGTTCGCTTCCACCATAAAAACATTAAACTTGAACTTTTATGGCTGCAGTGTAAAGGATGATTAGTACTCAGGCCGGATCCGTTACCTGAGTATTACTGTAACTATCATGACTATGACCATCACTTGGTCTGGTTTTGAAAGACATGAGAACATCTCTGTGGGCCCATAAAAGTAATTGCAGTATGGTAGATGTGTTAGCCTTGAGGGAGGTTCAGGAAATGGGACCCAGTGATATGGCCTCCAGAGAGCTTCTTGTCCTATTTTGTAGAAGTCAATCTGATGGGATAGTTCTTATTTATTGTAATAAAAAAAAATCACATTTATGTGACACCTAGTTCAAGCATATGAAGGGATCATGAAGGAATTTATTTGGGTTCGTTCAAACACAAGGTGTGGGTAGAAGAGCAGTGTGGTGAGATCTGATCAGGTGTGTGCTGCTATCTGACCTGCTTCTGAAGGTGTTCTACTCAGCCCCTGTCCATCATCTCCACAGTAACGGGCAGTGAGGGCCATACTGACATAGTAGATGTATAAAGCTCAGCAGAGCTCCTTGGACACATTCCAGCCAGTGTGCCAGGGACAGACTCACTATCCCTGGCTAGTCAGCTCTCTCTTTGGGAGGTTCAGGTGGCCATGCCACTTTAGAGAACAGAGTGAAACAAATGTTCAGTGGAATGCAGATTTCTTGAGATACACAACTGCCTAGAAATAAGTTTCTTGGGCTGTGAGCCCAAACTTCCACATACCTAGAACTCCACAGTCCCCAGAAGGGGAGCTGCAGCTGGAGAGAGGTTGTGGGTAGCTTGCCTGAGTTTCTGGGGGTGTGGGAGGATGTAAGAGGGGTGTCTCTAAGCTCAAGCTACTTACTCATTATGTATCAAGGACTACCAGCTTTGGGTTTCCCTGGGAACACATTAAAAATGCAGATTCTAGGTATAGATATTGTATGGTGGATAAAGTACTTGTCACACAAACACGAGGACTTGCATTTAAATTCCCAGAACCCATATAAAGGCCAGGTGCAGTAGTGTAGGCCTCTGAAATCCAAGGACTCTAATGAGTGGAGAATTGTTGAAAGCTCCTGGGTCAGCTAGCCTGGTGTCCATAGCAGGTGAAGAGTGAGAGATCCTGTCTCAAGCAAGGTGGAAGGTGAGGACCCATGCTTCAAGTTGTACTCCAACCTCTTTAAGCATGCCTTGGCATACACATCATGGCACATGTGCACCTGCACACACACACACACACACACACACACACACACTTTTACATGAAGATTTCTCGGGTTGCCACCTGTACACTATGAATTCACTTTTAGCCACATCTCCAGCAGATCCTCAGAATTACTAAGGGCATTTTAGGAGGCTTCCTCCCAGTGCTCAGGCCTCACTAGAGACCAGTCAGGACCACTGACATGGGATTAGGTCTTAGTGTGATTCTACAAAAGCCTAGGGGAAGGGGGATGGTTCCAGAATCCCTCATTCCCCTCTTCATGACACTCCCCAGGATTCTGACACACTGCCCTCTCTATTCATGGGGCAATGTGAGCACTAAAGATTCCATCATCTTAAAGTTAGTTCAGCCCTCTGCCAGGAGCGGCAGAGCTAACACCTTTTTCGTTCATCTGGGGTCCTAGCTTGAATGAGTTTATGGGTTGCGTTCCACACAGTAATAATAAACTGAGAATAGGTAGATGTGGGCCACTTTGCAGAAAGCAGGGATGGGAATCTGTTCTAGATTCAGGAGTAGAGATAGGAGGTAGCCTGCAGTTTCATTTGCTCTCTTGGAATGAGTTTTCTGCTTATGTCAATTGACCAGTGAGGTTACAGGTATAGCACAGTTCTTCTGGGTGCAGATGGTCAATTTGCGTTGTCCCATAGTGTGATGATATATTGTGTACCCTAATAAACTTGCCTGAGGATCAGAGGACAGAGCCAGGCACTAGATTAGACATAGAGGTCAGGCAGTGGTGGCACACACCTTTAATCCCAGTACTGAGAAGTGCACATGCCTTTAATCCTAGGAAGTGATGTCTAGGCAGTGAGTTATATAAGGTGTACAGAAACAGGAATTCTCTCTAGGTTGAGGATTTCATAGAGGTAAGAACTAGTGGCTGGCTGTTCTGTTTCTCTAATCTTTTCAGCTTTCACCCTGATATCTGGCTCTGGGTTTTTTATTTTAAGACCTTTTAAGATTCGTGTTACATATAGTCAGGAACCTAATGCATGAGGCTGGGAAAATAGCTCAGGTGTAAGCCTGAGGATCTGAGTTCAATCCCCACCACCACCACCACTCATGTACAAAGCATTTATACACCCAGTGCTGGGAATGTAGAGACAGGAAGATTCCCTAAGGCTCACTGTTCAGCAAGTTTGCTCCAGTTACCAGGTCCCAAGTCCCAAATCTCAGTGAGAGACCCTGTCTCAAAAAATAAGGTGTATAACTCCCAATGAGTGACACCCGAGTTTGATCTCTGGTCTCTACACACATTTACACATCCACATATGCCTGCATCCTCAGGAACTTAAATACACAGAGACTATTGCATTTGAGGCTTGGGGCTGGTGCTTGGGTAAGTTTATGGACATGATAGTGGGACGCAGGCTCTGTACACATGACACTGGAGAGGCACTGTAGTGCAAGAGGTCCCCTTCCCCCATCTGACCTAATGGCTGGCTGGCTGGGTTGGCTGCAGAGGACCAGCCCCGCCCTGACTTCAGGAACTAAGGGAGCCTGCAGTGGTGATGTATGAATGTTCCCTCAGCCACCCAAACAATCCTTTCTCTTGTGAGTGAAGGTTACCAGTTTTCCGTTTCAAGTCTGATTGTATTCTTCCCCCGCTTGTCTGTCTTCTTTCTGTTTTCATTTGCCAACCTAGGGGTCTGGAGTGATTTCTTTGAGCCTAATGATGGGGAGGCTGAGAATGGAGCTATTATCTCTAAACACCGTTTGAAATACTACTCTTCCTGGCGTCTGAATTAGATTGAACAGAGGCTGGATTTAAAGATTAAATATCTGTTTTAACAGCAACAACAGCAGCAACTCCGCTGATACCTGCACATTTGTTCGGGAATTACCTGCACTAACTCACACCCCAGAAACCCACAAGGGAATGCATAATGCATAGCAGTTAGAGGTATATAACTGGTGTTTATTGCATGTGGTAGAGGCCAGCTGTAGAGCCTGATGGTACAAATGTACTGCCCTGTTGAATGAGTTCAGACATAAAGTTCAACATACAAAAATAATGGAATAGGAATCTGTGTAAAAGGACCAATCACGGACTACAACCCTGCTCCTTTGGTAAAATGCTGCCTTGAAAGCTTGGGAACTTGAGTTCAATTCCCCAAATCTTCATAAAGAAAAAAAAAAAAAGCTGGGAGTTGGGAATAGTGGGGGTGGGTAACTACATACAGCATGAGCATGCACACACATATAAACACATACATGTGCACCTGCATATAGCATGAATATGCACACATATGAATGAATATACATGAATACACACACGAGCACATATATGAAAGGTCCCACTCAAAATAGAACAGCTCAATAGTTAACCATCCATTATTTTGCGATCAATGTCTATTGTTCAATATCCATTGTAATATGTTTGTATTTAGTTAATTCTAGCTTTAGTTTGTTATTTTTTAAAAGCAATATTTCTTTGAAAGTAGTTTTGAATTTCTCATGACCCCAGTTGAGTGGATTTCTTCTTAAATGTGGCTTCACTGAATATTAAAGGGTGATTAGTAACTGTCAGCCAGATGAGGTGGCTCATGCTTATAGTGTCAGCACTTCGGAGGCTGAGGTAAAAGATGCCTGAGTTCAAGGCTAGTCTGGGCTACACAGCGAAAGCTTGTTTCATGAATGAATAGAAACTGCAACCCTTAAGCCTTTATGTCCCTAAAAGACCTGACATTCAGGGTCTACCCTCACCAGTGGCAAGTCTGATGATGGTGTGTTCAGTCTTGCTCAGCTTTCAGACTTAACCCCCCCCTTACTGTTTCAGGTAAAACCAGAGGTTTCTGCCAATGTGGAGCGAGGACAAGAGAAAGGTGAGTTATGGGTGGATGTCTCAGTGCAGCCTGTGTGTGTCCCTTCTAGTCTTTGTGCTTTTTTGGAGGTGGAGTCATGTTCCTTTGTATGCCCCTGGGTGTAGACACATCCCTCACACTCTGCGTGTCTAGCCAGAATGCAGGCAGCAGGCAGGGGTCTTGCTGTTGGCTGTGGGAGCAGGCTTCTACAGTTGTAAATATAGCATTCAGTGAATCCAGGCAAGGCTGTACTCGCTGTTCTCCTGATTGTCACTCAGGTTAATATAACTGCTCACACCTTCCAAAACTCCAGCAGATAGGTTATAGAATGCCCAAAGACAAGACAAGGAAATTGAGGTAAAGTCACATGCCTACGATGGTGTGGGTAATTTGGGAGGAAGTCAAGATTCAAAGCCGTGTATCATTGCTGTTCTATATTGCCTTTTGCATGATGGAGGGACCTCCTTCCCCAACTAGTTATTGCTGCCTGTCAGAGTTCACTGTGGGGACAGTCTTGCAGCACACAGGGAGAATCACTAGACAGGGGACTCCAAGCCTGCAGACACACACACACACACACGCACACACACACACACACACACACACACACACACACACACGGGAGATAGGCAGCAGGTGTGGTCCACCTGCTGCTCTTCAGGAGTGCAGAGACTACCTGCAGTATTAAACAGGATCTCGGAGCTTTCTGAAAAACTGCCGACCCAAGTCTGGTCCTAATAATGCTGGATGTAGAACACATGGCCTCTCCCCTTAGGCAAGACCTGGCTTTGCCTGTAACTGTCTAGATTCCTCCATCCGACGTGGTTACAGCAATTCTGGCCATAAATCTCAGGGGTAGGCCCTGGGGGGTGCTCAGAATATAGCAGGTTTGACTGAAGGCACCAGATCATCCCAGTGGCTCCTGCAGAGCCTGGGAAATGAAGCGCTGGGGGTGCAGACAGAGGCAAAACCCAGCAGGACAGACAGACAGACAGAGTGGTCCTTTGCCTGTTCCTGGGACAGATGCAACACCGGACAAGTGGCAGTAGTTTTTTCTTGTTTTAATCTTGCCAGTTATGGATTTGATTGCAGATGAATTCCTCTGTAAGATGGTGATGCTAACTCTTGCTCCTTGGGAGACCAGGAATTGAATGAAACAGGACCAAGGTCTACTAGTGTGCAGAGTTCTGACAGTCCTGGCAAAGAATTCATCTCTCAGCCTTCACCTCCCTTCTTCCAGTCTCCTCTCTGGCTTTGACTTTTGGGGAACCAGCTGGGGTACCCATGGTGTGCTCTAATCTGGGGGTTCCAGTCTCTCCTCCTAAAATAATCCTGTTTGCATCTCCCCTAAGCCTCTGTCTTAAACCCAATATTCCATGTGTCGCTTGATGCCTTTAAGAAACCCACTGTAACTTGTCATTTATTGTCCCAGCATCCATGTCTCCTGGGACACTCATCTCATGTCCCATCATTTCCTAGTCCCTCTGCTTTGCATCTTACCCACAAGACAAGATTCTTTCTGCTCTTTGCATCCCCACATCCTTTCCTCCTGCACCATCCATGACCATCACCTTCATAAAGCCCATAAGCACACATGTCCCACGAGGCTGGCAGCTCCTTCACCTGGCCCTTCAGGATGTCACCTACACTGCTACTTCTGAATCCCCTCAGGACTCTAGTCAATAGGTGTGGAAAGGCATCTTGTTCCTGGGTCTATGCATCCATAGACCCAGATTAGAGAAGATAAGTTTCCCAACTTTTCCTATCCTCACTTTTCATCTGAGGATCCAAGGAGCACAGAGAAGGTGTCTGGATGATGGTGGGCTCCCTGATAAGAGCGTGACCTTGTACCAGGTGACTGTTGTTGGGTTTGATAACTGGAGGGTTGCGTGCATATTGGGGACAGGGACGGTTAATCAGTGACTTGAGGGGATTTCCAGGCAAACTGTGGGTACTGCCTTTCTGAAAACAACACTCTAGTCCTTTATCAGTCCTCGAACTTCATCCTCAACCCAAATGCCAGAGTGTCCCATAGGATGTAGCTTTTTCCTCAGACCTGAATGGCAGTAATTCCATTCTTTATTCATTCATTTCTGCAGATATTAATTGACGTCTGCCATCACCAAGACTACACTAGTCAGAGGATTTAACAGAACAGGACTGATCCTGTTTTCATGGAGCTTGCCTTCTAACAGGGAGAGTGTAGGTGATATGCAGCAGCAACAACAACAAATGGCAAACAACTAAACAGTCCACGAGCAGCTGATGGTATTGCAGAACAAAATGGAGCCAAAAAATACAGCTCAACATAGCTGGAGGGAGGAGGGAGGGCAGGATACAGCGTTCCTTAAAGGGAGATGGGGACTTGAAGGGCGAGGGACGGAGGATACCCTGCATACTTTAGGAAGAGCCCTTGGGACAGAGAAAACAGTCACGTCAGTGGATCCCAGCAGGAGCGTGGAAGCACAGGGTGGACTTGGGAACCAGAGCAGATGTGGTTGGGTCTCAGAGGCAGCTGACTCACAAGAGGACCAGATCCAGAAGAGCCTGGAGGCTCTAGGCCAGGCTGTTGAGGGATTGTAGCAGCCCTGGTAGGGTTTTGGGGTCTGACTTTGCCTCCTAAGGTCCTTTTGCAGGGGCTAGTATAGAAGCTCAGAGGAGCAGATGGCTGGGAGGAGTGGTTCTAAACTAACTCTCTCTCTCTCTCTCTCTCTCTCTCTCTCTCTCTCTCTCTCTGTGTGTGTGTGTGTGTGTGTGTGTGTGTGTGTGTGTGTGTGTGTGTGATAGACTGTACCCAGATCCCTCCTTTCATACAGAATGGTAGTGATGATGATGTCAATGAGCTGAAAAGCCCTGGTCACATTTCAGGAGCTTCCACAACTGCTGAATTTAGAGCCATCTCTGTCATTGGGGTCTGGACTTAATAAGAATGTCCCCCAACACACACACCCCTGAAGGCCTGTTGGCAAAGGAAACAGGAACATGAAAAGAGGAGAGTGACTAAGCGCCTATGTTCTCTCGTTCTGGGTGTGTTCAGACATGGATAGGTGCTAGGGGCATTTGAGGGACACCTGACAGTGACACCATTGGGCCTCAGAGCGGCTGACAATGCTGAGGGTACTCCTGTGGGGGCTCCTCAGATCTCTGAAGGCTGCCTTGTCTTGTAGCCCTGCATCTTTCTTTCCCTGTATTCTTCCCTCTGAGAATGTGCAGCTTGACAGTTGTAGAAATGTATGGGGTCAGCCATGATGCCACAACAGCCATCAAGGAGAGGCAGGCTCAGAGTGCCTCCGCCAAGTTCACATTGGTTACAGAGGGTCTTTCTGAGAATATGCCCATGTGCATCTGGCCTTGGTGGTCTTTAGGAACCGTATGATACAAGTTGAGCCTGTAAGACAATGTCTGGTGTCCATCTTTGGGGCGGGGCCAGGGAGGGATGTTTCTCCGTAATGGAAGAACTAGATGCAGATCCTGGTGAAGCCTTAGGAATGGGTACTCTGTGGAAAATGCCTGGAGAAGGAAAGAGGAATCTTTGCCTGTGTGCACACAAGGCCAAGGCCAGGTGTGTTTCTGGGCAACTCCTGAGGACACCTTCCCACCCAGTGCCTTGCCCTGCTGCCTCAGTAATCTTACAGGATTAGAGTGCTGGATCTGTTTACTTCCTTTCAAAGAGCTGTGACATCACTCACTGCCTCCTAGCCCCCAAGGCTCCTGTGTGGTGTCAGCAAGAGGAAGGACTGTTGTAACTGATGAAAAATCTGACACCCTGGGAGGACATGTCCTTTCCTCGGCTCTATCCATCATGTGTATGTGTGGGAGTGGGGGACGAGGGGGGAGGGGGAGCTGCCACTCAGATGACAACTTCCACCAGGCAGGGAGTTGAGAGGGAAAGCTGGGAGCTGGAGCAGGCATCATTAGTGCAGGGGTGAGCTCAGCCAGGGACTAGTGTCACCTAGGGATTTGGAGATGGAACTTCCCCACGGGATCCAACTGTGAGTCACTGTGGTTGTTGGTGTCCCCGCATCGAACTTCTTCTCTAGGCCTCCCACTCTCCCCTGGGACATCATGGTCCCAGGTCAGGGCTAGTGACTCACTGGATACCTGAGCCAGCTCCAGGGGTGGAGTCTCTTAATGTCTCGCCTCCTGGCATGTGGACCCTCAGTGTGATGGCCACAGTTAGGCTGGCTGCTGTGTCAGAAGCTATGTACAAGATGTGTGGACCAGCGGAAGGCCCTCTCACCCTGGTGAGGTCAAGCCGTGGCAGATGTATTTCAAAAGGCTATGTGGGGAGTCCAGGGTGCTCCGTGAGACAGCTAGCTGCAGCCATTGGGGTGAGCTTGGCAGGGATGCCTGAGAGATGGGGAATTAACTCAGAGCCCTGGAGTACAGTGCTGGGTGCTGAGGGGGTAGAACACATGGAGTTTATGCAGAAGGCCAAAAGCAAGGCTGCTCTGGCCAGGCAACACGATGAGGCGGTGCACAGACCGGCTATCACCTCTCCAGCTTGAGTTTCAGCTCTGAGCGAAGGAACCATTTCATTTGTTCTCATTGCCAGTTCAAGCTGCCTGGGTCACTGTCCCACCTGAGGAGGGCTACCCATATGCCCCACAAACCAGACTGCACAAGGCGGGGGTGGTTGTAGGATAAGAAAAAAAGAAGATCCCTTAACTAGTTGGAGGCTGTGTGGTGGCATTTTTAAAATGCCTGTCTTTTATTTTTATCTTCTTCCTCTTGGGGGTCTGCTTTTGGAGAGAAAAAGGGAGGAAGGATGTGAAGTTGGGTGGGTAGGGAGCAGGGAGGATCTTGTAGGAGTTGGAGGGAGGGCAAAATCATGGTTCAAAGATAATGCATGAAAAAAATTAAAGGAAAAATCCATAGGGACATGTGGAAAGGATCGCCTGGAAAGCATGCATTCTCTTCTCCTCAGGAGGCCTTTATTAGAGGTTTCCACCAGAGTCACCTCATGAAGCTGAATACCTGACCCTTGGCCTCAGTGCTCATCTGAAACACTGTAGGAAAGCTGCTTGGGTGTGGGTCTCAGTTTACCTACTGTCAGTCTGCCTTTTTCAGGAGTGATGGAACTGATGACCTATTTGCCTTATGTTTGGCTTGTATCTTTTGTCTCATTAAGTTCTGGACCTTTACGTTTCTTGTCTCCTGTGTGTGTTACATGTGTGTGGGGCACACATGTTCAAACACAGGTATAGAGGTTGTGGACTGATGGGTGCTAGGCCTCAGGTGCCTTCTGCCTTTTTATTTTTGTTCTTGTACATGTTTATATCTTTTGGGGACTACATGGAGGTTGGGGGACAGACAACTTGTTGGTTCTCTCTTCTGCCACGTGGGTCCGGAGCTCATGCCATTCGTTCTGGCCACAAGTGCCTTTATAAGCCCACAGGGCCATCTTGCCACTACCCTTTTCTATTTTATCTGTCTCCCACCTCTTTCATTGGTCTGGAACTTTGGTCATAGTTCAGGCTGGCTGACCTGGGAGCTCCGGGGATCTACCAGTCTGCACTGCGCATCTTACCATCTCTGAGATTACAGGCACCCATGCCATCGCTGGGTTTTTACATGGCTTCTGAACTCAGGTCCTCCCATTTGAGAAGCAAGCACTTTATTGACTGAGCTGTACCTCACGCCCCCATTTCTATCCTCATTCCAAGCAGAGGGTGGAGGGGGCTTGAGAGCACTATTTAGAGTAAAGACCAAATATGAGACCAACCTCCTCAGGCCTCAGCCAAGGCACCCATCAGTTAGGCAGGCCTTGTGTTTCTGAGACTCCTTATGACAGTGAGTCAATGTCCCAGATGAGAGAGCAAGGTGGGGGTGGGTGGCCAGAGAGCTGGTCACTAATGGGGACCATAAGGGTCAGCCCCAGTGGCCCAGCTAATCTAAAAGGAGGTGGATCTAAGGTACAGCCATACATGTGAGTCGGCCAGAGTGAGAGAACTTGTGTGAAAGGGTCGGCTTGGGGTGACTCAGTCAGCTAGCAGACTATAAAAAGGGGAAATGACTCACTTCCAACCCTGAACAAGAACTCCTAAAGCCAGGCCGCCAGCACCTGTCTGGGACGTGGTTAGTTATTAACGCTGCCAGTAAGAGTGTCATGGGAACAGAGCAGGGCGGCCAGAGGCAGCTTGCCTTTCTCCAGCGTGCAGACAGTTGCCCTCATGTTCTAGGGTCTCCTCTCCACCTTGCCCCCAAATGTAGACAAGACTGCAGGTGTGGAGCATCTCTCAAGGTACAGAAGCCACAAAGGATGGACAAGGACCAATGAATGGGCTGGGCATAGGAGCCACAGCTCCCCACCCCCACCCCCACCCCCACCCCCATTTCATACCCACTGTAAGATCAGGTGCTAGGATCAGCTCCGATCTCCCCTTTCCAAGGTCAGCAGGGCAGGGCCTGGCTCAGCCTCATTCTGTGTCCAGGACTGTAGTCCTGTGAAGGGTTTTGGGCGACATGGGCCGAGCCAAACTAAAGGCCCTACCCACAAGTATCTAACCCAGCCACCCTCACCTAAGGGTCAAGCATGATGTGGCCACAGGAGAGTGGAGTGTGTGCCTCGGCTTTGCTTTTCAGACTGCTTGAGTTGATCACGGGAAGACAGAGAGCAGGCCCTGCCTGGGCAAAGCTTTGGTGGAAAGTGAGCAGAGTTCAGATCCATTCTGCTCAATTCCTTCTTTCTCCACGCCTGGAAAAGTACAGGATGGAGTGGCTTCTCCTCTCAGGGCCCAAGTGACATGCCTGGCCACTCTTGGGGGAGGCCCAGCCTGGGCACCAGCTATGCCTGTTGCTGCCAGGCCCTGGCCCTCCAAGTCCATACTGCCAGACAGGAGGAGGAAGCCTGGCAGGGAGCTTTTAGCTACCCAGGCTCACTAAGGTCCATAAAGGAAGCCTTGCGCCCAGAGGGAAGAGACATATCCTGGTATTTGTGGCTACCGCTGCAAAGCCCTCAAGAGCTCATAGATGCCATTTTGCCCACCTGGGCTGCTGGAGAAGCACTGGGACCAGGAACTGGGTCCATGCTTCTGGGTGGCCAAGAGCGGTGAGCAACCCATGAACTGCTTGGCTCACTGGTGGAGCTTCGACATCTGTAAAGTGGGAATGATAAGACCTGTCCTGCATATTGGCAGGGTGTGTGTGAGGCCTGCTGAGATCACCCAGCCTGTGACAAGGCTTGGGAGTGGCTGAGGGCCACCCAGATGGAGGATGCAGAGCTAGGGTGCTTATGGTGATTAGCAGTCAATTTAGCAAGGCCTGAGGTCTGGGCTCCCTGGGAGGGTGGCTTTACAGGCACCCACCTGGGGCTTAAGGGTTTCTTTACCTCCCACAGCAAGTCAGGTGGGTGTGATTTGTCTGAGCCTCTACAGGAGCAGCCAGCCCGCCATTGGATCCTCTCCTTCCCTTCCTCAGGGGCTGGGCAGTGGGTGAAGTAGGTCCCAAGGCTCCTATCTATGAACAGTTCCTAAGAGACCCTGAAGATGTCACGTAAATATTAGTGACTTCCTGTCCCTTTCTTGATCTGCATCATCGCTGGGGTACTGTTTCAAGTTGCTCCTGCCCTGGGAATTGTTCCAGTGTGTCACTTTCTCACCGCCAAAGAAGACAGAGACACCTAGGAGCCTCAGATTTTATCCCAAAGCCCAACATACCTAGGAGGTGCTCTATAAATTACCGTCAAATGTAGGAAAAGTCAAATTCTCAGCATTTCCTTTTTCCTGCTTTATTTTACCTTGCAGGGATCCACATGACCATTGGAGGGGGAAAGCTGGCATCGAAGTGGACCCCCCCCCGCCCCCGCCGTAGGGAATAGGCATCACACTAGTGCCCACATTGTCTAGAGTAGTTCACATGCTGTCCTTGCTCTCACAGACACCCAGACCATGGCATCCTTAAAGTCTTCCCAGATAGGTGCTTTCCGCTTGAACAGTTTGATGATGGGGAAATTTTATCCTTTCTGAGGCTCCCCACTCAGGTTGCCAACTCTAGTTGAACCAGAAAAACAGAGGGATTCTGGGAGTATGGCTCAGTGGTGGAGTAGTTGCGTACTATGCACAAGGTCCTGGTTTCTGTCCTGTGCATTGAAAATAGAAAACTTGCTAGAGAGACAGGAGATTGGAACTGTACACCAGCTGTAGTGTTTGAGCTCTGCCCCATGCACATCCAGCAGGTAGTTCAGTGGGTGAAGGCCCTGCCTCCGGCTCTGTCCATCCGAGTTTTATTCCTGGAGCACACATGGTAGGAGGAGAGAACCAACTCCTGAAAGATGTTCTCTGACTTTCACATGTGTGCATGCACCTCTTCCAAAAAAGTAATAATATATTTTTCAAAACCCACGTCCACTTCGAACCTCAGACATTATCTTACTTGGAAAAGGAGTCTGAGCAGGTGCAGTCAGTTAAGGATCTTGAGATATGATCATTCTAAATTTTGGGTGATTTCCATATCCACTGGCCAGTCCTAAGAACAGGACAAGAGAAGCAGGTGGCAGGGTGGTGGAGGCCAAGACTAGACATAAACATCTGTAAGTCGAGGGGAGTCAGGGATCCTCTGAGAAACTAGGAAGAAAGATACGGTCCAGGTTCTCTCTCAGAGCATCTAGAACCAGCTCTCTTGAGACCTTGACTTTGGATTTCTAAGCTTGAGAACTGTCAGAGGATGAATCTTAATGTTTGAAGCCATTAGATTATGGCACTTTGTCATAGCAGACCAGACATAGGTATGCCCTGGCTCTGTCTACCTGACTCATCTCTGCTATTCCCTCCTCCCACACCATTCCTCTTTCTGTGCTCATGGAAAGGGATCCAACCATCCTTAACTTCCTTACCACTCTTCAAAACAAGTTTTCAGCACACAGTGGCAGAAGTAGCTATCTTCAAACCATGCCCAGCTCTATTTTGTTCAGCTTTAGTCAGTAGTAATGCTAGATTCTTGTGGTTCATATTTCACTGTAGGAATCCAACAGAGCAATTGTTTTTTGGCTCGTTGATGTTTCTGACATGTATTTATTTCTCTTGCTATGGAATAAGACTGTGAAGGCAAATCCCGTGGCAAGGACTTTTTCTTAACTGTATTAATTTCCTGGGCTGATGTAACACATCCCACATACGCTTGATGGTTTAAAACAATACATCTCTTAAAATTATTGAGGCCATTAGTCTGATATGGGACCTCTGGGACTAGAAGTGTGGCTCAGTGGTAGACTGTATTACATGAAGAAGTCCCTAGGTTAGATTCCTCAGCATAGCACCAGATAGAGAGTGTGAGAGAGCAGGGCTCATAGAGGGGAAGGAAGAGATGAGGGGTCTCATGAAATGGGACCTTGAAGGTTAACATCAAGTTGTAGATGGAGCTGCTTTCTCATGAAAACGGAGGAAGAATTGTTTGTAGCGTCTAGTGATGACTGGCATTTTATGACTTGCAGTTGTAGCTCCCATGCTTCTGCTTTTGTGGTCACTTTGTACTCAAGTCTCCCTTGGCCTCCCTCTTAGAGGGGCACTTAAGATTGCATCCAGGGCCTACCCACTTAATCCAGGACAATCTCCTCTCCAAACCTTTCCCTCAATTCAGTCTTCCACATGCCTTCTCTGTGTAAGGCACCACTTAGAAGTTCCGGGGGTCAGAACATTATTTTACAGGGGTAGCCAGAACCTGTCAAGTTTCACACCATAGCTGTGACTATGTCCACACAGCAAATCCCGTGAGTGGGTATGGAGGGTGAACGGTGGGGACCTAGCCTGTTTACCTTGTTAGTGTGAAGCCCTAGTCCTTAGGTTATTTAGGTAGAGAAGACTTTGAGAGCTATAGTCACCCTGCTTGTCATATCTATAGTTATGTTAGTTAGGTTCTCCAGATTTACAGAAACGTATGTCAGGTGGATAGGTAATCTTCAAATGCTTCATAGACCTAGAGAATATGGCATTTAAATGTTTTGATAACTTAGAATTCTGTTGATGTGAGACAAGATTGCCTGTTTTTTTGAATCTGTCCTTTTTGTGCTGCCCCTTTAAGAACATTCCCAGCTTTCCTGGGAGCGAGATTGGTAGGAGGGGGCTGCCCCAGATTGAAATCCCCATTTCAGGAATCATTTCAAGTCCCCTCTAGGAAGCTTGGGGCTAATGAGATAATTCCTATTAGAGGAAGGAAATGAAGGTGGCCCGACATCCTTTCTGTCTCTAATTTATATGATTCACTGAAACCTCCCCCTCCTCCCTCCCAGGCCTCCTCCCTCCTTCGGTCCCTCCTTGGGCCGCCCCTTTGAATTCTGGTTCCACTGTCCACCCACTTCTGCCAGCCAGGGCTCCGGTTGCCAGCAAGTCCTAACACGCCAGGCAACCTGGGAAGTTCGCTTTCCAGAGGAGGCATCTGGGCTCTGGTTCTGGCAGCCTTGCCAGGTCATGTCTCTTCAACCCTCCCCTCCTTCTCCCTGGTGCCTCAGCCAACTTGCCTACCCCAGCCCTGCCCCACAAGGACCAAAGACATGAGGAAAGCTGTCAGGAGAAGCCAGACAATCCCAGGAGGATGGAGAAGACAGAGCTCTGGCTATATTGTGTTTGTCTTCCCCTTTCTGTGCCTGGACTTAAGGGGAGGGAAGGAGAGGGGAGGATCCTTTTCTTCCTGTTTTGTAAGGCTGCCTACACTTTCCATTAAAGTTTTCTGCAAGCATGAAGACCCAGTTTGATCTTTCCTTGGAGAATTGTGATATCACCCAAGCTTCATGGGGTTTGAAGTTCAGATTTTGCCCTGTATGCACATCTGGAGGCCAGAGAGATGGATGGAGCCAGATGGGGAGCTCCATCTCATCTACCGTGGCACTGTGGACTACCGATCATCATTCTGTTTATTTGGTGCTCCCCTCTTTGGCTCAGGCACGCTGGGGACAAAGGTCACCACCCATATGTCCCCTTCCCAATAGGGGCTCAAGCACCCAGAAGCGTGGCTGTTACTTGCCCCTGGCTCATTCTCTTTCCTGTCGTCTTGATCCCCAGGGAAGCCATATGGTAGAGTCTTCCGAGTCAAGGCTAAGAGCCAGCGTGGCTCTGGCCCTGGGGACAGTCCAGCAGCCCTGATGTGCAGTGTGGGTGGCCTATTCTGTGAATTTGTGCCTGGCCTTGCCTCTGAAAGCCCAGCTGCAGTCTAGAGGAGCAGTGGCCCCATCATGAACAAAGAGTGCATAGGTCCAACTCCCCTCGCCATTGGGGCACAGGGTCCACCAGGCCACGTGGGACTGGGACTAGACAGAGCAGCAGAGGGCCTTGTGAGTGCCATTTCCATTAGGGTTGACCCACCCTAACTTTGAAGGCTGCTCTGTTCTGATGGGGGAGGGGGAGTTGGAGACAGAAGAAAGGTACAAGGGAACGATGCAAGAGCTGGGTATCTAGCAGGGGTGTAACTGTGAGGCTGGAGTGCCTACTTAGCATGCCCAAGCCCTGGGTTTGATACCCAGCATGACAAAAGGAAAAAACAAAAAACAAACAAACACACACAAAAAAAAAACAAACAAAACAAAACAAAAAAAAACCCAAACCCTGTGCATTTCAATGCTTGCTAATAACAAAGTTCAAGTTCAGTGTTGACATTAGCCTTAGCTGGTTTAGAATAATGCTTTTTATCGATAGCTGAGCTTTGACATCTATAGTGGGGACTCCTTCAGTTCCGTCCCTGCTCAGGACTCCTAGCTTTATCACCTCCTCCATGGACACGGGTCCCACTTCTCCCATGTTTTGAGAGTGGCCAAGAGCATGTGGGAGCAGGGCAATGAGGAGTGGTCTGAATGCTAACAGCAAGTTTAACAATCAATGACAAGGTATACAATAAAAGCAATGAAGAACAAACCTGGATTTCTTTATGCACCTCTCAGGCATGGTCTGTAAGAGAAAGGACTATGGAAGGGGCTCCATATCCTTTCTTGGAAATGTGCTGAGTTCCTTTTGAAATAGAGTACATGAAGTGGAATAGAATACATGAAGAATATGGAAGGAGTGAAAGGGGTCTCAGTCCTTCCTTAGTGGCTGTTCCTGTCTCTTTGGTTTAAGGGTGAGTCCAAGAGAAACTAACCTGAGTTGTCCAGGATCCTGTACCCTGTTAGTGACTGCTCCTGGACGTGAATCCTGATCTGCTTGGTTAAGCTCAGCTCAGGTGTCTCCAGTGAGACAGTCTAAATCTGGAGGTTTCCAGTGGAAGGGAAGAGTGGCCTTGCTCTGGTGTCTCCAGTGAGACAGTCTAAATCTGGAGGTTCCCAGTGGAAGGGAAGAGTGGCCTTGCTCTGGGTCTTTCCATACTTGTAGGATAGCTGCTTCATGTTGCTGGTAATCCAGTTTATTCATTCACACATCTGTCTATGCATCATCCACTCACCCACCATGTATGTATCCACTCATTCATCCATCCAGTCATCAGCCACCTATCATCTATCTATCCACTCATATAAACATCCACGATCATCTAGCCATCCATGATCATCCATCCACTCACTACCATCATCTACCCACCCACCTAACAATTACCTACCTATCCACCCATATATTCATTTACCCCTCTAACCATCTACCCATCATCTGCTCAGTTACCCAGTCACTCATTTATCTATCATCTACCTAGTCATCCATCATCCATCCATCCATCCATCCATCCATCCATCCATCATCCACCCATATGTCCATCCATCCATTGATCCATCTACCCATTCATAGGCCTTTTCACTGCAGACAATAATCTCGGCATTCTCAAGAGTAAGATGACATGGCTGCTCCACTAGTCTACAGATAGCAGCTGACAGCTGTCATATTTGGGTAAATAGAGAGCACAGTGATCCAGTTCCAGTAAGAGACATAGTAGATGAAGAGACTTGGGGAGTCTGGGTGTGGGATACTTATTATCTCCAAAGTCCATCTTTAGGAACAGTCCACTGGAGGATCAACAAGGGACCTAGGTTGTGGGTTCGGAAGGGTCTTTGATCTACCTACAAGTTAATGCTTTGCAGCGGTGAACTGCAAAGCAGCCCCACCCGGTCCTGAGATAACAGGCTAGTGCAATCACAAACTAGCCGCCTCTGATAATGCAGGGTTTTATTGAGGTCTGGTTCCTTGCCCAATGGGAACACATCCGGCAGGCATCAAAGGGAGCAGGCGTCACCTTGTGCAAAGAATCCTGGGCCCTCAGGTGTGTGCGTGTCAGGAAGGGTACATGTGTGGCTGTGTGTGCACAAGCCAGTCCGTTGGCGATTATCATTCTGTAGGTCAGAGGCCACCAGCCCCAGAGGGGCTTCAACAAGCAACCAATTCCATTTCCTCTTCTGGCTGGCCCAGCTCCTAAGATTTTCTTTCAGATGTTCAGGTCACATCTTGAAGATGAGGGGTTACTTTTGTGTTATTTTTTGCCCCTTTGTACCAAATACCCTTGATGGGACTGTCATGGAGAAGTGAGGTGGGTGCTCAGTTGAAATGAAGTTGGCTTCATTTCACTGTTTGCGCATCTGTGAGATTTGCTTCTCTGCAGGCTTTGGAAGGCATGACCTCAAAGATACATGTCTCATCCATGATAATGGAAGAAACTGGTTGGGATGGTGAGTGGCAGACTGTGTACCTCTGTGGTGGAAGAGTTAATGGGTGAATTGGCTGTGCTGTGGCCCTGGTGGAGGGTTCATCTCCTGCTCCCCCAGGCAGAGCCTGGTGGCCTGCTGTTTTTTCAGGATGCTGTGTGTTATGAATCAGTCCCTGGAGGCTAGCACAGAGAAACACCACAATACAAACAGAACATCTGGAAGCTTTCTCGGGTTTATTTTTAACATATTTGCCAGAGTCAGGACATTTGCACAGACTGGAGGGATTCTAGGGATCTGAGTCAAATGGGAAAGGTGTTCTGGTTAGAATAAGGAGAGGAAGTAGGTGCATGGAGAGACAGTGTTGGGGAGCAACAAAGTCCTTGACTCTGAGAGTTCCCTGTTGCACGGAATGACCTGTTAGAAGTTCCTGGGAACAGCCAGGGCCTGGGCTGGGCTTGGGGTGGGGCTTGGTCTGGGACCTGGATTCCCAGCCTCTGGTTCTGCTGAACCAGAGCAGCTGTGTTCCTTCATCCTTATTCCAGGCAGCTGTAAGAGAGCTGCATGGTAGATGGTAGACCCCCGGGAAAGGACAGAGTGGGTAGGCAGAGGCAATTCCTCTGCACCGCGATCTCCCAGAGAAACACTGGCTTTCTCTATGCACTTTATAGGCTTACACCTGGTCCCTCATCTTTTCACTTGGACTACCAAGTGGAGCTGAAATAAATAGATGAGGAACAGGGAAGTCATTCATTCCAGTCCTGCCCTGATGTGGTATACCTAACACCACGAGCATCTGGTAGCTGCTGCTCCATTGTTGTTATTATCATTATGATTATCATCATTGTTATTATTATTATTATTATTATTATTATTATTATTATTTTGAAGCAGTGTCTCACTATGTAGAGCTGACTGGCCTAGAACTCACTGTATAGACCAGGCTGGTCTCAAACTCAGAGGTACTCCTGCCTCTGCCTCCTGAGTGCTGGAATTAAAGATACACATGACCACACCCAGCTCCTGCACATGCCTCTCTTCTTCCTCTTCCTACTATTCTTCCTGCTCCTTTGGCTCCTCCTTTTCCTCCTCTCCTCCCTTTCTTTTGTCTCTTCATCTCTTCTTCCTCCTCTTCTTCATCCTTCCTCCTCCACATCCCCCTTTTCTTGGACATCTTAGCCTTCAGGATTTGAGCCAAGAGAAATCAAGAGAAGGCTGGCCTTTCAAGTTAGCATGTCTGTTGACAGCATCCTTGCTCAGGTCCCATTTGTACACCATTTCTAGGAGACACGGTCTCACAGCAGACCTCCAGGTCCTCTGGCTCCAGCAATCTTTTCACCGCCCCTTCCAGGGTGTTTCCTGAGCCTTTGCTGCAGGAGTTATGTGAGGTGTGTGCTTGGGGCTGGGCTCCCCACTATGCATTGACCTCTGAACTATGCCCAGTGGTGGTTTTCTGTAATGGTCTCCACTTGCTGTAAAGAGGATGTGAGGACTATACTTCTCCATGGATATAAGGGAAAATCTCAGAGCCCCACACCTAGGCACAGGTAGCTAATGGCACCTGAGACAGGGAGAATTAGCCTCTCCCAGGGACAAGCCCCCTAATTGGTTATCCAAATCAAAGTGGTCAGCCCTGAAATTGTATACACACAAACAACACAAATGACATGGACTGGGTACTCTCTCTCCTCTCTGTCTCTGTCTCTCTCCCTCCCACTTTGTGTGTGTGTGTGTGTGTGTGTGTGTGTGTGTGTGTGTGTGTGTGAGTGTGTGTGTGTGTGTGTGTGAGTGTGTGTGTGTGAGTGTGTGTGTGTATAACAGTAATTGAAAAAAAGGAAGGTGGAGTGGGGAGCATGGGAAGGGTTGGAGGGAGGAAGGAGGGAAATGATGTAATTACATTTTAATTAAAATCTATTAAATAAAAAAAGTTGGCTCAGCATCCCATCAAGGCAGATTGGGAATGAAGTCATGAGTGACGTAGATGTCTCTGCGGGAGAGAGAACTGGCACCTTTGGATTTCATCTTTCCTCTTAAGGGCTCAGAGCATCGGCACATTCAGCCCTTCTATTTGATTCTTCCTCCTCCGTCCCAGTCAGTTATAGACCCACCCATGGTCTAGCTCCTCTTCGGGGAACATTAAAATATACCGACTTTGCCTGCTTGGGTCATGTCCTGGGTTCAAGGCTAGCTACTGGGAAGGATCTCTCATCTCCTTCTGAGCAACCCCATTGCCCTGATGCTGTCTTTAGTCACAATCCCTTCTTCTTGTGGGGCAAGTTCACATGTGTTGCTCTTATTGGCCTCTGTGTGTTCTGGAGGAAGCTGGGGCTTTACATAATTATTCACGTGAGAGACTGAAAGGTGTCCTTACGGGAAATGCCTGACCAGCCGCTGGGGATTCTACCCCATCTGCCCACAGGAATGCCTGCTCCCAAGGCCGTCCAACCCACTCTCAGTTATAGCTTTGTGCTGGGAGCACCTGTGTCTTCACCATCAGCCAGACTCAGCACCTCCATGCAGCCTGCAGCAGCTTTCCCCCAGGGCCCATGCCAGCTGCAGCGGTGCTGAGCAGGCCATACACTGGATCTACCTGGGTAGCTTTGACTCCAGGATCCTCCCCATCCATGTTCACTTTATGGGGACTGGGCAAGTCCTGGCCATTAGAATTTTGGAAAGCTTCCCAAGGGGGTTGTGTTGTGCTTTTAGGGTCAAGAAACAACTGTGGGCTGGGGAGAGGCTCTGTGGGATAAGCATTTGGAACACAAGTGTGAGGACTTGAGTTCTAATCCCCAAAGCCTTATAAATCTGGGCATGGGTCTGTAAAGTACATGTCTGTGATCCCAATATTCCCACTGCAAAGAGGGAATTGGAAGCAAGCCATCACCTGAAAGCTTGCAGGCAGATATGTGGTGGAGGCCTGGACAGACACAGGCTGTCCTCTGATCACCACACACATGTGTTACTCCCGACAAACACTTTTTTTTTTTTTAAAAATAAGGGAATTGCAGAGATGGTGTAGTGCTTAAGAGCACATGCTACCCTTAGAGAAGACCAAATTAGGTTCCCAGCACCCACACTGGGTGGTTTATAAGCACGTTAACTCCAACTCCAGGGGATCCGACAAGCTCTTCTGGTTTTCAGGGGCATCTACATGCACTTGTCATACATATGTATGTGCACACACACCACACACATGTAAAATAAAATAAGTCTTTAACAAAATTGATGAAGTAAAGGAACCCGAAGAACCAGGGCAGCGTCTCTTACCTGGAAGCAAGGCTGTGTCACCAGCCTCTACTCTATTAATGTGGCAGTATCTGCGACACTTCTTGTCAAAGTCCCTCTGAGATGAGGGTGAAGTGTGATCCTAATTAGTCTTATCAATAAAAACCAGGAGTTAAATATCAGTGTAATAACCTGAAAGATCAGAGAAGCAAAGGAGCAGCCACCAGTGACTTCTTACCTTTCTGGATCCTTAGACCGAAAGGGGGCTGAGATCCTGTCTCTCTGCTTTATAGTCCTGTCACCAGTTCCCTAGTGCTGGAATCAAAGACATGAGGCTTCCAAGTGCTGGGATTAAAGGCATGAGCCACCACCACCTGGCCTCTATGGCTAGCTAGTGGCTAACCCCATCCTCTGATCTCCAGGCAAGCTTTATTTGTCAGAACACAAACAAAATACCATACAACATGAGGGTGCTTGTGTATAAAGGCCAAGGACACTAGTGAACCTCACAGTGCATAGGAGAGTGGTGGGCTTCACTTGTTCCTGGTAGATCATGGCTCACACACGGGAGAGCACATAGGATGATTGGAGGGCTTGTTAAAGTGTGTATTGCAGGTGCTGTGGGTGTGGCTTGGTATGTAAAACACTTGTCCCACTTGTACAAAGCCTTGGGTTCCATCCCTAGAGTCTAGGATGTGGAGTTTGCATTTCTAACCAGTTCCCATGTGATCATGAAGCTGTTGGTCCAGGTCTATGGGTTGAGAAATCCATTGTGATGATTAGAAAACGTTACAACCGAGATTTAAGCCAAACAGAAATCATAAAGAAAACCATCCCATGCCAATCAAGCATCACTGGAGTGTGGCCAGAATCCAGCCCTGCCTTCTTCTAACTATTATAGGACATGAGTTTCTCTACTAGACCAATATGGCTCCTGGAGAAGCAGCCATCTGACCTTATTAAAACAGAAGGACTTAAAGATGGACCAGCTTCAGACTCCTTTACCACAGCTTGCCCTGAATTACTCTGATAGCTTTAATTGCATTGTATTGGTTAGTTCTTATATAGTTATGCCTCACCACACAAGAGTCTGAACTTCATCACACTAGCAAAAAACAAAAACAAAAAACAAAACAAAAACAAAAACCTGTATTAGCAAATAGAAAGGGCAGGGTAGATACTAGGATGGGCAAGAAGAAGCATCTTTGACTCAACATCTGAAAAGTGCAAACGGCCGCCATTCACCAGGTGGTTTCCATGTATTTATCTCATTTAATCCCAAGAACTTTGTAAGGGAGATGATAATATTATCTTTATTTTGCAAATGACGAAACAAAGGCTTTTTTTTCCCCTCAGAGATTAAGCAACAGCCTTCTTCATGGCTTGGGTTCCCTTCTTGCCTCAGGTGCTCTCAGAGGCCTGCCTTTTTCTTAGAGCCTGCAGGCTGTTGCCTAGTCTCTTCTAAGGCTAAATCCTGCTCCACTGCTAGTGATGAATTTGCCTTTCTGGTTACCTGTATCCCTACTCTGGTGCCCTCTTAGAACATCTTTGGGGATGGAGATTGGGTCTGGGAGGTTGGCTCAGTGGTGTAAAGCTTGCCTGGCATATAGGTTCCATCATTACATGGTTAAAAATGTCTCTGTGGTAGTATGGACAGTCTGAGGCCAGTTTTAGTGTACTAAAGAGAAGGTATCTACCGAACTGATTCCTTCTAGACACTCCAGGGGAGACACCATTGCCTTTACTGTCCCTTGTCCTTGGGACCCCCTTCTTGAGCTTGCCAAGCTCTCTCTTCCACTCTACACCTCTCTTTCCTGAGTTCCATCCACTGTGCCTCTGCTGATGCTGAGGGCACAGCCTGATAACCCCTTTCATTCCTGGTTATCTCCTGCCTCAGACTGCTGACCTCTCCTGTCCACACCGCTCCTTTTGTCATGCAAGGCTACAGTGACTAGAATGAGAGCATCTTTCAATATCTCCATTTTTTCCCCTTCCACCGACAGCTCCAAACTGTACATAGACTGTACATGTACTCTACTTATGGATGGAAGTTTTAAAAGAAGCCAGAAGCCAGGCCTGGCAATTCATACTTGTAATCCTAATACTCAGGAAGCAGAGGCAGGAAGATTGCTGTAAGTTCAAGGCTAGCCTGGATTACACTGTGATTGCCAGGACATCCTGTACTGCACAGTAGGAGACCCTGTCTCAAAAGTGACAAATAAAAAAGGCGAGAGATGAGGGCCAAGGCAAGGCCGTGTGGCTGGTGGATAGCTTGTCTGCTCTGTCGTAGCACCACAGAGAGAGACAGTCTAGCACAAAGGGCAAGGAGAGGGTTCTGCCCTGGGTGTGACTGTGTCCCCTTGGCGGAGTGGCTTCATGTGTGGAGAAATGTCATTGGAAGAGGCGTTCCGGTAGATACTGTAGTTTTCTACACAGCAAACTTCGCCAACCTTGGCTGCCATCCCTCGTGACTTCTCAGCTCCTAGACTTTTTTTTTTTCAGTCCCTGAACCGTTTTCTCTTTCTCCAGACGGACAGGTACAGTTTGGTGAGGGTTGGGAGAACTTTCTCATGCTCAAACCCCACTTCCTACTGGGGGTGTTAACTCGCCGCCTCCCGCCCCACACCCTCCCTCTGTCTAGTTCTACCCTCTGAGTGTTTTGCTTTGGATTTTGTTTGGTAAATTCCTCATGGCAGCCCCTCTGTGCTGAATGTCCTGCTGTCGGCTGCATGGAGTTGCTGAGCAACAAGAAGGAAGCCCCGTCACTGCCAATTAATTTGCCAGCTGCGTGGCCTGTCTCCCAGGCGGAAAGGCTTGTGGGATCTAGAAGACGGTCCTGAGGCTGGTGCAGAAAGAGAAAGGAAACTGGAGGAAGATTAGAGAACTCTGGGGTTTTGGGTGTGTTTTTAGGTCCAAATGTGAAGGAGTGTGTGAGGGGCTGGGCTGCTCCTGGAATGCACTATCCCTATTTTCTTTGGGGCCACCATTTGGAGCTCACGTTTTTATTTGTGATTTTGGAGTTGAGGTTGTCCCCTCCCCCAGCTCTCTTGCAGAGATGCCTTCAAGTGTCTTCTGCCCTGGGTGTCCCCATCATTCTACCTGTCACTCTAGGCCTCATGGTGGCTGCTCCACCCTGCCAAGAAGACATTTCACCTAGACATTTTCACATGGAGCCTCTAGAATCCAAATCCTCAGGGCTCTACCATCAGCTATGGATACCCTGGCTTTTACTGGTCCAGGAAACCTTGAGCATGAGATACCTCCTTCCCTGCCATGGCCTATGAGGATGGTACTTAGCTGACTGGCTTGTTTTTGGATCTGAGCATCTCTCCCGACAAGGTACTTATGGACGGCCTGCCCATATTTCTTATCCTGGGTTGATGATGGTTGCTGAACCCGAGACCCGTAAAGGAGCCACCTTTGTGTGCCAACACCATCTCCAGTGGCCAGACTCAGTCAGCGCGGAAGTGGGGTGCTCCCCAGAGGGACTCAGTGATTTGTTGCACGGCATTGTAGGTGATGAGAAGTGGGAAGGGTCTGTGTGTGAGGAGTATGCACCTGCCCTCATCCATTTGCCCTCAGACTGGGAGGAGAAATGTGCCAGGTGTTCTGTGGAACCCCTATCCATTCTGAGTCCATTATTATTCTACAGGCGGGATGCACGGGCTCCACAGTGACCATTTTTATGTCATCCCGTGAGGGACTCTTACCCATTCTGAATCAGTTTTCTACGGTCGGGATGCATGGGGCCTACTGTGACCATGTGTATGGAGAACCAGACCCTGTTGTGCGGATACTAGCATGTGTCTGTGAGCTAGGTGGTGTGACACCTTCACACTCATCTCTCAGCTCTGGATGTAACAGTAAGATGTATGTATCAGGCTTCTTGCAGGTGCTGCAGTGAGCAAGGAGGCCGGGAGCCAGACAGAAGCCTCACTTCTCCCGATCCTTAACTGAAGCACTGCTGTGTTTGGATGCAGCAGAACACAGAGCCCTGTGGAAGGGAATTAGGAAACTACAGAGCTGTGAAAAGAGCAGATGCTGCCATCTAACTCTTACTGTCTTTTGGTCCACAGGCCTAGAGTGGGACGCTGACCAAGGGCTGTTCCTGCTCACTTATGATGTTCACCAGAAGCTCTGTGGAACTGTGGAAGATATGTCCCTGGCTCTCCTTTCAGGACTTGGCTGTGCTCAGGCTACCTCTGGAGAACTAAGAGCCCTGGATTCAACTGAGGAATATTATTTGGGAAAATATAGAAACGTCTAGACTGTGAAGATATTTGAATGAACAAAGACATACATCTCTGGACATGACCTACAGCTGAGGAAGGCTCACCATCCCAACTCATCTACTGTCATCTAGAAGACAAGTCCTGTGATGCCACTCCCCAGGATACTCTTCTCCACCCTGTCCCTGTCCCGGACACCACACCCTTCCCTGCCTGACCCCACCTCATCTTTGGACCCAGAGATTCTTTTTACTTGCTCTATCCGTGAATAGTTAACTACACTGGAGTTGAATGGGATCTTGATTTTTGTTTCTGTTCCTTGTAAAGAGGTCACTCTCTGTTCATGGCACACAGCCTGGAAACACAAGGTCAGCATGGAGGTCCTGTGGGCTCTTGGAGGTCAAGGGAGTCCAATAGGGCTGGCACTTGCTGTGGTCTTGCATTGCTTGGTGCCCACACAGGTGTACGTTTGGACAGGTAGAGATGAAGCCATTGTCACTCCATCTTCTGTGACACAAATGGGATGAGCTATGCAGACAGTCTTCAAAGGTGGCAGCTGGGGGTCAGCTTGTCTAGGTGCTTTGTGACTGAGCTGCTGGTTCCATTCCATTAGTGGTTCCTCCTGAGGACCTCCTCCCCCAGTGTATGCTGATGGTACACACAGCTGTCCAGAAGCTGGAGTCTTTTCTGTCCCTTTTCTCTGTGGCTTCCACTTGGGCAGTTGGAAATCCTTCCAAATCATGTCATAAGTCCACCTTCTTAACTGTGTACTCAAAGATGTTTGAGACTTTTTTATTTATAAAATGGATGGATAGTTTGTTCATATAAAGCAATCCAAGCTTCCTCTTATTGTAATTGATGTATTTCTATGGCTGTTCATTGATTTTACAGTGGGATATTGACTTTGGCCTCTTAGATTCTTCATGGTAGAATTGAGAGACCTCCTAAAGATGTTTATTGCTGCTGAAATCCAAAGAAGGCTTACAGACATTCTTCTCCTCCCTCCCTCCCTTCTTCCTCTTTCCTAAGTGCCCAGTGTGCTTGAACTGCATGAATTCCTTCCGGTTTTAAGGAATGGGGACCTGCTTCTACCATCTCTGCAAATGTGATCTTTTCTAAAGTAACAGTAGATAAAGCAATAGAAATGGGTGGAGGGGCTACCCAGGTGGCCTGCTCTGTAAACTGTGGGGGACCTGTCCCCACATTACTCTGGGTACTCTTGAGGAGAGAGGGATAAAAAAATGTCAGGTAGGAAGAGAGACGTAGTTGATGAGAAGAAAGGATCTGGGTCAATACCCAACAGCCCAGAACTTTATAACAATGCCAAGGGTCAAGGCAAAAGACCTCCCCTTTGCTAGATACAGCCAAGTGTAGACCCTTCCAAACACCCGGTAACCATGTCTATGGTCAAATCATCCCCTTTTGCAGCCCTGCTGGGTAAAGCAAGCTCTGATTCTCTGACCTGGAGTAATTTGGGCCTCCACAATAATCTCATAGTTAGACCACATACTCAAGAACTACTCCAGAGAAGCACAAGAATCAGCATGGAGCGATGACAAGGACAGTGGCATCCAGATTGTCATGTTCCTCCCTGTGTAGTAGGAAATAGTGTTCCTAACCCCCACATTCCACTCTGTAGGGAACTGGAGAGATCCAGTCATCTCAGCCTGCCCAGGACAAGGGATTTCTTGAGACAAAAGATTTGAGGGAGCTAAATCTGGGGCTGACTTGAAAAAAGTGTCACAGTTGGTCACTGAGTGAACCAGTGACTGTGTCTCTTCTGCTGCTGTAGCAAGGAGACGCTTCTGGGTTGCTTAGCCAGTCCCCATTCAGAGCTGTATGTCTGGTCACTCATTGGCCATAGAGCAGCCTACAGACAGAGCGGATCAGGTGGCCCTCCTGACCAAATCTGTTATTTGTAAGATGGTAGGTTTGTCTTGTATTGAAGAAAATCTTAAGTGTGGTGGGCCAGTTTAGATCATGTCCTTCCGAGGAAAGTTGTATACAGTGGGCATGGCAGAAATTCAGAGCACCAGCAATTGCTCTAGGACAGTCCTATATAGGTGACACTGACCTCTTATTAAAAATGAAACTGCCCTTGAAGAAGCAAACCCACGGCCACCAGGATAGTACAGGATGCACGGCACCGTGCTCATGCCTGGATATGTGTATGTGTGTGCAACACCTGTGCAAACATGTGCTGTGTAGAATAAACAAAGATCAAAAATTTACATCTTTGCTAGACAGAGACAAAGAGCTGAAATCTTAGGGACGATGTCTGGAAAGCAAGGGACTTGGCTAGGAGACTTCCTGAAAGTTCTTTGAACTGTAGCTTTTATTTAGAATGTCAAGGGCATTTTGACTGGGGTAAGTGTGTACTTTCTTTCTGAAGTCCTCCCTGATAACCCTGATAACCTGGGTTCAACTTAGAAAGCACTGAGTGGGACCTCCCAGCTCACTCTTAACCATCTCAGTCACTAGCATTGGGGAGTGGGTGGAACTTTAAGGAGGTGGGAAAGTGCGGAGTCATGCCAGTCCAATTTGGGGTGTTCATGACAAGTAAGGACAATTGAAAGGTAAATTACAGGTTCTTTTGCAGCTTAGAAAAGCTACGTTTTCAGGATCAGCTGGCACCTGACGTTGTTGTTGTTGTCTGTCAGGGATTTCAGCTCCCATCTTTCTGCTGAAAGCTAGGCATGAGGGTCCATGATGCTGGAGCAGGGACCTCCCACTAATCCTTCCCATCTTCAGTTTCGAGGCCACAGGTGGTAATTACATACTAGGGCAGTGATGCGCATCCAGGCATCCAGGGATTTGGGCATTATTCCTGAGAACTCCCATGCATTGAGAAGAATGCTATCCTGTATCCTTTTCTTTGGACACCATCTTTGAAAAGATAACTATGAGACTGGGGAGATGTCTCCATCAAGAAAAGACTTGAGGACCAGTGTGTGGGGGTGTGCATTTATTAACCCAGTGCTTGGGAGACGGAGTCCTGGGGCTCACTGCTCAGCCTGCCCAGCCTACTTGGCAAGTTCTAGGCCAATGAGAGGCCCTGTCTCAAAAAACAAGGGGGCTAGAGAGATGGCTTGGTGTTTAAGAGTGCTGGCTGCCCTTGCAGAGGACCCAAATTCAGTTCCAGTGCCCACACCAGGCAGCTCACAACTACCTGGAACTTGAGTTCCAGGGGATCACACACCCTTTTTTGACCTCCACAGGAACCTGTACACACACACACACACACACACACACACACACACACACACACACAGAGAGAGAGAGAGAGAGAGAGAGAGAGAGAGAGAGAGAGAGAGAGAGAGAATAAAATAAATCTTGAAAACATCAAGGTGAGTAACTCTTGAGGAACAACACTTGAGGTTGTCCTTTGGTCTCTCCTCACACATGGCATGTGCACTCATTCATGCTCTCTCTCTCTCTCTCTCTCACACGCACACGCACACGCACACGCACAGCATTCACCTAAAGATGAACATGTTTCAGCTGCCCCCTTCCTGTGTATCCCATATTCACTGTTTGGTCTTCAAAGAAGCTTCTCCACTGAGGCAAAGGCAGCCATCTCCCTCTCTCTTCTCATCCACATAGAATCCCAGGATCTCGGTAGCTCAAGTAATCTACCTCATCAGTTTTCTGGACCGATCCAACTCACACACGAATCTCCCTTTCAAATTCTGACCAGCTGTCATCCAGACCTGAGGAGGCAGCCTTCGGTTGAGAGGGAGCTGTAAGGGAAGGCGGAACGTAGTCACCATGATGGTGAAAAGAGAATTTTAGAGAGCAAAGCCGAGGCTGCCGAGTGGCCATGAGTGTCAGTTCCTCAACAAGATTTTAAGCTAATTTATTTTGCCTTTGCCCCTAATCAGTCTCTTACGTTTGGATCCTAAGGGTATGTGTGTGCTGGTTTAAAATAAGCATCACAGGGCAGGGAAACAAGAGACCTGAGATTGTGATGTCAGAAAGTCCCTCTTTGTATTTAACATGCAGGGCTGGGTACAGGGGCCTAGGACCGTCTCCTGATGCTATACACATTGCTGCCGTATTTGGAACATAAGCCATCAGTTTCCTAGGAGCTGTTGTCTTAAAGATCTGCTTATTTTCCATTGTGGAAGAGTCCATGACCTGATATCTATGGGATGATGGGAATTGCCCTATTCCCATGCTGACCACTCTCAACCTGATCATGACTCAGTTATCATAATCATGACTACATTTCAAATTTACTCTGCTCCACACCCCTGGGATCTTATGGGGCATTTGAACTTGACTCTAGACCCCAGGAGCCCTCTGGTCCACAAATAAACTTGGGGACCTTCCTATGCAGATATGTGTGGAATTACTAGAGATGGGAAGGCATTCTTATGATGAGGCATGGCCCCCCACTCAGGAGACAGCAGTTTGAAGGATAAAGAGTGACTTTGGAAATGACCATTGACATTGGATGAGACCCTTAAAAACTAGGCTTGTGGAAAACATGTGGAGGGAAGCCTAAAGAGATCCCTGAACTTGAGGTAGGTGAGGAGAGGTCTGGATACCTGGGATCTAGTCCTTTGCTTCAACTAGCTCAAGGTCATGCGTCAATCATTCAACCCTACATTCTGTGGCTTAGTTTTTTCATATGTGCAAAGGAGCAGGAAAGTAAAGAAGATGACTGTGTGTCAGGCTGGTCACCCTGCATGCCCTGGCTGCCCTGCATGCCCTGGCTGCTGGCTATTTCCTGATCGGTAGCTCATTGTCTCTTCAGCCGCACAAGTTGGAATTAGGGCTTTCTCATCCCAGGGAAGTCTATTACCAAAGACTATTTCAAAGATGTTTGCACATGTTGTCAGCTGCACTGGGCATGAGTTTGTTGAAGGCAAATAGACACACAGCTGGTGACAGGAGGGGGACCAGGGGCTGTTTAGCCCTGAGAGACTGCAAGGCAAGGCAAGGAGAAAAAAGGAAAAACAAACAAACAAACAAACAAAAAATAAAAACAACTCTGCCTGCCATTTTGACCAATCAATAAAAATGGGAACTCCAAATGGTTAAAACCATAGGGGATTTATTAGTTTGCTTAGTGTAGGGCAAATATTAAGTCTGAAGTTGACCCATCCTGGGACCTGCCTTTTGGCTTTTGTGTTCGACCATGCGCAGATCACTGCAAACTCCAAGTTATGTTCTGTTCCTTTTCTTTTTTAGAATTGTTTTCTGCCTCCCTCTTTTCTTCCTCCTTTTCCTGTCCTTTCTACCTCCCACACTTCCTAGAAACTCAAGTGTGGATTTGGGAGGAGTTGGAAGACTCTGCCTGATCATAAAATTCCCTGGGCCAAGGGCTTTGGCTGGCCTGGGGTCAAGCTGCCTGCAATTTTGGTGGCCTTGGGAAATGTGCTTTCTAGGTCTCCTTATGGATTCTCCATCTTCTGACCTGGGCTTCAGAGTGCTAATAGGCAAAGGATTCATCCCTCATTAAACTTAGAATGAGTACATGGTACGTGTTAGAAAGACCAGACCACAGCTATTTCTAAATCAAAACCTTGCTGTCCTAGGAGTCTGTACCTGCCTACCCACGCCAGGAGCTTCAGCAGACATGTTGAGAGAGGTCCACAGGGCAGAGAGGATGGACAGTCTACCTAGCTTCCAAGAACGAGGTCGAATGGGAACATTTCCAGTGGCAAGTAGTCCACTGTAAAGCACTGCAGCTGTGGGGTGCTTGGGTCTCCTGTGGGGTGCAGTACTGAAGGGCACACTGCTCCACATCAGCACTCTTATCTAGATCTGCTCCAGGAGACTGCCCAGGAAAGTATGTCTTCCTTCTCTGCCCCAGGCATTACAGACAACTCTCGACCTATTGCTCATGCAGCCCACAGTTGGGAATGTTCTGGAACTGCTTCATGACGAAAGTCTCTCTCATATTCCAGTAATGAGCTTTTATTGAATGGGGTGTGTTAGCTTTCCATAGCTTTAGCAAATACCAGAGATAATCAGCGTTTAAAGAAAAAAGGTTTATTTTGGCTCGTTGTTTTGGAGGTTCCGGTCAGAGTCATTGCTTGGGGACAAACCTGAATAGGAGCCTACGGCAGAGCAAAGCCATTCATTCTGTGGCTGGATAGAGAAAGAGGGTCCCGAGTCCCACAGTCTCCCCAAGTGCATTTCCCCAATGGTATGAAGACTTCCCAGGAGACCCAGACTAACACATAAGCCTTTGGTGGGGACAGGGAGGGTGTTCCAGATTCAAACTGCAGCTAACCATGTGATTTCAAATCCTTTGCCTATCTTTATGGAGAAGTCTGTGTTTTGAAGGATCAATGGTAGGCACCAGGGAAAAAAGCTTGTCTCAAATGCTCCCTTTTCTAGGAAGCCTTCTTTGATTTTTCCTTCCCTCTTAATCAATGGGGACAGCCCTCTTGCATATTTTATGAAGCATGTTGTAGCATGTATAGACATATATATGTATGTCTGTATGTCTGTATATGTTCCTCCTCCCTTGACCATATGTTAATATCGAATTAACCACATTTTTGTTGAATTATTCTGAGGGTCTCCTCTCTGCTTTCTTCTGCCTTCTCTTACTTCTTCTGTTAGAACAAGAACTCAGTTATTCCTTATTGATTGAAAGGTTACCCCAAACTGCCCCTGGTATTCAGCTCTCACAACAAGCCCTCTGATCTGCTCTTCACAGACATTCTCTGGTCATTGGAAGACAGGTCTAGAGGAGTCCAGTGCCTTGTACAAGCCTTATACAGGTGAGAGCTGGGATTCAGAAGCCGCGGGGTCACTGACATGGCAAATGAGCAAACACGATATGGAGTTGCCTTTCCCTGTTTGCAGTCTGTCATGGCGTGTAGCGCCACATCTGCCTGCCTTTTGTTTGCCTTCTAATAATCAATAAAATGTTATCAGAACAGCAGAGAAAATATGTGAGGCTGACTGTTTGGTTTCCATGAAGAAAGTGGAATGTGGCTGGGGTTTGCTGGTCCAATTGCAAAGCTAGGCTCATGTTCAAGATGGATATAAATTCAAAGGTTTTGATCAAGAGGCCGGGGACTTGGTTCCTTTGGTAAAGTGATTACCACACAAGCGTGAGGTCCCCCCATTTGTGGGGATGCAGAGATTAGAGCATCCCTGGAGCTGCCTAGCTATCCACTCTACCTGAATTGGAAAGCTCTAGGTTCAATGAGAGGGCCTGTCTCAAAAAGTAAGTAGAAAGGATTGAAGAAAACGCTTTGGCCACAACATACATAAATCCTCACATACCTGCGCATACACACAAGCATCCCATATATACCAATAAGATTTAAACCAAATTTCTAGAGAGTTTGACTTTGTCTAGTGGTGAGAAATCAAGAAAAACAAAATAACAACAAAATCACATCTATGCTTCCCTGCTCTCGGGGACTTCTGTATAATGAGGTGGAACAAGGCTTATGTATGTGAAAATCAATCTTGTTTGCCCAATGAACTCCTGGTCGGTATTCCCAGAGGGTCTGGGTAGATGTCTCTTACTCTGTACTCTAGTATAGATTCCCTGGTAGGGTGCAGGCATAGAAGTTGGACAGTGTTGGGTGGGCCATTTCCAGGAGTGTCACACGCAGACTCCAAGGCGTGCCATCTGGGGCCAAAAATGGAAGAGGTACCACTTAAGGGTCAGCAGCCCCAGAGAGGAAGTGTCTGTGATGCTTGCTGTCCATCTCTCCCTGGGGGAGGTGGCCACAGCCGAGGGGAAGGAGACAAAAGCAACAGAAGACTTTTCACTTCTTTGTGGGAAAAGACTCTCCAAAGCTCATCCCCCCTGACCTCTTCCAAGCATGGCAAGATCTGGACAAAGAGGGTGTCATCTGTCACTAGGGTCACCAGAGGTGGCTTCAGAGAAGGAAGAAATGTTAGGATATTCAGTCAGAACATTGGGCAGTTCACAAGAAAACAAAGTTTAGAACCTTACAGTCATAGAGCTCTGGGTGAAATGTCTATGTCTCACTTGACTCTCTCTCTCTCTCTCTCTCTCTCTCTCTCTCTCTCTCTCTCTCTCTGTCTCTGTCTCTCTGTCTCTGTCTGTCTGTCTCTGTCTCTGTCTCTCTCTCTCGTGTGTGTGTGTGTGTGTGTGTGTGTGTGTGTGTGTGTGTGTGTGTGTGTGTATTCATGTAGAGGCCAGGGGTTGACCACTGAAATGTCTTCCTGAACAATAACTTTTCTTCTTCTCCTTCTTCATCATCATCTCCTCCACCTCTTCCTCCTCCTCCTCCTCCTTCTCCTCCTCCCACTCCTTTTTCATTATCATCTCCTCCTCCTCCTCCTCCTCCTCCTCCTCCTCCTCCTCCTCCTCCTCCTCCTCCTCCTTCTGATAAGGTCTCCCATCAAACCTTATCATTTTGGCTAGATCAACTGGCTGTCAAGCTCCGGAGATCCATTTGTCCCTGTCCCCCAGTGCTAAGATTTTAGGTATAGACAGCAATGCTTGACTTTTAAGTGGATTCTGGGGATCCAAACTCAGGTCCTCATGCTTGACCAGCAAACACTTAACCCACTGAGCCATACCCCAGCCTTTCATGTTAATTCCTTGACAAAAACTCTACTGAGAGCTGTTGTTGTTATAGGTAAGGCAACTAAGGCTGAGAGCCAGGGACTTGTCAGAGCACATCACATTAGGCTCCTGTCTCTGATCCCAGAGAGGAGTCCTCTATATTATAGCCACCATGGTATTAGTCATTGCTGGCTGCTATAATAAAACACCATCCAGTCTGTTTTTACCTGAGGTTTTCTTGTCTGCACCCCAACTGAATGTGAGTTGGTAGCAGTAGAAACTGAGAAAACTCTTTGCAGAAATGTTGGGACCCAGGCTCCTTCTGTCCCAGGACGCTATTACTCCAGTTCTTTCTTCTTCGTGTGCCAGTGAATTATGTAAGAATATGCTGGTGTCACTTCCATAGCCTGGAAGGACCACCTTTCTCTCCCGTTCACATCACACTGGTGGAGATTGGCCAGGATGCTCCAGTTGATACAGGAGATCTGAGACATGCCCAGCTCTGGCACACAGATGCTGGTGAACACCAGAAGTTTCTGCCACACACACCAAATGTCCACTGTGACAGACTGGGGTGTCCCTTATTGCGTTCATCCTGGTGGCCTTTCAGGTCCATGAATTCTGGCCTCTTGAATGCTCTGCTGTCTCAGGCTGGTATATATGGGTTCAAAGGTGTAGAGGAAAAAAGACTGGGATGAAGCAAAGCAGAGCCCTGTGTTTCACTTACCTTCAGCAGTGACCTCCTGTGATTTGTTACTCCTTCTGTGCCTTGATTTCCAGCGTGTGTGTGTGTGTGTGTGTGTGTGTGTGTGTGTGTGTGTGTGTAGGTTGACTATATATAAGCAGGTTCTGATGGACGTGTGTGCATGTGCATGGAACCCAGAGGTCAACCTCAGGTGTTCATAGGAGCTGTCCACCTTTTTTTTTTTTTTTTTTTTAAAACAGGGTCTCTCACTGAACCTGGAACTCACCACTTTGGCAAGACCAACCAACCTTTCTGTCTCTGCCTCCTCAGTGCTGGGATTACTATTGTGTACATCTCTGCATGGCTATGTACATGGGCATCGGGGCTGGAAATCAGGTCTCTATGCTTGCCTGATTTTACCTATTCACTTTACCATCTGAGTCATCTCCCTGGTCCCAGCTTCCTTCTTGGACCTGCTTCTCAGAGTGCTTCCGAAGTCTGATTGAGTTTTGGCCTTTGCTACAGAACTTGGAGCAGCAAGTTCTCCTTCCGAGTCTTGTCTTAGCTTTATTTATTCAGGGCGAGTGTTCTGTATGCACATTGCTTGGAAACCAAGTATGATGATTAATTTTCATTGTCAGCTTCACCGGCGTGAGACATAGCTAGAAGATAGTTTATAAGGCACACCTGTGAGAGTGTCTGCCATGGCTTTTCTAAGGAAGTGCCGGTCACCAGCACTCTAATCTAATCGATGGCTTGATCCCTTGATGGATGGACAGCTGATGACATCAGTGAGCAATGGAGTCTAGTTAAAGGATGCAAGTGACTGGCTTGTGTTGTTTCACTGATCACTTCCTCAGTCTCTTTCTCTTCACTCCCTGTCGTCTATGAAGAGATGCCTCTGAGCTGTGTGCCCACCAGCATGACATTTTGTGCTAGTACACCGTGGTGCCAAACAAACATGGACTGAACTCTGAAACCGTGAACCAAAATAGATCTGATTTTATTTCCACATTGTCTTACTGTTAAAACTGTTTGCCAAGCCACCAATTGCTCAGTGAGGGCAGGCATTCACTGCCAATGACCTGAGTTCAAGTCCAGGAATAGCGCAGCACAAGTAGAGACCTGACTCAAATTACCTTCTCTCCTTCACGTATGTGTTATGACACACATGCATGTGTACATTCACACAATAAATCAATAAATCAATGTTAACAAACTCAAAGAAGTGTTTGAGATCTTGGAATTTTCAGGTTTTGAAATATATACATCTAAAACCAAGGTATCTTGGAGGTGGGTCCAAGCCTAAACTCAGAACTACCTTACCTTTCAAACGCACCTGTCACACACAACCTGAAGGTTACCTTCTATGGTAGTTTTTGAACATCTGGGTTTTGAGTAGAGCCCATGACATGAGGTCAAGTGTAGAATTTTCCACCTGTGATGTCATATTAGTACTCAAAAGGTTTCAGATTAGGTGGCAGGGGCCCGGGGGGGGGGGGGGTGGCGCGGGGGAGCATGTTTTGGGATTTGCATGTTTTAGGATTTGAACTTTTGTATTGGAGAGTCCCTATCTGTGCTCTGAACAAGGGAATGGGTAACGTATGGTCTAGACAGGAAGAAGTAATTTCTGATGTGCAAAATCTCTGCTATACATCGTGTGGTAGCCCAGCGCAGTGGGTTTGGGGTGCAGTGGTTTTGTCTATGATGGGGAACAGTCAGGACTATGGACATTGGCCTCAGCAGCCAATCTCAGTACTTCATCTCATCTAGCCTCTAGGGCAGCCAAGGTTTTCTACTGAAGATCACAAAATCTTTCCTTGCCATGCCTAATGCAGTCTTAGGCACACACACTGAGTACTCAAGGCCCTTTCTATGGCCTTTCTCTCTGGGGGCCAGAGACCTTCCAACCTTCTCCCTATGTCTACTTGCCAGATTTAAATCCCCACCTCCACATACCTCACACTAAGACCCCTTCACAGACCCCCACGGGCTGGGTGTGGGCTGGGTGTGAGCTCTCAGAACTAAGAGACCTCAGTGGCCAGCTCAGCCTGCTCCATCTTAGGCCCTCCCCTGGCACCACAAGAGAATGGAAAAGCTGGTTTGTTTACAGGGCGCGGGGCCAGGAGAGCGTTTAAAAAATCAGCAGCAAAGAAAACGTCACGGGCCAATTTCCCTTCCTGCACAGGAGTGCAGTCTTTCCTGCCTTCTGACACTGACCGCTTTTCTGTGTTTGTATAAACTTTCATCCTTCACCGTTACCATTCCCAGGGCAGGGCTGCATGTTTCCGCTGGCTATTTATTTTGATTTTGATCATTCCTCTCTATTTGAGCATCACACACCTAATTATAAAGAAAATGGGTTTCCTACGGGCGCCTAGGGAACAACTCCTCCCTGGTGTCTATGCAGCCTCCGTTTTCCTTCCCATCTCCTGGCACCTTCGGACTGGGCTGCTGCTGTTGCTGCTGCTGTTGCTGCTGCTGGTGGTGGTGGCATGGTAGGCCTTTGGTGCTAGCTAAGAAGCTGCGGCTCTCCGGGAGGGCTCTGAGCACTGGTTGAGTGAGAACCAAGGAAGGTAGGAGGTGAAGCAGGAGAGAGACGTGTTTTCCAAGGAAAACTGGAGCAGACACAAAGGGCTGTGTGGGGTTGTGCATATCTCTCCAAGAGCACGCCAGCTTGAGTTTTTGTGTGAGCTGAAATCCGCGGATCTCACATTTCCTGACCCCAGCAGGTAGCTTATTGTAAAACAGTTCATCCAGAGGGGAAAACATTCCTTCTCTCTGCATTTCAATCTCCTCTTGCTCTGAACCAGACTTGAGAGAGAAAGAATGGAGGTTACTGCCTGTGTCCCAGCTCAGAAATACCTGTCACTGGAGGATGCAAACCCAAGCCATGGAGGCACCTTGGAACAAGTGGTCTACTTATCTTTAAATGTGCAATGGTGTAGCCCAATGCCCCTGTGTGCGCCTTTTGAACTGTTCCTCCTATCCAATGCTTGGATTCTCCTCAGCCTTGATCTTTCCTCCATGTTGTCGTGGAGGAGGGAGGGATGCCCACGGTGGCAGTGATAAGCGTTAGTAATTCTCACATTCTCTCTAAAATTAATTGAGTTCCCTGCCTTTGCCTTGCTGAATTCGGAGAGGCTGTGAAGAACAGGGTGGTCCTGACTCATGACAAGTCATGGAATCTGTTGGGCTTAAGAGTTTACTCTGTGAAGATAGCAGGAAGTGGTTTGGGTGGAGGGTGGGGTTGGCTGTCCTGCCACAGCTTCCAGATGAGCTGAGTCCTCGGGCTTCCCTGTCCTCCAGTTTGATGGAGTCCTTCCAGTGACTCCACAGGTAATCTCCACCATGTGCTCTGGCTGCCATGATGTGCACTGGAGAGTGTGGGGTGGGGGTGGGGGCGGAGGGGAAGTAACCATTATCTGAACTCTCTGAAACTGTGAGAAGTCTGTCTTCCTTGACCCAGGCTAGACCTGGACCCTATGTTAGAGTTGGTAACCCCTTGGCATTGCAGGGGGTCTGAGTGCCTGGTAACAAACCCTCCCTGGCATTTGATAGACAGTTGTTGAGAGTCAAGCAGTTTGTTGGCAAAATGTTTGCCTGCCTAGCATGTACAGAACCTGGGTTGGAGTCTTAGCATTGCATAGCCCTGGGTGTGGTGGTGCACACCTGCAATTCTCAGTCTTGATAGATGGAGGCAGGAGGATCAGAAGTTCAAGGTCATTCTTGCTGCATAGAAGGTTCTAAGCCAGCCAGGGTTACAGGAGACCCTGTCTCAAAAACAAAGCCCAAATGAGTAAAGTGCAAAAAACTAAGGGTCTGCTGTGCCTAGATTTACACAATACTGTGGGTTCTGTGTTCCTCGGGAATGTGCTTTGCCTAGATCCTTCCAGAACCAAGCATGAGACTCTAAGGAACCACCCTGATACAAGCACAGGCCCAGTTGAAGGCACTGGAGCACTCTAACATAATAGGAATCATCCTCCAACAATGAAGTGATCTGTGGCCTCTGCTCTCAGATTCCCATAGTGGGAATATGGAGGTTCTTGTGAGCCCACTTCACCTCTAAGCATCACTCAGCAGTTAGTAGTGAAGTTTTGTCTGGAGCTAGGCTCCTAGCCCCTGCTAGTAATAGGCTCCCCAAGTTGTCTTCCTGGACAGACACAGGTCCTGGAGGCTGGAGAAGGCATCATCTGATCATGGGAGGGAGGAGGAGCTGCCCGAGCAAAATGCCACCCAAGCAAAATCCACTGGTGGCAGCTTTGTGCCACCGTCAGGGTCCAGTGCTCCTGGGTCAAGAATGCTTTGAGCAAGAGGTGCTGGGGGTAGGCCAGCCACTGTGTGGGGAGCTGAGCTCTTCAGGGAGGGGAAGACTTCATCGGGCTGCAGCCCCATGCTCAGTTCCGCTCTATTTAGAATCCTTTTTTTTTTGAAAGCAGCTTTGAGGATGAAAACGCAAGGCCAGGGAAGCTGAAGTTGATTGTGCTGTGTTTTCTGAATTGGAGGGGTGAGAGTGGGAAGGACCAGCCGGTAACCTCCTGGCTTTTCCTCTGCCTCCCCACCATCAGCTTTCACCTCCTGCCTGCAGCTCATCTTTGTGTAGAGCACAGTGGTCATGGGCATGTGCTAGAAACCTTTGAGACTAACTTTACCTGTGCCAAGTGAGACAGACGAAAATGCATGTGATTGCGTGCCTCTCTACGGCTTGTGGTGCTGAGTCGGACTCTAAGGGACACACACATGAGGCTGCCAGGTCTCCAGTGGCATATGCCGTGAGCCTCTGCTGTGAATATGACTGTCGTGATTGAGAGGGGGGTCCCTGACCATCCCAGTGGGCTCATCTTTCACCCTCCTCCACAGACAGAAAGCTTTGGTAAAACAGTGTAGGTCCACAGAGTTGTGGGTGGCCAAGGATGTCTCAAGTGTCTCTAATAACACTTTTCCAAATCTCTTGCCTTTTCTTCAATCTTTGTTTTTCCAAAAGAACTTGGGGTCTGAGAAGTGACTTCTACTGACCCTATGCAGGACTCTCTTTAGAACCCATTAAGACAGCTGACTCTATCCGTTGGTCCCCAGTTGGCATCCTGGTGTCCCTTGGCTGCAGGCTTCCTCCTTGAAGTGGATGGTAGCACACTTGACCCTCCTAGTCAAAGCAACTTTGAAGCAAAGGGCAAATGTTTGGGGAAAGCTTTGGAAGCAGGAGAGGGTTGTGTACCTGCTCATTAGCAGATGTGTGTGTGGGGGCGGGGGGAGAGGTCAACCTTGGGTGTCTTTTATTTGGTACCACCACCCACTTTTTTTTTTTTTTTTTTTTTTAGATAGAATCTCTCACTGTCCTGGAACTTTCCAATTAGGCTAAGCTGGCTGGCCAGAGAGTCCCAGGGATCCACATGTCCTTCCCCTCTTCAACAATTATTGCGAGCACGCACCATCACATCTGCCTTCGCCTATGTATGTGAAGTGGGGTGCAGTGGGGGAGTCCTGCGGATCAAACCCAGGTCTCCATGCTTGTGTGGCAAACACTTTACTGACAGAGCTGTCTCCCCAGCCCTCTTTTTGTTGCTTGCCAAGCAGACAAGATCCTGGTTTCATTGGCCAGTGGGACTCGTGGGGCATTTTAGTGTAGGCGCTGGCAGCCCACAACCATCAGTGACCTTAAATGCATCAGACACTATGTCCCTTCCCAGCTGACAACCTACTTGTCCCTTTCCAGCCCTTAAAAAAGGCATAGGTGATGTTCCCACTCAGCTCTGAAGAATTCCTGCATACTTTGCTTGCTGGGAAGGGGAAGGAGGGAGGGAGGCTCTAGGTCTCAGCTGCAAAGTCTGGGGCACTTCTGTGTATCACAGCTAAGAAAGGTCATAGAGGCAGAGGCTAGAGGTGCCAGGAGAACCCTGCCTTAGAGGGGACAGCCACCGAGCATAGGATGATGTATCCTTAGCAGTCAGGTGTCCTGGGCCTAACAGGTGTGTGGCAGACCTCTGCCATGGCTCTGTAGGTGAATCCCAAGAGCGCCTGTTGGAGTGTTCTGGGATGTCAGTTGGAGTATCAGGTTCCTGTGCCACACAGCAAAGAACTGGACCAAGGGACATTTGGTTAGAAGTAGGAACAGAGGCAGTTACTGAGAATGGGTCCATCTCCCGAGAATGGAAATGGACTAGTGAGCAGAGGGAAGCGCATGTGTTCGAAGTGCCAGGCTGCAGGCCTTGTGGCTCTTTACAGGTGTTCTACACAGCATCTCCCTCCCGCATGTATGCATATTGCGGACCCTTTTTGAGCATGCCTCACTTATTTGTGGGAAGCCCATGTGAGAAAGGGCTTCTTTTCCATTAGTTAGTCTTGATATTACTTTCTTTCAGTCTATGCTTCCCTCAACTCTGGGCTCCTCCCCTCCTCCTTGCCCCTAGGTCTAACCCTGGGCTCCTCCCTCCTTTCCCCCAGCTCTAACCCCTGCCCCCCCACCTCCTCCTGGACCCCCAGCTCTAACCCCTGGCTCCCCACCTCCTCCTGGACCACCAGCTCTAATCCCGGGCTCCTCACTTCCTTCTGGACCCCCAGCTCTAATTCCAGGCTCCCCACTTCCTCCTGGGCCCCCAGCTCTAACTCCGGGCTCCCCACCTCCCTTCATCTCTTTTATTTACTTACAGAGCAGGGGAAATCTGTTATTTTTCCTAGTGCGTCTCCCTCTGTATCTTATCAAGAACCACCAAGTTCAGCACACCCTTGATTAGTCACTTCCATTAACAGTGTTGATTTTGGGGTTTGTGTTTATTTTTGAAATGTGCTCTCCTTTTTCCTCCTTGATTCCTTATGCACTAGTGGGACCGGCCAGCTTTCTGGCCAAATCTTGTCTGCTCTCTCCTTAGCCACCATAGACCATGAGGCCCACCTCTGAAGACACCTGCTCCTGTCTCTGCCCTCAGAGGGGGCATCTGTAAAACTTAACAGTCTCTCAAAGGGACAACTGTGGAAAGGTTCCTTTCCCCTTATTTCTCAGGGATTACACACACACACACACACACACACACACACACACACACACACACACTAATTAGAGAAGAGGCATTTAGTGTTGAGTCCGTTTACTATTGTTTGTATGTATGTGTTGAGGGCTTACTGCTTGGCATTTGATAACCTATTGGGGCTCATTGTTTCTCTACCTCTCAGCAACCATTTGTTTTTTATTTTTTTAAGACAGGATCTAGTGTCCAACTCACTGTGTAGGTGAGGATGACCTTGAACTCCTCATCTTCCTTCTTTCTCTGGGATTAGAGATGTGTACCACCATATATGTTCACAAAGTCCTGGAGACTGATCCCAGTACGTACAAGGCAAAGCCTCTACCAACTTAGGTACTTCCCCAGCCATTCAGACGGGCTTTAAATCCCCTTTATTACTGACTGTTACACAGCCCATCTCCTACAAAGCCTAGCTTTCCCTGTTCCGTGGAACCTAGTGATTTTCGTTGCTTTCTCTGAGTCAGAAGGCAGGGAGGCTTTTGACTTCGGCATCCCTCCAGTGTTCTCCCCGCTCTGGGTTCTAGTGAAGTGTTTCTGACTCACCAGCAATCCCTCTGATCACTACTTCTCTCCACCCTCGGTGGCTCTTGGCTCTCCCTCTGGTAGGAGGTTGCTGGCTGAGGGATGGGAGAGTCACACAGAATCTCTGCACATCTCTTATGTTTCATCTTTGCCTGGAAGACACCCAGCATCTGCCTCCTCGTTCTTAAGTTGCCCGCAGCCACAGCCTTGCTCCTGCCCCTGTGCTGTGCGGTCTCTGTGTGTGGGGGTGGTTCTCACTGTAGCCTGTCTCAAACCAGTGGCCCAACACTTACTCAGGACTGGCCAAGGGTGCTTTATGGCCAGCAAGTGGCAGAGATGGTCCAAGACACCCCCCCACCCCATTCCTTCCTTGGATTTGGATACCACCACCACTGGGGAGTGGGTTGCTTTAGGATATTTATTTGTTTAAACATGGGTGGTTCCTGGAGAGGAGGGTGTCAGGTTTCAAGGTTGGAGACCAGGGCAAACAGAAAGTGGGTGGTCTGGACAAGTGAGCAAGGGTGGAGAGGGAGGAAACCCACCCACCTTCATTTCATGCCTTTGAGGATGGACATGCTGCAGTGTGACCCCCTGCCAGACCTGGTCAGCAGGAATGTGCACATCAAGGGCACTGAGGCTGTCCCCCAGGAGAGGATCATTTGGAACTAGGTGAGCAATAAATGGGATAAACTCATCCCAAGACCTTTGAGGACTATTCTCCAACCTTGGGGAGCAGCAGGTTACAGGCTGGGTAGATCACACTACAGTCCTGCCTCCTCAGGGATTCTAGAAGATCCCAAAAGACCTACCTGTCTGTAGAGACTGAAGCAATGCCTCAGCCTGGAAAGTGTGTCTTGCGAATAAAAGGATGGGAGCTCCATCCCTAATTCTTATATTAAAAAGCCAGGCTTGGTGGCACATACCTTTATCCTATTGTAGGGAAAGTGGACAGGTGAGAGCTCTCTGGCCAGGTAGCCTAGCCTAGTTGGCAAGTTCCAGGCCAGAGAAACAAAACCAAACAAAGAACCAGGTGTATGGTGCCTGATGAAGGGTTCTCTGACTTTGTTCTTTGGGCCCCACATGCATAGATATGCATGCATGCATGTGCATACCCATTCTCTCTCTCTCTCTCTCTCTCTCTCTCTCTCTCTCTCTCTCTCTCTCTCACACACACACACACACACACACACACACACTCACACACACACTCACACACACACACACTCACACACACACTCCACACACACACACACACACACACACACACACACACACGTGCATACACACGAACACAAGTTCTTTGGGGAGAGAGGTATGCCATTCCACATTCCATGATCATACTGGCTCTGGGGTGTGTGTGTGTGTGTGTGTGTGTGTGTGTGTGTGTGTGTGTGTGAATGGGCCTTCCTGGTGTCCTTTGGCCAACCTCCTTTCTGAGTACTGGCCAGGAAAATAATCTTCCTAACCCTGAGTTCACATCAGTTCTAGCTCGTGGGGCTTAGAGTTCTGCATAGGTAGGTAAGTGGTCAGGTAAGTACTGAGGATCCCAAAACAACAGGGAAATCAGAGATAAAAGTAAAATATCACTGAAGGTATATTGCCTCTCAGACTACAGTAGAACACTCACCAATGATGGTTGTGGACAGACAGAATCCTGAGAGACTGTAAGAGACTAGAGAGAGAGAGAGAGGGAGAGAGAGAGAGAGAGAGAACATCAGGGAAGTTCTGGGAGATATGGTCAAGCAGTCAGTGACTTGGCTAAATAAATACTGAGGGGCACAGTGGAGACAGTGATGAGTGATTCTGAAGATACGGGCTGAATGGGACAGTGACAATTAGGTCAGACAGCAGAACCCCCTCCTGTTACAGACAGCTATAGCACTGGGATAAAGTATCTCCACCCACCCCGTCCTTTGAAAGCTCAGAGGGGAGGGACGCCTCTCTGCTCACACTTAAATTCTGTCCCGTTGAAAAAGAGATTGTCACTAGCTTAATAACACTTGAGTGTCCAATGTAGGGCTCAGAGTTCACAGCACAGGAGTCAGCTGGAGAGAGACCTGGCTTAAAAAAAAAAAAGAGGAATGATGTGTGAGGAGGCTGGGCAATATTTCAGTGGACTAAAGAGCTTGTCTTGCAAGCATAAGGACCCAAGTTCAATGCCTAGAACTCACATTAAAAATAAAAAGAAATCCAGAGGTGGTGGCATGTGCTTATAATCCTGATGCTACAGAAGCAGAGGTAGGAGGACCTTTGGAGCACCCTGCAGTCTGCCCAATCTAGGAGAGTTCTAGGCCAGTGAGAGACTCTGTCTCAAAAAACAAGAAAGGGACTGGAGAGATGCCTCTGTGGCTGAGAGCGTTTCCTGGTTGTTCAGTTCCAGCATTCACGTGCCAACTTGCAATTGTAACTGCAACTCTGGTTCCAGGGGATCCAACACCTTTTTCTGGCCTCTATGGGCACTTGCTCACACATGGTGCTGTTACATGGAGGCAAATCCTCCTGTAAAAATAAAATGAATATTAAAAATCAAAACAGCTGGGTGGTGGTGGTACACGCCTTTAATCCCAGTACTTGGGAAGCAGAGCCAGGATCTCTGTAAGTTCGAGGCCAGCCTGGTCCAGGACAGCCAGGGCTGTTACACAGAGAAACTCTGTCTCAAAAAACAAACTGCATGGCACCTGAGTAATGGTGCCTTGGGTTGTCCTCTCACTTCTGCGTGCACACAGAAATGCACATGTACGGACATGTGAGCACACAAACATACACACACACACACACACACACACACACACACACACACACACACACACCATTGTGCATTATCTGTTAGAGTATTTAGAGATGCAGTATCCTGGTGAGCAAAATGAGCTGGGTGGATGGAAAACTGAGCAGGTTGGTGGATGCTCTGTGCAGAAGCAAGTGTGGCAAGATCTTGAGAATCACAGAGTGAGTGATGGGCACAACATGTTTATTATGTCTTTGAAACTTTTCAAAGAAAATGTTGGGGGAAAGTACCAGCCCTCATCCTTCCCATGATGATTTTGATTTAGCAAGCTGGTGTTAGCATCTACAATGAAAAATTATTTATTATTAGTGTGTGTGGGGGGGGGAGGGCGGTATACACACGCCATGACATGTATGTGGAGATCAGAGGAAATCGTTCAGGAATTTGTTCTCTCTTCCACTGCTGGTTCTGGCGACCAAACTCGGGTTGTTGGGCTTGCCTGGCAAATGCAAGTCACCTCACGGGTCCAGGCTACAGTTTTCTTTAAAAACTGTTTGGAGCTTTGTGGTGTAGACTCGAATTCCTCAAGCTTGAATGTGCACACGACTCCCAGTGAGGCTCTGTGTAAAAGCTGAGCCTTGACCGGGCCCTGAGACTGTGCATGCCCTGCCAGCTCTCAGGTGAGGTAGATGCTCTGGCCGGTGGACCACACTGGGGTAAGAATGACCTGACTGGCCCACCCCCACCCCGTCCCTCTTCTCTCTGTAGTCAGATGACATCCACTTGGCCTTCACATGGGAATTACCTGGAGCACGCGTCTTGTTCCCAGGGCTTCCGGTTTAAGTGCTCTAGGCTGCAGCCTGGGGAAGGAAGCTGGAAAGCTGCTCTGATGAGTGTAATGTGTGTAAGAACTGGTTTCATGTAATGAACAAAGTACAAAGTGTGTGTGTGTGTGTGTGTGTGTGTGTGTGTGTGTGTGTGTTCAGGGTCACAGGTACATGTGAAGACAACCTCAGGCATCATACCTCATCTTTTTTTTTTTTTTTGAGAGAAGGTCTCTCATTGGCCTGGAGCTCACCAGGTAAGGTAGGCTGGCCTGGCAGCAAGCCCAGGGATCCACCCACGTCTGTTCCTCCAGCGCTGGGTTCTAAGCAGAAGCCACCGTGGCAGGGTGGTCTTCCTGGTTTTCTGTTTGGTTTAACACAGGATCCAGGGAGAGAGGTCAGGCCCTTATGCCCTAAGGCAAGCGTTTTGCAACTGAGCCATCTTCCCAGCTCTTCCCGTGAGCTGTTAAACTGTAGGATGTGAAATGTTGCACAGGACATTGTGTTCCCTCCTGATGCAGCTGTTCACAGACTTCCCCAGCGACAACGGCATTTCCAGTGATGGCAAAAGGCTCCAGGGCAGCTCCCTCCATCCTGCCCGATTTCTTCCTAATGAGCATGATTAGCAGGCAGCCTTATTGAGTACGGTGCATTCTCCATTTATTAGATCATCTAGTCATCAGGGCAGCCTGGCGAGGCAGGCCTTTTTACCTTGGTTTACATGTGAAGGAGCTGAGCTGGATTGGTAACTTGTCCATGATCATGCACTGTGTCTTGGGCAGAGGTCTGAACTAGGACTGCTCCACTTCTATTTCCTATGCTGTGTGTGAGTGTGGTGTGTGTGCATTTTCATATGTGTGTATGCTCATGTGAGTGCATGTTCATGAGTGAATGCTTATGTATGTGCAAGTTCATGCAGTGCATGTTCATGTGTGTGCACATATTCATGTGTATATATGCATGTTCATGTGTATGCATCTTAATGTGTATATGTGTGTTTTCATGTATGCATCACGTGTTCACATATGTGTGAATGTTCATGTGTGTGTGCATGCCCATGTGTATGTGTGCATGCTCACATGTGTATACTTGTTCATGTGTTTATGTGTGTGTTAATGTTTGTGCATGTTTGTTTATGTGTGTGTTCAGGAGATGTGTGAGTGTTCATGTGTATATTACATAATCATATGTGTGCGTGTGTTCATGCACCTGTGTGCATATTCATGTGTGGGTGCATATGTGTGCAGAGGCCAGAGATCAACATCAGGTGGCTTCTCAGGTGCTATCCAATTTATTTTTCTTTTTTCTTTCTTTGTATGTGTGTGTGTGTGTGTGTGTGTGTGTGTGTGTGTGTGTGTGTGTGTGGTGTGCTTATATGTCTGTGCATGTTTTTGCATGTGTGTGGGTGCACAGTGTGTGTGCATGCCTGTGGAGGACTGAGGTTGAAGTAAGGAGACATTCACTATTGTTACTCTACCTTCTTCAGTGAGGCTGAGTCTCTCAGATGCAAAGCTCACCGATAATGGCTGGTCTTCCTTGCCAGTTTGCCCTTCCAAGGCTAGAGTATAGGTCGGTGACCACACCCACCTGACTTTTACGTGCATTTACCGGGGCCCACCTCAGGTCTTCATGCTTGGGTGACATGTGCTTTAACTGTCAAGCCATCTCCCCACTCCCCACCTTGTTATTTTGAGACAGATTCTCTCACCAAACACACTAGGACCTGACAGTGAGCCCCAGGATGCTGCAATCTGCCTCCCCAGTGCTGGGATGTTTGCATGGTTCTGGAGTTTGAACTCACGTCTTCATGATGGCCTGGCAGGCGCTTTACTGATGGAGCCTTTTCTCCAGCTCTCAAAACCCCTATTCTTGAACCATCCTATCATTCTCTCAACTTCACAGTCTATGCCAGGGATTGACACTGCACACACAGGCCAGATCTGTCTGGTTTATGGCATTTGACTAGACTGTCTGTGCTAATTACCCATGCCTTGTTGGTGGCTCCTGTCCCTCTCCCACGGCAGAGGCAATAGGCACAACACAAAGGGCGTGACCCACAGTGCCTGTGACCTTTACTGCCAGCTGGCCCTTGGTCCAGTACCTGAACTGTGATGGATGGTTGAGGATCTTACACAGGACAAGAATGCAATTCTCAGCCAAACCCAGAGCAAAAAGAAGACGAACTTGAACTCACGATCCCCACTTGAATGCTGTAACTCAATCCGTGGCCTGCGTTCACTCAGGGTTACTTATTTCCTCTGCATAGATTTCATTTTGATGCCAGATTTTCTGATCTGTTTTCTTAAGAGCAGAAGGTCTTGATCCCAAAGCCCTGGGGCCATCACACCACTCCCCGTGGAGTGGGGTGAGGGAGGCCAGCTGCAGGCCACCTTCCGCTCCAACACTGTGGGAGGCCTGAGTGGAAGACCTCCAGACCCTGTTACTCTGGGGAGGTGTCAGAAGCTAGAGGCTTCCGCCTGCCCATCCCTTCAACCATCCACCAAGAAGCTCTAGCAAGAGGTCGGGAGGGAAGAGAGGGGAAAGGAAATGCCAATCAATTCATCAAAGCCCCGCCTTCCTGTGGCTTCCAGGCTGGGAGCTTAGCTGGAGCATCCTTGACCCAGCCCCAGGGGCCCAGGGAAGGGCAGGCAGGGAAGTGCATTTGGTAATGATTCTGGATTTCCTGCTTTCCTTCAGGGGGCTTTGGGATATGCTAACGCACGTTAGATATGTACACATGCATGCTACATTCCTTTGTGTCTCTACTCCCTGGTTCTTCCTCTCTCTCTTTCCCTCCCCCCTTTCTTCTCTTCCCCTTCTCCTCTTCCTCCTTTGCTAGTTTTCTTCTTCTGGGGTTTTTATTTGTTGTTAATTGGTGTGACAAAGCAGAGGAACAAGACTTCCTCCCTGGAAAATGTGTGGGAAAGGAAAGGAGAAGGGCCAGGAGAGGCCAGCAAGGCTCCCCCACCTGGAGTCCCTGGGTTTGTCTTGTGAGCCAAGGAGACTCTAGATGTCCACAATGGTTAAAAAAAAAAAAAAAAAAAAAAAAAAGCTCGAACATTTATTTAGTGCTTACTGTCCACACGGGACAGGAAGACCCCCCCAAAAAGTGCAACCTTGGGCTACAAGGATGGTGGAGTGGGTAACCTGTGAGGACCTGATTCCTCAGAACCCATGTCAAGCCAGATGTGGTTGCATGTATCTGTAAGCCCAGTGCTTCTGAGTGGGAGGTAGAGGAGAAGACCAGGAAGCAGATGAGCCAGCTAATCTGGTCTGTGCAGTGGTGAACAGTAAAAGACTGTCTCAAACAATGTGGAAGGGGAGTACCAGTGCCTGAGGTTGTCCTCTGACCTCCACATGCATGCTATAGCATGACCCCCTGCACACATGCATGCACATACATCATACATATGTATACAGACATAATACATATACATGCAGAGATAAAATAATAAAGACATCTTGAGAGAGGGAGAGACAAAAGAGCAGAAGGCTGGGAAAAAGAAGATGATGGGAAAGGGAAGAGGGAGGGGGAACAGCGGGAAGAGGGGAAGGATCAGGGGTCAGGAATCCTTTGGCTCAGGTTTCTCTTCTAAGCAGTATTGGGTTGATTTGAACGTTCAGGACATCTGTCACTAAATAACCCAGTGAATAATAAACCTAGGCATCACTGCCCAGCCCATTGCATGGTGTCCTGGGTCTGCAGCCTTGTTATCGGGGTAGAACTAGATCCTGAAGCAGCCTCTCTCTGCTCCTTGGGCTCAACAGTCTAGCTTGTAAGGGCATTTGGTCTGCTGGGGCTCCAGGCAGGGGGATCCTGTACCCCACTAGCATAGATGCAATCAGGATCCAACTGCCCTCTTCAGATTGAGTGAGCACTTTGATCCCTTTACAGGAAGAAAGAGAGCCCTTCCTGGCAACACCTTCCAATGTCCCACCCCTCCCTGGCCCTGACCCCACTGTCCTTTACTCTGAAGGAGCAGGATGTTCCCAGTTGGGCCCTTCCTCTTCTGGATTTAGAGTAGGAGTGGGTAAGGCACTCTAGAAATGGGGTGGATTGGGGTTGAGCCTCACATGTGTGTCCTGTGTTGGGGAGGTAGCCGCAGGACAGACATGAGTAGCTTGTATTCTGCTGGTCATGGAGCCTGCCTGAGAGGTGGGAGTGGGGGTTGTACTTTTGCTGTGGCTAGTCTTGTATCCAGGGCTGCAACATGGTCAATGGTACAGACTTTATGGTTCTAATAGCTCAGTCCAAGGCCAAGCTGCCTGCCTCACTCTGCCTGGACCTCTGGAGTCTCAAGCTGGGTGAAGAGACTAGCAACCTTTGTTGGGCTCCCCATCTCCTCTCATCTATTGTTCTAAGAATGAAAAAGCAAAACTGTGTCAAGATAACGGTAATGTAGGTGATTGCTAGATACGTGCTCTGCTAACAAGCCATGTCCCCAGCTCCCTTTTTATTGGGAATTTTGACATGGGGGGGAGGGGAGTCTCACAACATTGAACTCACTCTGTAGCTCATCAATGCTTTGGACTTGTTTTTTTTTTTTTTTGTCTCAGTCTTTTGGTTAGTATTATGGGCCATACCACTGCTCAGTGATGCAGGTGTTGTCTATTTGCATGTGAATTCTGCGCCAGCAGGATTTTAGGTGCTGCTGGGTAGAGGTAGGGCAGCCCAAGGCTCCATGAGCTCAGAGGAGGTGGGAAGGCTAACAGGACTCCTAGGAGGGAAAAGAAATGCTCCGTGGAATCCAAGCTCCCATCAGGCAGGAGCATGAGCTGCAATCCTCTGCCCCTCCCTCAAGCCTGACCACATTTCTGCAGACAGATGGCTCCTGAGGAGTCCTGAAGTACACACTGGATATTCTCAACCTGAGGGTTGCATATCAGATATTTGCATTACGATACATAACAGTAGCAAAAATTACAGTTATGAAGTAGTAATGCAGATAATTTCATGTTTGGGGGTCACTACAACATGAAGAGCTGTATTAAAGGGTCGCAGCCTTAGGAAGGTTGTGAACTACTATCTAGGCCTTCTCCAGAAATAAAGGGATCACTATACTTTCATTAAAATAATATGTCTTTAAAAAAAATAGTATGTTTGTGTGTACGTGTGGGATTAGGGGTGTGCACTCACATGTGTACACATGCATGGGGTGGCCAGAGGTCCGTGTTGGACATCTTCCTCAACCTTTCTTTTTCTGAGACAGGATCTTGCACTGAATCTGGAGCTCACCATTTCAGCCAGGCCGGCTGGCCAATAAGCTCTTGGTGTCCCTTTGCCTCCCAGTGCTAGGATTACAGGCACATGTCGCCATACCACACCTGGCTTTTAACTGTGTGCTGGGGATTCAAACTCAGGTCCTCAAGCTTGCCCTTTGCATTCTGAGCATCTCAGCCCCTTCTGGTGATTTCTAACCTATCCCCTGATTCTTCTGAATTCTCCATCCACTCAAAGTCCTGCTTAGTCTCTGCTCCAACCTTGCATAAAGGAACATTACATTCGATCATTTCTATCAGGTAAAAAATGCTTTTGAAATGAGACTATATCTCAGTTTATTGTGATGCACATATATATGCATGCTCATGAATGTATGTGTACACATAAGTATAGACTTTTAGCATATATATATGCATAGTATATATAAAATGTATAAAGAGTTTTACAGAGGCATGGAGTCCTTACCTAAAATATCTGGTCCCCTCTGGTAAAATGACCAGCTCATTCCAGTTTACCCAGGACTGTCTTCATTTTAAAATAACCCTTGTCCAGCTCAGACCTAAACAAATTGGGAAATCCAATTACCCTGGAGCCAGGCATGGCATCTGTCATCTCACAACCCCATGATGACACTGTAAATTAGGCACTGTCTTTACAGATACAAGAATGAGCTGTTCAAAGAGCTGTTAGAGGTGACACAGTTGGTTGCTCTTGGGCTAAAAGCCATGCCTCTGTGTTTTCCACAAGGACACAGTATGTCTTGCAAATACAAACAGGGACAGCCCTGTTGCTAGCCCAAGTGACTGATCGTGGTTACCTAAGGTTGAAAACAATCATCTTCCGAAGGCAAAACAGAGGCCTGGAGGAGAGTACGTTCTAGACAGTCCATCCTGTCTGGGTTCAGGCAGCTCAGGGGTCTCCAGCTTTGGTTTCTAAGCAGGATCAAGGACTTACCCCCAGTCACCTGGCATTCCTGAGTCCCTCCACATGGTCTAGAGTTCTAGCCTTCTCCCCACCCTCAGCCACACGAAGGTGGTGGGAACTGGTGTGGGTGTGTGGGTGTGTGAGTGTGTGGGTGTGTGGGTGGGTGGGTGTGTGAGTGTGTGAGTGTGTGGGTGTGTGGGTGTGTGGGTGTGTGGGTGTGTGGGTGGGTGGGGGTAGAAACTCGGTGTCTTCCTCCTGTTGGCTCTTCCCATCCCTAGTGCTTCTTCTTCTCCCCAGAAGTTCCAACCAGGTTCCCCTGGCCCATCTGCCAGATCTGCTTAGGGCTGCTGAGCCTGGCCAGGAGCAGACAAACAGAAAGACCAACAACTAACTGCTGTTTTCTCTTCAGCAGCCCTTTTAGCCCTGCCAAATGAGGACTCTCATGCTGTAGGGACCCTAATCCTGTACTGACACCTGGACGTATCCCAGGCACGGAATCCTTGCTCATTATCATGGGCCTGCTTCCAAAACCTGTCTCCCCCCAGAGCTGTCTCCCCCACCTCCCCCACCTGTTCCCCTGGGCCTTCTAGTTCGGGTTTCTCGGATGCCACCCAGACAACAGAGGGATGGACGGGGTTTTCACCTGAGGCTTGCCAACGTTGAAGAGATAGGAAACCAGGCCAGGCCATTCCGTCCCCAGAGGGCTGTGAGAGAAGGGGTCCTCTGGGGGAGTTTCTCACTTTCAAAACACAGACCTGGAGTACAGACTTCCCTGAGGACAGAGGCCTGTCTCCCAGAGCTTCATGCCTGCCATGAGCGATAAGCTAGAGTTACTGAGAGTATGAAAGCAGTCAGCTTGGAGGACAATTCTCCCAGGCCACAGGGAGAAAGCATCACTATGCCTGTGCATGGAACTTGGTTGCTCAGCCCCCCCCACCCACCCCCGCCCCGTCCCAGCCCCACTTTGCCCTCCATCCTGTTCCCATTGAAATAATCACTGGGTAGACCCAGCCTGGTTGTGTTGCTATGACAACTGCTCTAATTTCTTTTAATCCCAGTGTTCCTTCCTAAAGGGACCCCCCCCCCCAACCCCTTGCAATGTGTTTTAATTGTAATGACTCCTGGGTTTTCAATAGGTAATGACCGCGTGTGGGGAGCCAGTGTTGGCCTGGCTCCATCCCCAAAGCTGCTTGCCCAGCGGCGCCAGGCAGGGCTCTGCCCCCCAGCATGAGTCCGGGAGAAACCCAGGGCAGGCTGGAGCAGAGTCTGCCCATGGGGTGTGTGGCCTCAGTGCTAATGAAGACAAGCAGGGGCCTGAGGGGCTGGGCTCTGTGAGGTTCATGTTCTGAGACCATTTGGTGGCATGTTGCCCCCTACCCCATCTTCTCCCTCAACTGGAAGGGAATCCATACACCACTGCCTGCACTGGCCTCAGGAAGCTCTGCTATGGCTTCAGGGTTGGGGCCCTCCGCCTACTGCTGCTCACCCACCTTCCAGCATTCTTGAGGCAGATACAACTCCCTAGAATAAACGTAGGCTGGATACATCCCCAAGGTAGTCTTTCTGGCAGGACAATGTTTGACAAAAACTATTTATTAATAAATTAATGTTCATAGGAAGTTTAAAGAGATAAATATAGCTGTAGAGATACAAAAGATACAACTTATCCAAAAATATAGGGAAGGGACTAGGGAGATGGCTCAGTGGATAAGGCTCTTGCCTCCCAACCATGAGACCAGAGTTTGAATCCCCAGAATCCAAGTAATGCTGGGGCAGTACATGCATCTGTAATCCCAGTGCTACTGTTGAGACAGGAGACAGGAAGCTCCTGGGTCAGTGAACAAGAGACCCTGACTCAAAGAAGGTGAAAGTTGAGGATCAAAACCTGAGGTTGTTCTCTGACCTCCACATGTTCTTCATGGCAAAGGCACAGCGGCACTCACACAGGTGTAAGCAGACATGGATGGATGGATGTGGACACACACACACACAGACACACAGACACACAGACACACAGACACACACACACACACACACACACACACACACACACACACACACACGAGTGTGAAGGGAAGCCAAGAGAAATTGTCCAGAGTTCCCCCATAATCCCAGAGGTTAACACTCTCGCAGGCTACATCAGGAAACTCCCAGATGTGCACCCTGAGCAGCCAGCAGGTGCCTTGGAATCCTCACTTTCAGGTCTTACCCCCATGCAAACTCCAGCTGGATGTGAAGCTTGCTTTTCGAACTGGCTCCAATGCAAGCTGCCTCTCCACTAACCACAGAACAGTCCAGAGCAGCCCTGTCCTGTCCTGCAGAGCTGTCCTTGGAGATGGAAATGTCTCAGTCTGTGCTACTCAGTGTATTATAGAGCCCTTAGTCCCTAGAAAGGTTATCGAGCAGTTGAAATGTGACTAGTGCAACTGAAAAAGGGGGACTTGCAATGATATTTGATGTTTGTAAAGATTTTAGCCAGGTGGCAGTGGTGCACGCCTTTAATCCCAGCGCTCGGGAGGCAGAGCCAGGCGGATCTCTGTGAGTTTGAGGCCAGCCTGGTCTACAGAGCGAGATCCAGGACAGGCACCAAAACTACACAGAGCAATTCTATCTTGAAAAACCAAATAATAATAATAATAATAATAATAATAATAATAATAATAATAATAATAATTTAAGAGCTGTCTTATGTTTGCAGCTACGATATTGGATAACAGAACACTCCATTGTAAGATGTAAGCTCAGACTTTGTATGGCCTCTCACTGGGGAGAGAATGCCGAGTTCAGTGTACATGGCCTCGGATCCCCCTTGCTGGCCCCTCTTCTCCTGGAAGACTGTGTTCAGGAAGCCCATCTTTTCACTTTATGCATGTGGTATCTCTCTGGTTGCTGTTCTTCATGTGGACTACTGAGAAGTGAGCCAAAGCTCAAGCAGCTTACTTATGTCTGGAGGAGATAGTTTAGCCAGAGGGCCTGAGTTCCAACCTAAGAACCCTCATCAGAAAGTGGGGAGCATGTCCAGCCATGGTGGGCACACTTGTAACCTCAGCACTGGGGAAGTGGAGACAGGAAGATCTCTGAGGATTCCTGGCTAAGTAGCCTGGCTTACTTGTTGCACTTCAAGCCAATGAGATGTGTTGCCTCAAATAAAAAATGAAGGCGGATGGTTCCTGAGGAAATGGCATCTGAAGTTGTCCTGTGACCTCCATATGCATGCACAACCTGTACACACATGAGCACCTTCACACACACACACACACACACACACACACACACACACACACACACACACGAGAGAGAGAGAGAGAGAGAGAGAGAGAGAGAGAGAGAGAGAGAGAGAGAGAGAGAGCCTAAAATCTGATGAAAGCCTGAAAGAGTCCCCAAAGCTCTTAGGGAAGTGAGTTCTGTTCAAGTGAGTTCCACACTGAATACACAGGGCCACCGTGAGCCATCATGTGCTACCCCAAACTGCTCCTTCTCTCCCAGGGGTTCAAGCGTACAGGTTTGGGTTGGTGCACCAATGTTGCGGAATCCGTTGGTCCCCATCTGTTCCTACTACAGTTCTCCCAGGCCAAGCTTCCCCTTCACACACTGAAATATTAGATGTTCAGTTGGGAGTCCAGCAGCAAAATATTTCTGAAATTGTGTGTGCATTTTTTTCTTTCTAATTTAATGTGCCAGACAAGCCTCCCTGTAATTAAAACCAGAAAGGGACCAGACTTACACAGAGATTTGAAGGCTGTAAAATTCTAGGACAGGTTTATGTAAAGCAATTAAAAAGGGAGTTAAAAATTGTTAAAAAATTAAACACTAATTACTTTTTTTCCCCCTCCTCTTATTTCTGCTGAGCTGTTCTGGCCATGGAGCTCGAAGAAAGATATGGGGGGGGGGCAGTTTTTCTCCATTGCTGTAAATCATGTTCAACCCAAGCTTCTCCAAATTTTGCAGCCGAACCCATCTGCTGTCAATTAGCCTAAATCATGCCTTTTCAATTAGAGTGGTTTAGGGAAGTCTGGTAGCGAAATGTGCATGGTGTGTGTGTGTGTGTGTGTGTGTGTGTGTGTGTGTGTGTGTGTGTGTATGTGTCTGTGTGTGTGTGTGTGTGTCTGTCTGTCTGTCTGTGTCTGTGTGTGCCTTGAGGTGGTTTAGGGGAATGGGAGAGAGGTAAAATATGATTTTAAGCTGCGAAGTGGAAACATCTTTTAAAAGGTGTGATCCTAGTTTAGTGTTTTCCATATAAAATAGGCTATTATTTGCCATGCTGTGGGGAGCAGTGAAGGCTGGAGACAAAGTTGAGAAGGTGAGCCATGGAGCTGGAGGGAAATTCTTGTTGTTCGGAGCCCAATTCCGTCTGAGCTAGGTATATGCCCAGGACCCAGGGTGCTGGCTGGGGGCTGGCTGGCGGGGATGTTCTGAGACCACCAAGGTGTAAGAATCCAAGTTGGGACAGGAGGGCTGACTACAGTAGAGGGATCTTGGGGTATCCACATGGGCATACTGATTCTTGCTTAGAGGCAATATGGGATAAATATTGGAACCTGTGACTTAGAGAAAGTCTATACTGTGGTAAGAAAATTATGCATTGTGGTGAAGGCCGACGCGGAATGAAGTAAAGGTAATGTTGTTGTTCAAAATGCTCTTCCAGTATCTGAGATGGTCAAGGCGTAGTCCCAGCAGGGCTGGAGGGAGGGTGTGGTCTCTGACGACTATTATGGGGCCATCAGTGCCTGCCTCTCTCCCTTGACAAAGGTCAAGTTGAGGAGTGGTTCACCCAGAAGCCAACGTAGTTTTGCAGAGGACAGGAGTTTCTGTGGCTCTGTCTTTGCTCTGGGTGTTTCAGTACCCCTGTGGTTCCCCAACCTCTGGTGACCCCATGCCCTCCAGCTCCTGGCTTCTGGCCAGATTCTCAGGTGGACCACTCCTAATGGGTAGATGAAGTTGGGAGTGGCAGTTTGTGGGACAGAAGCGTGTCCCCCTTTACTATTGACTAGCCCTGGTGGAGGATTTGGGCCATTAGCTGGAGGAGAGGTGGCAGGTAAGCATGTACTGTGTTAATGCGCACAGTCTTCAGACCCTAAGTCCCTCTTCTCCTGCCTTCCCAGAGCCATCAGCCTCTTGCCTTTCACCAAACCTGCTCCTCGGCTGAGGATTAGACGGGGGATGTCAGTGAAGGCAGGTCTGGTCATAGCACTGGCTCTTTCAGAGTCAGATAGACATTGACATTAATGATAGGAATAAAAGCTATGATTTATGGAACACGTAGGGCATCCAAGCCCTGGGCTGAACACTTTATCCAGAATTCCTCTTTTTAGTCACTTGTTCAGGATCATGAGCGCACAGATAGGATCTGAGCTGGTTTGCAAGCTTGGAACCCCCACAGCAAGTTGCCTCCAGTAGTCGGCGGGGGGGGGGGGGGGGGGGGGCCTTGAAGAATGCTCATATGACTATGGCTACATGTGATTAATCTTCATTTGGAACATGAGTGGATTTGGAGTTGCCCAGGAGACAGACCTCTGGGTTTTTGTGAGGGTTTTCAGAGAGTTTTAATTGAGGGCAGACAACATACTGTGAATGGAAGCAGCACCTTCCTGTGGGTTGGGGTGCCATACTCAATAAAAAGGAGCGAGGGTGGGGAGTGGGAAGAACAGAATGCAAATTCATACCAGCTTCCTGACAGTGGACACAATGTGATCAGCCTTCCTCACACCTCTGCCACTACCACGCCTTCCCTGACATGCCTTCTTAAGCCACGAGTGACTAACCCACTATGCTTCCACATTCAGCGTTGGAGAGCTGTTGGTGATAGAGAGGCACCCTCGGAATTGTTTAGTGATGGTTTGGGCAGGATCAATGATGTACCAGCTTTGGAGCTGGTGTATCTGGACACAGATCCTTGCTGTGTGTCTATCATGTCTGTAAACATCACTTTAGCCCATCTGCAAAAATAGGCTCACTCCAACCTCTCTGGGAGGCTGATGTTTCCCATGTACCATGTGTACCCAGCTGGAGGAGACACTTGGCGGACACTGGGCTCTGGGCATTCCTTGCTGGCGGCATGATACCATGCAGCTTGACCTGGTTTCTTCCTGGATCGGAGTTTGTGATTTTCTTCAGGAGATGGTGAAAGGTCTTTTGAAGTGGTTAACTCTAAAGAAGCCACACGTGGGATACCTTCCTTGGAGCAGGCCCACACCACTAAAAGCTGGGCCATTGTCCCCCATCCAGGAACTCCAACTCTTCTGAACCCCCTCTCCTAGGGAAAGGTCACCCGGGGCCTCTGAGGACTCCTGCCTTTTGCGGTGGTTAGCAGGCAAAGTTGAAGCCAACTCGGCCTGTGTTCTCTGTCCATGGCTCCTTCAGGATGTCTGGTGGCCTGCCGGATAGCCCAGAGGAAGAAAGGGCCTCCTGCCTTGGTGCAGAGCAGGCCTGCCAGTCCCCAAGCAGGACAACCTTACTCTGAGCCCCTTTAATCCGACAGCCGAGTGCAGTGAGCCAGGACCAGGCTTCTGAGGGGGGCCTTTTGTGCCAGGCACTAGTGTTCTCCATACTCTCTGGGTGGTGGGGAGGTGACCGCCTGGCTCCTCAGAGTTGGCAAATGGGATATGGAACGTGGAGGCAGAGGCTTCAGTTGGCTGCACAGAGGTGCCTGCTCCTGGCAGGACCTCTGTTGGTCTGAGCCTGCAATGGAAGGAGAATCAGGTGAAGGCAGGTAGGAGAAGCTGGGGGAGCAGGCAGTTGTAGGGTGTCCTGGCTACCATTTGCTGTTCACCGTCATCTTTCCAGGCACCCCAAGATTGGCATGGCTGAGGCCAACTGCTTGCATTTCAGCTTTTGGCACCCCTCTGTTTCCCCCTAACTCTTGGCACCCCATTTCTCAGCCCTGCCTGTCTGCCCTTAGAATAACTGGGAAAGCTTTTCTTTCCATGGGCGGTGGGGTGGAAGGTGGCCGTGCAGGAGAGGCCACATTGAGGGCGGATGAACCAGCTACAGTTCTCTCCTCTGCAGCCACTTGGACAGGGCTGGCCTGAGGCAGGTTACTGCCTTCTCTGGGTTTCAGTTTCTTCTTTTGTAGACTGAGGGCAAATCAGTTAGCATGCTCCTGGAGAGCTGAAATAATGAATGTAAAGCCATAGTCTAGCACTCCAGTCAGTCAAAAAGAAAGACATGTTATCCCCCCCCCCTTCCCATGACCCACTGCCTCCAGGGCCTTCATCCCATGGGGCCACCTTGCAACTGAGTGACCTGACTCTGCCCATTTATTGGAAGAGGCCTGTATAGGCTTGGCTAACTCATGCTGGGGCCATGATGAGTCACGGGATTAGGCTGACAATCAAACTTCTTGCTGTTGACCACTGTTCCTGGCAGTAGCTGGGACCAGAAGGTGACCCACTGTCCTGCATACAGACACATTTACTGGAAATAGTTGAGACTTCACATGACCATGGGAAGGATGACCCAGCCAAAAGGGAATCTCACTCTCCATACCCCTGCCTGCCAGTGGTGCCTTTCTGAGCCCACCCTTCTGGCTTCCATTCTGCCTTCATTTGAGGCAAGTGTCCTTGAATGAGACCCTCAAGTGCCAGCCTGCTGGTTCTGCTGCCAGTTCAAGAGACAGGACCAGAAGATCCTGTGATTTCGCAGGAAGAATGTTCCTGCATGAACTTGTTCCTGTCTAGTTGGGCAGCATCGGATGCAACTAGGGGAGATGAGAGTTGGGTTTTAGCCTCCACTGCAAGCAATGCTTCCCTTCCAACTGGTGGCTTGATCTGACAGGGGGCGTTTCATGGATGGGAGAGTGTGTGTGAGTCAAGCCACTGTATGTCATGCTAGGCTGCCTTGTATGCCTCTATAAATCTCGCTCCTGGGTTTATGGTATACATTCCCCCATCAATCTGCTTGAATTTTTTTAAAAATTTATTTATTTATATTTTATGTGTGTTGGTGTTTTGTTGGTGAATGCATGTCTGTGTGAGATTGTGGGATCCCCTGAAACAGGAGTTAGATAGTTGTGAGCCACCATGTGGGTGCTGGGAATTGAACCTGGCTCCTCTGGAAGAGCAGTCAGTGCTCTTAACCACTGAGCCATCTCTCCAGCCCCATGCTTGAATTTTTAAAATTTACTTATTTGTATGTGTAGGTGCAGATGTGTACATCTATGCACAAGTGCAAAGGCCAGAGGAGGAATCTGAATATCCTGCTCTATCATTCTCTGCTTTGAGGCAGAATCCTTGCTGGACTAGGAGCTAGGCTGGCAGCCAGCAGCCACTCCCCACAGCAATGGGGTTACCGGTGCAGATGACTGTGCCTGGGTTTTTATGTGGGTTCTGGGGATTTGCACTCAGGTCCTCATGGTTGTTCAGCAAGTGCTCTTACCCATGGACCCATCTCTCCAGGCCCTCAGTGTGGTGCAGAGAGCTAGAATCTCATATAGCCCAGGCTGGCCTTAAACTCACTGTCTAACCAAAGATGACTTGGTTATTCTTGTAACCTACCTCCACCTACTGTCAGGATTATAGTCATGTGTTGTGGTGACGGTTTATGTAGCATTGGGGGTTGGACCCAGACCTTAACACTGAGCAAGCACTGAACCAATGAAACTACATCTCCAGCCCAACCCCACCTGTTCCCTTGACCATTTTACTCACCAGCCCCAGAACTCCTTGGAGGCACAGGCTATTTGTCTAAGGTACCTACAGGGTCCTTGGCTGAAGGAAGAAGGTCTATCTAAATGCCCATTGGAAGGATAGGTGGGGGAGACGAAGCTGAGAGATTACTTTGGTGGACACAGTAGGGTTTTAAGAGGTGATCCTGGTCTTCTGAATGTCCTCAAGATGCCCAGGTCTGGTACATCCTGAGCTTGCTGAGTATGTTTCAGAGTGTCTATGAAGTTTGCCTATGTTGGGAAGCATGAAGTAGGTGGAGCCTTAGCAGTCCCGCTCTGAAAGATGCTCCAGGTGCCCCATGGGCGGTACCCCAAACTGTCAGAAAGTGAGAAGCCACGTCACAGCTCAAATGACCACTTTCTAATGTGGAGAGAAAGGGGCTTCATCTGGATTGGAAGCTGTCCTGCCTGGGTGGGGAGTGGCTAGCTCAGGAGAAGCTTCAATGGCTGTGGTGGAGGGATGCATGGCAGGGTAGCCATACCTGCCCACACAGCCTACAAGAGTCAGCATCCTGTGCACATAAGCATTACTGGGGAGTCAAAAACCTGCATCATTCATCATTGGGGACCTTCTTCCTGCAGTGTTCACTGCCTCTGGAGTTTTGTATTCCAAAGTGGAAGATTTGAGGTCACTTCTCTTTAGAGGAACAGCCCATGGGGAAACAGAGCAATAGTACAAGTCTAACTATTCTTGGGACTTCAATCCTGGCTCCGCTGAGGGCTTTGCCTCTGCCCCACCATATACCTTTATGCCAGTCACTTAGGCTCTCTGGATCCCTTCTATTACAACGGGAAAAATTGCCCTTCTCAGACTTTCCAGAGCCGGGATAACAGTGAGGTCTCAGGAGGGCCATTTAAAAGTATCTTCCTCCAAACACTGGGAAAATGTCAGGTGTTCAGCAGGGCTCATGGGAGCACCGCCCTGAAACTCCCTGCTGCTTCCCTTTAGTCTAGGTTGTCTAGAACATTCTCTAGATCAGGAATCTGTTTTGTTTGTTTGCTTTGGCCTCTGATAAAGAAAAAGGGCCTCGTGAGGATGAAGGAAGGGTAGGGAGTCTCCTGATAGCCGGGCAAATGCCCAGTATTCCTGGCCTGGACGCCACCTCAAGGAAGCTAGGGTTGTGGTGACCAGCACACTCCATGTGACTTCTTTGCAGACAGTGCATGGACACGAGGTTTGGCAAACTTCCTGTACCACTGACCCATCCAGCTCTTCTTGGAACAGCCTGGTCCCTGCCCCCAGGGGTGAGCTGGTCCCTTTGAGCTGTGCCAAGTTCTCACTGAACCTGTGACAGAGTCCAGTCTCCAGTTGGTCCTGCCCTGGTCCCAGCCATTCCGAAATACAATATAAACCAATAACACCATCTCCCTAGGGCCTCTGACTTACTCCAAATCCTTAATGTTAGAGGATTGTTGGCTGTTTTCGAAGAAATAAGGCTTTATACCTTCAACTTGAGTATACACTACAAGAGAAGGTATGGAAGAGATGGATGAGTAAATTAATATAAGAATAACGCGAACAAAAGGCCTATGTGATGTCACAGGCTCTAAGAGTTATTCCCTTGGATCCTGTAATATAGTGTAGCAAAGCTCTGAACCAAAGGCTGGTATAGGAAATTAGGAGCCCCTAAGCCATCTTATTTTTAGGGATCCCTCCCAAGAACATTAAAATGTACCCCACCCCCACATTAAGTATAATTTTATAGGGGGGAAGGGAAATGAGGAGAGAACAATAACTTTTGGTTAGTTTTGGAGTTGAGGACAAAAGGGAATTTATTCTTGTGATTTCAACTTCTTTTGTATTCGCTGTAACTCTGAGAAGTGACTAATGATTATAGCCGACAGTGCTATTTTGTAAATAGGACAGTGCTATTTTGTAAATAGGTAAGTGAAAATTTGGAAGGAGGAGAAAGGTTTTGCAGTTTTCTGTATTTAGGAGCCAATACTTTAAAATAAAATAAAATAAAATAAAATAAAATAAAATAAAATAAAATAAAAAAGAGTTTCCAATTTTCCAGTGATCCTTGAATGCCTACAGTCTTTAGCCACTGTGTGTGTCTCTTCAAAAGTCTTGCTAGAGTCAGGCTGTGGTTTGCAAGGTTTGTGCACCATGTGGCTTGTGTGTGTGTGTGTGTGTGTGTGTGTGCACATGTGTATGAAGTGTGTCAGCACGTGTGAATGAGTTTAGAAGATAACCCTAGGTGTTATTTCTCAGGCACTGGGTCACCCTTTCCTGAGATAGGGTCTCTCACAGGCCTAGAGCTAGGCTGGCTGGCCCACAAGCCTCACGGAATCCTCCTTTCTCCTTAGCCCTGGGACTACAAGAGTGTACTTTTATAGGTTCTGGGGAGCAAGCTCAGGTCCTTGTGCTTTTTTGTTAACTTGTCTCCCCAGTTTCCTACTGTGTGGTTTCTTTGAGCCTCACCTTCTCCATCTGTAAATGGGGCTAATTTGCTTTCTCTATTTCTACAGTTGTGGGGAAGATAGTGTGATAACGAAGAGAAGTTCATAACCTGGGGCTGCATTCCACTTATAGAGTTATCTGGTTAGACATATTAGCATTAAAAATTCAAATGGAAAAGACAGGTGATTCTAGAATTTGGGAAACAATCTATTATCTGAATTTGGATGACTCGCCTATTCTCTTCTAAGAGCCTGAAAGCACAGATTTAAATAGACACACATGGTAATTAACAAAGGATCTCGTTCATTCAGAATTCAGGACAGTTTCACCATGTTTTAGGTTTACCTTTGGATGTTTTGTGAGGAAAGGATGAAGCAAGAATTAATGATGTAAACAAGGTTGGGTGGAGGTGGGGGAGGCTTTGGGTCTACTTGAAGTAACAAGTTTTTCCAACCTTTAGAAACATCTACTTACCAGCAAATTAGTGTTAATTAGAGCAGCTTCTTATCAGATCCACAGGACCTCTTCCTGGCTACAGCCTCAGAAGGACCTGAACTTAAAAAACAGCGCAGGCATTTCTGCTTCTGCAGGGATCTGGGACAAGGGGCTTTACTTTGGGCAGTCTTCCTCACTGAGGGCTGACCTCAGAAGCTGTAAGAGGGAGATGGGGCATGATGGACATTCTGGGAATCTGGGACAGGGGTAGGGGTTCCCCGCAAGCACATGATGAGCACAGACCTGCACGTGATGTGAGTCATGCCTGAATGACTCCAAGTAGTTTACCCAACATGGCATTTGGCAGTTGGAGTTCTTGTCTTTCTAATTGGAAGGGCAAGACGGATTGATGGATGGGGTGCTTGCAAGCTGGGAAATATGTGAGCATTTCAGAGAGAATCTTGCTGGTCACATGGTATCACTTGCATGCCAGTTTCTATGTCAAGGCCATGTGTCTTGGTACACCGAGTGAACATTCCTGGTTGTGTGGGAAGCCTGGGGGTTCAGGATACCTAAATTCCAACTTGCGTTCTGTTAATAATAAGCTGTGGGACGTTAGATAAGTCACTCTGGCTATGGATTAGCTGGGTTTATAGCATGCTGAGTTCAGTAAGAATGATAGATTAGGGAAATTAGATGCTTTCAAAGAGTAAGCACTAAATGGATGAGGTTTGGTTTGACTGTCTGGTTAAAAGAGTGGACATGGGTTGGATAGTGGTCCTACTCTGCAACTTCCCAGATTCTTAAACAGTTACATCCAAGATATCAATCAAAGGCTTGTTTCAGGTCAAAGTTATACTGTGGGACCCTATCCCTGTCTCATGTTGTATCAGTGAACTGACGGAGGATCCCGACAGTCTAAACATGACACCAGGCTGAGAAGTAGAGCCGAGATGCATGATGCAAGTGTCAGGGTCCTTGGTAATCTCTACAGACCCCAGTGCTTGCCCCAAACCCATAAGATGGAAGACTTCCTGCTCTTGCTGTGCAGTTTCATGTGGTTTCAAATTCAGAAGCGCGAGAACTAGATTAGAGAGCCCCGAGTTGGCAGCAGCTCACATGAAAGGGATCTGGAGGTTTCACTTGACCACAAGCATAATGTGATCCACCAGTGTGACTGTTGCTGAGAACATGAAAATGCTTGTAGGCTGTCTTAATGGACAGATGGGATGCAGATCCGGGGAGGTGACATTGCAGGGTCTTCTGGCTGGAGTGGACCCTGTCTGGAGGAATATGCCCAGCCCAGAGCATCACGTTGATCAAGGGTTACCCTTGGAGACATGTAGTAAAGGAATGAATGAAGACACCTCAGTGGACTCATGGGTATGCTGGGGACTAACAGGATACTTACCATCCTATAATCCCATCCTAGGCAACCTGGAGGTCAGCACTTCACGGTCTCCTGTGTACTTAGCTGGATTATGTGCTAAATTCCAGCTGATGGGCCATGAACAAAGTTGACAGCCTCCATCTCAAGCCTGCCCTGCCAGTGTCATCACAATACCACATTGTGCTCTTTTCCTCTAGTGTGCTATGGGTGTGATAAAATCGACAGAGCTGAATTCTGGGAACCATCCAGAGTCGCACTTGGAGGCTCCTTAGGAAACATCTATTTGGAGCATGAGAAGAATGAACCATGAATCTTTATTGCATTAAATCAGATGTGGGGAGTGTTTGTTACAGTAGCTAGCCCTGGTAGCTCTGACTGCTCACAGACAGCTGTGGATAGATCAATGGGGAATAGGATGTTACATATGAATAATAAGTGGCATGCTAGATTAACCCACTGAGAGAACACCCTGCTTTCCCAACTGCAGACCACTTAAGAGGATGGAAAATGGGTTTCTTCTCCTAGGGAAATGGCTACCGGCTCTGTCCCTTGTTGGATGCCCTCTCCAATGATAGCTTTTGCTTTAAGCTTTCTTGCTTTTACAGTAGTCTAATTAGGTCTCCCTGTCCTTGCTAGTCATGTGACCTTGACCAAGTTACTTGACTGCCCTGGGCCTCTTTGTCTCTGTTTTATGGAATAGTTGTGATGTTAACCCTTCCTAGGGAGAAAAAAGCCTCCTTTCCTGCCTGCCTTTGCTTCTTGCTGATGTGCTTGTGGACTCTGTCACAGCCATCCCTGCTACCATTCCTCTTTGTCATCAGAATCTAACTTCTTCTGTCTTCCGACATGGCTTAAAGACTAGAAGCTCTCTGGGAACCCTCCACGCCTCAGCTCCAGATTGGGACCACCGAGGCACCTAGCATTTTCAATGTGAAGACAGCCATTGTTGGAATACCTTGTTCTTATTATAGAAGCCTATTGAACAAATCCCCCAAGACACATGTGTGTATGAAAAAATATATATTCTTTTCATTCTATTGGTTTTGTTCCTCTAAATGACCCTGACTGATACAAATCATGAAGTCTGGTTGGGGATTTAGCTCAGAGGTAGAGTGCTTGCCTAGCAAGTGCAAGGCCCTGGGTTCAATCCTCAGCTTAAAACAAACAAACAAACAAACAAAAAACAACCAACCAACCAAACAAACAAAAATCATGAAGTCAAGGTTTGGCTGGGTCTTAATACCTTTGATGGAGCTGGGGTGTCTGTGACATCAAAGTTACCTTCCAAGGTGGCTGGGAGTGGGAGCAGGCTAAGGATGTTCATGTATAGAGGGAGTTAGCTCCTGTTTCTAGGAGAGGACCCGCAGGAGAAGCTACGGTTGACAGCTTGGCAATTCCAGTGGGCTCAAATTGAAGGTGGATACTAGCTGGGGATGCAGACAGTCACCTGGATCCCAGAAATTAGATGTTTCAGTGCCCCAGAGACCACTTGATCCTGGGGCTTGGGAAGAATTTCCATGGTGGGTAGTATCAAAAGAGCAGGGGAATTAGTACAATGTATAGAAAGGCTCTATGCTGTTCAAGAGCCCGTAAGTCATATTGCTGTGTGGCCTTGGACGTGCCTAACCTTTCCTGGCTTCACTTTTTCCTTCTGGAGACTGGGAATGAGGCTGCCTACCTCCAAGGTGAGTTGAAAGACAAGACAGTAGATATCGAAGACTTTCACAGACTTGCCTGTCCGGTGACAAAGTGCAACTCAAGCATTGATATTCCTGGTTTAGTTTGCACTAAGGAGTTAGTTTGTACCAGCCTTTCACCTAGGCTGGAGCTGCTCCATGAGGCAAGGGGTACCTGGGAACTAGAAGTAGCAAGATGCCAAGGGTACAGGAGAGATAGTCTCCTAGGAGTGGAGATGATGTGGGGGAAGTCCCGAGGAGAACACCCTCAGGACACCAACTCTCAAATGTGCTGCCCTTACTTTGCCTGTAGGTGGGAAGGTGCTCCCACTCCTTCACTAACAGGGTGGGCAGGCGAGAGATGATCAGTGAAAGAGAGTGCAGACACCAAGGATCTCACGTCATAACTCAGGGCCGGCTGCAGCCAGTGAGGAGTTTCACACTCTGCACAGGCGGCTTGTGAGGCATTCTTCCGAACTGAGGGAATGTGCCTTTCCTTTGTGTTTTTTTTTTTAAATTTCTTTTTGCCAATAAAATAATTAACCCAGGGTATCCAAAGGCTGCCAGCCCACCCGCCCCTTGCTGCTTCTATGGGGTACGGAGAAGCTGGGTTGGCAAGGGGGCTTGGCTGGTGACAGCAGGAGTGGACAGACAGTGACATGCTGGAAAAGGTGTTGAAGTCCCAGAGGGCACTGGGGAGCACCCCCTCCCCGCTGACTTCTCGTCACCCCAGGTGACATATGACTTAGCACGTCCCCAGGTCTCCTGAGCCACAGCTGGCTGTGTGTTTTCCACATGTGTTCAGTATTATCGGTGTTTTTGCAATAATAACTGTGGTCTCGAAAAGGACTAAAATTAATTAAAATGCAGCACTCTGCCACATTTTACATTATGATCATCAGAATGCTTGGCTGGAAAGGGCCTTCTTAGGAAGGGGGTGGGTCATCTCATTCATCCCCCTGTCTCTGCCTAGGTTTTGTCTCAGTTGAGTCTGTCAGCTGACCTTAGAAAATGACTAGTGAGGGCCATCTATATAGTCTTCTGGTTAAAATTATTTCTGTAAAGGAAATCTTTCTTGGTCTTTGTCCCATAGTGAAAGAGGAAAGCACCAATAGTCAGACACTGTATTCGATTGATGTGAGGATGCCCGTACAGGCTGTGTTTTCCAAACTCTGCTCATCTGGAGATCCTTACCACCCCTTGGAGGGGCTGAAGAGATTACTCAGTGGTTAGGAGTACACGCTGCTGTTGCTGCAGAGGACCCAGATTCAGTTCCCAGCATCCAGATCTGTCAGCTCACAATGGCTTTTAATTATAGTTCCAGGGATCCTACCTTTTCTGGCCCCTGTGGGCACCTGCACACACATGGTGCACATGTATACGTGCACATGCACGCACACACACACACATGCACAGGCACATTAAATTAAAATTAATAAAAAAAACCACATTCTTTAGGACAGGGGTGAACAACCTGCCTTTTAGTTTAGAGCAGGTTCTCAAACTCAGTTTGATACCATTGATGTTTGGGGCTGGGTTTTCCTGTGCACAAGGTTTTCTGTCTTGTTCTTCATAGAATGCTTAGCAGTGTCCCTATTCTGTACCCACTCAATGCCAGGAGGGATTCCATCATTCCTTTAGCCCAAATTATACTAATGATAAATGTTCCTAGACATTGCTAAATAACCCTTCTCCTCTGGGGAGGGGGGGACAAGTCACATCAAACTGAGAGCCATTGACCTAAGAAGTGTCTCTTAGGAATCTTGTCCACGTCCCTGCCACCCTCTAGGACCTCCTACCTTGCCGCATCAAAGCATCCAAATTGCAGTGACATGGGAGTGTGTCATACTCACTCATGAGCCAAGGACTAGGTGACCAGCTCTGAATAACATCCTGAGGTTTGCAGCTGATTCACTTTTTCAAACAAATTACAGTAGGTATGAACATAGCAACATCCCTTTGCCTGCCCACACTCTGAGGTGTTTTCCGCAGGGGCAGGAGTTGACCGTCACTCCTAGTTTGCATTTGGTCACAGCCTGTACGGGGTTAAGTCCTGCGGCTAGAGGGTTCTGGGTAGTAAAGGGAATACAAATGATCACTCTCAGTTGCTTTTGAGGCTGTGCTGTGCACTACACCCGCATTCTTTGTGTGTGTGTGCAAGTGTACATATGTGCGTGTATTGCTGCAGATGTTGTAATCTATGGCTCCATGCATTCTAGGCAAATGCTCTTCCACTGAGCAACACTCCCAGTCACCTTCAGATTCACTCTCCTTGAACTTGCACTTTACCTGCAAGAGAATCTGAACTGTAGAGAGTCTGTTGGCTCAACTAGTTAACTTTTTGTTGCTGTGAAGAGACACCATAACAAAGTGACTTACAAAGGGAAGTGTTGAATTAGGGGCTTGCTTATAGTTTCAGAGGGTGAATCCATAACCATCATGGTGGGAAACATGGCAGCAGGCAGGCAGGCATATTTGCAAATTGGAGGCAGAGAGAGAGAGAGAGAGAGAGAGAGAGAGAGAGAGAGAGAGAGCGAGAGTGAGAGAGAGCGCTGACTGGGCCTGGCATGAGCTTTTGAAACCTCAAAGCTTATCCCCAGTGACACACCTCCTCCATCAAGGCCACATCTCCAACCTGACAGTTCCACCAAATACATGAGCCCATGGGCTGTTCACATATCAACAGCCACATGGCCTCCACTTCACTTTTTTTCTCTTGCTGCATGTTCTACCCACACCCATTGTTTCCCCTTCCTCTTCCTATTCTCTGCCTGTTACTCTGAGCGTGGCTGGCTCTTCCCCTGCCTCACACCTCACACAGCTCACATCACCCTCTCAGAAAGGGCAAGTCCACCTTACATGGAGCCCATGGGGCCCTCTCCTGCAACAGCACCCTCTTGTCGCCCTCTTGTCTCCTTCTGCAGCCCAAGTTATGCACCCACAACTCTCTGGGTCTTGAATTCAGCTTCCCAAGAAGTACGTGCTAAGATGGAGTTTGGAAAACTCAGAGGAAAGAGAAGGGGGAAGGGGTGGGATGGGAGGGGTCATCAGACTGTGAAGTCTTAGAAAATACAATAGGCTGTGGAAGCTTTAGGCCGCAGGCAGGAGTCTACTTCCAAGGAAGAGGCTTGGTGCCTTGGACCACTACCTCACTTGCCATACTCCTCTCAGCCCAAATGTAAGTCCCTTCTTGAAGGCAGAGCTGAGCCCCCCCCCCCCAACACACACACACACCAGGGCTGGAATCTATGTTCCGCAGCCCAGGGATCTGTAGATCTTGCTGTGGTTATCCCATTTCCCCAGAACAGGGCTGGTGCATGGGAGGTGCTCAAATAAAACTGTGGAAAGGCAAACATGTGTCATGAAAGAGAGAAAGCAGAGTAAACGGCTGTTGCAAGATACCAAACTGTTCCACTCTGTGGTGCTTCCAAGGTTTGAACCGTTCAGACGTTCGAAACCTGTAGCTTGCTTTTTACAGTTGGCTGGGTAGGATCTTTTAAGCCTTCTGTGTCAGTCACGTGGGGCAAGGGGGCAGGTCACCAAATCCCAAGGAATCCCAGAGGAGAAGGAAAAGGGCTCCATCAGGTGGGCCTGCCGAACCGGAATGGTTATCTGGTCTGGCAGAGCCAGCATCGTGGGTGGCCAAGCAAACCTCAGATATGGTGTTCCCAGAGACTGGGGGTGGGGATACTTGCCTTTCCCTTCAGTATGCCAGAGGACCCAGGCAGGAGTGGGCTTGTCACTTGAGAGGCTAGCCTCTTGGGCACAGATTGGAGCCCAAGATTCTAAGGAAACAGGCCCATCCATGCCGAAGCCCCTTTGTGCAGCAAGACAAGGGCTTTTCTGGGAGGCAGAGGCACTGTGGGTGGATGCCCAGGAGCCTTGGGGTAAGGAGGGGCATGTATGAGTCCCACGTGTTGTGTGCAGAGGAAGAGGGTGACAGGGTCTGTTTGAGAGAGGTAAATGCCTGGCTCCGAGGGCAGGTGTGTGCTTCAGGTTATAGACACAGGGATGTAGAAAGTAAAAGTTCATTTTCTTTCCCTTATGCTTTTGAAACAGAGTTTCTTGTGTTGCATAGCCGAGGGTGTCTTTGAACTTCTGATCCTCCTGCCTCCACCTCCTGGTGGTTGGGATTACAGGTATGTACCACCACACCCAGTCTATGTAGTGCTAAGGATTAAACCCAGGGCTGAACACGTGCCGGACAAGTTCTCTAATTACTGAGCGCCATCCTCAGGCCTCTGTGTGTTTGTTTGGAGACAGAGTCTCACTATGAAACCAGTTTAGGTTGGCCTTGAATATGTGGTAATCCTCCCACCCGAGCCTCCAAAGTGCTGGGATTATAGTTGCGTTCCATGGCTTGGGGATGACCTTCATTGTGTTCAAGTCCATCTGCACCAGGGCATTCCAGGCTCCTCTCCTCCTCTATCGTTGGATACTGGGACAGAAGGCATCAGGGTGTTCTAGTCATTTCTCCACACTGGACTCTTCTGAGGCCATTATTGACTTTGCATGGCTATCCATTTCTGCCCGTCACTGCTGAGGTGTCATTTGCTCCAGAGATGCTCCAGGGTCACAGCCACTGTCTCCTTTTTCTGGGTGCCTTACCAACCCCCCTTTAAGTTCTCAGATTAGCACCTCATTCTCTCCTCTGTCTCATTCTCCCCAGCTTAGCAAAGCCCTTTGCCTTTCTCTGGGAGTGGCTTCATTCTCCCAAATCCACTGTTTGCTATCCATTTCTAAAATGTTTAGTGATATCCCCAAATCAGAATTGATTATGTCTTTGATTTTTACCATACCTGTCTACTCAGTAACGTCTCAAAGTTAACTAGATGAAGAAATGCCACGCACGCATGCAGGGGAGATGGAGATTGCATGGCTCGTCAACATTCCTCTGCCACATTTGCTTTGGGGACTTAAATGTCTAGAACTCTCCAACCTCATGAGACATACTTTCTCAGGTTTTCTTGTCCCGGCTGCAAGAACATACAGTTGCCACCATGTCCCATCCTCGAGGGCCCCAGGAATGTCAACAAGAACCTGTCCGGGCAGATGTATGACTGTTCCTCTCTGTTCTTGGTGATGGTTGGAACCCCTCATTGAGAATCAGAAGAAGATGAGGCAGACACAGCTTGGAGAGAAGCATGTGACCCTCAAGACAGAAATGTACCCACTGCTTGCCTTTATGGAGTGGCTCAAGCCACTAAAGCCAAAGGAAGCCAGTTCGTCAGAGGCGACACCTAGGCAGTGCTGGTGTGGTACCACAAGCTTTGGAGTCTGAGCCATTAGGATTGTGGGTCCCTCTGGTTACTGATTCCTAGACCCACAGCTTGTTCCCTTCTGTCTTTTCTTTATACAGACGCAACAAATGCTAACATAAAATACGTGGACATTCACAATGCCCGTAGAACACTGCTTGACCTGTATTTTCAGGCTTAATCACTATAAATTCTCTTCCTTTCTCTTAGGAACTCCACGGATAAGATCAGCTCTTATCTTGAAGGTCCTGAATATTGACTTCATTCCCTAAGCTCACTTGAATGACCCTCAAGGAACTTAAGTCAAACAGACATAGAGAGCATACCACCAGGACCCCCTCTCTTAGCTTCTTAGCTCTGCTCCAGGAAAGGATGTCTCATCTTGGCACCGACCCTTGTGTGGTGTGACTCAGTCTTTTGCAATGCCCTGCTAACTTCTTTCACCCGTGAGAGTTCTCACCGGTAAGAAATGTTTCCTTATTCAGTATCAATTTCTGAGGTTGATTGGCCCTCTTCCACTGCCGATTGCCGTAGCTGCTCACCTAATTCAAGTACAGCTGCAATACTTAAAAAGGAAATGCCCAATAAAATGCCTGCTCCTCAGTGAGCTCACCATCCATCGAAACCAAAATTCTGCCGCAAAGACGATAGGGCCAAACTTAGGCCCTGGAGGGAGCGCCCCAAATCACAACCATGTGGTGTCTTCTAGGCAGAAAGAGGAGTTTTGCATCCTTCCAAAGTCAGCCTGTTTCTCAGCCTTTGGGAACTTTGTGGTTAAGGTCACCTCCAAGATCCCTCATTCTCTGGAAGCAAGGCATTCTGCGATTTGAAGGGAAAGGCAAGCTTTAGGAGAAAAAGTGCTTACTTAGGTCTGAGGTTTGGAAAGGCAGAGGCCTAAGAACAGCAGGATTGGGAATAGAGCATTCCCTGCGTCGGGTGGGGACGTGCAGATGGTCTGGAAACTGTATCTCACATTCCTCACAGGTGAGTCTCTGGCTGAGGAATGAGGGCAGGGAATGAGGAATGACTTGGCAGCACTCCTTGGGAACTGGACTATTTGATCACGGTTGTAGCTGACCAGAGCACAGAAGAGAAACTAAGACCCGAAATGGTGGAGATGGCTGTCATTTCTTTTCACTTTCATGGCTTGTCCCTTGCCAGCAGGTGACTGACGGGCCAGTTCTGCCACCTGTGAGCTCAACAAGGCAGATTTTGTTTACAGTCCTTGGCCAACCCCAGGGAGGGGTTCAGGCATAGGACTACCCAAGGACAGCCCCGCTGTTTTTTTTTTTTTAATTTTGTTTTAAAGTTCGTTTACCTTCCTTGTGCTAAGGAGAAGAGGAATCTATACAAAGCTGTCACCAGTGGTCACCATTGGTGCAAGAGGATCAGGTAGTTGTGGGGCTCACAGCAGTTGAGCCTAGAAGACTGGCATGTACCTCAGAAATCATTAATCCGACACCCTCATCTTTTTAAAGTAATTTTTAATTAATCTACTTTTAATTTATTTCATATAATATATTTTGATCATATTCTTCCCCCCAACTCCTTCTAGATTCTTTCCATCCAACTTTTTGTTCTTTTTCTCTCTCAAACAAACAAACAAAAACAAAAAGTTAAAATGAACAAACATCCAATAAGACAAAAATATGAAAAACGAACAAAGAACCATGGAGTCTGTTTTGCCTTGGTCAACTCCTCCTGGGCATGGGGCCTGCTCTAGCGTGTGGTTGATCTATCCAAAGACACTGTTGGAGAAAGCTGATTTTCCCCTTTTGCAGCACTTATCAATTTCAAGTAGCTTCTTGGTTACTAGTGGGACTTTGCGTCCTCTCCCTCTTCTCAGGGCTGGAATTTTGTCCGGTTTGAAGCAGCACAGGTCTTACGGGTGCGGACACAATCTCTGTCTGTTGTGGTGGAAGACAGCATTTCCTCGGTGTAGTCTACTACTTCCGGCTCTTGCAGTCTTTCTGACTTCTCTTCCACATAGATCCCTGAGCCTCGTGAAGAGAAATGAAATGATAAACTTGGCAGCTGAACGGATGGAGCTAGAAACTTTCAGGAAGAAGTTTCAGGAAGAAGGGTATAGCAGTAAGTCATTTGGAGTCATTTATTGCTATATTCCTTTAGTGGGATAATAGTGGTAGATTTTCCCTTAGGGTCTATGACCTACCTCGTCTCAGGTTCTTGGCCACTTTAGCAGTGTCAGGTATGGGTTCCAACTCATGAAGTAGTACTTGAATCCAATCCAAAAGTTGTTCTTTATTTCCGTAACATTTGTGCCACGACTTCACCAGTATCATAGTCATAGCATGGGGGTTTAGGCTGAGGTCCTTGTTCCATTTGTAGTTGAGTTCTATACAAGGCGTTAGATACGGAACTATTTTCACCCCAGATGCAGCTAACCAGTCTGGCCAGGACAATTCCCAGTACCCTCATCTTATAGGCCGGAAAAAAAAAAAATGGAGGCTGGAACTTGATGGTGAGAATACTTCAGGTCACAGAGGTAGTTGGAGATGGGAGTGGAGCGCAGACCAACAGACGGTGCATATGTAATGAGATTCAGACCCCAAACCTTGTGCTTTTGAAAAGGGGTGTGATGTCAGAGCTGAGAGTCTAGTTGTGGTTACGTAGCCCCCCTCTCTTTAGAACAGACCCTGTTCCCCCCTTACTGTTCTTCCTTCCTCTGCTCTGAGCTACAAGAGACCAACCTATATTAAATGCGTCAAAACTCTCTCATCTCTGGGTTCTGGTTGGCTCTGGTGGGTGAAAGAGGGAGGGAACAAAATTGCTCCTCTCTCTGTGTCCTTCCAGCCACTTTCAGAAGGGCCCTGCTTGAACCCTAGTGAGGGACACCATTCCTCTGACGACCCACACCTTGATAAGCCTTCCCTTTACCAACTCACCTCAGACTTAGCTCTGTTGCGTGTGCCATCTGCTTCTCGCCAGGACCTTGACTGACGTGGTAACCCTCGGTTCAGAAGAGCTTTTTGCCCTGGGAAGTGTTTACAGACTTCAGAGGATGGACAACTAGCAAAGTTCTCTCCACTGGCTTCTTTGTTTCCTTTCATTGTTATTGACATCAGTCTTTAAAATGATGTAGATGACCTGGGACTGCCTTCTGTCTACAGACAAAGCAACGCCTGCATATGCACGTTGACTCATTTAATCTCCCCTCCCCTGTCACTAATTGCACTCTTTTCCGGGGATAACTCTTGGGGCAAACTAGTACATTTGATTCTGGTCTGTTTCTAGGCATTTTTTTTTTTGGTACAAATATCACTTTCATATATAATGTATATGTTTACAAATGTAGAGCCTATAAAATATACATTTGGTTCACAGTATGAGACGGTTTGAATAGCTGTCTTCTTCCAATATTCATAAGTTGAAATCATAACTCCAAATTGGTAGAAATTAAAGATGTGGTCGTAGGGAGGTGACTAAGGCCTGAGGGAACAGCTCTTTGTTCATTTTGTCAGGACACTGCAAGGAGTCAGCAGTCTGCACCCCAAAATAGGACCATTACCAGATGCTAACCATGTCATCACCTTGATATTGAACTTCCAACCTTCAGAACTCTGATAAACCTCTTTATTTTTATGTCACTTAGCCTGTAGAGCTTTGTTATAGCTTCCTGAGCTAAGTCACAGGCTATAGTTCTGCTGTTTTCCTATTGGTGTATATGAATGCTGTATTCTTTTTTAACTGTAGTGTGATATTCCATAGAATGGCTATATGATAAGCTATTTAACTATGCTATCATTACTGGATGGGCAGAGTTGGTTTGCAATTTTTAGTTGATACTGATAAGATTGCAATTAAGATTTTTAAAGCCTAGTGTAGTGGCGCACACCTTTATCCCAATACTCAGGAGACAAAAGCAGGTAGATCTTTGTGAGTTTGAGGCAAGCCTGGTCTAGTTCCAGGCCAGCCAGGGCTACATAGTGAGACTCTGCTCAAAAATGAAAAAAAAAAAGATTCTATTTATTATACACCTCACATACATATGTGTATATATGTGTGTGTGATATGTATATGTATGTACACATTCCTGTGTGTGAGTGCAGGTGCATATGTGCCATGGCATGCATGTGGTGTCTGAGGACAACCTTGGGTATTGTCCTTGCCCTCTACTTTGGTTGAGGTAGTGTCTCTTGTGTGCCTCAGGCTAGCTGCCTGTGAACTTCCAGGGATTCTCTTACCTCTACCTCTCATCTCTCTACAGGAGCACAGGGATTATGGATGAGCACTGACCCGTCCAACTTTACAGGTTCTGAGGATCCAATCCCAAGTCCTCATGCTTGCGTAGTAAGCACTTGATCCTGAGTCGTCTTTCCAGCCCAACTTTTCTAATTCAATTGCCCTTCCTGGATATGTATATACCAGAGCAGTGATGGGAGAGGGTAACTTAGAAATGAATATGGCCCCACCACCATGTCAATGAGGAGAGGTGGGAGAGGTTTACTATTCTTGGTGGGAGGATGGCAGAGCCTGTATAGTCCCATTGGAGCCTCTTGTCAGTGATACTGGACTGATGGGTTTTCTGTGTTTGTGTTGCCAATGTGAATCTCGATACGGTTGTGAAGGTATGTTGTAGCTGTAAAGACAACTGCCCTAGATAATGTGGGTGGGCCAGTCCAACCAGCTGAAGGCCTTGGAAGCAAAACCTGAGGTTTCTCAGAAACGAAGAAATTCTGCTTCCAGACTGCAGCTCTGATTCCTGCCAGCCAGTCGGCTTGCCTTACGGATTTCAGACATGCTAGGCTCTGCAATTGCACGAGCCATTTCCTTAGAATAAATCTCCTCATATACACAGTCATCCCTCCGTATCTGTGGGCTCCGCATCTGTGAATTCAATCAATGGTGGATGGAAGATGTATTTTTTTTAATTCTGGAAAATTCCAAACAATAAAATTTGAGCGTACCGCACACTGAGTTTCACACTGCCTCCATAGGAACAAAGAGATGCTAAGATGCTGCATCTAGTATTGTAAGTAGCCTAGAGATGATTTATCATGCAGAGGGTGGATGGAGGCTTCATGTGAGTACTGTTACTATGCTTAATGGACTTGAACATCTGTGGGTTTGGGTACATATGGGGATCCTGGAACCAGTGTCCCATGGACACTATGAAATAACTGTGTGAGTCTACACTTGCATGTGCACATGCACACATGTGTATGCTTATACCACACACACACAGGCATGCCTGCTCACACATACACATGATTTCTATTGTTCTGTTCTTCTACAGAACCCTGATTCATATACAAATCTAGTTTTCTTAAAAATACTATTTTTTAATCTTTGAAGTTTTCATACACTTATTTGATTTTTATATTGATTCATATATGTATACATTGATTACATAAGCATTGATTATATCCATTCACCTCTATCTTTCTCCAGCTCCCTCTAGTGCTCTGCATTTATTTCCTTCACAGCTTCAGGACCTCCTTTAAAGAATTACTATGACTTTTAACGCCCCGAGTCCACTTAGTGTTGCTCACGTGTGCATGGATATGAGGCAGCCACTGGGCAATGAGCAGCCCACCAACAGGTCCATATCCCCCAAAGAGAGTGATGCTCCCTCCCTCCTTCCACAGCCATCAGCAGCTACTAGCTTGTCCTGTAGAGTGGGCCCTCAGAAGCCCCTCCCCACCCATGCTGGGATGTTGATTGGCTTGATCTTGTGCAGGTCTTGTGTGCACACCACATCTGCTGTCAGTCAAAGTGTGCAAAAGTCACAGCACAGCTTGAAGTTTGAATCCCACAGGTAGGCTCCCCATTGCTCAGGCTTTATTTTTGCCAATATACAAACACCAAGAAGAGGAGATTGTTAAGACCCACAGGGGTAACAGAATCTCCCAAAGCTCTGCTGGCCCAGACCCTGCCTTCTGTTTGCAGACACCAGCTGCTCATGGTCCTCTGCTCAGCTGTATTTGGTTTCTGGCTTTTCTAAGTAGCTAGTGGTAGTTTTCCTCTACCAGTGACAGCAATCTTCTCCACTGCTTCCTGATGGCTGGCTGTGAATATCGTCCCCAGGACAAGTCACTTTCGTTGCTTTGCAATCTTTGTCTGCATAGACACACACCTTCATGAGGTTCCTTCCCAGCTCACAGCGCTCACCAGCTGTCTTGATAGGGTCTATCACTGACATTCGTCATTGGTGATGGCTCCTTGAAGATGGCTGAGGAAGGCAAGACCTTCAGAGGCTGTGGGTTGGTGCCAGGACACAGAAGAGGCCATGCACCTCATGATTGTCAGCTCCCCTAGAAGCATCCCCGTTCCCTATCCCAGGATCAGAGTAAGGAAGGTAGGTAAAAGAATAGCTTGGCAAAGATATGCCCCATTTAAAAAAAAAAATCAGTCATAAAAATCAAACCTCTTAGGCTGTGTCACTAGGGGAGGGGAGGAAGAGGTGGAAAGCTGGCCAGAGCAGGCCTCCGAGTTTCCTGTTTTCAGGCAGGCGGGAAGCAGAGAGCAAACATCCTCCTTCTTCGTTTATGGTCTTTGTTCTTGCTCAGCCAGTGTGTGGTGCAGCAGGGTGGCCTCTCGGGTGCGTGCTTCTGTCTGCGTTATCTTCCTCGGATCAAAAGAGAAAATGCATGAGAACGTGTTCCGGAGGCCCGGAGACCGCACACATGCCAGTTACAATCATGATCAGGAGAGCTGGGGCTGGGACCTGCGGGGAAGCTTAGGATTGTGTCCTGAGACCTATCCCCTCCTTGGAGACTGCGTGTCAATGCACTAGGCTCTAAACTGTACACTGGGGTTGGGGGTGGGAGGGAATCACTCCCCAAGCAGGTTCCTTAATGAACTGAGTCCGAGAAAGGATAACTAACAATGACTGATGCCCACAATACGAATTAGACCATTAACTCCGTGCAGCCTCCTTGAATGTCCCATTCTCTCATGCTTAGAGTGGCTTCTTCTGTTTTCTTCTTCCAAGGTCTGGACAATCCACATTCATCCCTTCCCATTGGCCCAACACAATCCCATTTTATACCAGTTAATACCAGTTTCTTCCATGGGCTTACTGAAAGCCCCCTTCTTAGAATGTTCCAGTTTAGTCTAGTCAGGCATCTCAGTAGATGAGGCAAGAGAATCAGAAGTAAGTTCAAGACCTTCAGGGGCTGCAGTACCAGACCAGTCTGGCTTTAGCCCAAAGTGCAAAGGGAAAAGGGCTGGGGAATGTAGCTCAATGATAAAACACTTCCCTTAACATGTGGGAGGCACTAGACTCAATCCTCAACACTGCAAGAAGACCAAAGTATCCTAGTTCAGTGATGGACACTGGGTTCTTCCTAGCTATGACTTTCCTGAGCCAAGGGCTTGGTTTCGGGTAGGACCAATCAGGCTGTTCAATCACCTGGAACTTGAGGCCTGTAATACCAAGGCTTGGGCCACAGTGCCTGGCTTCCTGTACAGCCCAGGGAACAGTTGGAACAGGAAGAGGAGGCAGCTAGAATGCATGGACGCAGAGCCTGTGCATCCCATCTCTGTGCAAAGTTAGCCCTGGCTTCTGAACCCTGTCATCAGTGACGTGCTGAAGATCCATTCCAGGGCTGCAAGAAAATGGCAGAACCAGAGGATCCAAGTGCAAAAAGAACCAGTCTCAGAGCCTGGTATTTGTGGCAAGATGTTCCCACATGTCTAGTGGGTTGGATAGCTAAGACTACATGTCATCTGTTTAGTGTTTGGCACGGATGGGGCATGTTTGCATGTGATCTGGCTTGGGGCTCCCAGCTATGGGAGGCAGGGAGTTACCACCCCCACTGTTTTTACTCCTTCGGATGGAGAAAACTTGTCCCAGACTGCACAGCTCAAAAGTAGCAGAATGTAGTATCTCCCAGAGCCCCATACTCCGAGGGTCTTTCACCTCATTTCTATGGTGACGGCTTCAAAGCGGGCCAAAAAGTGTTTTGTAGAAGATAGATGCTCCAATGCCCACTGCAAAGTGAGCTTGCTCCCCGAGACCAAGGTTGGAGTTTTGTTCTTGTAATTTGTACCATCAGAAAAAAAAATGGACCAGGGAAATTCTGATACCTTGGGGATTGGTGCAAAGTCTCCGTCAGAGATCCCATGTGCTAAGCAAAGATATTGCGTGGGCTAATTTCTGTGTCTACCTTGCCAGAGTTCAGCCCTAACACCAGCCAGGAGTAGGACCAGCTCTGTAGGCAGCAGCCGTGTGCAGTGTTTGAGAGCCCAGCTGCAGGGCTGCCATTCTCACTACGTGATTGGGGACATGTGAAGGCAGGGCAATTGAACTGCCGGTGACCCCGAGGAGTAAGGAGGCTAATTAAAGCTTCTCTCCCCACACTTCAGTCAAGCCCCTCCTGCCCTTCCTCCCGATGGAGGGGCTGATAAGGAGGGATTGGATTTATGAAAAGAGATGAAGATGTTTGGATAAGCCGAGGTACCAAGGCAAGCCGGCCAGACGAGTTAGGGCCTGACCAAGGCAGCGGGGTGGCTGACAGAGCCTTACAGGCAAGACAGGAGAAGAGGAAGGGGGAGAACCCATCGCTAACCCTGACACCCCTTGGGCCTAGTCTCCTGGCAGTTCAGATGGAAATGGAGGCTTGCAAACCCTCACCCTCCTTGGCCCCCCCATGCCAGCCACTCCCAGATCTGCCACTCAAGTCCCTTGTGATGGGATTTAACAGCAGGACAGGAAGCCCAATGAGTGGGCACCTGGGATGGAGGGCTTTTCCATCTTCCCATTCAGAGGTGAAGAGGCCAGATTGCCCTCAGGAGCAAATGGCTTTGTGAGTCGTCAGTCCTCACTCCAGCCTTTCGTTTCAGTGGTTTGTTTGTTATCAGGCCTGTTGTGTTAATGTTTTAAATGAAGCTCAGAGATATTTGGTCACTTCCTATATTAAGGACACATCGCTAGTAAGTGATTGTCGGGAGAGCAAAGCCAAGTAGCACATTTGAAAACATCTATGAAGCAGTAAGATTCTAGTCTCTGGTCCAAGTGATGGTGATGCCAGCCATTCCCCTGTGTCAAAGTGGGACCACAGGAGAATCTGCTTGTCCTGGATAGTCCTGACTCACTCTTGGACAGGCAGACCCTATCTGTTCCCCTCCATCAGCCCCTCTGGTAGTTACTGGCAGAAGGCACTAACTGAAGCCTGGGAAAGCTTGAAGCACTCTCTGGGGGAAGGGCCAGCCTCCAAGCTATTTGGAGTAAAACTGTCTAACATGCTCTTTGGATAGACACCTTGTGGTACTGTGGATTCCTGCCCTTTAGTTTGGCCCCTGGTTCTGGCCTCCCTAGCAGCATGGCATGGCTGTCCCTGCCTACCTCTTTTCACCAGTCAGCCACACTGAGCCTTCGGGTCACAGATGGACAGGGGAAGAGGTTCGCCTCTAATGTTGGACCAGGAGAATGGCTGGTGTGAGTGCTGTGTCCTGGGAGATAGATGTGGACGTCTATAATGCAGGGAAACCAGGGGACAGTGGGTTTTGTCAGTTCCAGTCTCCTGGGAGGCCAAGCCAGTAGGCCACACCCCCAGACACAGCTCCTCCCCTTTGGCACAGTCATAATTTCCTGCTCCCCTTTAGCCCAAAGACTTAGGTGCCTATTCCATGGCAGGAACATCCAAGGGGCTGATTCCAAAGCCACGTGTGGTGTCCATCGGCGTGAACAATGAATTTCCTGCACTTCTTACCATTCTTTGGAAATTTCTTTTCACCAAAAAGACAAAACTAGGAATCAGCTCTTTAAGACTGGTCTAACCTGGTCAGGTCCAGTTTTGGCTGGGAGGTAGGTAGCATGACAGTCCAAAACCAGGCTGGAGGACTACCCTAAGCACTTGGATAGCAAGTACCTGGCCTTCTGGTTAAATGCAAAGCACGATGTACAAATCAGCCAGGTTCACTGGAGCCAACAGCTCTGACTGGGTTTTAGCATTGGTCATGGCACCCACAACTCACTTCATTAGTGTTGGTTTAACAGTTGGCTACATGGGCCAGGGGTAATATTAATGATTACTTGTAAGTTAAGTGGACGCGGAACGCCTACATAGAAAGATGCCTGCCTTTGCTAGGTTTTGTGGGCAGCATGCTGTGAGAAGGCTGTGATGGGCAGTGTGGAGCTCCTAGCAGAATGTGCACTGAAGATCCTAAAGCTATAGTAAACCTAACTGGGCCTCGGCCTGGTGCTTGGCCCAGAAAGCCCCTGGGCAGGTGAGCTGCCTCCCCTTCGGGACTGAGCTATTGTTTCAGCAAGGGCTTTCTCTCTAGAGCTGGAGACCAGTGCAGAAAGCAGCTCCCCAAAGCCCAGAGGTGGAAAGAGCAGGCCCCCAGCTTCCCTCTCTAGAAAGAAGCTGGCGGAGAGGCCTAGGCTGGGTGTTTCCCATGCCAAGAGGGGAATGCCCACCAGTGATTTACACAGACATTTATAGAAAGCATACAGGTTTACTCATTCATAAAATAGAAGAACAGAGTGTTTTCTCCCTGGCTGGGCTCTTGGGTAGTGTGGCTGATCTCAATCATTTCCGGACATGCCCTGATTTGCCCGCAGGGAGAAGGCCAAGGCTACATGGGAACTGGCTGCAAATGGAGCCGCCCCATGCAGGCTTCCTGCCCCATGCAGGACTGGAGCTGCACTGAACGGATAGCAAGGTTCACCTCCCAGTCCTGGGGCAACTGGTCCTCTCCTCAGATGCTCTGTCCCTTAGAGCTTCCCAGCTGGTAGGTAGGTGATGACAGCCATGCCTGGGACCTGGTGATATGAGGCCTTGAGGGCTGCCACGTAAGGTTGTAGGAGTAAAGGGATGCTGCCTGATCCAGCCAGGCTGCTCATTAATACCAGGCAGATTAAAGTGGGCAGCTTGGTGGAAGCCCATTGGGGCCTTCCCTTCCCCAGCAGCCAGTGTCAGCCGCTGATGACTCACTGAGCGCAGCCCTTGTCTCCCATGCCTGGACCTGGCAGTCTTTCTGTGGGTCCGGCAAGTGGGTGGGCAGCAAGCGTCAGTTTTGTCAGAAGCCACAGACCCACAAAGAGTGATTTTCTTTCTCTCCATGCTGCTCGGGATGCCAAAGGCTGTGGGCTGAGCTTTGGTGAACAAGAAGCCAGAGCTGAACACAAAGAGGGCATCAAAGAGGTTGGCGGTCTGGACCAGATGTCTCTTCGGCATGCCGTCTCCTCTAGGAGGGGCTCCAGATAGACTCTGCTGTGGGAATCCATGAGAGCCCTGGGGAACCATGCGCACAATACCACAGAGGAGAGAAAGAAGGAGAAAGAGAGGGGAAAGATGGTTGCTATAGTAATTTCTGCCCATCACTCTAGCCAAACTCTGCATACTGCAGCTTTAACAACGGGCGTTTACCTCTCGCAGTTCTGAATGTTGAGATCAGAGGGTTAGCAGGGTTGGTTTCTTTTGAGGCCTCTCTTCTTCCTTCCTTGATGACAGCCACCTTATCACAGTGTCCCCATATGGTCACCTCCCTGTGCACACATGTCTGTGGTGATCTCTTCTTGTAAGGATAGCAGGTGGCTTGGCTTGGGGCAGTGCACAGGACTACAGTTTTAGATTGTACACCTGTGATGGCTGCTCCAAGGTTGACCTCTGGCACATGGGATCAAGACTCAAAGCAAGGTGTGTTATTTGTTCTGGGGTTTAGCATTCATTCATGAGTCCTCATCAGTAGAACTAGCCCAGGGGGAGGTGGGACCCTCTACAGGTGCACTGTGGAATATATCAAATAACTAACTAATCTGAGGCCGAAGAGGTGCCTAGAAGTATGGGTTCATTGTTTTCTGAGGGGAGGCAATGTCACCTCACATACCAGAGTCCATGCACACAGGTGGAAGACCTTAGGTAAGTCTGCTGCTGCCTTTCAGAGCCTTGGAGGCAGCATCTATAAAGTGAAGAGGAGAACACCACCCCCATGTTCTCCACGGGGAGATCCGCATGGGCATGAGGGAACATGGCAAAGAGCTGGAGCCTCTGCTGCCAAAAATGAGGATGGTAATAAGGACCCTTGTATTGAGGCTGCTAAAATCTGCCTAGAAATCCACAAAAATGTTAAGAATGTGGTGTTTAGAGCTGTGTGTCTCCAGATCCTCGACTCTCAGTTCCAAGAATATTCTCTGAGAGTCCAAGGCACACTCACACGATCTGTAAGTCTCTTTCTAGAGGCTCCTGTGTTCCTGATGTCCTTATGTTTCTTACATTGTTTTGTTAGTCCTGCAAAGGGTTCATCAGCTCCCATGTCAAGCAGAATCACTTCCCACATGGTAGAGAGAATCACCGGAAACTCCCTCTGCATCCTTCAAATGCTGGCTCTTCCAGATGTGTGGGCTGCCTCATGCTTCCATGGGAACTCCCTGGGGTACTCATAAGATCGTTTGTATTCAAATTACAAGAGTGACATGGAATTTTAAAAGATGAATTTTGATATAAGAATCTGACAAAACCAATATGAAGGTGTTGCCACTGGCCACATCCAACAACACACATTTGAACACAAGAGTAACTTAATACGGTATTGATACTAGGAAGTCAAAAGTCCATGGTGATTAGATGAATGAATAGGCAGTTAGATAACAGGTGGATGGATGGATGCTTCCATAGATGGTAGATAGGTAGATAGATAGATAGATGATAGACAGAGTGACAGACACGTAAAGATAAAGGGTTGATATCATGACTCGAATGTAAATGTTTCCCATAGATTCATGTGTTTGAACACTTGGACCTGGCTGGTCGTATCATTTGGGAAGGAGGAGGAGGAGTCTCACCAGAGGTAGATAAGTTCTGCTGTTTTAGAGGCTGGTCCCACTTCCTGTTAATGCCCCATTTCCTGACTGGAAGCTACAACCTAGCAAGCAGCCTCCTGCTTCTGACCACCACATTTTCCCACCCTGATGGTTTTTATCTCTTGAATGGGATGCCCACATAGACCCTTCCTTCCTCAAGTTGCTTCCTGTGAGGACCTTCTCACTGCAAAGGGCAGATAACCAATGTAGCAGGCTTTTGCTGATTGAATTGTGAGGGCTGGAAAGTAGCTACAGGAGGAATCTTAGAGCTGAGAAATTACTTGAAAACATCCTGTGAAGGGCGAATCAGATGATCCCCAATGGATACAGATCTAGAATCAAGACATCAGGAGTGAGCAAGAGATTCTCAGCATCCTAATATGTGTCTCCTGGGCTACTTGTTACTTGCAATGGGTGGTATAGACCCTGCAAAAGTAGCTTTTATAGTAGGGGCATTGGGAAAGTCTTGGGAATCACCATAACCACTGTGGGACAAATAACAGCTTGTGCCTCCAGAGGACACAACGATAGCGATGTAGCACATCAACCAAGACACACATCTGTTCTGAAGGACTTGCCAGGTCAGACATCCCTGCTCCTCCTAAGATTCTATTAAAAGAGGAGGAGGACAGGTGTGGTGGTATACCCCAAGTTCATCACTCAAGAGACCAGAGCAGGGGCAGTCATGGGTTTGAGGCCTGTCTGACTGTGTAGACCCTGCCTCAAGGCACAAACCCAAAGCAAGCCAAGACAGCTGTTTCCTGCTTCTGCTGCCATGCCCACTGCCTTGCCATTTCCCGCATGATGGAATGAGTCCCTTGAGTTTTAATCAGAATTAATACATACCTTAAATGGCTTTTTATAGGGAATTTGGGCATAGCTATTTAAAAAGTGACCAGGACAAGGGGTAAAGAACCACGTGGCATGTGACTTGTCTTTAAGTGGTGCAGAGCCACACTGCTCATCCACACGGATAAATGCTATGGGATGTTAATAGTCAGCAGCTGTGGCCACTGCCTCATCATGTCTCTCTGGATGCTTGCAAAAGTCCCAAATGAAATCTATTTTAAAAACAGCACCACAGAGAACACACGGGGTGTTCAGCCTGGCCTGCTACTTCAACACATTGCCTGGATTTTGCTTTATATTGAATGGATGGATTGCCATCCAGCTAGTAAAATGGCCAAATCCTGTCCCTTCTGGCATCCCTCTCTGGTCTAGGTCCAAGGTCCCAACTTCATTTCAGTGTCCCAAGGCAAGAGGATCACAAGTTTGAGGCCAGCCTGGGCTACATAGTAAGAAGAAACAAAGCAAAACCACCAATCAGGAAGTGGGCCTCTGTTCCTTTGTGTCATGATGTTGGGGTTGTTTATTATCTCTGTGTAACTGAATCAGTGTTGTCTGTGTTTAGAGTGACCTTCGCTCCTTCCATTGACAAATTATGCTTACGATTATTATTCAGTGTATGTATGTGTGCTTGGTATATCTGTATACATGTTCTTGAATGTGTGTGTGTGCACGCGTGTGCACAGATGCCAGCAGTCAGTGTTGGGTGTCTTCAATTTCTGTCCCATCTTACTTATTGAGACAGTCTCTCACTGAACCTAGAGTTCACTTGCTGGATACACTGGCTGGCCCCAGGGATCCTCCTGTCTTCTCTTCCCAGCACTGGAATTACTGTACACTCTGCTGTACTTGGCTTTAACATGGGTGCTGGGGATCCAAAGGCCATCCTAACACCTGTGCACCACGACTTTACTGATTGAGCTATCTTCCTAGTTCCTACACAAATTAGCATTCATCTTCCTGTTGGTCATTGCCTCCTTGTCTTTCTTTAGGTTGGGCAGGAGCTATCGTATGCAGATATACCCTTTGTCTCTCTGCCCTCTTGGTTCTTGACCTTGATTCACAACCTACTATTGGCCCAGCTGCTCAATGAAACTTTCATGGCCTGCTCCGGCACACAAGGTGGAGTCTTCCAGTTTACCAAGGAAGTTTCAGAGTTCCTCTTGGGAACATCTAATATTTCCAGCTCTTTCCCTACCATGAATGTATTAGGGCTATATTTCTTGGCCCTTGGGAGGTTGGGTAGGATCATGTCCCCAGTTACGGGGAGAGACTATTAGAAGCTGGGATGTGTCTTGAGTCAAATATGGTAGCACATGCCTGTGGTTCCAGCTACTTGGAGGCTGAGGCAAGAGGATCACTTTAGTCTAGAAGTTGGGGATCAATCAGCCTGTGCAGAATTAATGGGGCCCCATCTCACCAAAGAATAAAAGAGAAGGTGCATGTGGCTTCTGTCCTTTTCATCTCTCTTGTTAACCAACAAGACTGCAGTAGTGGCTGGCTCAGAAGATGGCCAGATCATGCAGCAGAGTCACCAGCTAGCTTAGAACAGGACATGACCAACACCAAGAAGCAAGCTGGGTGTGGTGTCACATGCTCATCCCAACATTCAGGACACTGAGACAGGAGGACTGCAAGTTTTAGGCCAGCCTGGGTACACCCAAGAAGTGAACCTTCATTATTTTGTGCCATAGAGATGTTAGGATTGTTTATTATCTTTTTATAATTCTTTTCTGTCCTGGTAGTAGAGCATGTATGCATATGTGTGTGCATGCCTATGGAGGTTAGAGGTCTGTCAACCTCAGGTGTTATTCCTCAGGTGCATCCACTGTGGTACTCTCTGTCTCTGTTTCTGTCCCCCCATCTCCCTGTCTCTCTCTGTTTCTCTGTCTGTCTCTCATTCTCTCTCTGTCACTCTCTGTCTCTGTCTATCTGTCTCTGTGTGTGTGTGTGTGTGTGTGTGTGTGTGTGTGTGTGTGTGTGTGTGTGTATTTTGAAACAGAGTATTGGACTTGCTCTGGAACTTGCCAACCAGCTGGCTGCAGGGATCTACCCAGGTCTGACACTTCATCTGGAACTATAAGCACATGGTTGCAAATCCTCCTAGCTCTGTAAATGTGGCTTCTGGGGCTTGAACTCGGGTCTTTGTGTTTAAGCTGCAAGCACTTTACTGACGGCTATCCCCTCTTCTCGGGCAGCCCATCCTCGTGGATGGCTTCCTCTGATTAAACAGCCCCTCTGTCCACAGACTAATTCTCATTTTCAATCCCCTTTCAACACCCCCTCTTTGCTAGTGCCCTCTATAGTTAGAAACGTCCTCTGAGATGCTACTTGTGTTTACTCACTTGATGTAGCCTGTTTATTAAATGCTGGGTGCTGTGCTATGTGCCACCAATACAACCAAGTCCTTGCCTTCTTGGGCCTTGAGAAGTATATTTTTTTAGCCTCAGTCTTCCTCTCTTCGCATAAGTGTCATGAGGGCAGACCACAGGCACAGCCAGGTATGTATTGCCACTTGGCCTAGAAGTAGAACTCCCATTAAGTATTTGTTAAACTATAGACAAGCTCTCCTTCCCAGTACTCCTCTATATCACCCATGCCATGTGCATGTATCTTCAGATCTCCTGTTTTGTCTGCTGTTAGCATTTGAGTCTGAAATGTCCCCCGAGAGACATTTGAATGGGTGGCCTCCAGTTGGTGTGCTATGTTAGAAGGTTCTGGAAACTGAGAGTTAGGGCCTACTTGTCAGAAATAGGCTTCCAGAATGGGTGGTTGAAGGGTATACCCAATACCCTTGCCTCATTCTGATTCTGCTGGGTGGATTCTGTTCTTGGTGTGTATCAAGGCTGAGATCAAGGGGTTGCTGAACACATGTGTGGCACAGGTCTACAGTACTTTTCCCATGTAGGTCATAGGAATGTGGAAGAGATGACCATGAACCATTCCAGTAGTGTGGTCACTTAGTACAGAAAATGATCACCGGAGGCTGGTAACTTCCCTCCCCCGGGGCTAGGACTGTGCCGTTGGGTTGTCCTGGGTCATGAACAGGAAAATGGAGACAATCATGGGTCTAGCCTTAGATTTCCTGACTGTTACTTCTTGGGCTGGACCCTACTCTGAGTATTGGTATCCACATCTATAAAACGGGAGTAGGTATGGGGGACGTGGGGATTTTGGCTTCATTGTTTCCTCAAAGGCACAAAGATCCAGAAAGACCCTGTTGGAGGAACCAGATTCCTTTGCGTGGTTCAAGGCAGAGATGGCTCTGATCTGGTCAGAGCCATTGGACGTACTATCCTGCATCCTAGATGCCTGGGAACATTTTTGGCATTTGGGGGAAAGACTTAATGTGCCAGTTTCTAGCCTGGCTTCTGAGCCTCAGCAGAGAAAGCTGGCAGTGGAAGGCCACACACCCTCCTCTGTCCTTGCCTGGTGGTAACACTCCAGTAGGCTCTCTAATGAGCTTACACTCCTCCCCAAAGCCAGGCTTGTTTGCTTCTCCTGGGAGCCTGGCACTGATTCCTGGATGCTGTCATTGTCTTGGGGACAGACTCCCCTCCCCCAGTGCCTTAAGTGGCTCACTCTACTAGACCAGGCACAGCTTTGCCCCAAACCAGGTTCCCACCCTAGGGATTCTAGGGTCACAATTCTCCATCCTTGTGGCTACCAAGAGGGGCCCAGAGCAGCTTAGTTGGGGTGTGAGTGAGTGTGTCTATGTTTGCCTGTTTCATCCAGAAAGTTCTCAGGCTGGGTTTGGCGGGGGGGGGGGGGGCAGTGAGCTGCAGACTCTTCATTCACAACTTGTGGGTTCGTATTTCTCTTCCAAGAGAGGCGGGGGTGTGGTTGCAAAATAAATCTTAGTTATTTTTTTTTCTTCTCCCCAAAGAAATCTTTGTGTTGTTATGCAGGAGAGCCGGAGCCGATGACATTTTTATGGGGCGGCCGCTAGTGAAGACTGTCGTGTCTGCCTGGGCCATCCAGAGGGTCCATAGATTTCTTTCTCTCTCCTCATTGCCAACCCCCACCCCCTTTCTCTTCCAGCAATACAATTTGAGTTCAATACTTGTCTAGAATTCCCAGTGGGGCTACCTAGGCACAAGGGGGTGGGCCTGGGGGGGAGATGACATCATATCTTAGCCAGAGGATTGGCTGCTCCCAGGCTTCAGGAATGATATCATCTCTGCTTGGATTCCCCCCCCCCCTTCTTTACTTCTAGTTCTTTCCTGGCTATGTAAGGGCCCCCACCCCAGGATACCCCGTTGCCTTGGAGACCACAAGTTTTCAACCTTGTTGTCTGAAGGGATGGTCATTCATTATATGTGTGACATGGGGGTAAAGGGTGCGGGGAGGGAGCCCTGGGCAGGACGGTTTTGAGGGAAGGCTGTGGACAACAAAATAATGAACAAACATATGTTTCACGCATGAGAAGCCGTCAGAGATGGCAGTGAAGGAAAGGTCATGGCAAACGGCACTCAGTACATGGAAAACCGAAGAGAATTCTAAAGACAGACAAGCAGTGGCCAAAATATTGTGGAAAGTAGCCACCCCCTCCCTGAGACAGCTCATTAGGAAGGCTGTGGAGTGCAAATCCCAGGAGGTGTGTCGAGAAGGGGGTGGTTGAGGCTCTTTGGACAAGAGGCCAGCTCCTCTGTCCCCTGCTGAATGTGGATACGAGGCAGCTGTGTCCCGGAACCAGCTTGTCTCAGGCGCAACCAGAAGCTTCTTCGAACACTGAGACAGATAAGGACCTGTAGCTTCTTATAGATAAGGTCTGTAGCTCCAGAAACTGGGTGTCTCCAAGAACCGAGAAGTAGCCCCTCAGTGTGTTCCCATAGATGGAGGAAGGCAGAACTGCTCACTGAGGTTGTGTGTATGTGTGTCTGTGTCCTGGTGTCTCACTGACTTGTTCATTGCTCACAAGCATGGGTCTTCTTCACTAGGAGACATTTCAAACACCACTTCCCCAAGGTGTTTTATTTTCATTTATTTATTTTTGGTCTTTTGAGACTAGCCTGGAACTTGCTATAGAGAAGACCTAAATGACCTGGAACTTACTATGTAGATCAAGCTAGCCTTAAACTTGCCATGATCCTTTTGCATCTCCTTCCAAAGTATTGGGATTTCAGGTGTGCACCACCACATCTGGCTTCTCCTGGAAAATGTAAAGGGAACAGCATTCAAGTTCCGTGCAGTTTGGCCCTGCTTCCTCTCCAGTCCCCACTGCTCTTGCTTCTCCACAAAAGCACTTGACCTCACTCCGAGAGAGATGGAGCCTTAGATGATTTTGTCATTGAGTGAACAACATGGAACACCACGACCAGAGCTAGGTTGTCTGTCATTCTGTGTGACCCCTTGATGCAGTCAGACACAGTCAACCCGGGATCCACAAGGCAATTGCTGCTGTTGATAGCAAGTGTCTCTTTAAGAAGGAGTGCATTATAAAGCCACAAGAGGGATACTGTAGGAAACAGATGACCACTAAGAGTTGTTTCTTCTCATCAGGTGTCAGGGACTTAGTTGTGTGCGCTGTGCTTTTATACTCCTGGCAAAGCATTAAGCTTGGCTGCGCCTTTGTCACTACAAACACATGACTAACGCATTGCATAACGATGTGTAGGAACTGTGCTGTGACTGCGTGATGGGAATTTTTTAGTTCTGTTATCGTCTATGGGATTATGGTCATGTGTTCAGTCTGTCATTAGTTGAAACATTGCTGTGTGACACACAACTGCTTATTTATGCATATCCACAAGCATATCCACCAGTCGCATGCATACACATAGTGTGTCTGCACATATGTGTATGTTTATATGTCTGTATGAATGCATATGTGTGTGTGTGTGTGTGTGTGTGTGTGTGTGTGTGTGTGATATATGTATATGCCTGTGAGTGTGCACAAGAGGCCAGAAGGAATACCCTGCTTCACCAGTTTCCACTTTATTTCTGGAGACAAGGTCTCTCACTAAACCTAGAGTTAGGCTAGTGATCCACAACCTACAACACTGCTGGAGTTCAAGGTGCATGTTCATCCATACTGGCATTTTCCTTGGGGGCTGGGGATCTGAACTCAAGTCCTCATGCTTCTGCAGAAAGTGCTCAAGTCCCCCACCCCTTTTATTTGAATACAGATACAGAGTCACACCTCTGTGGGTCTTGGTGTGTCTCTGTGTGTTGTGTTTCCTCATTTCTGTTGTCTGAAATGTCCAAATGTTTTGTAGGAGGTGGGCTTTACAAACAGACATGGGGGTAAGGAAGGATATTTCAGAACCCAGTCATTAGGGAAGATATTCCAAAGGGCAAATGGATAAAACTGCGGAACTGGAGTGACCGGATGTCTGTCATCTCACAGAAAACAGGGTGTGCATTTGTCCCCAGTGGAGCAGTGACCCAAATGCTTCTGGAGTCTTGTGGTCCACCTGTGTCTGCCTTGGTCTCTTTCTTAGATACAGAAAGAGCTCTGAGGCTTCAGAATGGGAGTGTTCCTGGAAAGCCTCCTATCTACCCTCTGCCCATCTAAACCAAGAATGGACATTAATTTAAGATTCGTCCAAGCTTTTGCCTCAGAAAACACATTCTTAAGGCCAAAGTCATTTCCCCCAAGAGTGTCTTCTGTCCCTCCAAAGTTCCTGTATCTGTCCTTAGGATGGCTATTTTGATCCGAGCTAGAAAATTTGTGGTCTTCCCATCCTCCTTTTCTATCTGTGTGTGTGTGTGTGTGTGTGTGTGTGTGAGAGAGAGAGAGAGAGAGAGAGAGAGAGAGAGAGAGAGAGACAGAGAGAGATGATGGAGGGAGAGGAAAGAGAGAGAGAAGCATTTATGTACACATGTTTGCATATGTATGCACATGTATTTGTGTGTGTGGTGTGCATGTTTGCACCTGTGTGTGTGTATGATGTGCATGCTTGTATCTGTGTATGTGTTATGTATGTATGTGTGTATTTGTGTGTGTGATTTGCATACTTGTATCTGTGTGGTCTGTGTGTATGATGTGCATGCTTGTACCTGTGTATGTTTATGTGTCTGTGTGTGCATGTAGAGGCCTGAGGTTGATATTAATACTTATCTTCCATTACTCTTTTGCTTTATTAATTGAAGCAGGGTCTCTCAGTCCCACGCAGAGGACACCAATATGGATAGCCTTGCCAGCCAGCTTGCTCTAGGGATCTCTTGTCTCCCTTTTTCTAGGCTGTAATTACAGGTGGGCCACACTGTCTGCCAGGCATTTCTGTAGGTTTTTGGGGTCATAGCTCTGATTTTCATATCTGGACAGCAAGCTCTTTAACCACTGAGCCATTTCCCCATCCCCATGGAGTCTTTTTCTCTAATCCTTGTATGTCCCTTTGAGAGACTCACCAAGAAGTCTGGCTTTTTTTCCCCTTTTGAGCATGCCACTCTATCCATCCTTCCTGCCTTCAAAGTTAAATGCATTCTAATCAAATAAAATTAGATGCTTAGTTTTTTAGTCACAACAGCTGCTTTTCAAGTGCTCAGTAGCCTTCAGCCACTAGCGCCTACCATACAGGAAGCTGTAGTCACAGGGCATGTCTGCCACTGCATGACGTCAGCAGCGTGGGCCAGATGCAACCTGGCCACTCTGTTGGTATAATCTTTAGCTGAGTGTCTGGCTTTCTGGGCCAATTTCCTCATAGTTCCTACCTAATCTTGAGATGTGGGAGCCTTAAAAGAGTGAATTCTGGTAAATCCCTTAGCGTAGTGTTTGGGACAGCATTACCAATCAGTCATGGCCATTCCCATCTACAGGGAAACCTGCTGCTGGCTACTGAAGCATGCCTATGACCTGACTGTGGTTCTACATTGCATTATGTTTTGGTAACAGGAGTCTTAGCACCCCTGCCAAGGATCCTCTCTGACCTCCCAGAGAGCACCTTATTAAGCCCATCACTTTGTTACCCTCTAAATTCCTTTGAAAAGCTAGAAGTCTCTTGTATGAATAAGAGAGACTTATGTGGGCACCAAGAAGGGACTGTGAGGTTAGGGTTTACCCTTGTGACCTCTAGGCTGAACCCCTAGCCTCGGTCTACCAAGGGACCAAGGAAGTTCGCTCTTCTCCCTTGGATCTGGAGCAGCAAGCTGAGACTCTGCAATGAGGTTGAATTAGCCTAGCCTTCTCTCTGGTGACCTAATGAGCCGGCATAACTAAACGACCATTAGACAGAAAGTTTGTGTGAACTGCAGTAGAAAAGTTCCTCAGAACTTCCTGAAAAGGGAGATAATATATCTAAATAGCTTCCTGTCTTTCTGCTGCCAAGCAGCAGCAGACCAGATTCTCCTACCAGGGAATCATTTAGCATGTGATGATCTAGACCCTCCCTGCTTGGGGGAGTGAGTGGGGCTTTGCAGGGGAAGTGAGTGGGCCATGAGGCTCTCCAGATGCCAGGGGAGTGTGGAGACAACTGTTCCAGCCATCTTGCTGAGCTGGGAGATTAGGAAGGCACAGAGAAGGGGCAGTGAGGGAGGGTCTCGAGGGGCATGGGACAGAGAGGGCAGCTTTTAGACTGTGTCATCAGAGCCTGGGGCAATCTTTTGCTCTGATTCTTAGAAACCCCAGTTTAATGTCTTAGCGGGAGAGGGAAGAACAGATTGCTTCCTGCCTGCGGGATTGATTCTTGCAAGCCCCTGTCTCTTTGGAAGACCTTTCCCTGGCTATTAAAAACATGTTTGGGGGCTTTGCTTTATATGGAAACTGCAATTTAACATAAGCAAACCGCAAAATGGAAACCAGAAAGGCCCTGTTCCATTCACTGAGGGCCCCTCCTGGACTGCGAGGAGTGACGCAAGCTTTTTCAGGTCACATGGTGTGTTCCCCACCCAAACCTTACTTCCCAGAGGTGTGGGTGGTGGGACAAGGGAGGTGGGGAGGGCTAGAGCTAGGAGGAAGCACAAGGTGGTCCTGTTAGGTGACCTCTAACAGATGAGGCCAGCTCTTATAGCGCTGGAAATGTCTCAGGTGTGAATGTGGGTCTCTCCCTCAGCAGCTTCTCAAGCATCCTTCCTCCCCTTTAGACCAGTCCCATTGCCACTGTTCTGGGGATGCAGGCCAGAGATATTCTCTGTCTGTCTGTCTATCTATCTATCTATCTATCTATCTATCTCCCCCTCTGTCTTGTTTTTATATTGCATTTTATTAATTATTTTGAAAAATCTTTTTATACAACCGATTTTGATTGTTTTCTTTCCTTCCCCCAAGCCCACCCAGATCCCTTCCACCTCCCGACCCACCCAACTTCATGTTCTCTTTCTCCTCAAAAGACTCCCCCAAAACTAAGTTTGCTCTCCTGCATTGGAAGGAGTCACCAGGGGACCTGGCATTCATTACGGAAGGAAGCCTTCAGCAGCCCTGAAGTGCGGCTCTCTAACCTAATAAAAGGGGAGACTGAGGCTTGAGCAAAGCAATGCCCGAAGTTACAGAAAGCAGAGGGAGGCGCCTTTCACATCAAGGCCAGTGTGCTCCCTGAGCTGTCTCATCCTCTGTCCCTCACAAAAGTCACCTCGGAGAGGTGTTGGCAGGCTCTGTGGGTCCCCAAGCCACACTCCCTTTGTGGCTATTAATTCCACTAATGACAATGAAACAGTAGGCCCTGTTGAGTGTCAGTAGCTACATGGGAAGTGCCTAATGGCTACATGGGCTAGTGGCTAGCACACTGGCCATTGGGGGGTGGGGGGAGGGCGTAGGGTGTGTGTGAGCACATTTACTTTGCCAGAAAGAGTTGCAAGGGGCAGGGCCAGCGCTGGCCTACCACAACATGCCAGGGAGCTGCAAGCTCCTTCTTTGCCTGGCTCTGACAAGTTTTTAGACAGAGCGGGAGATGGGGAAGAAAGCTCAATCAACTCTTCTCTACATGAAGTTTGTCTCTTCCTGTGGGAATGTGTCCCTGTCTCTCAGTGCAGTGGAGGCAAGCGGCAGAAGGGACAAAATGGGCCGAGGTGGGGACTTAGTGTTTTCCCCAATATTACTAAGCAACGGAGTCCTAAAATCTTCAGGGCTAGCCACAGAATGTTGTTTACCAGAAAGAAAACACTTGAAAAGGAGAATATTTGGCGGAAATGCGCCTGGGATTAACAGGTTTCACCCACCTCCCATTTTTTTTTTCATTCTTCCTTTTTAATGCTGTTTTGTTTTTCTTCTGGGTTGTTCAAGGTACTGACCTAGCATTCGCCCCCTTTGCCAAGAAACTCTTTCCCTGCCTAATTAGCCTGTGGTATTGTTCCAGGGTTCTGGGAAGGGAGGGAAGGGGGAGGGGAAGGCAGAGGGCCGGGCTGGGCCTGGCCAATGGGGAGCCGCAATTAGTTAGCGGGGTTGTGGGGAGCCAGGACTGGTCATTAGATGCAGAGGTCTTGAAAAATCCCTCTGTAATTAATTTTCTCCTGCATTAATTAGAGCACTGCCGGCATGGGGAGCAGGAGGGATTTGTTGCCCTGGACTGCTTTTCAGGGCGACTTAAGGGAAAGAGAAAATCGCCTGGAGAGCGGGCTGAGGACAGGGCTGGATTGTGGGGGGAGGGGGGGGGAGTGTGGTCTTAGCTGGAGAGCTCCGCAGAAACAGGAGGATACAGGGAGGCCCCTATTTGATCTTAACCTGGACTGGGTGATGGCACATGGATCATAAGAAACCCAAAGTATGTAGGTGTGTGCCTATGTGCGCGTGTGCTTACATATATGTACTTAGGCACACACTGTAGGCAGCACAAGGATCTCTGCTTCTCATACATTTGGACACTCCCCACAAAAGCTACAGTTCTCCTCTTTAAAAAAAAAATGGTGTGTGTGTGTGTGTGTATGTACTTGAGTATGTGTGCACCTGTGTGTATCTATGTGTGTGTACCTGAGTATGTGTGTACCTGTGTGTATCTGTGTGTGTGTGTGTGTGTGTGTGTGTGTGTGTGTGTGCCTGTATGGACCTGTGTGTGTGTGTATGTGTGTACCTGAGTATGTGTGTACCTGTGTGTATCTATGTGTGTGTGTGTGTGTGTGTGTGTGTGTACCTGTGTGTTTGTATGTGTATACCTGTGTGCCTGTGTGGACCTCTGTGTGTGTGTGTATACTTGCATATGTGTGTACCTGTGTGTATCTTATGTGTGTGTGTATGTGTGTGTATAACTCTGTGTGTGTGTGTGTGTGTGTGTGTGTGTGTGTGTGTGTGTGTGTGCATGTTTATGTCTGGAGAAGCCAGGGGTTAATCTCAGGTGTCTTCTCCAGTTGTCCACTTTGTTTTATGAGGCACTCTATTATTGGTCTAGGACTGGTTGACTTGGATAAATTGAATGGCCAGTGAGCCTCAGGGATCTGACTCTCCAGTGTTGGAGTGACATGTGAGCATGTCACCAGGCTGGGGGTTCCTATGTTCTTAGACTGAACTCTGGCCCTGGGCAAGCATGTTCCCAGCTGAGCCACCTCCCTGGCTCTGTCTCCCCTCGCTCTTCACCCATCTTACAAATATAGCTGCAGTTACTGTAGATTAGAGCATTGCTTCTTCACATTCCCTCAAACACCCCATTTCCCCCTGCACAGAGACATGGGTATTTCTCTGTGCCTATTCTGTATTATGGAGATTGAGTTATGTCTACTCTCTGACAAGTGAGCTGCTAACCTTATAGAAGAGGGTCCCAAGAAGATACCTTTTAAAAGAATTTATTTATTCATCTATTTAATGTATTTGAGTACTCTGTCTTTGTGCACACCAGAAAAGAGAATCAGATCCCATTACAGATGGTTGTGAGCCACCATGTGGTTGGTGGGAATTGAACTCGGGTCCTCTGGAAGAGTGGCCATTGCCCTCAACTACAGAACTATCTTTCTAGCCCCTGAGAAGATTCTAATAAAAGCAACCACCAAGCCGTGAAGCTCCAGTACATTGATAATGACATCGGGAGACAGCAAATCCATACACTTCTAGAATTTGCCACCAATTCCCTGGTCCTGTTAGCCATTTTTATAAAATATTAAAATGAGTCAAATTTCTTCAAGGCTTTTTTGTCTCAGACAGATCTTAGTAATTTAATCAGTGACTTAATTGATTTGTTATGGTAGTTGATGGGCCTTGACCCATATGCAGTAATTGTGTATCTTCAAGCCTGGTCCAACACCTTCGGTGTGTTTGTTGGGTGGATTTCTGTCCAAAGAGGGAGGGTTGGTCTGTCTATGTCTGCTACTACGTCTGAAGTAGTCAGTCAAATTGCTGATTCAGATACAGATTTGGGATCTGGGCTCAAAATGAAGCCGTCTCTGATTGCCCACTGAGACAGACTGAGAGCCCCAGGAGGAAGACGTGGCATGAGGTGGGTGAGTGAGTGACTAATGGATTGGGAGATGGTGATTCAAAGGGAGACTGAGAGTGACAGAGGGTGGCCTGGGGGCCAGCTCCACTCCCTGCAATTTTCTATCTGTTCTCCATTGGTTTTGTGACCTATTTCTTTGAGATTAGAAGAGAGAAGACGGAAAGACGCCAAAGAGTGTGGATGCACATTCTGTGCAGGAAGCAGCGTCGGGAATGCAAGTCATGAGAGAGCTATGGAGCTCCTGGAAGTTCTGGAAGCCATCAGTGTTCTGGAAGGCTCCTGGTGCCCTCTTTCCCTGGCCCATCCCTAGCACATTCTTCACAGCAGCTGTTTCCACTCCTCTCCTCCCTCCCTGGCTTTGCAGTCTATCCCCACCGTTCACAGGAGATGATCTCACCTCCAGCTCTTGGGAGAGGCCCTGGCCACCACTCTAAGCAGACTCCAAGTGTCCCATAAGCCCGTGTCCCTGGGCACGAATGGCTTGAAATCCTCGTTTTTGCAATTTGATATTTATTTGTGGATAGTTGACTTGTTTTCTCTTAAATTTGATTGCCTTACGTGCATGTGGAATGGGGGTTATTGTAAGGATTAGTTAACACCATGGGGAATGGGGAACTTGCATGTAAGCAGGAAGTAATTGTCTAGACTAGTATCACCATCATCATCAACACTACCACCATTAACTACCATTACTGCCACCATCATTAATACCACTGTCACCACCACCATCACTATCTTCACCATCACTACCACCATCATTAATACCACTGCCACCACCACCATCACTACCGCAGTTACCACCACATCACTACCATCACCATCATCCCTATCACTATTATCACCATTCCCACCACCATCACTATTACCACCATCATCCCAACCATCGCCAGCACACCACCGTCCACACCCTCACTCACCTTACTGTCTACTCATATCAAGGTTTGATTGTCTGCTAGCCTTACTTCTATTGGCCTTTGTCTTATGCTAAATGTTGTTTTCTAGAATCTTCCTCTTGGTGTTTAGAAACATTTGAGTCCCACATAACTTTCCAAGTGTGGGTCTGGAAAGATGCCTCAGTCAGGAAAGTGCTTACTGTGTAGATGTGAGGACCCGAGTTTGATCTCTGGCATCCACAAAAAGTCTGAATGTAGCAACGCACTTCTGTGACTCCTTCATTTGGCTGGGGAGAGGCAGAGCTAGGCAGAACCCCGGAGTTTGCTGGTCAGCCAGTCTAACTGAATTAGTGAGCTCCAGGTTTAGTGAGAGACGCTGCCTCAAAAAAAAAAAAAAAAAAAAAAAAAATGAACGTGGAGAGGTACTGAGGAAGGTACTTGATATTGACTTCTGACCTACACACACACACACATACACACACACACATACATACACACACTCATACATACATACACACACACACATACATACACACACACACACACACACACACACACACATACATACACACATACATACATACACACACACACATACATACACACACATACATACATACACACACACACACACACACACACACACACACACGCATGCATATGCTCACATCATGTGCATACCACACCCCATTTAAATGCCTGTTTTCTTGATTATAACCTCAAATCAGTCTCCCTTCTTTCTTTTTTCCACTCACAGACTTATCCAGTGTCATCTGTGGTTATTGAACCCACTTCCTACGCTCCTACTCATTCCTCAGCCCACCACAATTGCCTCCTGTCCCTACCGTCCTGAAGAGATGGGACTTTTAAGAGGTTTTCTAATTGCATCTTCCAGCCTACTCAGTCCTCTGGAAGCATCTGGCTCTGTTGATCCAACCAGCCATCCTCCAACCCTCTTCCCAGGCATCTGGTTCTGCTCCCTCTTGCACAGAATCTCACCCGCCTGGGTCCTCTAAGCATCATCTCATCTCTCTCCTTGGGTAATCTCCCACTCTTCCCCTGCAGTCAGGATCTTACCCAGGAGTCCTATGCTTCCAATGCTCCTCTATGCTCCATTCTTGGTTCTCAGTTCCAGCTTCTCCATAAGTTGTTGCTGCAGCAGCATTTCCTGACTTGACGATCCATGGCCCTTGTGATAACAAGTAATGATCTCAGACATGTCCCTGGCTTCTTAGTGACAGGCTTCCTTTAGTGTATTTAGTCCCTGCCACTCTTATACTCAACACTGTCTGTACCTGACTGTCCAGCTGTCCTGCACACTTCCTGGGAATCTTTGGTTGCTCCTGTCTCCAGCCCATGCTCTTAATGACTGCTTAAAGTATACTTTGGATTTTGCTTGTTTATCAGTGGTCCGTGGGTGAGAGATGTGGTCCTTAGTGTGGTGATTAATGGGATCTTTAAGAGGTAGGATGTAGGGAGGTCTTGAAGGAAATAATGGTGTCAAGAATGAGTTGTGAGCAAAGCATGAACACGCCCCAGAACCCCTCTCTGATTTACTGTCTGCTGGTGGAGTGATGTCTTCTTCCCACCATGATGTCATGCAGACTGCTGCTCTAGAGCCTGAGCCAATCAGGCTTCCTAATCTCGAACTTTGTATGTTCAGAACAGTGAGCTAATGAAACCATGTTTTTTTTCTTTGTAACTCAGATATTTCAGGGATTTTGTTAGGGCAACAGAAAACTAACTGGTATCCTCTACCTAGAAACACTTTCTGCATCTCTGTTTTTATTCTTCATGCTTTAGATCAAACCCTGTCCCTCCCTGAAGCATCCCCATACTCACTGTTAGAATAAACACCTTGCTCTGTTCGGGTGTGGTGCATTTCAGTTCTTCATGCTTTTCAGCCAGCTTTATCACCTACTGAGCCATCTCTGCAGCCCCAAGAACCATTTGTTTCTATCCAAAAGGAAAATGAGTCTGATTAAGATTAATCTTTAACAGAGAAAAGAAGCCACGGGTGGACAGTTGACTAATGAGTGTGGGTTGGAGGCAGGGGTTCAGTGTAAATGTCTTCATTCTTGGTTATGGTATGTGAAAAATTTTATAAGGAGGTGACTCATTGGCGCTTCCATTTTATTATTTTTTTCAATACAAAATCCCGTTCTCTGTTCTTTCGCCATCACTAGCTGCCAGGATGGCGGGACGCCTGAAGAAAGCTGACTTACTTATCTTTTGGGTCATCTAGGAGTGAGGTCAAGGCAGTTCAGGGAAATAAAAATAAAGAGCCTGAAGAGGACCTTGGAGGGGCCCTTTTCTTGCTACGTTTTAATTGGTAGTTTTCTACTCTTTGTCAATTGGTTATAAGGATAAATGACAAAGAAATTGAGGCCCCCCAAGTGCCACTGTCGCTGCACAGTCTCCTAACTTCTCACCTGTCATACAATGGCTCTGCACTTCCTTTCTGATCCTGGACAAGTGTGTGGTGTCTAACATGGATTAGACAGGGAGTTCCTGTTGGAAACCAACCAAAGAAGCTGCGACGGAAAAGAGGGGGGAGTGGGGAGCAGGACCCGTGCCTGGCAGTGGCTGTGTATGTACCAAGGACTTCAGTCCTAAGGAGAGAAATTTCAAAGGGTCATTCATGTAAAGGTATACATTTACGGGTTGCTATCAGTATAGCATGCACCTTCCTTAATCTACCCCCCAAAAAACTTATTCCTTTTGAGCACCCCTAAGTGTGCAGAAAACGTAGCATTCATTTTCTTTCTCCCTCTCTACTGTCCTCTGAAACACACTGGTAAGGAGACAGGTTGGTAGGACAATGTACCCACTGTCTGGAAGCCTCTGTAGCCATGTGGTTGGGAGAAAGAACCTCAACCATGTCACCAACACAGTTAAGTTTCCATAGCCTTCTCTTGTGTCTGGCTTTCTTCCCCCCTACCTGTAACATGAATTCTAATTGGTCTTAATAAAAACCTGGAATCAGGTATCAGGGTGAAAGCTGAAAGATCAGAGAAGTAGAGCAGCCAGCCACTAGAGAGACTTTTTACCTCTAGGAATCCTCAAATTGGAAAGGCTGAGCTCCTGTTTCCTCCTGTCTTAAATTCCTCTCTCGGCCAAGCCTTATCACTTCCTGTTTCCTCCTCCCAAGTGCTGGGATCAAAGGCATGAGATCCCAAGTGCTGGGATTAAAGGTGTGTGCCAGCACTGCCTGGCCTCTCTAGTGGCTTGCTCTGCACTCTGATCTCCAAGCAAGCTTTATTTGTTAGAGCACAAACAAAATGCCACCACATATATCCACGTTTGCACTGAGGAGTAAAGTGGGTGGTGGGTCAAGTTACCAAGATGGAAGATGGAGTCATAGCCTCGTTTTCAGACTGATGGTTTGATAGAAAGATAGGCACAAAATTCTTCTCTCTATCCTTCCTAAGGTCTTCCTACCTCAGTGCGTTTGACTATTAATTTTCATTTTTTAAAAGGGGAAATGTGGATACAGCTATGTAGATTAGTGATAGAAAGCTTACTCAGTACATGAAAGGCTCTGAGTTTGACCCCCTGGTGCAACACACACACACACACACACACACACACACTATTGAAAAAAAGCCATGCCAATCTGCTGACACGTTTTGTGACTACTTTTGCATTAAAACAATGGAGCTGAGTAATTGTAACATGGACTGTATGGTTTACAAAGCATAAAATATTCACAATCTGACCTACCCAGGAAAACTCTGCAACCCCTTTTAGTTCAATGCTTAAACTTAGGGCAATGTGGGTGGGGCAGGGTGGGGAGGGGGTGTCATTTGGCAGAACGCTTATTTAGCATGCGTGAAACCCTGCATTTCATCCCCAGCACCCCATAAACTGGGTGTGATGGCCCATACCTGCAATCTCAGCACTTAGTAAGCAGAGGCAGGAGGATCAGAATTTTAAGGTCATCCTTGGCTACATAGTAAGTTCCAGACCAATCTGGGATACACGAAACCGTGTTTCACAAAAAATTCAGGTGTATATGTATATGTGTGTGTGTGTGTGTGTGTGTGTGTGTGTGTGTGTGTGTGTGTGTGTCCATTAACATCAGCTCTTAAACTATAAAGTAGAAAATAAAAAGCCACCCATAACTCTATCATCTTTAATAAAAACAATATTTTGCCATGTTTGCATTTAGCCTTTTCTACACACATGTAAAATTATAAGCAAGTATAATTACATAATTAAAATAGTGCTCTACTTGGCTTCACATCTTATTGTGTGTGCTTATGATTTGAATTTTAGGGTGATTACATGCCCTTAAACATACCTTAATCATGTGATGCATGCATACGTGAGTGCATGTGTTGCCTGTGTGTTTTACTGAGGATTAAACCTGGGAGCTTCATGCATGTTGGGCAAGCATTCTTCCACTGGACAATGTCCCTAGCACTTATCTGAAACCTTTAGTAACTTTCTAATACAGTCCATGACACCACCCAACTCATAAGCAGTGCTTAATGACTTGTAATTCAGAATACCAGAGGCTATCACAAATACCTCTAAACAGAAATCCTTCTCTGATTCTTGACTGTTTTCCTGAGACAAATTACCACAAGTCAAGTTACTGGGTTAAGGGGTGAGGACAATTTTCAGGGTCTTGATAGCATATTGCCAGATTGCTTTCCTGAGAGATTGTATCAATTTATGCTCCCACCAGCAATGTACGAAATTGCTGCCTGGCCCTCCTCTTGCCAGCCTTGAAGACTATCATTTTAAAAAGTTACCAAATTGATAGGCAAAAATTGCATTTTGTTGTTTTGATTTGAATTTCTTTGATTACTGGCAAGGCTAAACTTTTTTTTTTTCATTTGTTAAACACTTCTTCATATGTTTATGGCCAAAGGGAATCTTAATAATGGTCTTCAAGTGTGCAAAGGGGTTATTTAGTAGATTGAGACCAGCTGTTCTCAAGAAGAAAATGGAGATGTTTAAGTTCAGCAAGAACTCGATCAGTCAAGGGTCCTTGCATGCAGGATGGGCATTTGAGTGGTCAAACTCCAGTGATGACTCGGGTGCTGCCTTAGACCTCTTTATTCCAGGTGCACGGAGACCCAAGAAAAATAGCTGCAAATTACTGTTTGCTCATGCCTGCTAGAATTGTCTGACATCTACATATGTTTGTATTTAAGTGCTTCCAAACACCCTATAAGAAACATGGACGTGGACATGTGTTATGATCAATTATCCCATCATAGGCCTGAAGTGCTCATCCTAAGGTCTTAGTTTTGTAACTGCTCTGAGGGATGCAGTCAGTGAACTTTTCCAGTTTAAATGTCTTCCTAAACTCTCCATGCGCAAGATGAAGGAAATGCCAACCTTGTCTTCAGCAAGTCAAACCCAGCCCAGCAGCCATCAAGGGCTTTGCTGGTTCCCAGGCCTGCCAGCAGCCAGTTTCTCCCCAGCTCAGCTACTCCTGGCTCTTTGGATACATGAGGGCCCACTCCACCTTACTTTCTGGAAGCCTACAGTGTAGTTAGAGTTTTCCTGCCTGGCCCACAGTCAGGACAAATCTCTCTTACCTGCCAGTCCCACAGTCGCTCAGACCCAACCAAGTAAGCACAGAGAGACTTACACTGTTTATAAACTGTATGGCCGTGGCAGGCTTCTTGTTATTTACTTCTTCTATCTTAAATTAACCCATTTCTATTAATCTATACTTTGCCACATGGCTTGTGGCTTACCAGTACCTTACATCTTCCTTGTCATGGTGGCAGCTGGCAGTATCTCTCTGCCTCAGCCTTCCACTTCCCAGAATTCTCTTCTCTGTTTGTCCCGCCTATTCTTCCTGCCTGGCTACTGGCCAATCAGCATTTTATTTATACAGAGTGATATCCACAGCACTTACTCCCCCTTTTTTTTTAAAGGTAGGTTAACTTTCACATAGTAAAATTACAGATAACAAAACAATTATCAAATAAGAATTACAGTTACAATATCTACTCTATTTATAATGTCTAATATATTAGTATTTGGCAAAATTAAAGAAGATATACTATCTATTCTATATTTGTGAGTTTAAGGTTTAATATCCAACTTATCTTTTATCACAACTAAGGAAAATTATACTTATCTAGTCTTCAACTACATCAAAGACTTCAGAAGGATATACTATTACCTGAGAAATGGGAGAAGGGTGCAAGCAACTTTTGGGAGTCTTGTAAGAGTAGACAGAGACAGCTGGCAGCCTGGACAGTTATCTAAAGTTCTTTTGTAAAGTTGGGGCATCTGTCTTCAGCCCACAGGGATAGAGTCTCTCAGTCATTTCTCGCTGTGTCCTGTAGAATATCTTGCAGTTTCCTTTGCGAAGCAGGAACCTGAAGGACCATTTCGCCAAACAAAGTTTGTCACCTACTTATGGGTCCTGCATGTCCAGTCGATACATTTTTTCAAGCAGTCTAGACAAAAACAGTTTCCTGCCCAAATGGCTATTTTTGCCAAGAAGAATATTAACTCCATAATGGAGTGTCTTCAATGCCCATCCTCCTCTCTGAAGTAAGTCAGTGCTGCCAGGAGCAGACATGTCTCACTGTCCAGAAAGTCTAAATTTTAAAAAAAATATTTTAAATGTCATATTCTGTAGGTCTTTGAAGTATTTGAAGATTACCTATCTATCTGAAATATATCTATGTATACCTAGAAGACTTAACTAACATGGCTATGAGTATGATTATCATAGATGACTAAATTATTAATCTATTTTTAATTATCCATTACAATTTTAAATGAGCTGTACAAACATAATACCTTAAACAAGAGTAGAAATATACACAAAGTATAACAAAATTAACTTTAAGTTTGTATCAATAGACTAAAATCTATACCAATGTAAAGCATTTTAAACAAGTTGTTGCTCTTTAAAAGTAAGCTCATTAATCTACCCTTTCATCCCATTATATCTATATAATATCCCCTTTTCTTCTTTAGAAGGAGATCGCATTTATAATCAACCTGATTTAAATAAAAATATTGGCTTTTTTTTTCTGTCCCACGCCAGAGGGCTCTTCTGATTTGGTACACAAGAATCTCTTAACCTTTTCTTTTAGCAATATGCCTGGGTTTAGAGAAGGAGTGAGCCAATTTCATCTCCAAAGCCAGCTTGATATATTTGGGCATAGTTTGTCTTACTACTTCCTGCTGGAGGGGGGCGCTGTATCTTATGGGGACATAAAGAAAATTTTAGGGTTATGGAGTAGTCCGTGAGGGTGTATCGTTTAAGCCAGTTGTCTTTAAACCATTGTGGATATTGGATCATCTGGGCCATGGTGTCATTGGAGACCTTTCAGGGGGTCTTGGCTGGTCAAACCTGATGTATGTTTGTGCATGTTATAATATGCATGAGGAGGTTAGAAGACAATATTCGCAAGTCGGTCCTTTCCTTCCACTATGTGGGTTCCAGGGATAAAATTCATGTCATCAGACTGGGCAGCATCTCACTGACCCCTATGCCCTTTTTTTGAAGAAAGACATCACCAGCAAGCTCACTAACATCAAAGTTCTTTCTGAGAGGTAGGTATGAATTAATTGTAGCCTTCATCCCAGCAAGTAAACATAGTTTTGAGCCCTTTGCTTAGAGAAGGACAAGCAAGTGGCCAATGCAGAGGACAGGTTCCAGGATGTGGTTCTGGCTCTTAGTGCTGAGAACTGAACCTAGGGCCTTGTGCATACTAGACAAGTGCACTACCACTGAGTGACATCCCCAGCCAAGTTTGCTTTTGTGGTCAGACTCAAGCTGAGGCTGGGCAGGGATGACCGTGATAACCCAAATACTTTGACCAGTACCTGGCAGAGGATAGATAAATGGGGTGGGATGGAATAGCAAACTTTGGTAGGAGGAATAAGGAGGAAGACTTGGCCTTGAATTTGGGAGTGTCCCCAAAGAGTGGAAGAGATTTCTTCTCTGCTTCTTCATGGAATCCATATGCCAGTGAACTCAGGGGACATGCACGTCAGCTAGGTGTCCCATTTCTGTTTTTCCAACCTCATTCCTCAGTTGGGAGCTCCTGGCATGTCCTCAAGCCTTTTATCCAGAAACCTCTAATCTCTGGACAGATGTTGGAACCAAGATGGGCCATTGGCAGAGGGATGGGGGAAGGAAACAAACCATCTCTTTGGTGTATGATAGCCTAGGCTCCTTCACTTTGCCACTTCCATGTCTCTAACCTGAGCTGACCTGGTCACCACTCCCTAGTTTGGTTTCTGTTGCTGTGATAAACAATGACCAAAAGCAGTTTGGAGGGAAGGGGTTTATTTCACTTTTCCACACCAAAGGGAAACCAAAGCAGGGACCTGGAGGCAGGAACCTGGAAGCAGGAGTTGAAGCAGAGACCATAGAGGAACACTGCTTACTGGCTTGTTCCAGGCTCGTATTCAGCTGCCTCTTTTGGATGCCCCAAGTCCACTTGCCTAGGGATAGCACTACCTAAAGTGAGATGGGCCTTCCTACATCAGTCAGTGATCAAGAAAATGCCTCCAGGCCAATTTGATGAATTCAGTTCCTCAGTTGAGATCCCAAGTATGTTGACAACCAAGATCAGCTGTCGCAACCATACCCTTATCACATTGTGAATGCCCTATTGAATGATTTATAAGGGTGCTCAAGGGAGACGCAAAGTACCTACCCTGTGTCTCGCTTTGAAGAGGCCGCAGTAGCTGGTTGTCTAATGTCAGAGGTCTTCTCTAGTGGTGTGAAGTTGTTCTGGCTTCCACCCCAGCATCTAAACCAGATGGCTCTTGGTCAGCTCACAATACATGTGGGTGTTTGTGTAGGTTTTTAATTGTTTAATTTGCTTTTCTTTGCATTGTATCCATTTTACTCATCCATCAATCTGTCCATCCACTCACTCAACAAAAAGTTGTGAGGTCATATCAAATTCCAATGACCTGGGGATTAAAGATCATGAGAAGCTGAGCAAGACACCTGTGCATCATTCCAGGCTCCCCCAACACACCCTCATTTTCCAGGAGGTCCAGTTGGATGTATCTTGGAGCAGAGAATGGGAGCTAAACAGATCTGGGTTAAAATCTGCATCTATTGCCTGTTAGGTAAGCTTGAACCGTGAAGCTTAGAATGTTTCAAAGGACTTATAAGGTGAACTTTTTAGAAATATCTCCCTCCTGGGTGGTAGAGAGACTTTGAGAGTGCTTTCAATATAGTTGATGGCTGGTGCCGTCAAAGCTATTTCTGAGAGGTTCTATAGCCCTTGCGACTTTACCAAGGAGCCTTGAGTCCACACTCTAATGTTGTAAATGGGGGAACTGGGTCTAGAGACATTATAAATGCTTCTTAACAACAATGAAACATGTAGTATGTGAACTTGGGTTCTTAGCTCCCAGCACATGACTAGATTCCTTCCACTGGTTTCCTCCTGTGGACCACAGGGATGATGGGCATTATCTTGAGAAAGTAGGATAAACTTTCTAACTGCCTGTAAATGGGAATGGCAATAGCTCCTACTTTCTAGGGTTTGAAGGTGACTCCATGGTTGGGCGGTTTAATGCCAGTGCCTGCTATATCTGAGGCACCCTCACATAGAAATGTTAGCTAGCTCTGGAGATGATGGATAGGTGTTTAAAGCAGTTCCACAAAGGCAGCTCTTATCATCACAACTGCTGCTCCTTGAACATGGAGGCATGTTGAAGGATAGTCTTTTGTGCACCGTGAAGATGTGTCTTTGCCAAGGAGCCTCCTGATGGGTTTAAAGAACTGAATGGTAAATAGCTAGGGCTCAGGTGGGACTTTTGGGAGAGAGAAGAACTCAGGGGGATGAATCTAGGCACCTGAGAGACACCAGTGAGATACAGAAGTCAGACATACAGAATGAAAGAGAAGTAAAAAGCCACATGGCAGAATGTAGATTAATATAAGCAGGTTAATTTAAGTTATAAGAGTTCATTGGGAACAAGCCTAAGCTAAAGGCAGAGCTTTCATAACTAATAATAAATCTCTGTGTCATTATTGAGGGTGGGTGATGGTCCTAAAAGAAAGTCTGACAAGAAAGACCAACTACAGAGGCATTTTAATTATAGCCCTTGCCAGGTTGTGATGGTATGTACTTTTCATTCCAGCACTTGGGAAGCTGAGGCAGGAGAACCATGAGACCCTGCCTCAAAAGGACTAAGGAATGTAGCTCAATAGTGGAATGCTTGTTTTTCATGCACAAGGCCCTGGGTTCCATCCCCAGCGCTGGAGAATAGCCAACCAAACCCACAAACAACCCACCTAGATTTTCCACTGTAACCCTCTGATCGCAGGAAAGTAGAGAGCTTTGCAGGGTTCTTGGCTCTTGCTTCTCTCCTCCCCAAGCCTGTCTTTTGCTCATGAGGCAACTACAAATCAAGATAATGTAACTCAAGTGAGCACTCTTTGTAGGGTATTATTTATGGGCAGGAAATGAGACAGGGGACTATTTCCTGTCCCAGAGGGTTCAGGGTCTGCGGTGTACAAATGTAGGACTTGGGGCAGTTCAGAGAGTGGGGGATTGGCATGGTGATATGTTTTTGGGTTAAAGGCATAGCCATGAGGTCCTGAAGTCAGCTGAGTGCCTTTGGGCTGTTGTGACCAGGTGTGGGAAACATCAGCTTGCCTACATCTGTCTGCAAGCATCCTGCAATCACATCCATCGCTAGGCTTCCTCCCCTGCTGCTCTCCCGCTTGGCATCTGATTTCCCACAGCATTTCTCTGCTCCCCGTTGTCCCATTGTGGAATTACAGGATGCTCCTTTCCAGAGCAGCAATTAGAGAGATTGCTTCACTGGACCAAAGCTATGAGATGGAGATTCTTCCAAGAAACTGGGTGTTTATTATGAGCCGGACACCTGACCTACAATGTTCAAGGTTATATCTGATTCAATCTTGTAATGTAAGGTGTTACCAGCACCTTCATCATTTTTATTGGCAAGGAGACAGAGAATTCAGAGAGAGAATCCTGCCGGTGAGCTTAAATGGAAGCTATTGTAGCCCAGAGACTCTACTCCATAACCCATTTGTCTATCTCATCCATCCACATAAGCCTGGTCTCTGTGTTGTGCAAAACTGAGAACTTTCCGAGGGGCTGATAGTTGGAGTCCATCCATAGGAGATCCAGGAAACATCTTCCTTCATCCTTCCTCTGGGCTGAGTGGCAGGACCAGTGCTGAATTTGGTCTATTCGTCACTAGTCTCAGTTTGCAGACCTGACCTCTCTGGCATATGGCTGCCTCTTGCATCTTGTTCCTCTGTCTCTCTTTCTGATTGGCTTCTTTCTTCTTCATCATTATCATCTCCATGTTGTAGTTCCTGCCTCTGGACACCTAGCTTGACCCTACCAATATTGGGCATGGATTGGGGAGACACAGTTGAGATGTGGCCTTGGCAGGTGTGATAGGTATGTTCAATGGTCCCAGAACAAGACTGCTTGATGACCATGTTCATAGGACCTCCTTGAGGTTGAGGTCCTGCTTCTGGGAAGAGCTTAGCATCTCTATCTTTCATGTGCTCTCATGGAACGCTGATGGTTCCAGTACCCAGAGCACAACTTGGAACAGCTGAGTCCAGCCTATTTCCAGTCTCCCCATTTTATCTGACAAATCTCTGAGGAGAGATATTTTGTAGCTATCATGGCACATTTAAAGGCAGACACACTCAAATTTCATCTTCCAGTTATGACCTGTGTGGTTTGGAGCAAGGCTGGATGATGGCTGGGAACTTATTAGAATATCAGATTCTCCAAGACAGCTGTGGTAATTGCACACTTTCAATCATAGACTTAAGCATACTGGAGGGAGAGGATTGATTGAGAGTTCAAGGCTATCCTCAACTGTATGTGGAGTTCAAAACTAGCCAGAACTTCAAGAAAGCCCATGCCTAAGAACCAACCCAACCAACTCACCAACTAACCAACCAGACAAATAAACCAACGAACAATCCTAGGGAAGAGAGAGAGAGATTGATTCTCTTCTCTGATGGACTCCAGCCCCACTGGGCCAGCCCTCCTACTGTGCTTGAGACCTCCCCTTTGGGCAAATATCTGACATGGTGGGTTTCAGTTCTGGTTGCACTTGGAAACACTTGGGTGCTCTTTAAACTATAGAGACAAGTGAGATGCTGAGATGGCTCAGGAGGTCAATATGCTTGGTAGGCATTCCTAGCAACAGGAGTTTGATCCCCATGAACTGCAGAAAAGTAGAATAAAGTTGTCTCTTGTCCTCTACACAGAGGATCCTCTGTTCAGACGGAAGCCGCCAGAGGCCCTTGACTGTGTTGATAGTGACAAGGAATAGAGACGTGAAGAAGGCAGGAAAAAAAGTTCCAGATGGCCCCAGCACCCTGAAGACCCTACTTCCTCCACTTAGCCTGTCGATATCGGCAGGTCAGTCTTTCTCCATGTCTCTGTCTTACTGGTTATTGGTTTCTATCTCTAATGTCCCTGCAGAGACACATGATCTAATTTTTATAAGGTACCTCATGATACATAGGGATGGGAGGATGGCTTATATGGTGAAGTGCTTATTGCTCAAATATGAGGGCATGAGTTCAGTCCCCAGAATGCATGTTAAATGGCAGCATCTGGTTGTAATCTCAGTGCTAGGGAGACAGAGACATGGGATTCTTGGGGGCTCTCTGGCTAGCTGGTCTAGAGTAATTGGTGAGGTCCAGGTAACTGAGAAACCCTGTTTCAAAGGAGGTAGGCAGTGTTGCTAAGGATGACACTCAAGGTTGCCCACTAGCTCCCACATATAACATAAACAAATGAGCAAGCACATATATGCACATGTAAAAAACATTTTTTATGAGTAAACAGGACTATGAAGCTAGCTTTCTGGCCCTGGACCACATATCGAGGACCCGTTCTCTGTTCTGAGCTTGTTTCCCATCCTGCAGAATGCATGTGCTGGCAGGGCTGTGGCTTCTTAAGCTCACTTCTTTCTTTCCCATCACTGTCTCTTGTCCTTACCTGCTCAGGAGGGAGGTCCCCCGTCAGGTGTGTGCTATGCTTCATCCAAGATGTCCTCCTCAACAGAACATAGGCCCCGCCCAGCTCTTCTCTCTCCTTTCTCCATCCCCCACTTGCCCCGATCAGGGACATGAAAACCCTACATAACCCTCCTTCCACTCTCCAGATCTTTCTCCACTGCTAAATGGGAGCTTTGTCGTGGTGGTGAATGCTCTGAAATCCACCCTGGCCCACAGTTGCTGTCTGCCAGCTCCTGCACCATTGGATCCTGAGCATGTTAGAGGAATTGCCATTTGAATTTCAACCCACTTATGAGAAATTCAAGTAAACCATCCAATAATATCTTTAAATCTCAGCAAAAGCAGATAGAGCCTCTCTCCTCCCATCCATGCCTGTCCTGTTGGATCGGTTCTGAGAACAGGGCTCCACACTTGGATCTGGGAAGTTATTAACCCTAAAACTTGTTTCTGGAGTTGTTAGGTCCTGGGGAGGTGAACTTTGACTTGGGAGAGGAATTGTGGATATCAATTCTGAGTCTCCTGCTCTCTTGGATTTTCAGCTGAGAATTGCAGTAGCCTCATCTTGCTGACACTCAAGTTGTTTATCCTGTGTGGTTGGAAATGACTAGTGTTGCTGTAAAAACAATGTGTTTCCACTTCCCTTCCACTCGTCCATTTATAATCCCCCGGCTCTTTGTAGTGTGGGCTTTCATGAGCTCTTCGGAATGTGTGTGTGCACATATGTGTGAATTTGTGTGTATGTGTGCATGTATGTGTATGAATGTCTCTGTCTCTGTCTCTGTCTCTCTCTTTGTATGTGTGTGTGTGTGTGTGTGTGTGTGTGTGTGTGTAGAGGGAACAGCTGTTCTTTGTTAATTTCCCTTTGAGTTGACAGTTCAAATATTGCCACTCTAGTAAAAGACTTCAATCTGATCTCACAAGGTAGCACACTCAAACTCTTCTGGGAAGAACCATAACGTTCATGCCACCATGGTTCTGCTCTGCCTCACTTTGTGGCTTTGGGAAAGTGGTTTCCACCCTTGAAGTTCAGTTCCTTCTCCTTTACTAAAAAGAGGGCTTTTCCATCTCACTTCATCCTCATGTAACAGCAGCAAGCACCTCACCCAACAAGCCATCCTTCCATCCCTATTCATTCTTGAGATGCCTCATAGATACTGCATGTCTCTGTGGCCAATGGGGGCTTTAAAGGAAGAAACCAGTAACCAGGAGGACCGGAGCAAAGATGGGAGCTATGAAGAGAGGCTGACCTACCACTATCTACAGACAGACTGCAGAAAGGAAAGTCGTTGGGGCCCTGATACCCTTCCATCCATTTCATTCCCAAAGCCCACAGTCCACACAAATGAGGTCTTTTCATAGTGGTAGACAATGTATGTGCCTGATGTTCAAGTATCTGGGTTCCTGTGGGTCTCCTTACCTCTCTTTGAGTTCTACCTTCCTGTGATTCTTCAATTTAGCACCCACAGTACCTTTAGGAAGGCTGTGGGTCCAGATGTGGGAAATGTTTCTAGATGGGTAGGTGGGGGTTGTCTCCAAGAAGTCTGAGAACAGCAATATCTGCATCACTGGGAACTTAAAATGTGAAATTTGGGTCTCACCTCATGTATGCCTTGTCTCTGGAGTCTGGATTTTAATAAGCTCTAGGCAAAATTAACATCACCCTCCATTCCTAAGACCCCTCTCTGGGCTAGATCAGATGTCAAAAGGAGACCTCTCGGGCCCTCTAGCAAAGACAGGATGAGATGCTTTGTTCCTCCGCAGATGTGATGGAGCCAGCCCTTTCCGACATCCTCTGGCTTATTAGCCAAGTGTGATTTCCCCTCTGTGTGTGACAATAGAATGGAATCTATGGAAATCTTTGCCTAAGGGTTGATAGTGCAGTAATTTAGATCTAGTGGAGAATATGTGGGCTTGGGTTGGGCCACACATTCCATCATTAATATTAATTATAATGCCTTAAACATGTACTGTCTAGGAAAGCCCCAGAATTTGGCAGAGTATGAGGGAATTCAGGTGCAGAAGATATGACCCAGCTCTCCATCTTCAGCTTGGCAATGAAGTGACATATGCCAGGGACCATTGTCCTCTGTAGTTTGAACCTCTCTCCTAGGAGCTAAGCTTATAGACAGTGGACTGCTAGTCTCTGCTCAGCCACAGACATCACCGTATTAAGCAGTGTTAGAAATAAGCAAATGACTTTAAAAAGTCTTATGGATCTTTCACCAAGTTCCCTGCCCATCTGCCTATCTCTCCTCAGAGCCTTTGTTCTGAGAACTCACATGTCCTCTTTTGCTGAGCTGTAGCAAATGTTTCAACCACACTTCATGAGCATGATATAACCGATTAATGCTGTGGATATCGTTCTGTGTAAATAAAGTTCTGATTGGCCAGTGGCCAGGCAGGAAGTATAGGCGGGACAAGAGAGAAGAGAATTCTGGGAAGTAGAAGGCTGGGGAGAGACACTGCCAGCAGCCGCCATGAAAAGCAACATGTAAAGACACTGGTAAGCCACAAGCCATGTGGCAAAGTCTAGACAGAAATGGGTTAATTTAAGATAGAAAAGGTAGATAACAAGCAGCCTGCCACGGCCATACAGTTTGTAAGCAATATAAGTTTTTGTGTGCTTTCTTGGTTGGGTCTGAGCGACTGTGGGACTGGCGGGTGAGAGATTTGTCTGACTGGGCCAGGCAGGAAAACTCCAACTACAAATGGCGCCCAATGTGTTGGCAAGAATTTCCACCTAAAACCTGGGGAAAAAGATTCTAAAACAGAGCTAAAAAGAACTTCCTAGTTGTCTCTCTCAAGTTAGCGGCAGCCTGCCGGTTTGAGCTACTATGGTGGGTTCCTGGTGTGTGCGTCTGACCTGCAGTGTGGCGGGAATGAGGAGTCTACAAGCGGCACTTTACTCTGCTGTGTGGTAGATTTAGCCTTTGCTAGTTTAAAAAAAGAAAAAAAGGTTTCTGGGCTATGCACTGCTTTGATAGAACTGCTTCTGATAGTTGATGGTGCACATGGCTCCAGACCCAGAGCTGGTGGTAAACTGTACCACCGCCATGTTGGGAAGCTGAGGTGGGTGGAACCAGCAGCCACAGTGGTGTTTCAATCTTACAAAGATGGATATACACAGAGAATCTGGTTTGCCTTGTCTTTGGGATTTTTAACTGCAGAAAAAGATTTGATTGTAAAAGCTGTTGAGTTAAACAAATATGTAAATTTTAAAGGTACCTTGACTTCAAAATTTGGAAATAAGGATATGTTGCTTTGGAAAAGAGTCTCTGCTTTTGTTTCCACAGAAAGCCAGAGGCTATGGATTTGTTCCAGATTAAGATACATCAGGTTTGATCAGCTAAGACCACCTGAAAGGTCTCCAATGACACCATGGCCCAGATGATCTTCCATCCAGAATGGTTTCAAGGCAACTGGCTCAGAGGTTCACCCTAATGGACTACTCTATAATCCTAAAATTTTCTTTGTATCCCCATAAGATACAGTGCCCCCTCCAGCAGGAAGTAGTAAGAGAAACTACGCCCACATTCCCAAAATTATCAAGCTGGCTTTGGAGATGGAATTGGCTCACTCCTTCTCTAAACCCAGACATATTGCTAAAAGAAAAGGTTAAGAGATTCTTTTGTCCCAAATCAGAAGAGCCCTCTGGTGTGGGACAGAGAAAAACCAATATATTTCTTTAAAGCAGGTTGATTATAAATGCGATATCTTTCTAAAGAAGAAAAGGGGATATGATACAGATATAATAGGATAAAAGGGTAGATTAAGGAACTTACTTCTAAAGAGCAACAACTTGTTTAAAATGTTTTACATTGGTATAGATTTTAGTCTATTGATACAAACTTAAAGTTAATTTTGTTATACTGTGTGTATATTTCTAATCGTGTTTAAGGTATTATGTTTGTATAGCTCATTTAAAATTGTAATGGACTAGTCTAGACTAACAGAAATGGGTTAATTTAAGATAGAAAAGGTAGATAACAAGCAGCCTGCCATGGCCATACAGTTTGTAAGCAATATAAGTTTTTGTGTGCTTTCTTGGTTGGGTCTGAGCGACTGTGGGACTGGCAGGTGAGAGATTTGTCTGACTGGGCCAGGCAGGAAAACTCCAACTACAGATTAATGCCTTTATCCTCTCACCTATAAGATAGGGAAGCAATAACTATTATTCTTGCAGGAAACTAAGATGAGATAGCCCTCGCAAAGTCTCTGTGGCCTGACACAGTGACTAATGGCAGTATAGGAGGAGACTACCACAGCTTCCTCAAGAACGATGTGGAGCACCCGGTGTCTTCAAAGCCCACATGAAACGGTTCATGGCCTCAACTCCAGACAACCCCATGGCACCTCAGGGAGAGACTAGGAAACATGATTTGCTGAGGACCCGCCTTCCATGGGGAGCAGATATTTCCTGGAGTCTCAAACAACAGAAATGCATTCTCTCTCCGTTCTGGAGGCTGAAAGTCTCAAGCCAGGTTGTCAGCAGGGTTGGTTCCTTCTGAAGCCATGAGGGAGATTCTTTTCCACCTCCCTGTCCTAACTGCTGGAAGACTCGAGTGTCCCCGGTTCTCTACCCAGCTCTGCACATCAGCTTCTGTCATGTGTATTGGTCATTGTTCTTATTTACCTTTTAATTGTTAATTTTTCTTATATCTGGGCAGTTCAGTCCTGGAGGCTGTGGGAACCCCACACACGTGCTGGGTAATCCCTTGAGTACTGAAATACACCCACAGCCCTGTTTTCCTTTTCATTTGGAGACAAAGTCTTGCTGCATGGCTTAGGCTGTCCTTGGCACCTTCTCAGACATTGTCCAGACCGGCCTCTGTACTCTCTTGGTAGCCCTTTGATAGTCTTGAACCTGTGATATTACTGCCTTAGCCTCCCAAGTGTTTGATGAAGGTGCATGTAACCACCTCACATACCTCGTGTCCTGAGACAAGGTCTCCCATTGTCCTGAAGCTCACCATTTAAGCTGGGCTCATTGCTAGTGAGCCCAGGGGCCTGCCTGTCTCTGCTTCCATAGTAATTGGATTACAAATTTGTGCCTGGCTTTTCTGGTGGGTTTTGGGAAATTGAACTCCGGTCCAAGTCAAATGTTTTACTGACAGAAGTGTCACCAAGCCCTACATAAACAATCAAACAAACAAACAAGCAACATGAAAATCCTACTTCTATTATCCAAATAAGGAGCCACATTGATGCCTTCTAATTTGATTATTGCTATTAAGGCTAGTCCAAGCAGGGTCACTTGCTGAGGTCTGGGAGAGTTTAATATATCTTTTGGGGAGGAAGGAGATGGGGGACAATTCAATCCATGTAACAAGAGAACTGTGCAGACTGGCTGAACAGACAGTGGGAGCCCATGCTCTGTGATGGATACCTTACCCTCCTCTTACCCTGGCTGTTAGGACCCTACTGAGTATCTATCGTTCCTTTTTTAATTTTGAGAAGACACCAAACAAACCTCTTCTATCCTGAAAGAGAAAAGGGAAAGTTTATCAGGTGTCTTTGCCCTTCAGACAAACCTGTCCCCTATCTCCTGGGTTGAGAGGCTCCACAGCACTGCCCCAGGACATGCACAGCCCCGTCCCCACTCCTGCTGCTCTGACACCTTATTTAGTGGGTCTCTCTTCAGGGAGCTTTTGCTTGTGGCTAGAGACTAGTGGAGGGTTAGTGGGCATGGACTCACTTTTCACTTAAGAAACACTTTCAGTATATTTTTTGAGAATTTCATATATGGATACTATGTTTACATCACTCCTCCTCCACTTCCCCTTCCCGACATTCTCCCATGTCTCCCAAATGTGTGCCCCTCTCCAATTCATGACCTTTTCCTCAAGGGATATTGAATTTTTTGTTTGTGTGTGTGTGTGTGTGTGTGTGTGTGTGTGTGTGTGTGTGTGTGTAACATACTAAGTCCATTTACTCATATGTAGATGTCTTAGGGTTGACCACTCAGGATTGGAAAGCCTATTAGGGGTCTTTTTCCAGAAGTAGAAAATTGATTCTTCCTCTGAGAAGCCACTGATTGCCTGAGGTTCTTCATCCAGGGCTGGGTCTTTCAGAAATGTCCCCCATCCACAGTGGCACATCAACTTTTGTTGTCATTTTGCAGGCCTTGTGTAGGCAACCATATTGTTGGGATTTTATAGGTGCAGCTTCCCTGGCCTATCTAGAAGACACACTCTTGCAGCTGGCATCTGCTCCTCTAGCTTCTACAGTTTTTCCTGCTTTTCACTTTGGAAGGAATCAAGGCCTCTTGGGCCATATGCAAATAGTTTTGCATTGGGTGTCACTCTGCAGCAATATGGAAGATCCCATTTGTTTAGGGAGCTGGTACTTCAAGGCTCCATTTCTGCTTTCACACTTTCCGGGAGCCCTCAAAGTTTCCTGCTGTGTGATGGTTTCTGCTCTGTTGCAAGTGGAAGAATTGCTTCCTGTGGTTATCATGTGCAAATAAGACAGAGGTAAGAGGAGGGAGGGCGGTGGGATGGGAAGGAACTACAGCCTGCCTCCCTGGTTCCCTGGTATCTTTCTCTGCTCAGTAGCTAAGGGGCAGATTTAAGATGGGTAAAAGATGGGAAAGGGTGAGAGAGAGGGAGCCACGGTCAAAGTTTGTTCATGCACATGTGGAAGTGTCTAATGAAATATATAGCTAATAATATATGCTAGTGAATACCATGAAAATGAACTGCACAAGAGTGACTGTCAGGGAAAAAGCTCCTGTAGTCAGCATACTGCTTCTGCTAGATTCCCAGAAGTCTGTGACTGGTGGGAGGCCCTCCTCTCACAGTGATAATGGCACTGTCCAGGTCAGCCAATGTGATTCCTTTCGGATCATCCTGTGTCCGTTCCCTCTCTGCTCCTATAACAAAACACGTGAAGCTGGCCACTTATGAGCAAAAGAGGTTACTATTGCTCACAGTTCTGGAGTTTCAAGGGTTTGTCTGGTGCTGGCCTTGGCCCAGCTCTGGTGAGGGCCTCCTTGCCTGGTTACATCCTAACAGCTGTCATCATGGTGGTGGCATAGGTGTGGAAAAGAGATGATGGTTAGGGGTTAAGGTCCAGGGAGAGGGTTCAACAGCTAACGTACTTGCCTTGTGTGCTTGAGGACCTGAGTTTGATCTCCAGAATGTACACAAAAAGCCAGGTCGGCAATGAGCACTTGCATTTCCAACACCAAGGAGGCAGAGAGAGGAGGACAGCTGGATTAGCTGGCCAGCCAGTCTAGTCTATTTGGTGAGTTCCAGGCCAGTGAGAGACCCTGTCCAAGGAGAATGGCACCTGAGGTTATTCTCTGAACCCCACACTTGTATACACACAAGCACATCTTATCTTACTCAACTGATGGATCTTCACGTCCTACCTTGTCTACATTGACGGTCTGTGTGTTCCCTGACTGGGCATCTGCCTCATCCTTTTGCATTTACTCTTCTTACTTTCTGGAATGTTCTTTCCCTGGAGACCATGTGATTGACTGCTGATGAGGTGTCTGCTCGCATGCTTTAAAGAGTATTTCTGTAAGCACAGCATCTCAGGCTCCACCAGCCCCACCCCTACCCTGCAATGCTCTTCTGGATCCTTGCCTCATACCCAGCACACAGAGCAAGTTCAGAGGAGGCTGTCTCTGTGTGTGTTAGAACAAAAGAGCTGTGAGAACCAGCTTTCTAACTGGTGGGCAGCTTCCCCCCAAATGTGTCATTCATTTGGTGAAGTAGCCAGGGAGATGGGCAAGATGCTGAGAACCACCATGTGGGTGAGAAGAAGACAGGAGAGAACCTCTGTCTTAAAGGTTATGTGGGTCTAGATTTGAATCCTACAGCTGTGCGCACTCAAAGTATCCAGTTCACTCAAAAGGCCTGGGTACCACCAGTTTGGATCCTGATCAGTGCTGCCTGATTTATACAGCTTTCAAATGCGAGACAGCACCATGCCAACCTCTCACAAGTCTACCTCAGTGTTAGCTGTGGTCACTGTCATCAATGCAACTGTTCGAGTTCTCTCTGTGTGTGTCTGTTTCTCTCTTTTGGTCTCTGTCTTTGCCTGTCTCTGTCTCTGTGGTGTATGCATGTGTGCACCTGTATGTGGATGTGTGTGCTCTCCCCTCTGCATGTGTGTGTGTGTGTGTGTGTGTGAAGTCCAGAGGTTGGTGCCATGATGTCTTCAATCCCTCATGACCTTATTTCATTAGTCAAGGTCTCTCACTGCATCTGGAACTCAGTTTTGGCTGGATTGGGTGGCCAGTGAGCTTCTGGGATCGACTGCCTTTGCCTGTCTCGACTCCCCACCAGCCCCCAGCCCCCGCCCCCCCTCCCCGTGAACTAGGGTTACAGGCATTGTACTGTCATGCCTGGCTTTGATGTGAGTGTCTTATCCAATAGTTTTTAAAGGATTCTTGGGGATATTTTCTAGTATTATTTGATCCCAATGTGAGACTCCCCCCAATACCGTGTGTGTGTGTGTGTGTGTGTGTGTGTGTGTGTGTGTGTGTGTGTGTGTAAGGTAACATGCATTCAAATACAGTAATGAAACTTGCATAAGGGCTGAGTTTGCATGAAACAGCTGGAGTGGTAGTTGAGAAAAAAAAAATGCCTCAGCAGAAAGCGGGTTCCCTGGTGATCCCCCAGGCTTTGGCTTTGACAGCATTAGATGAAGCCTGGAAATGGACGTTTCTCTGGGGCCTTGGGTGGAGATAGGCCCGGAGCAGGGAATGATGGTGGGGTTTTCTCCTGAGAGAATTTAAGAGTCAGTGAGTCTCAGCCTCTGACCAGAGCTGAGATTTATTTCCCACTGGCTGGAACAGCGAGTTATTTCCAAATCTTCTTCCTTCATTACAAAACTCCCCCCCACCCCCGGAGCAGGGCTGGCTGCAGCCACCACAAGCCGCAATCCTGGTGTGTCTGTCTTTTATGAATCTAGGGTTACATCCTCAAAATGAGGGCTTGGCTTCTTTAGAGGCGCATCTCCTGGGCAGGCTGGGATCTTAACTGTCCCTGCTGTGGCAGCTGATGCCTCTGGGAATGGAGCTCCCCTCCTGCCATGCCTTTGGGCCCCCCACTTCTTGAGCATGTGGGTAGATAGCTACACAACAGAGTATTTCCTGTTTGGTTTGGTTTGCTCTGCAGAAGTCTAGAGAGAATGCTAAATGTTTAGCCACAAGTGACCCTCTCTGAGTCCTAGGAAGTTAGGGGGTCTTGAAGGGAAGGAGCCCAGGCACCCACAAGGATGACATCACTGTGAGCTGTGTCTTGGTTTGAATAACCATGAACATGTTTGCTTGTGTCCCCATGGTGCCCATGGCCCTGTTTATTGCTTTGTGAAGCTTTTCCCCATCATCTGAAGGTAACTTCTTCTGAAGGTAAATCGTACTTCTGATCTGTCTCGCTTGGTTATATCTGTCTTCCTCCTATTTTCAATGTCTTCCTTCATCTGTTCAATGTTTTATTTCTAATTGTTTTGTTACCCACCCCCCTCCTGGAGGAGATGTGAACAAATGTCTACTCGGCCCAGATCAGGCACCAACCACAGGCCAAAAGTAATGATTATACTCAAGTCCAGCTTGCTGAACCACTGAGTTGGCTGGGGTTATTTACAGGACATGGGGACCCCTAGACAGAATATCATTGGATAGTCTCTCCTCTGCATGGGTGACAGCTTAGGAAAGCTGCATAGATGGAGGTCACCCTCCAGTAGCCCTTCTATCTCTGACATGCTCTAACACTTCACAAGGCTGGGGCCACGTGCAGCAGGGTGAGGGGACAGGAAAGAGAGATGCCTGTAATCTCTGATGACCCTTCTATCTTTCCTGAGGGAATGGTAGGATACTGTATCTTAGGCCCCTGGGGTCATCACAGCAGTTCTGACAAGTGGTTGGGTAGCCTGTGACCAGTGTGGTGCATTGTACAACATGTTGAAAGATATTATTAATTTCCTCCCACTCCCAAGATCTTGTCTGTAACTACTTACTGCCCCAAGCTGAATGAGGAAAGTTGGAGGTTGAAAAGAGGCCATACTGCTCCAGGGCAGAGCAAGGTAAGACCAAAGGAACAGGCCAGGGAAAGCGTTCTGCGGCTTGCAGTGCTGATGAATTGCTGCAGAGGCATGGATCCCAAAACCTAGCCCTCCTGATGCAGCCTAGGACTTCAGATCTCATCCTGCCAGTCACTCCACCTGACTGACTTCCCTTGGTGTGAGCCCAGTGATTCACACCTGAGCAGGACTGCACAATAATAGGGATCTTACACACACGTGTACATTCACACACAGTTGTATCTGCACACCCAGTTGGGGCTACACATTCATTCAAACACACATGCATACTCTTCTAATGCACCCTCCACGCTATCAGGTTCACATATCAAATGTACAAAAATTCCCACTTGCCCATTCTTATAGTCAAATAGGTGTGTATGCACATACCAAAGCATCTACTTATGTACACTTCTCTGAAACACATATGCACACCTGAGTGTACACATATTCAAGCATACCCTTGTCTACATACACACTAATATACATGCACATGTGCATACATAGTCCTTTATACATAGATATATTTGCATGCTTACTTGCATATACACATCAATACATTTACCAATATGTACCTATACTCTAACATATGCATACACATGTGCACATGGTCTCTCATATACATGGACACACACATGCACACATGGCACATTTGCCTGCCCTTACCTATACTCAAACACACAAGTTCACAATGCACATATACACACATTCACACTCAAGAATACACATGTACACATCTATGGCCTTCCTTTAATGATAATCATGTCATTTTTGTGACATTTCTCACAAGTAGGAGCCAAGAAGTGGTATTGTGATAAGAGTTACCTTCCAAATGCATATAAAAAAATGACTAACTTGACCCTTTTGGCCTGGCTGCTTTTCAGAGAAAGCATCCAACTTGGCTGCCAAGAGGTTTTTCTCCAGCCCTAACTCAGAGTGACCACTGTACTTGCCCAGTCAGACTGCTTAGGGTTTCCTGAAGCTCACTGAAGGCATCCTCTTCTATGGGAACTGAATCCTAGTGCTGGGATGGTGTCTGGAGCCTTCATGTCTACCACACTATCTCCAGAGATTCTGATGCCACCAGTCCAGGGCCAGAGGAATCAGCCAAAGCAGGGCTTGCTAAGGCAGAGCCAGACTTCAGAATCTAACCCATTGGGACTGTGTGATCACAGCTACAGGCAGGTATGTGGTAATCACCTACCTGCAACCATTCTTATCATCTTAGACAGTCTTCACAAAGATTCTTTGAGGTTCCTTTTCATCAGAGGTGGGGACAGGAGGGCATCGTGAGTGGTCTTCAAACTTTATCTAGGCCTTAGGTTCATCAAAACCAATCTGTATCCAGCCAACTTAACTTCAGTTGGATGGGCCCTCCTAAGCAATATCTCTATCTGTCCTGAGTATTTCTGACTGACTTCTAGATCATTGGTTGGCAAATAGTCTCTGAAATTGGTCAGAGTTTGAGGGGTCACACCAGCTCTGTTGCAATTCCTCAACTCTATTGTTGGATTGCAAGAGCCATGTGGGGCAAAGGGACATGTTCCAATCAAAGTGTATTGATGAAGTCTGGTTGGGGGGCCCTATCTAACTCATGGCAGTAGCTTGCTGGCCCACATTCTAGATAATTCTGCTTCAAATGTGTACTCAAAAGCTCCTGGAGAGTGTCCATAATGCCAGCCCTTTAGCTGATCCTTTCCTAAGTCTGGGTGGAAGACTAGGAATCCATCTAGAAGCATCCCATAATTTAAGTTCTTCTGATTTAGGATCCCATGGGATGCAGTTGGATTGGGGATGTAGCTTACCCGGTGTGTACCAATTTTCAGCACTGAATACATGGTGTGTGTGGGGGGGGTAGTGGTGGGGGTGATGGTGAATGCCTGTAATCTCAGCTCTCTGGATAGTTGAGGGTTTAGCTGGTATAAGACCTGTTGGCCCATGATGTCCAGGAAGAGCAAGTAGGAGATACAGAGGAGACAAGTCACCTCTGCCTATGGGTATAGCAGAAACGTAGCTTTTCCTGAGCCACTGTGCCCCTCCACTCACTGTAGCCTCCCCATGCTCAGCCCAGTCTCCCATTGAGCCCCAGCTCTGCTGCTCTCCAAATTTCTGAGGACTTATTTCCTGCTTTTACAGGTAAGGCTGATGATGGGAAGTGAACTCACCCCCCCCCCCACACACACACCTCCTTCTGTTGCCTCAAGGAGGTCTGCAACTTCCTGGATATCTTCAAGCTGTAGGGTTACTAACCCTGCAGAGACCCCAGCTTCTACTGGCTTGTTCTTAATTAAATTCAAAATCAGCTTGAACAAGAAGACTTGGGGAGTGTAGTGGGCTGTGGGCCAAGGGCCTGAGCCACTGCCACAGACTAGTACCAACTCCCGCCACTCTGATCCCTGGGACATGTGGTCAGATTATTAAGAAATCCCTCAGCAATGAGGTTACATTAACCCCTTTTGCCCTGTGTGCTGGGCTTCAAAGGCAGTCATAGACCCAGGCAGTACACTTGACTTTTCATAAAAAAAAAATATTATTATATTGTATTAGGTTACATAGGGCCATTTTCATGCAAGTGTGTAAGTCTCCTTTGACCACATTCTCCCCCACAACCCTCTATCCTCCTTCTCATCCCCCTCTTCATTCTCCTAGACAATATCCCTTCTACGTTCATGGCCTCTGTGCATACATGACTTCATGTGTCTATATGACATCTAGGACCTGAAAATGAAATAAAATACATGATATTCGTCTTTCTGCAACTGGCTTATTTCTTAATATGGTTCTCTCCAGTTGCATCTGTTTCTTTATAGATTACATAACTTCTCTGCAGCTCAAACAAACAAACAAACAACAAACAACAAAAAACCCATGTACACATGGGGCACATTTTCCTTCTCTGTTGCTCTGCTAGTGGTCACTGAGGCTGGTTCCATGACTCAGCTGTTGTGAACAGCACTATGGTCAACATGGATGTGCAAATGTCCATGGTGTTGACTTGGAGACATGTGGTATGACCAGGATCCATTTAGCAGGGTCACATAGTATAGATTTAATGTTAGGTTTTTAAGGAGTCTGCATACTGACTTCCATAGTAGTTGGGCTAGTTCTTGTTTAGTGTCTGAGCTGTGTTAGGGCTAGGAGTAAGGCAGATCCAAAACAGTCAGCAAAGACTGGGGTCCTCAGATGCTGAGGCATGAATCTTATCCCCTCCAACCGTGCCTCCCAACTTTTATTATAGGGGTTTTCCTTAAAGCCATTTAAAATCCCATCATGTGTAGAACGGGACATTTAGCGTCCAGAGGAACACCATAGAGACCAGGGACAAAGGAAGGGACAAGTCACATGTGGCTCCTTTGAGTGCTAGGACCCCAACTCACTAGGGAGCCCTTTGGAAAATCTGTATGTGCAGAGTAAGGCCTTCTGGAAGGAAATACTTTTCTCTGTTGCACACATAAATCCAGTCAGTCGGAAGTAAGCATTAGTAGAGCAACAGATAGCCCAGTCACTGCATTAGCATCCAGCTCTGCTGCCATTAACTTCACCAAGAAGTGTAGGGGATCTAGGTAGAGAGAGGCTAAATCACTCGCCCCAGGCCATGCAGGTGGCAAGTGGCAGAACAGGTATGAGATTCCAGGTCAATGAGACACCAAGATAACTAACTTGTATTACAAGTGACAGGCTACATCCCCTTTTCACAACTAAAAATATATGTGTGTGTGTGTGTATATATATATATGTGTGTGTGTGTGTGTGTGTGTGTGTGTGTGTGTGTATGTATATGTATATATATACATATACATATATAATAAGCCAAGGGCAGATGCAGTATTGTATGGTAGGCCTGAGACAGAGTCCTATCTGTCATGGAGCACTGTAGGTGGGGGAAGAATGAGGCTGGGGAATGGAGTTCACATCTCTCTCTCTGCCCTGAGTTCTCACCCACACTGGGGTGACCTTTTTTGTAAGGCAGCTGTTTCCAAGTCACACATGTTCCTGTAAGTAACTACTCAACCAGTCATGTAAGTGACCCCAGTAAATACACTAGTGTACCAGGCTTGACGTGGATGGAATAATTTATTTCGTTTGTCATTGGTGCCCTTTCTGGGGCCAATAGGCATTTGTTTGCATCTCCCCAGGTAAGTCCCATGATGCCCCCTAAGTTCACCCATTAGAGCCCCAACTCAAAGGTGAGATCACTGAAGTGGGCCTTAATCTTGCCTGTCTGTTTCTTTACAAAAAAGGGATTCTGGACAAAGGTATATAGCGGGAAGGCAAAGTATGACACAGGAAAATGCCACCTCCTGCAAGCCGGTGAGACACCTAGACGTCCCTAGAAAGGATGGATCCCTCCTCATCCTGCTGTTGGACTTCCAGCCTCTGCGATTGTTCAAGAAATGTCTTTCTGTTGGTTTAAGCCACCTAGTACCTGGTGCACTGGCCTAGTAGCCCTACCTAATGAATGCAGTAAGTCATTTATATCCTAGCATGAATCAGGTCCAAAGTGTTCCGAGAGAATTTTCAATGTAAAAGAACAGAGAAAAAAAGAAAAAAAGCCAAAAAAATGTCACTTGCAGGGTGGATTCGGGGCTTTCTGAAAATTGGTGGGGAAATGCTGGAGGCTACAGGTTTTATAGACACCCCCACCCCCATATTAACATGGTAGTATGCAGTCCCAAGCAGCCATGTATAGTTTCTCCCCATCATCCTTCCAGTTCAGTTCACCATTCTTGTTTACATTTGGTATCTTGGAGACCTAGCAGGGCCGGCATCCCCTCCTCCCCCCTCCAGCAAGCAGAGCTCCCTAGAGCTGGAACTTTTGGAAACAGAATGTTTTTGGTTTCTGGGAGGTAAAATTATCCCTGGGGTTTCTACCCCTTGAGGTGTCCCAGATTCGTTTACATGCTACCTCACCCCTCGGAGGTCCCACAGTCTGCAGTATTCTGCCTTTGTCCCCTAGGAAAGTTCACGTACACTGAAATGTGAGGGATTTGTGAGCAACTGTGATGATGTATGGAGCAGCTTTGCTGCTGTCCATCCTTGTGTCTTCCTGGGATGAGTCTGATTCATTTCTTCATCCCTTATTTCCTAAAATGTGCTGGGCCAGGTTCCCAGCTAGGCACTTGACAAACAGGAACACTTGGGACACTCTAGTTTCCAAGGAACTCACAGTCTATGTTATAATTACTCTTTCTTGACAGCATGTTTAGACTGAGAGACACCTCAGAGATTAGTAGAAGCACACCTCTGAGTGTGTCTGAGAGGGCTCTGACTGAATCAGTAGCTTTCAGGCATGTCTAACCTGTGGACCATGGGCTGCATTTGCCCAGGCTAGCTAAAAATACAGCCTAACACGAAATTTACTTAAGACATTATATGGTGTGTGTGTGTATGTGTGTGTGTGTGTGTGTGTGTGTGTGTGTGTGTGTGTGTGTGTGTGTGTTTGGCATGTGTTATATGTGCCTGTGTATGTATGTTTATGTGTATGGACACACGTGTGGGTGTATGTGCTTGTGGACATATGTGTATGCCTAGGCCAGAGGTTGACATTGGATACCTTCCTCATTCTCTCCCTGCCTTATATAATAGAGCAGAATCTCATACTTCAGCCCTGAATTTGCAAATCTGGCCAATCAACTTAGTTAACTTGCCCTGTCTATGCCCCCAACATGTTGGAATTGGATTGCATGAGAGAGTAGGCACTACCACAAGCATTTACATTGGACCTGAGGATCCAAATTCTGGTCCTGACACTTGTATGGCAAGCATTTTACCCATGGAGCCACTTCCCCAACTTCTAGGATGAGATTTTCATATATATTTAAGCTCAATTGACTGGTTCTCAGTGTAAACTTTGGAAATGACATCTGTCATAGTGTCAGAAGGCTGGACATGCTTTCATTTGTCAATGGATTTAAATTTTAAACAGATTGCTGGAAGGTGGTGGATCTATGGAAGGTGAGGTCTAGTTGGAGGATGTAGGTCTCTTGAGGTGTGACATTGAAGAGCTTGTCTTGGCACTGGCCTCTTCCTATTACTTCTCTCTGCTTCCTGGATGCAAGATGTAAAGGACCTCCATCCTGACAATGGATCCTGCCACGGGCCTTTGCCATGAACTCTTGCCACCATGAGGTTCTACCTCACCATAGTTTAGAAAAAAAGAGCCAGCCCACCATGAGCAGAAATCTTGGAGGCTATGACTTCAGTTTGCTTGAATATAACAATCTTTACATATGCATAATAGACTGTCTTGGGGATGTACCTCAGTTCTAAATACAAAACTCATTATCGTGTATGTACCTTACACTTGTAGCCTTTACATAATTTTCTACATTTTCAGTAATTTTGTGCATAAAATCAAGTTCCATGGCATGGGGTTTTCCACATGGGGCATGATGTCTGAGCCCAGAAAGTTTCAGATTTTAGAATGTATTATATTTCAGATCTTTTTTGGATTAGGGATGCTCTACTTAGAATAACATTGAGGACACAGTGACGCTCTGGCTGGGTCTACCTGAGGTGCCCTGGCATTTCTTCCTGTTATGGGATACCTAGGGGAAAATTGGGTGCCTTGTTGAGATGCAGATTCTGTTGGCTAGCGGTAGGACCCAGATGTGCAGTTTTTAAACTGGAATCTCACCAGTTCTCCGGTCCAGGCTTTGAGAATGCTAGCCTCAGATCCAGGACCCCTTAAAATAGTTTTTCTTTGTATTTTCAAATTATCTTTGCACTCTTATTACTGCCATTTCTTATTCCTCAGCCTCCATCACTTCCCCAAGCCCTTACAAATACCTCTCCCACATGCATGCCCTTTTGTGCTCCGCACCCATGGAGTTAAACCAGGGCGATTAGTGAGTCCCTGGGATTGTTAGCATTCGTTGGAGTATGGTGAGCTCATCAGTGGGTACCAGAGCGATCAGTGAGTCCCTGGGATTGTTAGCATCCATTGGAGTATGGTGAGCTCACCAGTGGGTACACAGCTGAAGATAATGTCGGCCCCTCCCCTAGAATCTCTCAGCTCATCAGTCAGCAGGTAGGAGTAGGGCCACCGGGGCCCCTCCCTGATCTGTGATTGACTGTTGACAGGCCCAGTCTTGTGCAGGCCCACTGCAGGCAGCTGCAGGTGCTGAGATCATGCTTGCAACAGCCTCGTCATGCCGAGAAGATAGAGCTTCACAGTTCTTTGCCTTATCTCCTGACTCTTATATTCTCCCCACCCTCACTTCCGACTTGATCTCTGACCTTTAGAGTGGGTGGTATTAATGCCCTGTTTAGGGCTGAGCTCTTGACTGTGACTTCTTCTGAGTGTCTTGAACAGTCATGCTTCTCTGCATTCTCTATTATTTTGAAGGGAAATTCCTCTGATTAAGACAGCATCTAAGAGAGTTCAGGCTGTTTTTCTTTGTGTCCCTACAAAATAAAATATCAGGGACTATCGAGAAGTTGAAGTGCTATAATTATTTCAGTAATTATGAAGTAATACTTTGGTGAAATTAGTGAGTTTCTTAAGCATTGAATTGAGTTGTATTCTTTCTACCCCAGGCTCTGTGTATTTGTTTTCAAGGTGCCCGTGTAGACTATACAGTCTTGAGATCTGATGTGCATTTTTTTCCCTTTCACTAAAACAGCAGCAGAGTCATAAGCTCTGTAGTACATGGTGGGTGGAGTTTCCAAAGAAGATAGGTGCTTGAGGAGTCACTTGGATTCCTGTGGATTTCTCAGGATCTGGGGTTCGATCACAGATCCTGTATACTAGAACCAGGTCAGTATGGCAAGTGTGTCATGGAAGTCACCTCATGTCCATTGGACCACCCACTGGTGTCCAAAAAGTGGCACCCTGCTCTAAGAACAGCATTCCACATGGGAGTTGATCTCCGATGGTTTGCAGACCTGCTCCTCCTCTGCTGTCTTCACACGTGGTCCTGGGCAATCAAAGCAAGTGAGGGCTTGCCCCACCTACTGAGAAGCTTTGCACCTTAGGCAAGCCCTCTGAGTCTTAGTTGGCTCAAGCCAATCGTTTTTTAAGAGCTCTTGTAACTCTGACCTGACAGTTAGCATATCAAACTGGGTTTATCCTTCATGGGGAGATGTTACAGTCAATGATCGGCTCGCTATGCAAACAGAAGGAACTGAGTTCCATTCCCAGAAACCACATGGAAAAGACAGGTATAGTGGCCCATACTTGCAATTCTAGAACTGAGGGAGGTGGAAACTGATGGATCCTTAGGCCTGGTTGACCAGCTAACCTGGTTTACTTGACAAGTTCCAGGCCAGTGAGAGACCTTGTCCTGAGGAATGAAAGCCAAGGCCCAGGCACCCATGTTTGTGCTACTCTAGTTTTATGTCTGTTGATGTGATAAAATATTTTGACAAAAAGTAACTTTAGAAGGAAAAACTTTTACAATTCTAGGTGATAGCCCATCATTGAGGGGAAATCAAAGCAGGAACTTGAACAGCCAATCAAGTCACAGCCACAATCAAGAGCAGAGAGTAACAAACATACAGGCATCATCGCCACCGTCACCACCACCAAAGCCTGGATTATCATCACCATTTAGCTACTCTGGCCTATCTGTATCCTAATATCCAGAGTAGTGCCTGGCCCAGAGGAAGCCCTTATCACCAATTACAGAGACTTGCCCCCAACTTGCCCACTCTGTATCTGACATTCACTGGAGATCCCTGAGTAGGCTGGAAAGGAAGCATCTAGAAACAGGACCACTTCCCTTGGGGGCCTTTCTCTTCCCTCAGCCCCATCCAACTGCTGGCTTGCTGGGCCAGATCTTGGAGCCAGTTTCACTTCTACTTCTGACTCATGTCTCTGCTGGTGTCTCAGGGGCGCACCATCCATCATTCCCTTCCCCGGTGAAGCAGAGAGCCTTGGGCATGACCTCAGCCATGACAGCAATTCACAAAGCAGGAGGTCAGCTGCGCATGTGGGGCCTGTGCACACTTAGGTGAAGGCGAGACACCTTCTCAGCCATGGCTTTTGGTTCCTCTGAGAGCCTTAGAAATTGAGTAAAGCTGCCTCATTCCTTTCCCTTCTTCTGCTTGAGTCATGATATTGAAGAAGAGATGTGAGGGGTTTGCATTTTTGCCTCATACAGTAGCAATCTATGGTGATGGTGGTGGGGTGACCACCAGGGTCTTGCTTCCTTCTGCTATCCTGATCCTGTTTCCATGAGATTTTGGGAAAATCTAACCAGAGCTTTTTTCCAGTGAGCTGCAGATAGGAAAGCTTTTCTCCTATTCCTGTAATTACAGGGCCATTCCACATGGTTATTATGACAAAGCCAATATAATTGCTGCTATGGAGATAGCACAGGCTTTGTGTAAGCTGCACCAGCAGAAGGGGATGGCAATCAAGGGTTTCCATGGACAGTGAGAGGAAGCTATGGTGGGGCCAACCAAAGATGAGCGAGCACATCTCCGCAGATATAGACCAACACTCAGGTTCTCAGAGAGAGGGAGGAGGGAGAAGGCGAGGAGACAGGGGACAACAAAATCTTGGGACCTAGTGGTGGGGAGAGCAGTGACTTGGAATGCAGGGATCTGGGGTCAATTGTCTTTGAAGATTCTGGACTGTATAGCCTGCTAGGATGCTAGAATGCACATTTCTCTAAACTCTTCCTCACTTCCAAGTGTTTGCACAACCCAATTGTGTGCCAGGCGCTGTCTCAAGCACTCAACATACATTAACTCATTTAATTAAATTTCCATTGCCTTTCATAGTTTCTAGATTTATGGACTTTTCGCCTGGAGACTTTTAGTAAAAATCTGTGACCACTCCTCACACAAAGAAGCTCTTGGAATGGTGACAGATCCTTCTAGATTCTAGCCCCCACTTTCTCTGTTTGCACCTGCACCCCTGTGGCCTGGCCTCCCTGGTAGTGGATATTTTTAACCCCTTGTTGGCTAGTGGAGACAAAAGCTAGAGGCTAGGAATGGAAGAGGGAGGAGATGGAAAATGAGGAGGAGAAGGATTTGGGCAGGAGAAGGATTTGGGCAGGTTGGGAGAGGCACAAACAAGCTGAGCAGTGGGAGCCGCCATCAAATCAGCAGAAGCCATATTTCCTAAGATCTGCCACGGAAGTGAAAGGGATCTGTCCGCACTGGTACAGCGGTTTGGCCTGAGCTCTGGCTGAGCCCTCCCTTCCCCTGAGCTCATTCTTTGGAATCTCACCTGGTGGCAGGGAATGAGGAAGCTGGAATGAGTTCATGCTCCCAGGAACTCTGGGGAGGAGAAGTCACCTTCCTTGCTGGGATATTACTGCACTCTGTGAAGAGCTGAGCTGGAAGAGAGACTCAGTCAGAATCCACGCAGCATATGCAGGACACACAGTGGCCTTTGCTCTGACATTGTGGCCTTCTTGTATCCCTCTGGAAACTTCATTTCTGTTCCTCTGTCCACAGTTGGCACCATTCACAGGTCTGTGGTGCTGCGTGGAAGGTGACAATCATGTCACTGATATGTTGACATTCTTCCCAGAAGCCAACTGTCTTAGTGGACCAGATCCTTCCTTGTTTTGAGGTTCTGGAACAACGTGAGAAAGCCCCTAGGTAGAGACAAATCAGAAGCCTAGTGGGGTCTGGGAAGATGGCTCAGTTAATGAAGTGCTTGCCATACAAACATGAGAGACCATATCTCAAAAAGTCATATGGGGAGCAATTCAAGAAGACAGCCACTGTCCACCTCTGACTTCTACATGCATGCACACACATGTACATACAATACATGGATACACAGGACACACCCCATTAAGTGGGAGAATAACTGAACAACACATTTAATGTCAACCTCTGGCCTCTTACCTGCATGAGCATATACTCTCACAAACCTGCATCACACAATCTTAGCATAAATAGAATAAAGAAATATGGGGAGTGGGGTTCTTGCTCCTTCTTTAACTCTTTCATTTATTCATCCACCCATTCATAACAATTTCACCAGGACTAACTGAATCTGGAGCATAAAGCAAAAGAATGTGGTTTTGTCTTTGGAGAAAAGAGGAGTGGAGAAGATGAATGGCCTAGGCGGTGTGAGGCACATTGTAGGATGGTTTGATGGTGAGGAATAAGAACAAAGACCTTCAGAACTGCCCGCTGTGGTCAAGGGGGATTTCATAAGAAGCAGGTGCTTGAGCTGTGACTTTCAAGACAGGACAGCAACAGGATAAAGAACTACTTCAGACAGATGGAAAGCCACACATACACACCAAGGTCTTTAGAGCACAGGATATCCCACACTGGAGAGCACTCGTGAATGGTGAAGTGTTGTGTACAAAAGAAACCAGGAGGAGAGATGGAACTGGAGGAACAAAGGGGCCAATGTCAGAAAAAGTCTTTTGTCGTTTACAGAGAATGGACCATTTCATCCAATTAATAATAAGGGGCCAGTGAATAATTTCAGGTACCTGTGGTATTTGCATGTTGGAAAGATATCTTTGGTACCACGCAGAGGATATTCTGTTGGAATGGAGAAGACTCATTGAGGGGTATTTGCCTGGCAGGGAAGGTGGGGCTGGGAGTGCATGGGGAGAGGAAAGTGGCAGCCATGGAGAAGAGCTACAAGAGGGGAGATGAGACTGAATTTCAAATGAAGGAAAGGGGAGTGTTTGGGATCTAGGTCTTCAGACATGGGTGAAGGATGAGTGGAGGCTCTAGTATGATTAAGGGAGATCCAAAAAGCAAGGGGTTAGGAAGAGAAAGCTAGACATGTTTGTGACATGGTTGAATCCGAGGGGCTTGCTGGAGGTCCAAGGGTAGGTAGGGTAAGTGTCTTGACAGCCCCTGGGTTCAATGGATCTGGTACCCAGAAGTGGGTGAAAGGGGCCATTAGCATATAATGATGCTTACTGTCGGAGCATTTATAGAAGGGAGACAGAGGATAGGAAAACCTAGCATTGGACATCAATGTTGGAGAGATGGACACAGTAAGAAGCTAATGAAAGGGTTAAGGAGGAGCAATTAGAGTAGGTGGAATGTGCCCAGGAGAGATTAGAATACTTCCTGTAAAGAAAGATGCTGGGAGTAATAGTGGAAACAGCCAAAAAAGATGATCTGGACATCCGTATTGGGAAACTAGGGGATTGCATGTGGCCTTGGAGAGGGCTGTTTTAGTGTAGGGAAGTGGGGGTAGAGGGAGACACAACATCAAGGTGTCATTGAAAGCCCAGAATGTCAACTACTTAAATGTAAGCTCATTTAAGGGGAGGGAGAATTTGTTATTCAGAAAGAATGAAAGGTTAATAAATGTGTAAGATAGAAAGTAAACACACGGAAATGTCAAGACTGAGAGGAGGAAGTCAACAGAGAGAGAGGAAATGTGTGGAATATTCGGATCTAGTTACGTACGTGTGAGAGTGTGGAGGAAAGGGCAAGAGTGAATGGTCTATGGACAGGGGCTGTGGCTGCTGTGGTGTGTGATTCCTGGGGAGAACAGACGTCTACTCATCCTAGAAAGGCAACTGGCCACAGACCAAAGTAACAGTACTACCCAAGTCCACCTTGGTGAAACAGTGAGTTTTACTGGGGTTCCTCACAGGAGTTTGGGTGAGGGTTGCTCATGAGAGCAGAGATGAGTCAAAGACAGCTGAATCACCGAACGCCACCACCCAGTGTGGATGACAAGTCATGGAAACTGACTGGCATTTTGCAGCTCACTGCATGACTTACAGGCAGCTCAGCAGGTTGCAGAGTGTCTCTTCTAGGCAGCTTGGGGGATCTGACCTCAGTGCTTCTTTCTGCTTATATAAACTTGGAGGAGGAAGGTGCCCTGTCCTCTGGTCAGTTTCAGGAACTTCCTGACTTATGAGTTGCTTAATTCCTGAGTCTTAATGAAGCTTTGTTTTATTTATTTATTTATTTATTTATTTATTTATTTATTTATTTAGTCAACTTGATACAAGCTCGGATCATTTGAGAAGAACAAATGCCTCTATCAGACTGGTCTGTAGGCAAGTCTGTGGGGCCATTTTCTTGATTTATGACTGATGTGGAAGGGCCCTGCCCACTGGGTGGTGCCATCCCTTGGCAGGTGGCTGAGAAAACTAGGAAGAGCAAGCCAGTAAGCAGCCTTCTGCCATGGTCTCTTCTTTAGTTCCTGCCTCCAGCTTCCCCCGAACCCCACCCTTGACCTCTTACTTGGCTTCCCCAGATGATGAACTGTAACCTGGAAGCCAAATAACCCCTTTCCTTCACAAGTTGGTTTTGATCATGGGTTTATGGCAGCAATGGAAGCTACCTGGGACAACCCCCTTTAGCCATTCATGAGTCTTAACAAACCTCACTCTAGGATGGAACGTTTCAGCCCAAAGGAAATTGCTCTTCAATGGTTAAGTCTACACGGCATTGGCTTTGCAGCATGAGGACATGGATTTGGAGCCCCGGCAGATGCATGCAATCCTAGCTCTGGGAAGGTGGAGATGGGAGGATCACTGAGGCCTGCTGGCCAGCCAGTCTTGCCCAATTGGTGAGCTTCAGTTTTGATGAGAGACCCTGTCTCAAAAACTAAGGTAGGGAGTGATGGAGGAAGATGCCAATACTGACCTCTGGCCTCCATATACACACCCACACAATGGCATGTGTTACTCTACACACATACAAACAAACAAGTACTTATGTATGTAACACACACACACACACACACACATACACATACACACGTTTTAAAAAGAATGAATGGCTTGTGCTTGACTATGAAGGGGAGGTATGATTTACAGTAGTGATGGGGGTGAATATGACTTTAAGGCTATATACTATATATAGCCTTGCCCCACCCCCAGCTCCTAAGCCACCACAATATGAACTGGTTTTTACTCTGCTATGCCCTGCCTACCACCACAGATGGAAATCATGAGCCATTTTTTCTCCCTTATATTGTTTTACTTAGTTGTTTTGTCCTAGTGATTAAAACAAAAGGGGAGCTAGAGAGATAGTCCAGCAGTTAAGAGAATACTTAACATACTGATCTTACAGAGAAGCTGAATTCAGTCCCCAGTACATAGATACTATGTCAGAAGTACCTATGTAACTTCAGCTCCATGGGGATCTAACACCTCTGGACTCCATAAGCACTTGCACTCACTCACACACACACACACACACACAATGATGCATAATGATAGTAATAATAATAAATCTTAAAAGACCAAAAAATAAATAAGACAAACAAACAAACCTAAGACAAGGTTCTAGAGAAATATCCCAGTTAAAAAAGTGCTTTTCTTCCAAACACAAGTACTCAAGGAAGTTGCAGAGGTATTGCTGAGTCTTTACACTGGGTCCCACCACTCTGTTCCTGTCAGGGGCTGAGTGTGGCCATTGCCTAGTGGTCCTCAGGCTCCAATTGGCCTGATCTGTAGGTGAAGCTGAAAGAGGAAGGACAGGCAATATTGTAGGTGTGATTGGCACAAGGTTGGTCAGGGCCAAATGGGCTTTGTTGAGAAGAACATGGCACTCAGGCAGAGGTAACACCCTGCAAGCAAAGGGAGGAGTCCTGAGTCTGGACATTGTGATGAGGTGAGAGAATGGGCAGAGAATGAGCTGGAAAGATAGCACAATGTATCAGAGGGCTTGAGCTTGAAATGTCAGTGGTGGGCGGGTCTTAGATGAAGGTGGAGCATAAGAGTGGGATGGCAAGTCTTTAGATAATGCTCAAGGAACCGGAAGCTTCAGTGTTCAGTGGACTCCCCTGGGATGGTTGCCTCATGGAGAAAAGGCCTAACTCTGATACTGAAGAGCCCATCAGTCAAAGAGATGGACCCGCTGTTAGAGATGCAAATCCAGCCACCTTCAGAGGTGGGACTCTCACTGTGAATGGCCTCCTAGGCCAAGTGCAAAGAGCAGTGAGGGTCCATCCCTGATTGGTTTGTGGCCTTCTCCCAACAGCCCCAACCCCATGGGACTCTGCTCACTCAACAGCAAAGGGGTAGAGGGAATACTTCCAAGATGCTGAGCAATGGAAATATCGACAAGAGCATGCCAATGACATGCCCAAAATGACACCAGCCAAAGGGCTGCTGACCTCAGCCTGTCACTTCATCTCCCTCTTCTTCCTCTTGGCTGCCTCTCTCATGGTCAGCCTATCCACACCGAGCCAGGTCTGCACACCTCCTCACTGTGCAACCTCGGGAGGGCTGGCATTTGTGCCTGCTGCAGGATGGAGAGGGGGAATTTTCCGATTTGGCAGAGTGGTGTGAAGTCAGGAGGGAGTGTTTGCCCTGCACAGCAACAAGACCTATCAACTCATTGCTGCCTCTCCTTCCCACCCAAGTCTGTTGCTATTTACAGAGACTGCATTTCCACAACAATACCTTTTGCTTGGAAAGGGCCTTCTTTTGCTACCAGTCCAGAAAGTGCCCATAGAGAAGCCCCAGGAGCTCATGGGCCAGCTAGCCCTGCATATCTATCAGGGAACAAAAAGAGACCCATTGTCAAGAGAAGTGAAAGGTGTGGGACCAACACCTGAGGCTGTCCTCTGACCTCCACATGTGGCTCATGCAACCCTCACTCACTGTGGTGTTTTCAATGAGATGGCCCCCATATTCTCAGGCCTTTGAATACTTGGTCCCCAGTTGGTGACACTGGGGAGGCTTAAGATAACTGATCTTTCTGGAGGAAGTGCATCACTGGGGGTGGGCTTTGAGGTTTCAAAGCTTTCACCATCCCCTGTTGACTCTCACAGCTTCCTGTTTGTGGTTTGAGATATGAGCTTTCAGTTGTTGCCTTTCAGCTCCAGTCACCATGCCTGCCTGCCTGCCTGCTGCCATGCTTCTCCACCATCATGGTGATGGATGGACGCTTATCGCCCTGGAACCACAAGCCCCAAATAAACCCTTCATTCTATCAGTTGTTTTGATCATGGTTCAATATGTGAGCTGTCTGATATTCCTGATGCCACGTCTGTTGCCTACTACCATGATTCCTTGCCGTGGTGGGCTTTTATCCACCTGTAACCATAAACTCAAGAAAAATCTTCTATATATTTCTCTGGTCATGGTGTTTTGTCACAACAATAAAAAAAGTTGCTAATATGCTCATACAAATGAACACACACACACACACACACACACACACACACACACACACACACTCCCTGTAGTTTAAAATTTGCAGGTATGCCTGGTTCTTTGCCCCCATCTACTGCAGCTTATATTGAGCTCTCTAGACATTTACCTCTGGCTGACCTCACCTCGGTTAGCTGTGGGGTCCTGGAAAGTTGAAACTCAAATGTGGATTTTTGATTGTAGCCTCCAGTATCAAGATTCTAGCTCTTAGCACATGACAGTGTGCTGGCTGAATGAATGAAATGTGCTTGTTGAGTGAGTAAGAGTTTGCTTGATATATTAATGAAGCTTGTATTTGGTGAATTCATGAAGTATACTTGTCAAATGACTGACTGAAACTCTTTTGCCCACTGCTCCAAAGCAGCTACTACTGATGCTTGAATAACTGTGAAGAGATGACATTACATTGGACCTTCGTCTTCTGTCCTTTGCTCCCTGTGAGACAGACAAGACAGATAAGGAAAAGAAGTAGAAATCAAACACCATGGTTTTGCCATTGGCCGAGTAGGTGAGTAGACTAGGTGAGTCTCAACCCTCTCCAAATACTAGTTCCATCCCTCAGGAACCAAGACAGATGTTACCTCCCTCCTCTGTGGGACCGAGAGGAAGACAAGCTAGGATGGTAGGTATCCAGGACCTGAATCAGTGATCTGACTGAGGAAGGGAAGAGACTTGATTCACATCCATATGGACGCCCATATACACAGCTTTGGAGAGCATGCATGTAAGAAAGGTTGAATGTATTACCAAGTGGGCCTGAAGCCAAGAAATTGATTTGGAATTCATTTCAAGATGAAGGCTCAGAAGCCCACAAGGAAGAGCTGAAGCTGACTTATGACTGTAAGTCACTCTTCATCCTCTTCTAGGCAGTAGTTTTATTTGGGTCGAGACAGGAGGTAAGGGCAGGAGAAGGGGGCAGGAGCCTCCAGCATCAGGAAGCTGGAATCCTGAAGAAAAGGAATGCTGGATAAACCAGCTTTAGAATTACCCCTGAGCTTAAGAGGTCATAGGTGGGGGATGGGGAATAAGTTCTTGCAAGCATGATGACCTGAGTTTGATCCCCAGCACCTGTCTTAAAAGCTGGATGCGGTGGCGTGCACTTGTAATCCTAGTATTGTGGAGATAGAAATAAGAGGATCCCTGGAGCTGGCCACCCAATGTAGTCAAAGCAAGGAGCTGTAGATACAGCGAGAAAAACATCATGGAGAGTAATTGAAGACACCTGGTGTTGACCCCGACCTTCACACATATTTGTACACATACACACACCTACACATGAGCACACACACATGACACAGTATATGGGTGGGTTGATTTGCTCAGTGTTCTGCAAACAGAAACAAGGGAAACTGGAGCTCTGCAGATGGGCATTATCCAGGACCATGTGTGAAGGACAGAAGACAGCATGCAAGCAGACAGGCATCTTGGCTGGTATATTTGCATCATGTATAGCACTTAAGACAGTTGCTTCATGTAGGATTTGATATTTAGAATATCGCTAGCCATTTTATGAGCAGAAGTGAAAAAGACATTCAGGGAGGTGCTTAAATGAACCCACCCTGGGACCACCTATCTTCAGACTTTAGCTCTGGTTACGTAATTAAAAGTTTTTATATCTGAGTAATTTCCCCTATTTTGAAACTCATAGTCAGAAAACATCATCCCCGGCCCAGTTGCTATGTGTGGGCATGGGCTTCACATCTAGGCTTTGATTGCATCATTGCAGTGGTGCTGTCTGCAGAGCAATCCCTAAGGAGACTGATGGCAGAGTTGACTTCCTAAGGCTCATGATGGTTAGCTCAGTAAGACCTACAATCACCCAGGAGACAAATCTCTGGGCATGCCTGTGTTGCATTTCCTAGGTTAGGTTAACTAAGGTTGGAAGACCCACCCTGAATGTGGGCAGCTCTGCTGTAGAATATTATTTTGAGATATGTTAAATTTGTTTATGCCGTGGAACATCTGTTTAATGATGCAAAGATGTGTTGCATTCTTTTATGTTGCATTTGTTTAACTCTGTGAAACTGTGTTACTGTGCCTGTTTAAAACACCTGATGGTTTAATAAAGAGCTGAATGGCCAATAGTGAGGCAGGAGAAAGGATAGGTGGGGCTGGCAGACAGAATAAATAGATGGAGAAATCTGGGAAGACAGGAAGGAAGAGCAAGAAAACAAGGAGAGGAGGATGCTAGGGGCCAGCCACCCAGCCACCCAGCCACCCAACCACCCAGCCACCCAGCCACCCAACCACCCAGGCACCCAACCACCCAGCCACCCAACCACCCAGCCCCCCAGCCACCCAACCACCCAGCCACCCAACCACCCAGCCACCCAGCCACCCAGCCAGCCAGCCAACCAGCCAGCCAGCCACCCAGCCACCCAGCCACCCAACCACCCAGCCACCCAGCCACTCAACCACCCAGCCACCCACCAGCGGCCACCCGGCACCGGCCACCCACAGCCCCACCCAGCCACCCCCACCCAGCCACCCACCACCCGGCCACCACCACCAGCCAGCCAGCCAGCCAGCCAGCCACCCAGCCAGCCACCCACCACCCAGCCACCCGCCAGCAGCCACCCGGCCACCCGGCCACCCGCCACCCAGCCACCCAGCCACCCAGCCACCCGGCCAGCCACAGAATAAGAGTGAAAGTAAGATATATAAAAGTAGGAAAAGAAACAAGCCCTGAGGCAAAAGGATAATTTAAAGTTAAGAAAAGCTGGCAATAAACAAGCCAAGCTAAATCCGGGCATGTATAATTAAGAATAAGCCCCCATGTATGATTTATTGGGGAGCTGGGTGGCAGGCCCCTCACAAGAGCAAAAACAAACAACAACCCAGCTCTATGCCATGGGCTGGGGAGCCAGACTACACAGAAGGGAGAAAGCAGCTGACCATCAGCATTCATTTCTTCCTGCTCCTTGACTGTGGATACAATGTGACCAGCTGAATAATAAGACTCCTATCACCATGCCTTCCCCTCCATGGTGGGCCATACCCTTGAACTGTGAACCCAACTCCCTTTTTACCTTCTTAAGTTGCATTTTGTCACATTTCGTCTCAGCAGTTTGAAGATATGCTAAACCATGAATTTTGCCAAGAGCCTGGCTCGGTCTCCTTTAGTTTTAAACAAACTCAAGCATTCCACAGGAGAGTTGGGTTCCCATCAGTGCAGGTGGCAGCGAACTGTCCTGGCAATCTCATGTTTCATTTGTCAGGATGCCATGCGGAGTCAGGTGCCAGGGCCATGTTATGTGATCTCCAGCCCTCTCGCTGACCGACCCAATGCCGTGCCTCGTGGCAGGCTGGCATTGGAGCTGCATGACTTGCATTCCTCCCTTTCCTGGAGAAAGTCACTTAAGAGGGTCCACAGGGCATGCACCTCTTCCTTTGTCTGTTGGAGCTACTTGGCCACAGTCTTAACATGGAGGTAAGAGGATATTGATGTGTTCTGAGAACATTTCTTTTATATTTTATATTTATTTATTTAATACATGTAAGTGCGCGCGTGCATAGCCTGGTGGGCATGTGGAGGCCAGAGAACAACTTTTGGGAGTCATTTTTCTCCTTGCACCATGTGGGTTTAGGAGATTAAACTTAGGTGGGTCAGGCTTGATAACGAGTTTCTTTACCCACTGAACCATTTCACTGGCCCATATATTTTAAACATTCATTGAAGGAGAGTGTGATTTGGTGAGAATGTGCTTAGGTGACGTCATTGGAAATGTTTGTGACTTTGATGTGTGGGTATCTGGACTTCATGTAGATGCAACATCCCAATTTCCATTTAGCTGTTGTTTTGATGTGTCATGCCTTTGATTGGCTGTCCTTGATTATAGGATCTGGCTTTGTAACCCTGCCTGGCCTTGAACTCAATATCCTCCTTCTCAAGCCTCCAAAGTGCTAGGTTTACAGCTGTGTGCCACCATGACCAGCTCAAGAAAATCCAATTTCTGTTTCCATAAGTCTTTTAAATGGGTAACACATTAGTTACTTTTCTATTGCTGATAAAACACCATGACCAAGGCAACTTGTAAAGGAAAGTGTTTAATTGGGCTTAAGGTTTCAGAGGTTAGAATCCATGACAGAAGAGCAAAGACATGGCAGCAGAAACAACTGAGCTCTGACACTGAGTCTGCAAGTGGGAGACAGAGAGCACATTTGGGAATGGCATTAGTCTTTTAAAACCTCAAAGCCTGCCCCAGTGACACACCCCCTCCAACAAGACCACACCTCCTAATCCTTCCCAAACAGTTCCATTGAGGACCAAGCATTCAAATACATGAGCCTATAGGAGCTATTCTCATTCAGACCACCCCAGCATACTTAAAGGGACATAATTGTGCATATTGGTGGACATAGTCTTTCTTACTGAGGCACATCTTTGCTGGATCATGCTATATTAACCTCATATCACATAATTTCCTTATCTTCTCACCTCCTGTTAGGCTTAGAATCAGAAATGTGCCCTCAAAGGCGCTTTGGATATCTGGTTCACAGCTGGTAAAACTATTTTTGGAGGCTGAAGAAATGTCAGGTGAGGCACGGGTGGCAAAGGTAGGTCACTAAGGGGCAGTCTTTTGAGAGTTACAGGCTGGGCCTGCTTCCTTCCAGTTCCGTCTCTGGTTCAAGATCCACCAAGAGGGAGGAGGGCATCTAGGTCACACCTTTTCATTACTACAGACTCTGGCTGTAAACCATGAGCCAGAAGGAACCCCCCTTCCCTTGAATTGTTTCTGTCAGGTATTTTCTGACAGGGACATGAAGAATAAATCATCTAGCTTGCTCTCACCATGAACACCTGTGTCCCCTCTATCCACACTCAGGGCCACCTTGCTGTCATTACTGCTCACACAGCTCTGGTGGATGGAGCCTCCTGTGGTGATAGAAGAAGAGAGAACTCCTGGGGTAGCACTTGTTGATGTCTTCTCAGAGGCTAAGTCCCTAACACCTTCCACTCTCCCATGACCATGACACAAGCTGAGCCCTCAGTCCTTTCATCTATATTTTTCCTTCAGAGGTCCTGTCGTGTCCCTGTGACAGAAATGTTTGGAAGTTGTGTGAGATGAGAACCTGCAACTGAGAAAACCTAGGCTATTCCTGGCCCTGCCTCGTGCTGATGCCGAAGGGCCAATGCCCTGAATTCTGCAGGCCCTTCTGCAAACTGCTGAGCTTCAGAAAGAGGGTAGAGTCTACAGCACTGTTCATCCAGGATAACTCTTTTGCCAGCACTAGGGATGTGGGATTAGCTTGTCACAGCAAAGGACCATCTCACCCAGCCAGCAGGGCTCATTGTACATTGTGACCCTCTTACAGCTTCCCCACCACCCTCAGACTTGACATCATCTTTTTCCCTGACGTGCCTTGAACCCAAGCTCATTGCCTATGCTGTTGCTCAGTACATTTGAAGATAGGGATGGAGAAGGTGCCACTGTGGGTTGATAAAGGAGAAAGAGGAAGCCAGAAGTTCAGAAGGAAACCCAGTCTTGTCACCCCTGGTGTGACAGATGGAAGCCCAGAAGGTTTGGGGGCCGTGTGCTTCTATGGGACCTGCTTGGGAAGAGGATCTTTCTCTGAGTCACAGGAGATAGAACATGACTCCCAAGGTGCTCTCAAACACCAGAGCCCAAGGCCTCAAAGATGGAAGCTGAGAAGCCTGGGACATCATGCTTCTACTTCTACTCTGGGCATCCCTTCGATGCTCTGAGGTTCTTGATGGTGCAGACACAATTCTCCCACCCCTACCCTCTCTCTAATGCATCGGCCTGATCATAGCTTGCTAAATACTGTCATTAAAATATTTCTCATATTAACTTTGTGATATAACTTTTTCCCCCCTCTTCCAAAATTGTGCGTTAGTATTTCCTTAATTAAATTCCCTGTTCCAGCAGCACAGTAGTGGGGCTTTATACAAGATGGAGGGGTGTTTCCCTTCTTCAGTGTTTGGAGGAGGATGACCCAGCAGGGCCAGGATGGTTCTCATCTTTTCTGGGACTAAAGATCCTCTTGTGCTGGAAGAAGGATGAGAGGAAAAATCAAAACAGAAGAGGTAGCAAATAAATACCAAGGGAAGGCTGTTTCAGAGGGACGATGGCTGTTTTCTCTTTAGAGTAAGTTGTTCTGAAGCTGGGTGCAGTGGGTAGTGCTTGGTGTGCAAGTATGAGGACCCAAGTTTGATCCCCAGCACCCCCAGCACATAAAAAGCCAGGTAAGGCCATAGGTGTTTGTAATCCCGGTGTGTTTGTATCCCCAGTGAGGTCCCAGCCCTGGAGAGGTGGAGCTAGGAGGATCCCTGGGCTCAGTGGCTAGCCAGACCAGCTGAATAGGGAAGCTCTGGGTCCCAGGGAAGCACTCTGGCTCAAAGAGATGGGATGGGCAGCTTCTGAAGAGCAACACCCCAGGTTGTTTTCTGGGCAAGTTGTGTATACTCATCTATACAAACATGTGTGCATGTTCACACCAATAAATACACAAGAAAATAAGTTCTAAAGAAAAAAAAAAAAAGTATGTCCCAGAAGTTACACAGAGCATAGTCAGCTTAAACACTTACTGGGTTCCTGAAATTGTGACAAAGCAGGGCACCTTGACTTTTCTCATCAACTCTACAATCTGAAGATCTCCAAGGAAGAGAGTGTTTCTGCTCCTCTTTTGGTGGTGATGAGTCTTGGACTCATGAATTAGCATGGGGGTTTTATTTTACTATTTGTTTTCTTTTGGGGGGTTAACTTTAATCAATGGGTAATATTTACCATAGGGTGAGCATTATATTATATATATATATATATATATATATGTGTGTGTGTGTGTGTGTGTGTGTGTGTGTGTGTGTGTGTTTTGAGACAGGGTTTCTCTGTGTAGCTTTGCACCTTTCCTGGAACTCGCTTTGGAGACCAGGCTGGTCTCGAACTCACAGAGATCCGCCTGCCTCTGCCTCCGGAGTGCTGGGATTAAAGGCGTGCGCCACCAATTTCATACACGAGTACTGTATTTATATAATTTCCACTCCCTCTCCCCTTCCAACTCCTCCTGTGTCTGCCTACCCCTTTTCAAATGCATGACCTCTTCTTCTTAATTATTGATTACATGTACACACACACACACACACACACACACACACAGATATATGAATATATATATAGTCTTCTGAGTCCATTTAGTGTGTTTAGGACTAATTACTTGGGATTGGGTAACCTAAGTTGAGGGGAGCCTCATTTGTCAGCAATCATAAATTGTGGGTAGGACTTCATCTAGGAGTAGAGCCTTGTGAGAGCTCTCATCCAAGTTGGCCTATCAACTGGTGTTGTCATGGTGTGATCTTCTTTAGGTGAATATGTTGAGATTTCAAGGATTCAGCTTCTAAGAACTGGGTAGGGGGACATTTTATTATATTTGTCAGCTCCTTATTTTTATAGTGACAGAACACTTTATAGTCATATATTTTGTTAATGCTGGTTGTTGGTGTAATGACAAACCTACATTCATTCATTGTGTGTGTGTGTGTGTGTGTGTGAGAGAGAGAGAGAGAGAGAGAGAGAGAGAGAGAGAGAGAGAGAGAGAGAGACTCAAACCCAGGGCCTGGCACATACTAGACAATCACACTACTCCTGAGCTACAGGCCCTGGTCGTCCACCCCACCCCACCCCCGCATTCATCTTTAAGTCATTGACATATAATCTATGATGCACCAAGGTCAAGGTCAACTGGAAGCTGGAGACACAAGAGTTAGTAAGACACAGCTCTTGACTTTGAGGAAGCTGCAGCTCACAGCAGGGGGTCTTATAACCCACTGTCTGCTTTTGCAAATAAAACTTCATTAGGAGGGGCTGTGGGTGGAGCTCAGTGCAGAGTGCTTGCACTGAGAGCCATGCACAGGGCCCTAGATCCCACCTCTAGCACCCCCACAATGAAAATCTTTGTTAGGACATAGCCACACCTGCTCATTGACGTGAGTGTGGTTACTGTGACCTACAGCAGTTGAGCCGAGTGATGTGGCCTGAAAGCCTAAGATATTTACTTACCGGCTCTTGACATCAAAGTTTGTTGACCTCTGACCTACAAGAAGCACTTGTTAGCAGTGTGAACAATATGCGAGAAGAAATGTGGTGTGTGGGTACTGAATTCTCTTTCTGGGTCTCTGTAAGTCTGTCGGGGACCACCCTGGAATTGAAGTGGGAAGGGCATGTGGTAGTTCTGAAATTCTAGCACTAGAGGTACTGAGGCAGAAGGATTGCCATGAGTATGAGGCTAATCTTGGCTCTCTAGCGAATTCCAAACCAGACTGGGCTACAATGTGAGTCCTCATTTCTAAATAAATAAGTTAATAAATAGTAATAACAAACAAAGTAAGACAAGAAAGGAGAGGGGTTCAGGTTTGGATTTCAAATAAGTGGTGCCACATGCAAAGGTACAGAGGACCCTTTCAAGGATTTTGAGGATCTCAGTATGTCAAGTTTTTGTCATAAAAGTAAAGAGCCAAAACACTGCAGAGAAACAGTATTTTCTTCTCGGTATGCCCATAAGATTGAGTGGCACCCATTCACACTAAAGGCTTATTGGTTATTTTTCTGTGACTATGACTTAACAGGTGTCCTGTATTTTCTCTAGTGAACAAGTGGGACAGACAAGGAAAGAGGAAGCCATAGGTTCCAAGGAGCATCCAGTAATTTCACCCCTAGTAAGACAAATTGGAGGTGATGGAGCATTCATTTTTGCTCTTCCGTCATGCGCATATTAGGTCATGTGTGTATGTGTGTGTATGTGTGTGTGTGTGTGTGTGTGTGTGTGTGTGTGTGTGTGTGTGTTGCATTGCTGGGGATCAAACCCTAGGAAAGTACTCCACTTGACTATGCTAAACACTCAGCCCCACGATTCTAATACCTTGAAGTTGGTATTAGAATCCTTGTTTTATCTGAATTAATGGAAGGCTCAGAATTTAATTAAATGTCCCAAGTTCTAAAGGTAAAGAGTCAGAATTCTAACTCAGAGCAGGCCTGTCTGGCATTGGCGTTCTCAGGGTGCTCCTGGCTGCCCTGTGCTCTGCATCTGCCCATCAGGCATGATGGCATGTTGGCTCCTGGCATTGCTCACTAAAGCAAGGCCCCCAGTGGGATGAGAGCCACTGAGAATGGTCTGAGAACATTTTTTGTTACTGGTAAGTTACCTTGGAGGGGAGGTTACAGACACCTGGTCGACCACTCTTTTCTTGATTCTTAAGTTAAAATGTGATCTCTACAATTATTTTCAGCTCACCTTGATGTGTTGCTTTTAATTACTGTGCTGGTGTGACTGGTGTGTATTCTATATAAACTAGTTGATGGATAATCATATTGTCACTGGAGATTAGTGTTGTCATCATCGTTGATGGAGGTAAGCATCCTCCAGGAGCACTACAAGACACTTTCAGAGAGGTATGGGTACCTCCCCCTGGTGTGGGTGCCACAGCAAGGACTTCCTTCAGTTATCATATGCCTAGAGTCTCTGCTGGTCCCGTCTGGGCTGTCAGGAAGCTTTAGAGTAGGTGGAAGCACCTGGATGATGAGGTAGCGATGACTTGCCAGCCACCTACTGGTCTACCTGAGGGCATGATGCCTTACCCATAAAATGGCCATTAAATCGATACCAGTGATTGTCAGAATTAAACAACTCTGAATTTGTCAACTACTTGAACAATGCCTGAGACAGAGTATGTTCAATGTAAGCGTTTGTTCAGATAATGTGTGTGTGTGTGTGTGTGTGTGTGTGTGTGTGTGTGTGTGGTTCTGGGGGTTGAACCCAGGGCCTTATTAACATGTGCCAGGCATACATTCTATCACAAAGCTGTTTACACCTCAGCCACCGTGCAAATGTATATATTTAAAAACCCAATATACTATTTCTAACTTGAAAATTCCTATGGGGTCACTCACTTTTCTCATTCTACTATGAACTGATCTGAGAGTTGCAGGGACTCCCTAGATAGCCCCCTGCCAGGTTGGCATGTTCCTATCCTGGCACTGATGATTTGTTTGGAATCTTCTGAGGTGTTGATCTTCCTGGAGATGTCTCCAAGGCAAAGTCTTCATCCTGGTTGTCTTTTTGCCTTCAGCACCTAGCACAGCTCTCAGACTGCAAGCAGTGTCTTGAGAACAGGACTACCAGCTGAAGGTGGTGATGTATCTAAGGTATACAGTGTATCCTAGGCATCACTGAGGCCTCCTGAACACCCCACTCATACTCCCTCTGGAGTATTCACAGAGTGAGCCTGGCTCTGATGATCTTAGTAGCAGAGGATTCAGGAGAACAACTTTCAAACTTCAGATGGTCTGAAGATAAATCCATGTTCATGATTGTATGCTCTTCCTTCATGTATGTAGGGATAAGTCAACAGCCCAGTCTGTGCTGCCTGGACAGGGCCAGAAAGTATCAGGTCTAAGACACCAGACTCCTCCAAGGGGAAGGTTAATCAAGTCTGCACTTAGCTATCTCCAAGGCTGGATCTTGGAGGCTCCAGACACATGGAGCCCTCTGCAAACTCCACTCCTGGCTGAATCATCTTGGAATGGTCTACCCAGTTGGTCCAGTTATTTTACTGATAGCACTTCCCTTCCACAGAATGGGTAATGAGCTGCCTTCATAAGCCTCACCTCATCCACGCACCTCAACTTGGGACACCCACTTGCCCACTTCTGGACTCCCTTCAGCCCGAAACATTGATGTGACTTCTTTGAAAAACTTTTCATGTCTATTTATACATATACGTGTGTGTGTGTGTGTGTGTGTGTGTGTGTGTGTGTGTGAGAGAGAGAGAGAGAGAGAGAGAGAGAGAGAGAGAGAGTATGCCACATGGGTATAGTATGGATGGCTGTAGAGTCCAACAGAGGACATAGAACCCATTGGAGTTGGAGTTACAGGAAGTTGTGAACTGCCTGAGCCTGATGTGGTGCTGGGAGCTGAACTTGGGTCCTCTTTAAGAACAGCAAGTACTCTTGACTCTTGAGGCATTTCTCCTGCCCTCGATGTGGTTTCTTGAATGTATTTCCTGTACCAAGCTGATTACAACTAGTTTGACCCAATATAACTGTAATACATATTTCAACGTCAAATCCAACTTATTGTTCCAGTCACACAGCACCGTGACTGCTATCTTGGTATAATGATAAGGCGGAGGGGGGCAAGAAGCAGGTGACAGTGACCTACCTCAGCATGGCTTCCTAAGCTCTCACTCTGTGCCAAGTGTTTGCTTGCTTTTCCCTTAAGTCCCATAAACTGATATGAACTTGCCTTTCACTGGAGACTTGCTCAAACACCTCACCTTTCCTGCGAACATCAAGCTGCGGCCACTTATCTGTATGCTTCCCAAAGGGTCCTAAAGTCACTCCTGGGTTCTACCTTCTCTTCAGCTTCTAGAAGGATCTTGGAGGCAGAGCTCTGCAAAACTGAGAGCTCAGCCAGGTGGTGGTGGTGCACGCCTGTAATCCCAGCACTCAGGAGGCAGAGGCAGGTAAATCTCTGTGAGTTCAAGGTCAGCCTGGTCTACAGAGTTAGTCCAGGACAGGCTACAAAGCTACAAAGAAACCCTGTCTTGAAAAACAAAAAACAAACAAACAAAAAAAAAATGAGAGCTCTTCACTTCTACCTCAACACCCTAGGGTGTCAAGTCGATGTAGGAGGCTCCCTTTAAGCCCACAGGCTCCTTGCTGTCTGGCCCCAGCCATCTATCCTCGCTTCAAATTACAAACAGGACTGGAAACCAAGAGCTAGCCAAACACATCATGGGTGTCACCAAGGGACACAATGTGCTGTCAGCCAGCAGGGCTTGGGACAAAAGTCCAAGAAGCAGCAAGCTTATTTCCAAAAGTTGAGATTTTCTATTTATTCCTGTGAGAATCCTTCCTCTCTGTGGACACTCTAGATTTCTTGCAAGTGCTCCTGCTATTCTGAGATGAGCAGCCTTGTTGGGGATTGCACAGGGCTGTGCGGCTGTGTGATATTACAGGCGACTGGTGATTTAATTGGACTCATTAAAGTAAGGTCACTTTTACATATTGGTGTGGTCTCCCTTAAGTACTAATTCTCTTGGCTCTAAGTTGGGCCACAGAACACACTGCTGATCCAAAGGGATAATCGTTCAAATAAGTCTTCTTGCTCCAAAATGCCAGGGGGAAACTACATATGAGGTTACATCCTTATTCTCAAATGTTCAAATGCCTTCTCTTCTCCCTCAGTCCCCAGCTATCAATCCATTGTATCTATACCCTTGACCCTACAGTTTGGTCTGTTGCTAATTGATGTGCCTATATGGGGCAGGGGAGTAGTTCCTTGTTCATTCATCCTCTCTCCAGACTTGGATGGCTAATGGGGTTTGGAAGAAGCTTGGCTCTAGGCTGTGAACTGGGAACGTAGAGATACAGTCTTTCATTTTGTGACTATAGAAATGGAAGAGAAAGAGTTGTTCATGTATCCATTTGTTTGTTTACTAGTTCACTGGTTCATGCACCCTATGTTCTTCCACACAGAGCAGGCAGAATGCCTTCTGTGTGGAGCCTATTGGTTCCTAGTATGGTCCTGAGAAGAACCGTGGTCTGCAGGAACGCTCTGGTCTGCAAGTGAGGAGGTTTAGGCTGGGCCAACTCTCACATACTCTCTGGGAGACTGCATACACCATTTCCCATCTTTGGGGTCCTGGTTTTTCTCCCTGGGTTTCTCCGCAGCTCTGTTGTGGAGTTCCTGGCAGGATAAGCCTTTTTCTGCCCTGGGCTAAGTCCTGAGAGAGGGTGGGGCAGGCACATGTGCACCCTGTAGGCGATTTATTCTCAAGCTCTTCATCTTCCTTATCCTCTCTTCCTCCAAAGCTGAGGAACACACAAACAGAATAAGAGGAAGACAAAGAGAGAAGAAAACAACCCCTCCCCCAAATCTGAAGAGTTCTCATGAAGAGGAAGGAATATCAGGTTTCCATCTGAACATCCTGTACACCAGTGCTCCCTAGCTAGTACCTGACTTTGACCAAATAGGTGTTCTCTGTCAAGTTGGGGATTGTGGTTCTTGCTGAAAACTGACTTATGTACACATCACCATGGCAATGTATAGAGGCAAATAAGCTTAGAGTCCTGCAGTGGATATTATGGGATACCTCTTTCTCTTCTTCTTTCTTCTCTTAACATTTGCCTAGAGCAAAGAACAATTGCTAAGAATAATGGATGTCCCCTTTTAGAGATGTATTACTTTGCGTTATAGTTTGTGTCCTGAAATGTGAAAGCTCAGGTAAGATGTCAAGACAGACATGTGTAATTGGGACTCTGTGTGTGTGTGTGTGTGTGTGTGTGTGTGTGTGTGTGTGTGTGAGAGAGAGAGAGAGAGAGAGAGAGAGAGAGAGAGAGAGAGAGAGAGAGATCAGAATGAAAGGAACTGATGGTGACTTCCAGTTGGATGTCTACATTCTCCATTTCATGGCTCTGACTGAATTCCATAGGAAACAGTCATAGCCAAATGTTCTGGATCTGCTTAGCTGGAATTTGAGTCACTGTCCATCCAGTACCCAATAATCACACTCCAGCAGTATCTTGGAAAACCAAAGTGAGCCTGTTCTAGAGGAACCTGGAAGCAGACAGAAAGTAGCTTTACTTCCTACCCCCACTAAGGTGTGATGATAGAAAGCCTGCCATTGGAACAGAGGACTTCTTGGATTCTTCTGGCTGCTATATTCTGTTGCTTTTCTGATTAGGAGTTTTAGAGAAACTTGAAGTATTGGAAGCAGTCTTGTTAAAGAGAGAAAGAGAGAGAGAGAGAGAGACTGAGAGAGAGAGAGAGACTGAGAGAGAGAGAGAGAGAGAGAGAGAGAGAGAGAGAGAGAGAGAGAGAGAGTCTTACTGGGCATTGCAGCAGACGTCTTCAGAGCCCATCTTAATTAATTAACTAATTAATTAATAGTGTGTGCATTTCCGGGAGTTCATATTTATGTGAGTGCTTATATTTCTATGTACATGTGTGCAAGTACATGAGGACTGTTGTAAATCTTGGGTGTCTTCCCTCATGAACAGTCTACCTTATTCTATGAAGCAAGGTCTCCCATTGGTTGTCCTGGAGCTTGTCTATTAGGTCAGGATGGTTGGCCAGAGAGCCCGAGGGATCTGTCAGTCTCTGTCTCCTAATTGCTGGGATTATACGTACACAATCACCACACCTGACTTTTTACATGCATACTGATCATTGAACTGTGCTACTGTGGCAAGCTCTTTACTGACTGAACATCTTTCCAGACTAGATCTCATCTTTTTAGAGACAGTGGGCAGTTGTAAGGGTTGCTTGGGCCACACATGGGTATGCACTGGGAATGGGACCCATAAGTTGTAACTCATGGAGTCTGATGGAACCAGCTACCCATCTGTCACTTCTTCCCAGTCTCCCTTATATGGACCAAGAGTTTATGAAATAGACATTTAATACTCATATTGAATGACTCAACCTAGAATACTCTTTTCCAAGGATAGAACACTTGATAAGCAGTAACCACCGTGAATGTGTGTCTTACCCTGACAACAGACATGTGTCTAGAAAGCCACGTGTCTACAGAATCTTTGAAGTTGATTAATTTTAAATATTCTGAAAAAAATGTCACAGGAAACCCTGGCATTCCTTATCTGAAACTCACCATTTCATGAAGTTATTCTGCATTTCAGACTCTCCTGCCTCACATCAGTTTGGGAAAAGAGTGTCGCCTGCAACACAGGACAATGAGAACAGGCCCGGCCTTGGCAAGAGTCAGCGTCCGCACAAAAGGCCTTTGGCATCTTCAGTGTCCCCTGTGAGATCCACTTAGCATATTTGAGATGCGTGGATACCCTTTCTCTCCATCTCCTACCACAACTTTGATTATATTTCTTATGTCCTTGTCAGTAATGCTTCTATTTTTCACCTTCTAGAAGTTTCTATGGCACCAAGAACTTCTATAATCACCTTTAAAGCATTTTGGGGCCCTATGCTTTGAGAACTCCAGCATTTGTTTTGTCTTTGCCAACTCTAATGTTAAGCCCCAATTTGATATTCAGGGTATGTCAGCAATCTCCTTGGGAGGTAGTCATGGGAGCTGACCGGAAGACGACTCCAGCGACGCTAGGCAATGACACAAGAACTCCGCTTCAGCCCCCAGAGGACCTGCTGACTCCAGGCTAGAGTCAGTCTGGAACTTACTCACAGGACTCCGTCACAGAACCAATGGTGATTTTTCTCTGGCCTCTCCTGGGCTCTCACTGATTTAAACTTAACTTTACTCTTTGCATTGTAGAGTCTTTTGACCTTAGTCTCTTGGGAAACTGGAAAATTAAGTTGCTTATTAAAAAAGAAAAAGAAGAAGAAAAGAAGAAAAAAAGCAAGGGTGAGGCTCCCCGCAGTGTGGTGTGAGGACGGTGCTGGAACAGGGAGGACTCAGTCCAAGCAAATACTGCTGCAGAAAGCCAGCTGGATCAAGTCCCTGATCATCTCTCTGGGCAGAGGGTAGATCCACTGTCAGATAAAAAAGCTGCTCATCACCCTCTGAGAAGCAGCCTGGCAGGTAGCCAGCCTGGGAGAACAATGATTTCCTCGCTTTTATATTTGATTATTATTTCATATTTATTGGAAGCCCGTGGTGCTTCCAACCTTGTAGCCAGGGTGCAAGAGGAGGTAGCTGCCTGATGGGGTTCATTTTTTCCTATTAGCTTTTTACCATTTTTCATCGGCTGAGTCAGCATCCCACTAGTTAAGGGCCTTGGAGCCAGATCTCATCTGATTATCACAGAGCTGCTGAACTGGTACTCAACCACCCTCCCACCCTCTCATCTCAGCCCCTAGGTCACACTGGCCTGTGGGTGGTCCCCTCTCTCGACTCCCGCCCTTTTCTGCCTCTCTATCAGCGAGCTGAAATGGATCATTTCATTTAACATGCCTGCTGGATGGAGGGCTTCCCATCTCTGCCTGTACACAAAGCACTCAAGTGTTTATTTTAACTAGTTTTAGGGATAGAGGAAAGAGAAAAGGTATCAGGGTGGGTGTTCATTTCCTCCCTGTTTGCTTGTGTTTAGTGTTTATTGAGAGTTACCATCTGTCAGACTCAAAAAGTTATGTACTCTTTCTAACCCCTTGTAGCCTCTGTAGGACACAGACCACATTATCAACCTTTTCTCACAAATATGAAAACTGAGTTTAATGACTAATTATAAATGTCAAGTTAGCTACATCCTAGAATCACCCAGGATCCCTTGAGAAAATACCTAGGTCAGGTTAGCCTATGGGCATGTCTAGGGGAGATTGTCTTGATTGATACTTGAATTAGAAAGGTCCAGACCACAATGGGTGACACTATTCCCTAGGCAGAGGGAGTGTGTGTGTGTGTGTGGGCGAACTTTTCTTTCCCGCCCAGCTTGCCAGTTTCCAAATAACCAACACAGAGACTTAAGATTAATTATAAATGCTCGGCCAATAGCTCAGGCTTTTTACTAGCTAACTCTTACTTTTTAAATTAACCCATATTTCTTATATATACTTTGCCACTTGACTTAGTACCTTTTCTCAGTATGGCATATCCATCTTGATTCTCTCCATCTCCTCACTAGTCTTCCCTCACCACCCTTCTTCTTCCAAGCATTCTCTGTTTGGCTTTCCCCCTAACTATATCCTGTCCAGCTATTGGCCAGTCAGCTTCTTTATTAAACCAATCACAGTGAATACATCCACACAGGAGAAGGAATATTCCACAAGTGTGTGTTCTGAGCTATGTGAGACAGGAGAAAGCTACATAAAAGCTAGCTAGAATGAACTAGCAAGCAAGCAGGTAACCATGGCTGCACTGATTTCCTGCTGCCTTTGACTATGGGTATGATGAGATTGCCATGACTTCCCCTCAGGGATGGACTGTAACATGGAGTTGTAAGCTAAATAAACACTTTCCTTCCCTGAGTTACTTTTGCAGCAGACAATGGAACAAAACCACTGAGGCTCTAGGAAATGACAAAGGGGAGTATGTCCATTTTCCCAACAAGGTCCTGAGTGGAGCCACTATGTACATACACTGTTTGTGGCTTTGGGCTGTCATTATCAGAGCATAGTGTCCTAAGAAGTCAAAAGTCAAAGGAAAATCAGTGAGTGGCTTCTCTATTGTTACCCAGAAAAAGAACTGAGAACTGAATATAAAGCCCCTTTTGGCAGAAATGTTTATAATTAGAGGCCTGACACACAGGGCTTCTTGAGGCTTGAAGTATCCATTTAGGAATGCATGCTTATGCTTGAATCAGCTCCAGAGACTGAAGTGTGGCTCTCTTGTTTTCAAATTGCACATTGCAGTAAGGCCTTTAAAAAAAAAGGTGAAGAGGGGTGTGTTGCTTAGCTCTTGTCAACCTGACACAGACTACAAACACCTGGAAAGAGGGAACCTCAATTGAGAAATTGCCTCCATCAGATTGGCTTATGGGCATGTTGCAGTAGGGGGCCATTTTCTTGATTAGTAATTGATGTGGGAGGGCCCATTCCACTGTGGGCAGTGCCATCCCTTGTCAGGTGGTGCTGGTTCTGGTTTGTATAAAAAAAAGGAGGCTGAGCCAGCCAGTAAGCAGGGTCCCTTCACGGTCTCTGCTTCAATTCTTGTCTCCAGGTTCCTGTCTTGAGTTCTTGTCTTGGCTTCCCTTGATGGTGGGCAGTAAGTGACACGTAAGCCAAATAAACCTTTCCTCCTCCAAGTTGCTTTAGGTCAATGTTTTATCAGAACAGCACAAAGCAAAGTAGGACAAGGAATTAAGCTCAGCATTGATAGCCTTGAGGCGGGGCTGCTGATCATGTGGAACACCTGGGTTATCAGAAGGTGGGACGGTCTCCCTGGGTAGCCCCAGAGGAGTTTGTGTCACCACCCTCCATGGCAATGGCTGGCTCTGGAGTTACCTGATGTGGGACTTTAAGAGGGAGTTGTTTCAACTCCTTTGTTTTTCCCATTAGATGAGTCTTAAATGAAATGAATTGGGTATGAGTAAATGCTACAGGGAATTTGCAAACGAGGCCAAGATTTTTGCAATGCACTGCTGTTTTTCCTCCTGGAGATACAGTGGGTTGTGGTTTATAGCCAGGTGTGGAGAAGTTTATAGAGAGCCAGTAGTAGTGGAAGCCAGGAGCAAAGGGAGCCAATAGTAACAAACAAGGTCCTCTGAGGTATGTCTTGGGTGGCTCGGGATAGCTTTGACAGTGTTATAAGTGAAATATAATTAAGTCGAGTGTATAAACACATTTTTTTCTAGCTCCTGAAGAGGCTTATCAGCTTGGGAGATTAATTAAAGCCTTAGCTAGAGCCTGGGTTTGTGCTGGGGAGCCATTGTGATCTTATGAGAAGAGCAAATTGGATCAAAGCAGAGTGATTTCTTATTCTGCATAGGGAGGATGGATTTGGGTTTAAGGAGTTTCACTATGGTCTGGAGGGAGTTAGAAATGCCTAGAGCAGTGGTTCTCAACCTCCCTAATGCTGCAATCCTTTAATACAGTTCCTCATGTTGTGGTGACCACCAACCATAAAATTATTTTCGTTGATACTTCATAACTGTATTTTTGTTACTGTTATAAATCACAATGTAAATATCTGTGTTTTCTGATCTTAGCTAACCCTTATGAAAGGTTCATTTGACCCCTAGAGGAGTCGTGACCCATGGGTTGAGAACTTTTGGCCTAGAGTGTCATTTCAGTGTGAGCCCTTCCAAACACAGCACCCCAAGATGCAAACATCATTGGGTTTAAATACAGAGTATAAGGAAGCCAGGTCCTGGATGTCCTGGGACTCTCATGAGCTAGCTAGAAAGTTCTTTCTCCTTAAGTAGAAGGGGCTTCTTGACATACTCAGAGTGAAGGGGACTGATGGGACAAAAGGAGCAGTTTGTGGTCAGGTTCCAGATTGTTCTGTGGGCATTTCTGACCATGCTCCAAGGCCTTCCATCTCTGGGCTCATGTGCACACAAAAGTGTTGGTTCTTATGGAGCATACAGAGAGTGAAATTTGTTCAGATGATGTTGAAACAGACCTGAAGTTTGCAAATATTTGTTTCTCTGGACTTATGGACTCATTATGTCTAGCCCGAATCCCATATTTATGTGCTAATACTGTGGTCTGTACTGTTTCCTGTTCATTCTTCCTCTGTACCAGATGTGAGATGCTCCCAATAGTGCTGTGATGTTATCTTAGGTTGTTGACTTGCCATAAACTACAGTGAGGGATTGTATTGACCAGGTTATCTGAAGTAGGGATGAGCCCCTCTAATGGCAGGTGGTAACCCAGAGAAAAGGAGGTCTGAGAGAGAGTTTTAGATTTTCCTTCTGTTGCTTGGCCGTCTTTCACATCTTGCAGACAATCTGATCTGTTCTGTTGCTGCTGTCACTGCTGATATATGCCCTTTGTAACATGAATCTTAAGAGGTCTTATTAATAATAAAAACCCAGAGCCAGATATTGGGTAAAAGCTGGAAGATTAGAGAAAAAGAACAAGCCACAGCCAACCTCACCTCGACAACTCCTCGGCCAATTCTGTTTCCATGAATCTTCAGACTGAAAGCCTCTGAGTCCCCACCCCTGAGGGTCTCAGTAGAACTGCTCAAAAGCCTCTAGTTCCTTGTCCTCACGCCTTATATACCTTTCTGCTTCCTGCCATCACTTCCTGGGATTAAAGGCGTGTGTCCTCCCCAAGCAAAGACATGAGATCTCAAGTGCTGGGGTTAAAGGTGTGTACCACCATGCCTGGCTCTGTTCCCATTGTGGCCTTGAACTCACAGAGATCTAGATCTCTGCCTCCCAAAGAGTGATAGGATTAAGGGTGTGTGCCACCACTGTCGGGCCTCTATGTCTAATCTAGTGGCTGGCTCTGTCCTCTGATCCCCAGATAAGCTTTATTGGGATGTACAAAAAAACAACATCACCACATTCCTTTGTTGATATCTGAAACCAGCTTCTTTGGGCTTCTGACGTGGATTGAATGCTGAGCTCTCCAAGAATCCTCCAGGCCTTCAACGCCACACTGGGACCAGCGAGGCATCCAGCTTCATGGGTTAAGCAAACACTAGGTTCTTTGCCTCTCCAGTGTGAAGACAGCCATTGGTTGTTGAGCTCAGACCATGTCCCGTAAGCTAGCTTTTAAAAAATCCCCTTTTTATGTCTTTTCATTCTATCGGTTCTGCTCCTCTAGGGAACCCTGGTGAATACAGTGGGTGCGGAGTCAGTTTTATTGCCAGTCTAATTTTCTTCTAGCAGCATCACATGCTTGCTAAGTCCTGCTGGAATAGGACTTGCTAGGAGTCTATAGTTGTTAGTCACAAGCTCAGTTCTATGTAACATAAATCACTGGGCTGAGAACTTTTGTTTAGCTCTTTCTAATGCATGTTCCCTCTCTACCTTGTGTATGGAGGAGGCTATAGGGATACTGTATGAATATCTTACCGGGCCATTGGCCTTCCAGGTTGGTTCAGCGGTGAGAGTGAAGGGAAAGGACAAGGTGATGGTAATTCCTCCAGTCCAGGTTTCCTTTGCTGGGTGACCTTGAGCTTTGTGCATCTGTCCATCAGGGCTCACAGCTGGTATATAGACACATCATTCTGCATCTGAGTTCTTTCTCTTCCATGCTGGGAGAGGATGGTTTCCACTGTCTCTAGCCCTGGTGCATTGTACTATTCCCTGATGTTTCCCTGTACCTGCCAACTAGTTCCTTTATTGAAATCTCCTAAACTAGCCAGTGGAGTATACCACCTGCTCCTGCTACAACCTTGATGGATGTACAAGTCGTTAATGATAGGTCACCATTTACCAGGCAAGATTAGAGAAGTTGAACATCTGGGCCAAAGAGCTACTCCTAATAATAGGTAGAATGGGTGTATGGGGTGTGTGTGTGTGTGTGTGTGTGTGTGTGTGTGTGTGTGTGTCAGAGAGAGAGAGAGAGAGAGAGAGAGAGAGAGAGAGAGAGAGAGAGAGAGAGAGAAAGAACATGTATAAGGGTGTATGCTAGTATATATAGAGAGAAGCCAGAGGATAACCTTGGGTACTGTTCCTCAGGAAATATCTACCTTATTTTAAGAGGTCTCTCATCAGCCTAGAACTCTCCAAGTACACCAGACTGGATGGTCAGTGAGCCTCAGAGTTCTGCTTGTCTCTGCTTCCCCAATTCTGGGATTGCAAGCGTGCACCACCATGCTTTGACTTTTTCACATGGATTCTGGGAATTAAACACAGGTCCTCATGCTTACACAGCAGCCACATCATCAATGGAGCCATCTCTCCAGCCCTAGAATAGAGGTCCTGATCTCAGAGCCTGATCATTAATTCCTACATTTCAGCATGTCTGTAAGGCTCCTTTTTTGTTGGCAGTGTCTGACAAAGGCCACCAAGAATGTGTCAGCCTCTGGGCATTGATCTCCAGTCCTTCATCAGCGTACCTGCCTCCTAGGAGGTGAAATTGAATTGGTTCACTTGCCTCCCCATTACATCATCACTGAGAGAAAGGGTGTGAGTCAGGACTATGGACAGTCTAGTTTGGGATGCAGAACACATAGCAACATGCTCTTTAAAGATGCTTGAGGAGTGACTGAGACTGGTTTCCTTGGCCTTGTGCCTCTCCCTCATCTGAGGACAAGATGTGCAGGGACTGAATGCTCCATGGGCTAGAGGGAACTCTGAACAGCTCACCGTGTACTGTAGTTCTTTCTGAGAATCACTTCCAGGAGGCCCAGAGGGTGGATTGTAACTCTGCACATCTTCAGAGCCAGGATGGAGAAACAGCAGTAGTGTATGTATGGCAGGACAACACACTTACCTGGTTCTGTTCACTTTCAACGTGCTTCACATGGTCTACACTCCATCTCTAGGCTGCCGCTAAGACATGCAGCTAATCAGTTAAAGATGCCAACAATGCAGGGAGTGATCAATGGTTTTGTATGAATGAACTGGAATAAGTAAACACTGTTTGAGAGCAAGAAGGAAACAAGGTCAGATAGTTATAAAATCACAACTGCATTCTATACTCTTCTAGACTAAGGTCGAGACTGAGAAGAGAATGGAGAGTGGGAATATGCTGAAAGAAAAGCCATATGTGATCATTATTACCACAATCAGGTGTGTAAGACGTACCTGGCATCTTGTTAAGGTGTACATGCACCGTCTCATTTCATCTTTGCAACTTTCTGAAGTCAGTGGAATTATTCTCATCTCACAGTTGAGGAAGGCAAGGCCCAATGAGAAAATGTTGCATCCAAATATACCTTTCTAGTAAGTACAGTGTTGGAATTAAGAGCCAAATCTGCCCTTAGATCTCAGAACTTTGGTTAATTATCTAAAGCCCTGAGTTGGAAGGCTGGCATTTATAGGCTGCAAATCCCATCCCGTGGGTGTGATCGGATGGCACTCTGACATCCCACCACACCTACCACCTCACTACCCAAGGAATCTCTCTCCTTGTTTGATTCTCTCTCAGCCCAAATTCCCCCTTCTTGAGGCTTCTTTCTTGCCAGGTTCTTAGTCTCATTGTGAAATGGTTTGTTCTGTTGTGGCTTGTCCCAGCCCTTAGGCCCTTTATGCGGGAGGTAGATTGCCCTGACCTGTCTGTCGCATCTCACACCACACCAGGGGATACTGTACCTCTCAGCTTTATTAATCACTCCAATTTGACTCTGTGTTTTATGGTCTTTACTTCCGACCCACTTTGCCTCATTCAATTATGTTTACCTTTTAAAGCAAGCCTAGAAGGGAGAAATCTATTTCTCCTTCCAGAAGTTAAAAGAAAAGAAAAACATGCCCTGCTCATACACATTTCTGCCTCTAACTTGTTTTTGATCAGACACATAAACAGATGCATCCAAAATACCAGCTCTTCATTTTGGCAGCGTGGATGCTGTCCTGTGGGATTCAGGGGTTGGGGAGCAAGGACCTCTACAGTGATATGTCATGTTTTCATGTTTCTCCAAGCCACTGGGGAGTCACAGAAAAACAGTCTGATTCATCAGGGCATTTCATGCCAGGAAGTCAGAAGGTGCCACTCACATAGGGGCTCCAAAGTTTCCCAACACCCTCGTATATACCCCCGGGTCTCTTTCTTTGAGGCTATTCCTATCTCATTCAAGGAAGTATATCCTTGCCCCCAAAGCTCTTCTGGGTTCACTTCCCATGAAAGCTGGAGTTTATATGGTGCTGCTCCAGTTTTGGGGATTAAACTTTTTTTTTTTTTTTTGGTTTAGGTTGGAGTCTGTCTCCTAAATCCTGCTGGGGATAACAGTTAGTTGTCACTGGATAGGAGTCAAAAGACATTTTCCCCCTGAAACACTAATGGTACCTTCATGTCTGGATAATTAGAGCTCCGACTGATGAATGCGTAATTACGTGTAAGCCTGGACTACGCGAGGATTGCCTGGGTCTTTCATCTTTAGCTGACTTCATTTAGAGAGGTAGCAGTCTTAGCAAACACGGCAGAAAGGCTTCTCTGAGGGGTTGGGGTTGGGTGGAGTCACTTGGGGGTGGGGGTGCGCTGGCTCTCCCCATAATCACTGTGGTATGAAGACTGGAGTCTGACTCCATGAAGCAGGGACTCCAGTGGTCAGAGAGATTGGACAGGACATAGAGTATGTCAGGTTTGGCCAGACCGTCGCATCTTGTTCCCACAGGTCCTTGTCCCAGTCTCCCCTCCAGATGTTGCTATGTGAAAAGTCTTCTGTTGGGTTTCCCTTCAGCACTGGGGTCACTTTCCACCCTTCTGCCCTTGTGTTTTGAGGAAGGAGGGTAGTTCTTCAGTGTGGACACCGTTATTCTGTGACCATCCCACCTCAGCTCTAAGCTTTGGCTGAGGACAGTCAAGCTTCTCTCCTCCTTGGTGAGCATCTATGGAAGCAGCTCAATGCAAGGAAAACTTCTGGGCTTTAAGACAACCAATCAGAAGAAGGCCAAGGAGTGGTGGCAGTATATTACAGGTTCCAGCTGCCTACAAGCTCAACCACTCACTTCCATGGCATAAACTCTGCAGGGCATGGCAGCTATGAGTTCTCCAAGCTCCTGATCCCTCACACACGGTGTGAAACATGCTCCTTCCTAGGACAGATAGGTGAAAAGAGGTCAGGATTGGCTCAGTGCATGGCTTTACTTGGGTCATTGGATGCTGCTCACGGATGACAGCTCTCCAAGCATGCTGTGAGTTCTGAGATTCTGAGAGCCGTCATCAAGGGACTGTGACTTGGGGTTATGACAGGATTCTGAGGAGCTCCCATCTGCTGTCCCTAAACTAGGACACCTGTTTGAATGGTGTTTGCTAGGTAGAAAACTATAACATACAAATAGGAAAAGTGACAGAGATAAGTAGATGTACATGGGGCCTCTTCTACCTGCCTTGCTCTGTGTTATGCGTATTAATGCACCATAATTTTTCTGTTAATCCTTATGTTAGTGTTGATGTCTTCTTTGGACACTTGAGGAACCAAGGCTTGCAGAAGTGGCTTTCCCCAGTTTGTACCATTGCTAACTAACCACTGCAGTGTTCTTTGATCCCAATGAAGACTCTGACATTATTGTTCTCTCATATGATTGTCTGGCTCCTTTGTGCGTGTTCATATATGTACACTCGTGTATTTGCATGTTCATGTGGAGGCTGGAGGACAACTCAGATGTCACCCCTGCTCTCTACCTTTGTGTGTGTGTGTGTGTGTGTGTGTGTGTATGAGTGAGCGAGAGCGAGGGAGAGAGAGAGAGAGAGAGAGAGAGAGAGAGAGAGAGAGAGAGAGAGAGACTGACTCTCATTGGGAACTAGGGATCACCAATTTGGCTAGGCTGTCTGGGATTATGAGTGTATCCCACCATGCTGGGCTTCTTTGTAACGTAAATTCTGGGGATCAAACTTGTGTTCTCACGCTTGCAAGGACTTTACCAATTGAGCCATCTTTGCACCGCTCTGGTTCCTTTTACAATTTTTCAATGAGCAAATGTACTGTCCTCTTTCTGCAAGAGACTTAAGCTTCGTTCCCCTGAAGCCCACTCTCCAGTGACCCTCACCTGGAGGTTAACAGCATGGTACTTTCTTGTTGTTTAGTCCAATCTTTTCTGATTTTCTTCTCTGTTTTTATTTTTTCCTGGTATGCTCACTCTTGATGGAAAGATGCTGAGATCTCTCTCTCGCTGTGTGTGTGTGTGTGTGTGTGTGTGTGTGTGTGTGTGTGTCCTCTTGACACTTCTCTGTCTCTGCTGCTTCTTTTTCTCTGTGTTATTTCAGATTGCATCCTGTTCCTTTATCATGTTATCTGAAGCACTCAGCCTTGGGTCACATCTTATCTCGATTTCTGTGCTCTTTGTGGTCTAAACTGGCATCTATAGACTTTGCCTCCCTCAAGCTCTGGGGACATATGCCTTGGCTGTCGCTCACTCTCTAAATATCTGGCTATGATCTCTAATTCCACAAGGTTGCAAGCGAAGACTATGGCTCACTTTTTGATTTCTTTGTTTTTGCTCTTGTACCGCTTCTCTGCAAGAAGACATATTAATCACCTTTGCTTCGGAATCTCAACACTGACTCAGCATCCAAACCTTCCAACTTCAAGTCTTGACCACCCAGGCCTGCCCTGTCTGACAGGCCTGAGCCTCTCACACCTGGTTGCTTAGAATTGCTTTTTCTAATGGTTTTTCACTTCCTTCATTAACTCTCCAGATCCTGACACTCTCCATAGCACAGACTATTCTGGAAATGCCACTCTCATTATATTTGTCTGCTCTGGAAGCCTATGAAATAAGTGACACATGCCTTAACTTGACTGGAGAAATTCTCCATGATTTCCATATCCTCCCAATCTGTTTTCCCACTGATCACCTACAACTCCTGGCTCAGGTCCACTAAGACTATGTGTTAATTAGGATTAGCATCCATTGCCAGGAACAGTGTAACCCCAAATAACAGTGACTTAAGATACACAGAAGCCTGCTCCTCTCATTTCAAAGACCCAGTACAGACAATCCAGGGCAGGCATGGTGGCTGTGTTCCATCAGGAGTACAGAGACCAGGGCTCCTGATGCCTTGCATGTGTTGTGTGGCTTACATTCCCAGAGTCACACATGGCACCCATTGGCTACTTCAGACTAGCTCTCAAATCCTCAGTCCCTCCAGGATCTAAGAGGAAAGAATAGGACAGTCTTCTCATTATAAGAACACTTTCTGGAAATCACCAACATGATTTAGACCTAGATCTGATGGGCAAAAATTTGAGTCATATTATCATAGCCAGGTATAGAAGATGCTGAGAATTGTGTTTTTTTAAAAAAATCTCTAAGTGGCCTGGTGTATGCCAGGCTATGGCCTGGGGTTTTGCTACTAATGGAAAGAGACTAAAGACATTAAGAGCATCCAGTCATCTTCGTTATCTCCTTTTCTTCATTGTCGGAGGACATCTATGTCTCCCCACTGCAGTACATGCCCCCTTTGTCTGTCAGACCCCTACTCACCTACTAATCAATCATGCACTCAGAGAAACAGCACCACAGTTGAATCAACACTGTCCTTGGAGTCATGGAGAACCAAGTTTAAATCCTGCCATCCTTGCCCATTTTACTGTGGGAGTTTAAAGCTCCTAATCGTCTCTGAGAGCTGGTTCCTCCTCTTGAGAATGAGACAACAAAACGTACCTTGTACGGTTCCATAAAGGTTCAGGTGAGGCAGTTTAGGGTATATGCACAGGACTGTGTTTTCACAAAAGGCTCAACTCTCTCCAGGACCACCTTCCACATTCTAGTTGAAGATAACCATCACCTGGTTTGGATTCTTACAATAATCCAAATAGTATTTGAAAGTCTGCTGAGGAAATTAATAGACTCTGTTTGCGACTCTTATTTTAAACTTTGGAGCCTTTGGAAGTCATTATTAAAGAGTAATGACTTTTCCTCAGCTGTCACTCTAAGTGAATATCTCATCAGAAAAATATGCGCCATTCTTGTGTAGACAACCACAAGCGCTGTGAGCTCATGAGTGCAGCAGTCCTGTCAAGTCCAGAAGATACTGTTTCTCCCAGGTCCTCCCTGACCTCTGTCTCTTATGGTCTTTCCATTCCTCTTCCTCATTGGTTCCTGAGCATTGGAGGCAAGGATATGATACAGATGTTGATCACACAAGATCAAGCCAGTTAACATTACTGTATAGAGAGGGAGGGGGTTCATGAGGCCTGGTTGAGGAGTTATTGACAGTTGTTGGCTTATGGTGGAAGGACAGTCAATTTTCTTTAAGGGTGTGGCCTCTGGTAAGTGGGCCATGCTCCAACAGATGGACCCATACACCAAGACTAGCACACCTGGACTTGGTGGATTATTAAAGAAAAAGAGGACATGGAGTTAAGAGGGTGAAGAGGGGAGGGGAGGGAGGATCTAGAAGAAGTTAAGGAGATGAGTGGGGGATGAATATACTCAAAACCCATTGTATGTGTATATCAAATACTCTAATGTTTGATATTCCAATATCTAAACAAAGTGTTTATCTATATGAATGAATGAAAGGAAGAAGGGAAGAAAGGAAGGAAGGAAGAAAGAAAGAAAGGAAGGAAGGAAGGAAGAAAGAAAGAAAGAAAGAAAGAAGAAAGAAAGAAAGAAAGAAAAAGGAAGGAAAGAAGGAAGGAAGGAAGGAAGGAAGGAAGGAAGGAAGGAAATACACTTAATTGTCTCAACTGGACTAAATAGCAATGACTGTAGGCTAGCCAGGAACTGTCTTTTGCTTCTCATCTTTTCTTTCTTATTCTCTTACTTTCTCCAACTGTGGCTGATAGAAAGGCTCATTTCCCTTCTACCTGTCATCTGTTATCTTTGATGATGTCCAAGAAGTTGAAACAGCAGCGGGTACACAGGATACAAGTTTTAGGTTTGTCAAGGCTGTCCACTGTTGCTCTAAGAGTGGTCCAGGGACAGACATGCTGTCCTGTCACTTCATATGGGTAACATCAGTGTTGCTAAGTGAGTGAATGGGTAGATGAAGGGATGAACGAACAGGTATAGATGCCCAACTGTGGTAGCCGGGAAGTAACCATTGGTCCCTGTTATTGTTTGAATGAGCCCATAGACCCATGTGTTGAGCTGAAGGTACTATTTGGGGAGGTTGCAGAGCCTTTAGGAAGTGGGTCTTTGCCAAAGGAAGTGGGTCACTGGAGGGCAGAGGAGCTTGAGATGTGTAGCCTGTGTCTAGTCCTCTCCCGTCTCTGCTTCTTGATCCATGGAGAAGTGAGCAAGCAGTCTCGTGTTTCAGCTGCTACAGTTGGGGGCTGCTTCTACTCCAGTGCATTCCCTGCCATGGTGAACTGCACCTTCTCCAAATATGATTCCAAATCAATCTTTTCTTTATGTGCTTCTTGTCAGGCATTTGGTCACAGTGATGAGTCGAATCCTGATATGGTCCCTGAAAGAACATAAACTTTACCCTTCATGAATCAAGGGCCTTAAACTGCTCTACAAATCATGAGCAAAGAGACCCTGAAGACATTTTGTTCATATCTCCCCCTTCTCTCTTAGGGAGATATAAGCTAACTGATTTTAATGCCATCTGGAAGATTCCCCTTGAGTTAGATTTTTTTCTTCTATTTCTGTGATAAAACACCATGATCAAAGTAACTTACAGGAGGAAGAGTTTATTTGGGGTCTGTGGTGCCAGAGAGTTAGGATCTGTGATGGCAGCAAGCGGGTGGAGCAGCAGCTGAGAGCTCACATCTCAAACCACAAGTGAGAAGTCAAGAGAACCCATAGAAATTGCCTGAGTCCTTTAAATACTCAAAGTCCACCCCAAGTGACTCACTTCCTCCATCAAGGACACGTCTCCTAATCCTCCCCAAACTGCCGCCAAGTAGGGACCAAGTATTTAAATGCCCAAGACTTGAATGGGACATCTCATCCAAACCACCACAGCCTCTTATTAGAATTATATTAATACCTAATACTTATTTACTAAAATATCTTACATATTCTTGGGCACTTCTGTGTTTTATTGGAATTTCACGTCCTTTTGTGGACACTGCAAAGTTTTATGACAGTCTCCTGAAGACACGTAGAGGAAAGCAGTCTCTTGGGAACCATGTTCCCTGTCCCACAGCTGTGGTTTTTACAATAGGCAGAAAGGGTTGTCTTGGTGGAGTGGGGGGGGGGATGGCGCAAAAAGCACTCCCCAGTTGCATACTTGTGAGTAATAAAGCTACCATGCCACCATGTGCAGGGTGTTGAGTACACTCTATCCCACTGCTCACGACACCTCCAAGTGTTACTCCATTTCACACATGAGTTAATTGAGGCTCAGAAGTTACAGACTCTCCTAAGATTCACAGGCAACATCTGGACCCAGGTTTGTCTAGCATCCAATCTTTTACTTGTTCTCGGAAGAGGGCTTCCAGATGAATATTTCATTTATTAAGAGTGTGTTTGGGAAGCACATCTGCACTTGCAGGAAGTAAACATGCAGTCATATTAGTTTTCTAGAATATCCTGTCCTAGTCTGTCCTATCTCCTTTTCCTGCTTCATGTCCAGAAAATTAAGTTGACTCTTTATGTCCAATCAAGCCTTAGTTCTCATATTTGTCCATGTTCTTGAAGCTGGAGACTGATAGCCATTGGTTATTCTTCAAAATTTTTTTCTATGAGCTGGGTGTGGTGAGATATTCCTATAATCCCAGCACTGGGGAGGTGGAGGCAGGAGGATCCGGCATTCCAGGTCATTCTCAACTACATATGGAGTTGGAAGCCATCCTGGGCTACTTCGACTTTATCTCAAAACAAACAAATGAAACAAGAACAAAACCAAATTATTTCTACATCCTAAAAAGGCTTTTTCAAAAGAATTGCTGGCTGGCTTAAGAGGATGGTCACAATTTGGGTACTCAAAGACCAGCTTTCCCAAGGCAAAGCCAAGTCTTCTCACTGACTCAGAAAAACTCACCTTTTTTCCTCCTCTCTCTGGCACTTATTACATATATTTTATAGTTGGTAATATACACATAGGCCTATGACACACACACATAATAAACTGAACAGATAAAGTGCGTTATTATGCCTGGTCTACATCACCAAATAACCTGCCGGCTGAACAAAGGCTTTCGGCGGAAAGATTGCAGAGCGCCTTCTCTTTTGTCTTACTTCCTTCTCTTTTCTTCTTTACCATCCACCACCCACCACCTTCCCCTCCTCCCCAGCCCAGATATCTCAGGGCAAGGCCTCACAAAGCATCACATTCCCCAGCAGTCTGTGGTTAGAGGGAGACAGTGGGGAAGAGCTGCAGGGATGGCAGTGTGGAGACACTCCCTAAGTAAAAAGCCCTTGCGTGGGATTATCAGGACTTCATTGGTCCCTAGCTCACCTGCCCCTCTGCTGGGTTGTTTGTTCTGGAGCCCAGGCGAGGTCAGGGCAAGTGCAGCAAGGGCCATTTGCAAAGGTCCCCCAGGCCAGCTGGAGGGGGACAGCTGCATGTGAGTAAAGCCTGGGGACTCTGTTCTGAGGGTGGAAGTGATTACTTAAATGAGTTCCCTAGGACACAACCTGCTTAGTGGAGGGTCTTTAATAAGCCCCCCCCCCCACCCCCCGTGCTAAAAGACAACAGACAGAAGCATGTTAGACCTTGAGTTTGGCATTAATATCAGGTCTCCATGTACCAAAAAGGGTGGTACCCTGGTTTTAAATCAGAACATCCCACACAGCAACCCCCACTTCACTAGCTCTTTCCATCTCTTTCTCTACCTGGTTCCTTTACTTCTAATTCCTTTTTCATTCTCCTCCCTAATTCTTTACACTGGGGTCCAAATACATGTAGGCAGCATGGTGTACACAACTCTTATGTTAAGGCACCTAACACAGCAATTGATAATTCTAACTAACGAGAAAGTGAGGAAGTCAGGGTTTTGTAAGGATTTTATATGCTGATGAACAATTTCCATGCAAAGTCTTAACATTGTGAAGTCTCTGTCATGTGGCAAGCAGGTGGTAGAGAGAATGGCTTGTCATCAGTGAGAAGGTTGAGATGAGGCACCTTGACTGGGATGGCTGCTAAGAGCAGATGGAGTTCTGTTTCCTAGGCATGGCGGTAAGCCTGGATTATCCAGCGAATTTACTAAAACGTGAGAGTCCCTCCAGCCGGCATGGGAATTGCGAGCATGGACTGGAAGGGGAGATGAGAATGAAGGGCTGGGAGTTAGACTGGAGCTCCAACCACACAGAGTCATATTGCTTTGACATCAGTGGCAAGAAGAAAGGAAAACAAAGGATAATTGAAAAGGAGGATGGCAGGCATGGTGGCCCACTTCTGTGAGCTTAACACTTAGGATGCTGAGGCAGGAGGATTAAGCCTCAAGTTTTTGGATAGCCTGGGCTACATGGTGAGTTCTAGGCAGTGTGAACCTTGTCTTGTCTCAAGCACACATACACGCACACGTTCTCCCACACACACATACACACTGAGCGAGCGAGCGAGCGAGAGAGAGAGAGAGAGAGAGAGAGAGAGAGAGAGAGGGAGAATGAACACATGGAGATATTTCAGTTTTTGCCTTTGGTAACTAGAAAAGAAAGCATAAATATTTCATGCTGTCAAAACCAAGAACCTTGGAGGCTGTAGAGATGGCTCAGGTTAAGGGTAAAATACTGGTCTTGCAGAGGACCTGGGTTTGACTCCCAGCATCTACATGGAGGCTCACCACCACCTATGACTCCTGTGCCATGGGATCCAGTGACCTCTTCTCACCTCGGTGGGCTCCTGCACACAATGCACAGGCATACCCTGGGGCATACACACATACCCATAAAAATAAAAATAAATATGTATGAGAGAAGAAACCAAAGAGCCTCAGAGCATAGTGATGACAGAATTGGGATCATGGGACAGCGTTCTGTGGGATGAAGTCTAGAAACTGGGAGGGATGGTAGCTTGAGTCTATATTCCAGATATGGTAAGATTCAGAGAAATGTTTAGAGATGGACTAAAATGCCCCACAGGAAGCAGGGTGTTTATAGCAAGGAGCATGAATCAAAGCACAGAACTTGGCTTAGCAATATGGGGACTGTCTGTTTCCATGTTGGCCTAGAATCCAACCTGTTTCAAAATCTGGAACTTTCTGAGTGTCATTTTGGAACTCAGAAAGTGACAGGTCTTGGAAACATGTTGGAGTTCAGATTTAGGGATGCAGGATGCTGACTTGGTAAAGTCTATGGACATGTTCTGATCTCAAGCACTTTGCATTAGGGAAACTCATCCTGAACTGAAGACATAGCAACTCTTCACTCACAGCTGCAGTGGGAAACCACACTGTGAAACATCCTCCACCACATAAAATGAATCCTGGGGTGTCCACTGGAGGGAACTGCACAGGGTCCCCTCTAAAGCTAGGGTCCATCCTGGGGCCAGGAGGCTCCCAGAAGAAGCCAAGCCCACCTAAATGTAGCTCCCACAGGTTTGTTCCTGCTTGCCGCAGAGTCCAAGATGACTTCTAGCTTCCTCTGCAAGGCAGGAGGTCTTTCTCATCAGATTTCCTCTTTGATATCTGTCAAGAAAACAGATAATCTTCCCGACTGTCTCTGCCTTGGAAGTCATGTGATTTGACACCCTCACTGAAGGAGCCGTTGGCTTATAACACTTGTTTGCGTACGCAGTTTTTTCTCTCTTGGCTGCATGGTTACTCCAGGACATGCTTGCATTCGAAATGAGGGGCTTCAAGGTAGAAAGAATTGGAAAATGCCCCATGTACAGAGACCAGTGGCCTAATTTCTCTCCACCCCAGTTTCCTGATCTAAGTAACAAAGGGGCTCTAATGAGACCTGATGACCCATCCATCACCTGTTATGTTTCTTCATATCTGGCCTACCTTTGCACCTCCCCTGGCCCACCAGCCCCATAAAGTACCTAGACATATTTGTTGAGAGAATAATTAAGGTACAAAGGCCTTTCCTGCTGAGTCTGACTGTGCCACCTTCCTTTTCTTCATGTGGAGTTTCTCAAAACACATTTCTAAAGAGTCTAGCTAGCTTTGTGGGATCCAATATCATTTTAAATTAGAAAGCAGTAGAATGTTGGGCTGGAAATATGCAGAGAGAGAAGAGAGAGATCAAGTAGTAGAATGTGTTTGTGTATATGCATTTCCCATAACAAAATCCTGTCTTCTACTTGGGAAAATCTGCATTCTAAATAGTGATAAGCTGGACTATCTCCTGTAGAGTTTCTGAGTCTTTACTTTCACCCACGTATATTGTGCATTGCTAAAATCCACACTGAATTAGACAGCATTTCTCAAACTTTATTTGATTGAAGAAGCCATATCTGTGTACGATTGTGTGTGTGTGTGTGTGTGTGTGTGTGTGTGTGTGTGTTTCGGGGAACTAAACCAAGGACATGCTTTTTTTTTTTTTTTTTTTTTTTAAGATATTCAGAGTGACTAATTTTCTGCCTATTCCCTTTTCAGGACCATTGGTTATTATGACATTTTTTTTTTTTTTAACAGAAGAGGAAGAGCTGAAAGAATAAAAAAATATGCATATTAGAGACTAAAACTAGTGAAAGCAATTCAGAATCTCAAATAAAATATGATTTCTCCTTGCAGTGTGGAACTTTTTGTTGAGATACTGAGAGAAAAGTCTTCAGTCTGTGGCCTTTAGGAACAGCATTTCTATATGCATATGGAGTCTTACATACTTCATTCAGTTCCAAACAGTGTCTATACTGCAAGCTTGAGGCTCCTGTAAAGAGAGTTAAATCAAATTCTGGCACACCCTGAGTGCTATAAAATTACTCATGGGAAACTTGTTGTCAATTACCAGAGTAAAATAATAGGGCGTACTTTTTTCTACCTCTCTCTCTTTATTTAAAATACCGATTCTCAGCCAAGTAGTCATGAGCACTGTCAAGGGCCGGATGTGTTGTTTCCCAGCAGGGTTAGACAGGTTGCTGGGGCTCACCCAGTGGGTGGATTTATGGCTTAGCTGGCATTCTGGATGACACAGGCAAGCCCATGAGGAGCTTGGGAGGAGAGAGCTTATGTATGGGATGGCCCATCTCCGTAAGACAATGCCAGTCTCTAGGGCCTCCAGTGGTGTCACTGTCCTCTTAAGTCTGTCCTACCTAGTTGCCATGGTATATACTTTATGTGTCATATGAGTATGCTGTCACCATGCCTTCTGTTGCTGTCTTCTTGGTGTTAGAGATGCAGGGGGAATCCCATGGGCTATTGGGAAGCTTCCATATTGATATCTAAAGAGAAATGTGCCTCCTCAGCCTTTCTCAGATGAGTGGGGAGGAAGCAAAAGCTTTGTCAGTGACATAGTATAACCTCTATAAACACTCCCAAATGACTGTAATCGCAACTAGCATGGAGCCCTTCTATGAAACTTGGGTTTTAGTCTTGATTGTTTAACCACACCATGTGTGTAGACAGTTGTCATCCCTGTCTTATTTAGTGGAGAGAACTGGAGTCAGGGAGTTCCAGTGGTTTGCCCTCAGTCCCAAGTGGGTGAAAGACACAGTTCCAAACAGTGTCTATACTGTTTGCAATTCTCAACTCAATGCCCATACTCTTCATCACACTCCTGAAGCATGGCCATGGCAATACCTTCACTATTGGTCAAGTGTCTTGGCACCCTCCCCTGCTCCCACTTAGAGCTCACGGCAATTATATTCAATCCCTCAGAGCTTAATTGCTCAAGTCATTAGCTCAATAAATGCTCTCTATTTCCCATTAAGAATATGGGTGCATCAGCTTCAACAGCCAACACTGACCTTTCCTAAGACTCCCTTTTCTTTTACTTTCCTCATATGTGATTTTTATCTGAAGCTCCTTTCCCTCCATGCATCAGGACTCCTCAAGTGAAACACTTGTGTGGCTATAACATTGCAGTGTTTGGTTATTGATACTCGTGTCAGATCTCTGGAGTGTTCTTCATGTTTCAGACTCTCCCAACAGCTTTCTATACAGTCTTATTAACTTTAAATTTTACATATTTCCTCAATCACTTTCCCATTTTAGGTTAAGTGTGGATGTTAATTCTCTCTCTCTCTCTCTCTCTCTCTCTCTCTCTCTCTCTCTCTCTGTGTATGTTTATATGTATAGATGTACATATGTGTGTGTATGTCCATATGTATGGATGTACATATGTGTGTGTGGGCCCAAGGTAGATGTTGGATGTCTTCCCTTGGTTATTGTCCACTTTTATTTTTGACAGAGGATCTCCCACCAAAACTTAACTCTTGCATTTGGCTAGGCTGACTGGCCAGTGTGCCTCAGAGATCTGCATGTTCTCATTCCCCTTGAGGCTAGCATTGCAAGCATGCACTGCCATGTGGCCCTTTTACATGGTTTCTGGGCATTCAAACTCAGGTCATCATGCCTGTGCAGTAGACACTTTACCAACTTAGTCATCTCCCAGACTATGTGATAAAAAGAAAGACGGTAACATTAAGTGTCTGAAATCCTGGGTCTTACCCCAAAACCTGCCCAATCCTGTTCCTTGGTACAACAGGGGTATGAAACACTGACACCACAGAATCATAGTCCCAGCAAATGGGGAGAGGACATGGACTTCTCTTGTTGGTTCTGACCAATGTCTGCCAGCACCCATCAGGACATCTTATGGTCAGGAGGCCAGGACATTTTCTGGTTATTACTGTGGTTGGGAAAGGTGTTATTTTCCTTGGAAAAAGAACCACAAAGATGGTGTGAGTTAATAGAACCTCCTCCCTGTGAGGAGAGGACAAACTCAAGTTTCAGTGGCACGCATTACAATTCTAGATGTAACCACTTACATATACATGAAATTACCATGAAAGAGTCTTCTCCATCCAGTGTATGACTTTAAACTGAAACAAGCCAAAGCCTTTACTGTGGGTCTCACAGACTGTAGAGTGAGAAACAGTCCAGAGGAAGGAAAGTGTGGTCAAGAAATATGTCACATGAATGAGTGGATACTTCTGAGTCTTATAAACTCCACACTTCTGTTGGTGGAAAGTGTTTCAATTCCCAAGGCCCTCCCACCCGCACACCTGGCTTGGCTATACTTGTTTGTGCTTGGTTTGGAAAAGGCCAGTTGTGACCTTGTCACACTTGTTTACGGGTGTGAGAATGGTCACACTAATCACACAGTTTGTTGGAATGAACTGGCTGGGGAAGCCAGCTTCCCATTTCTCCTCCTCTTTCTTCTTTTACTTGTATAATTTTTCATTTTAGTTCATTCTTTTTGATAATGATGGTCTTGGCAATAAGAACATGGACAGCCCTGAGAGATAACAGCAATGATAGAAACCTGCACAGGAACTGCACATTGTGTTATTTGAATGTACTGACACATATGCAGTCTTAAATGCGTATCTGTGAGCTCATTTGAAGAGAGTATTCATCCCTGATAGAGACATCAGTTCTCCCATCAGCTTATTGAAGCAGCTGACCTTTGGGGAAAATCCTTTCCTCTTGAGACTTGTCATTACGGCAGTTCAAAGCACACTATACAGCTGGGGAAGTATGCTGAGATCTTGGAGTTATTAACCCCCTTGAATCTTTTTCCTCATGAGAAGTTCAAGGGAATCTGCATTATAGAACGAAGACCCCATAAAGCTGAGTCTCCGTTTACAGTGAGATAAGCTGGAAAGAGATGACGTCATCAGGTCACAGGCCTTGTCCAGTTGTTACTATTACCATTCACCCTGACAGATAGATTTCATTTACTCACAATGAACTCATTTCCCCACCCCCTACCTTTTAGTTTATGTATATGGGTGTTCTGCCTGCATGAATGTCTGTTCAACAATGCATGCAGTGTTGTTGGAAGCCAGAAAGGGGCATTGGACTCCCTGGTAATAGACAGGCTGTTGTGAGTTGCCATGTGGGTGCTGGGAATTGAACCTGGGTCTTCGGGAAGAGCAGCCAATGCTCTTAACCACTGAACCATCTCTTTAGCCCCTTATAATGTCCTTTTATTATGTTAAAAAAGGAGAAAGTGAAGAGTTATTGTCTTGAAAAGGAATAAAACTGAAGCTAGGTTAATAGGAGGTAGGTATTTAAGGTAAGAGCCTTTAATCCCAGCATTCCGGAGGCAGAGCCAGGGGAATCTCTGTGAGTTCGAGGCCAGCCTGGTCTACAGAGTGAGATCCAGGACAGGCACCAAAACTACACAGAGAAACAAAACAAAACAAACAAACAAGCAAACAAACAAACAAAAAGACCAGCTAAGAGGTCTCTGAGGAGATACCAATGTGGTGGCTTTGATGAGGGGGTCTTGCTTCTGAGGTACCTTGTAAGCAAATCAATGGCAGCTTTCTGTTGCAGAAGGCTTTGTTTATTTATGTGTGTATGCACATATTAGTATAATTTATTCATGTGGGGGTATATATGTTTGTGCATGTGCTCATGTGTGGAGGCCAGAGGATAACCTTGGTTCTTCAGGTACATCAGGCTTTTTCAAACTTGGAATTTGAAGATTCACCTAGGCTGGCTGGTCCACTCAACACCCTCCACAGCCTTTTCACCTGGGTTCCGGGATTCAAACTCAGGTCCTCATGTTTGCGAAGCAAGCACTTTACTCTCTGAGCCACCGCCCCACCCCTGAAGAAGCCTTGTTAATATAAACAGGCCCTCCCCTATCTCTCCTATTCTTGGGACTCCTTTCCTTCAGGGTGTTCAGGCACATGCAGATGAGAATCTCTGCTTTTATTGAGTATAATTAATGCGAATTTTCAAAGCAGGGAATGAAGGAAAAGATGTCTTTCCCGAAGAGGAGGATGTGTGGGATGGTGTGTTTATGTGATTTTTATTACCATAACAAAACATAAAGGCTGAATAACTCATAAAGAAAAGTTTATTCAGGCCACAGTTTAGGAGCTGAAAATTTAAGCAACATTGAGCTACCTCTGGTGAGGTCTCATCTGGCTCTGTTGCCTGATGGCAGGTGCCACTGCAAGGGTGGGGGCACCTGTGAGAGGGAGAGGCCCTGAGGTGAGCCAGGAAGGCAGAGAGCAGGGAGGGACCCGTCTTTTTATAAGAATTTTCTCAGGAAATCAACCAGGTTCCCTGGGAACTACATCCATTCCTCCCTGAGGCACAGCCCTAAAGCCCTCAGAATGTTCTGCTGGGCACCACTTTTTAAAGATTTCATCATCTAAGAGTTAAGTTCGAAGCCAGCCTGGTCTACAAAGCCAGTTCCAGGACAGTTGGAGCTACACAGAGAAACCCTGTCTCAAAAAACAAAAACCCAAAACAAACAAACCAAAAAAGATTTCATCATCCCCAAATTGAAGAAGAACATGTAACCAAACTCGAACTGGATCCAAGCCATAGCACATGAGCACTGGAGTGAATTCTGGAAAGACAAGGGAAAGTGGGAAGGAGATGAATCAGAGGATAGAGAGCATCCACCTGGGACCCCTGTGTCTTTGTCTTCGTTGGTAGGACTGAGTGAGTAAGGTGAATGCTTCTTCTGCCATGGTGTGTTTTAAAGTCATCCTGACTATATGGTGAAAAGATGTGAATGTTTAATAAAACTATTTGAAGAAGATCAGAAAAGCAGAGGACCCCAGAGTTGGAACAGATCCAGATTCCAGTCCTTTTGTGAACAGGTCCAGCAGCTGTGGGACTGAGGAAGTGCCAACCTTTCTTCTGGTACCATTGCTATGGTAGAAGAACTCCTGTGTGGGGGTGAGGAGGAGGAGGACAGAAGACCAACAGTGATGATTTCTTGAACATGGACAGGGGAAAAAAGTCAAGATTGCTTGCTTTTTCATCTCATAGGTGAGCAAAGGCCTGTGAGACAGAACCAAGGCCACATCCCTTGCAGGTTACTCATGCATGGAGTGTCCATGCTGTGTCCCTGTGCAGGCCCCGTTCCCCTCTCCTTGCTTCTGCTCACTGTTTTATAGCTAAGATGTTATCAAAAGACATCCAGTAAGATGGATGTGCGCTGGAGGCACTCGGCTCACAGGGGAAGTTGTTGCAGAAAGAAGCCCATTTGGCTCATCGCTAAGTGAACCCTCAGTGCCTCGTGGTACATCCTGTCTTAGTGTAATTGCGTTCTGATGGACAATTTAGAACAGCCATTCTGTCTCCAGGTATGAAAATGATGTGTCTCTCGTGCCCTTCTCTGTGGTTCAACCATGCTTGCCTGAGCTATCCGAAGCAGCTGCTGACAATGTCCCTCTCTCTCCCTTTTCCATGGCTCTCCTCACTCTGCTGGAGTCCTTAACTGGACCTCAGTAGTTTATCCTAGACTTTCCTGCCCTTGTTGAGAAGGTGGGACAGGTTGAACGGGTTATTACCCACGTCTTGGAAACACTTCCAGAAGGAGTGGATGTCCCAGCCAGGTGGTTGGAACAGGGTAGATTTCCAGGGATGGCTTTTTGCTAGGTCTAGTTTTCATGGCTAATTAAAATCTTCAGGTAGTGGGTTACTAATTTGTTGCTTCCTTTTATTCCCTTACTACCTTCTGAGGACTCAAGGGTAGGGGTGAGGAGGCTGTGTTCTTCTTGTTCTTACCTATGTGTGGTGTAGAGATCTGGCAATAGTCTTCCGGCTGTCTCTCCTTATTTCTCCTCTGACCTATAATCCACAGTAGAGACTCTCCACCTTGGATATCTAGATATCCAGAACCAAGCTACCCCAGGCAGAAGCCAGTCACTGCCCATTGAGCAACACTCCCCTTTCCAGAGGGACATTCATAACTCACTGCTATCTACCCTCTCTTCACAGTTGGCTTTGCATGACATGGGGCCAGGTGGAAGGAAAATGCTGACTCTTACCCTTTTCAGAACAGGCTAAGGTGGAAAATCTGAGCACTCTGCTTGGCATCAGCACAGCCAAGTTTGAGTTGGAGCCTGGGCACTGCCATATAAATCTGGGAAAATCATTTGAATTTTCCAAACCTCGATCTCTTTATCTGTAAAACTGGAGTAATAAAACTTACTGTGGCCGGCTTCAGCAAATCATGGCATAGGGAGTAAATTAAAGTGAGCTATTGTTTGTAAAATGATGATAGATATCGAAAAGCATGAAACATGGCAGACAGTTACAATCATGGCCTGAGAAACAAAAGGCTGCCATGGCTTAGAAACTTGATCTAAGTAAAAGGCACATACCCTAATGCCCTTGACTTCTCATCTGAAGTAGCCTCTTGAGAACTTTGGCAAGAAGTCTTGATGACAGAGCAGGAGAACCACAGATTGGCTCTTGGTTTGACGACCACAATCTCTACACAGCAATCCATGAAGTGGACAGTCACCTGATGGCGTTGTGTTTTTCGGTAACTCCACTTTGACTTGCATAGTTCTAGAATATATGGGTCTCATTCTAATTTTTTGTTTTGTTTTGTTTTTTGCTATGGGGTCTTCAAATGCCAGCATCACTGTAAGAGTGGCTTCTGGTTACTCAGCTTCTGGCCCCTGCAGGGAGGGACATCTGTGGAAATGGGGACAGATCTCAACAGGCTGGTGAGCAGGTAGGGCCAGCGCCAACCACAAGAAGAACCTCAGGCCGGCTGCCAAGTTTCAGCCAGAAGACAACATCTCTCCTGGAGTTTATAACCCTGCAAAGGAGGAGCCAATAATGAAAGCTCTCCACACCCCTGACACCACAACATTACTCATGAACACAGTGCTGTTAATTAGCAGCGGTAAATACCACAGTTATTTCACTCTGTCACCACTCTCTTGGGAAGCAACTCTGAGACCCCACCTCCCCATCCCCAGCAGTGGGATGGATGGGGAGTATATCCAAACAAAGCATTGGAAGTCTTGCTCAGAGTCTGGAGTTCCCAAAATCCCAAGGGGCATCTCAAGGGGCAGATGGAAGCCTGACTTGGCTGTCTATCCTCCTGCAGCGAATGTAGGTATATGGCCATGGCTTTTCTAGAAGTTCAAGTTGGAACCTGCTGATCTTTGAACACTGAAACAAGTGCTTATTTGATATAAACAAGTCTCCAATCGCCTTTGAGCCTCCCTGCTTCCCAAGAAGGCCTCTTGAGTGATGGGATAGTTCTCATCCAAGGGTAACATGTGATATCCACTCTCTCCACTTCTTGGAAGGTCTAACTCAGGCCTTTGTCAGATCTCTAGAACAACTGGTTCTTTCCTACTTACAGTAGACATGATCCCATTGGATATTCAAATTTAACACAGCATGTAACTTTTGTTTACTTTTTTTTTTTAATTCATATCCTAAGGCATTTTACTTGACAGATGCTGTAGAGATGATGGCCAGTAGAACAAGACCTTGGTCTTCAGGAATTCAGTCAAATGCAGCCGGTGGGTGGCCACAAAGTTCAACTGATATGTTGTCACAAGACAAATGATGACCAAAGTCAAGGCTGCCATGGCAACCCACAGAAGAAAGCGATCACTTTTTGAGGTGAGAGATGAAATAAAAATCAAGTTTTAAAAACTGGATAAGAATTTTCTGAGGAGAAAAGTTTTGGAGTTTCAGAGAAAGAGATGGCCATGCACAGATCTTAATGTACAGATTGGTGACTGTGTTCTGTAGAGTCAGAACAAATGAGTGGGAAGTTGCGGCTTGCCCTGGGTAAAGCTCATCTTTGTACGTAGCTAACTTTGCGGTTGTTGCATCTCTGTAGAACACACATTCCGTGGGCTCTGCATGTGTTCTCTTTATGTGCCGACATGTTTGTCAGCCTGCGCTACTGATAATCTAGTGGGTAGCACAACACATGACTGTTCGACTACTTTACTACTTTTGATTTTGTTCACTATTTCTTCTCACCTCAAAATATGGGTCTTAGCTCAACCCTTAGAAAACCAATGCTTTAAAGGATGAATTAAAATACCAGCCTTTCAAAATTTATCCCAATTCTTCTTTTTCCCCAGTGCCTTCAGTTGGGGATTGGAGGTGGAAGGAATGTGGGGCTTGGTGATGAACCTCCAGTTTACAATCCACTTCCTTCATCTCTCATGGGACAGTCGCCTTCATCTTCCACTGGCTGACTTTCCAATTGTTTCCATTTTGGTTCTCAGTTCCTCCCACCACCTCCATTCTCCAGGGAGCACTGTACTAAGTGTCACCAGCAAAATCAGCCTCAGGATGCTGAGGGTGGGGCAATTACTTGTGGAGAGATTCGTGGAATTTCAAAGCTTTGTGAGGTGTCTCTGACTCCTCCCGACCCCCAGCCTTTCCTTCCTTCATTTCCTGGGTGCCAGGCAATGTGCTCTGTGCTGGTGTTGTTACCATGTTCAAGATAAATGACAGCTGCCTCCTCAGACCTTCTAGTCCCAGGATCCTCATCTGAAACACTCTCTAGTACCTGACAGAGACACTCGTGGCTGAGCATCCGGGTTCGTGAGCGTCTTACAGAGGGAGACAAGAAGAGACACTGATTGACCTAGCTCACCCACGGTTCCAACAGACAGCAAGGCAACCTCTAAGAAGATGCACAGGTTCTGAGGAGTAGAGCTAGAGAAGACAACAGCCTGGATGGCTTTCCATGTTTTAGCTCCACCTGGTTTTACTGGTGCATATTTTATTCAAGGAAAAAAAAAACACCTTGGAAATCCAATTGACACAAGCACTTTCTCTAAACATGATGTACTTTGTTTCTAAACCTAGACCTCATCACCCACAGACCTTGAAAATGAAGATGTCAAATTACACAAATATTTTGTGGTCTGACCCTATGATACCAACCAACAACCCTAGAGCAGACTGGTCAACCCAGTCACCAGACCAGACAAAGGCATGGCCATAAGCTCCTACCTATCGCTTCTCAGAGCCTTCCACTTCAGTGTTGGGGCAGACAGAGGTTTCTGTCTGCAGCAGCCACTACCCTGTTGGTAGCACCAAGAGAATACCCGTGACATAGCGAACGCTTCGCTCAGGGCATTTTTGTGAGCTGAGTGGCTGAATGTTCATTTTGACCCAGACACAACCACCCAGCTGCCAACACCTTGTGAAAAGGAAGGCGAGGTACTTCTCCTTCCTTGGCTTAATAACAGTCTACAGGTACTGTTGTCTTTTATATGGCTGCTTAGCTCATTGTGAAGGCCCAATAAATATTAATTGATGGACAAGAAGCTCTGAGGTTTGGCTCTAGATGCAGCCAAGTACTATTTTTTTGAGGAAGTTTATATGAGCAGGGGAATTTAGGACATGATGTTGGGAATCCTTAGACTCTTGGGCCCCCTTCCTTCTTCTCCCAAAGCCAGCCTGGGAGAAGTATATGGGGACAAATAGAAGGAAAACACCTAATTATATGCATGGGTTAGATAATTATGCCATTGGGTTCTTACTGGTAGTGAATTTTAAGGAATATTTGTGGACTTTCAATTTTGAAATGCTTTGTTTTCCTGGGCTCTGTTTGATTTCACCTTGATTCATTGCCCTGGTACCTGCCAGAGGAAATTGTCTGAGGACCTGACTATGGACTTACCATCCATATATGATAAGGATCTTGCCAATGGTTTGGCAACAGGAACCAATTCCCCAAATCCAGTTAAGTGCTTCAGCATGTTGATGTACCTTTTATGGTTAGCACTCACCATTCTATCCTGATACAGCAGCTTCAGCTGGGAACTTTCTGGAAAAGCAGAGTCCTGGGTTCCACCCCAAACCTCCCAGAAACTCTAGGGTGGAACCTAGCAATCAGCTTTTAACAAGCCCTCCAGGAGGTTCTGAGGTATGCTCAAGGTTGGAAATCAGTGTTCTAGAGTCTAGAACAATTCCCAGCCATTGTAACTGTGGAATACAGTCTCCTGCTAGGCCTCATCCCAGACCTGGTAAATGGGAACTCCCAAGAGTGTGGACCAAGCATTGGACTATTACTTAGTTCTTTGAACCTGTATGTGTATCTTGATGCTGTATGGCTGTGGCTGAACATCACAGTACCAGAGTAACATTTACTTTGCACCCCATATGTATCAGGGGTCACCCCCAAGAAGAAAGAGCCATAGGCTAAGCATAGTCATAGATATGGGCCTCACAGGCTGCCTGAGAATGTATCTACCTTCTCCAATTTGGCTTTATACATCCCCTACCCCCAGTGCAGAGTCTGACCATAGCATTCACAATACAATTATGAACATGCAGAGGCTATGAGTCAGTCACCTGTATGGGAGGACATCATCCCATAGTTTCAAAAGCAACAGGAATGGTTCTTGGACAGCTCAACTTGTCAGTTCAGGAGAGAACCTTGTATATGCAGAGAGGAAAGAGGTCAAGCAGTTTGGGTTCCACTTAAATCCAACACCAGGCTCTGTTGTTTCCTGCTCTTTCCCAGTGGATCTTACCCCTGATTTGTCACAGACACATCTGGAGCACCCAAGGACTCATAGGCTCCAGCTTATGGGAGTAGGGGAGGGCATTGGATTTCGCATTTGGGCTACATTTTTCTGGGGATTCTGATACCTACCACCATTTTCAGAAGTCCTACAATAAGCCAGGAGCTGGTATGTGGTCTGTAAATAGTCAGCTGTAACTACTACCTTTTAGGCTCTGCAGATCACCTGTTCTCTGTTATAACCAATCAGCTTCAGCATTGTAGCAAACAGCTGCCACAGATGAATAAGTAAATGAATGAGATGAATGAGAATAGTTTTGTTTTAATAAAACTTTATTTAGAAACTCATGGGGTGTGTTCAGCCATGGGCTATCGTTTACTGCTGCTGTCTCAGCAATTCATCTCAACCCTGAATACATGTTAGGGACATGGGGGGGGGGAGTTTTTACTTTGCTGTTGTTTTGTTTTAAATCAATGCCAGGGCCTTAGTCCTAAGGACTTGGATTCAGTTGTCCTGAGGCAGAGCCCACATTCTAATATCCCTGTCTTTTCTGACTTTTCTTTGATTCCCATGTACATCTAGGATGGGAAACTACAACTGTAAATCTTCATTCAGTAAGTAGCCATTCACTCATCAAGTTCTTGAAACTTTAAAATATGAGTCAGATTACATTTCTTCACCCAACACTCTCTGGCACTTTCCATATGACTCATACTAGAATTGATGACCTTGTCCTATCCTGAGTTATACATGGAGATCTTAGCCCTAATGATCTTAGTCTTCACCTCCTGATGCTCTGCCACTCCTGATGCTGCCCCATCCCGCTGGTCTCTCTGACCCTGCAACATGTTGAACCCTACCGTTGGCCAAAGTCTGTGTGTGGTCTTTATTCCACTGGACTCTTCCTTTGCAGTGGTACTCTGCTAGTTAGCTTTACCTGTCAACTCAGGGTACCTTGAAGTCATTTAAGAGGGGAGTCTTCATTGAGGAATTGTTCTGATCCAACTGGGCTGTGGGTATGTCTTTGTGTGCATAGAGGAGGGGGTTGTCTTGATTGTGAATTCAGGCAGGAGAGCCCAGCCCATTGCAGGCAGCAACATTGCCCAGGCAAGTGGTCCTGGGATATATAAGAAAGCTGTTTAAGCATGAGCCTGTGAGAGAGTTAGCAAGCAGTGGTCCCCCACAGGCTCTGTTTCAAGTTCTTCCCTGAGCTGCCCTGTGTAGCTAGAGATTTTCTGGTCCTGCCTGGCCCCAAATCAGGACAAATCTCTCACCTGCCAGTCCTGCAGCCACTCAGACCCAACCAAGTAATCAACACACAGAGACTTATATTACTTATAAACTGTATGGCCATGGCAGGCTTCTTGCTAACTGTTCTTATATCTTAACACATTTCTGTTAGTCTATAAGTTGCCACATGGCTTATTGCTTACCGGTATCTTAATATCTGCTTCTCATTGTGGCGGCTGGGAGCGTCTCCCTGCCTCAGCCTTCCACTTCCCAGAATTCTCCTCTCTCCTTGTCCCACCTATACTTCCTGCCTAGCTACTGGCCAATCAGCTTTATTTATCAATCAGTCATCCACAGCAGCCCTGATATCCCTCAGTGATGAACTGGGATGTGGAATTGTGAGCTAAATGAACTCTTTCCTCCCCTAGGTTGCTTTTAGTCAGAGTGTTTTTTATCACAGCAACAGAATGAAGTGGGAATGTCCCCTGAACTGGTGTTTTTTTGTTTTTTGTTTTTTGGCTCTTGATGGCACTTAGCATTATTGGACACATTATATCTACATTTATGATGGGCATTTCAAGAACTACTTGTACCTATTGCTCAGCTAACTGGCAGTGAAATTTAAGGCAATATTGTGACTTCTAGAAGCTTAGCCATTTCTAAAAATGAAAAAACAAAAACAAAAACCAAAAAACTCATAAGACTGATAAAGATCTACTTATAAAAATATAATGCACATTAATTTTTAGTTACACACAGACATTAAATGGTCTAGGTGGGGGAGAGGGCTGTAACTGAAGCAGAACTATGCTAAATGTTAGTGATAACACATTGGTAGTTATACATTTTTGTGGGGCGTTTCTTAATGCCTGTGTATATGGACTTTGAATAAGAATTGGCTATTTTGAGGATCTCTGTGAATTTGAGGCCAGCCTGGTCTATAGAGCGAGATCTAGGACAGACACCAAGACTACACAGAGAAACCTTGTCTCGAAAAATGAAAAAAAAAAAAAAAAAAAAAGAATTGGCTATTTTTAGTTCCAAGATGTAATTTTGACTACTGGATGCCACTCATTGGTGCCGGAGATGTGCCACAGTGGTTAAGAACACTTGCTGCTCTTCAGATGACCTGAGTTTGGTTTTCAGCTCCTGTGATGGGCAGCTCCCAACTCTCCATGAAGGGATCTGATGTCCCTTTATGGCCTCTGCTGGCACCTGTATACACATATGCATAGAAATTACAGTTGAGTTTAAAAATAAAAGATGCTAATTTTCTGAATTTATTTTTCCTTTTGTTTGATTTCCTTTGTGCTAAATGGTATCAGTCAGATCATGCCATGCTGAGGACTATTGGCTTAAAGGTTAGCTCTTGACCAACTATGCTGTTGTAACCAACAAGGAAATGAAGTTTGATTCCTGCTGTGGTTTAAACCCTTTTTTCCCTAAACCATAAGTATAAGTTCAATTGAGATGATAACAGTAAAGAAAGGAAGGGTGTAATGAGAAGTGGGAAGGAAAGTGGAGGAGGATCATGGGGGACCCAAATGTGAGCACGGTTTCAATATGCATGAAAATGTCATAAGTAACTTCATTACTTTCTATGCTAACTGAAAACAAAATTTTAAAAAAAGTGATACCTTTAAGAGGTGACTGGGTTAAGAAAGCTCCATACTCCATCAGGGATGGAAGAGTGTTCATCTCTCTGTGTCACTTACCCTGAGCTTGAGTTCTAGATGAAGGGATATGTTTAATCATTCCCCCTCTGTTCCATTTGTGCTTGCATGCCTCCTACCATGTTATTCTCACATGCAGACACCTGCCAGAAAACAACGGCCATGCTTTTGGACTCCTCAGCCTCTAGACGTGCCAAATGACCCTCTAGCTAGTCTTTATAAATTAACCAGTCTATGAGGATTCTGTTATAAAAGTAGGGAACACACTAAGACAATTTCTCTCTTGCTCTACAGACTATAATATAGTCATTAATATTCTCTGTGATTTCATAAGGTCTGAATATGAGATTTAGCTCTACAGCCTGGCTTTCATTGTAGGGATACAGCATTTCAAAGCCAAGAACTTTCACATCTGTGCTTGTATGACTCTTCCTATGGAGGCATGACAGAAATAACTATTTACCCCAGATAGGGAATGATGACAGACCAAAATGAGGCCACTGGAGTCCAGTCTGGCAACTCACCGAGTTTATTTGAGGTTACTTACAGGAGGATGGCAGAGGGTTGCTTATGAGATCAGGGATGACCCAAAGAAAATCCCACCACAGCATGGGTGACAATTCACAAAAGCTGCAACCCTAGTGCTCTCTACATTCCTGGCAGGTAGCTCAATAGACTGGCGAATCTCTTCTAGGCACTTTAGTTCATTGGATAAGTCTCTTCCAGGCAGCTTGGCGCTCAGTCTTCTCTACTGCTCCTATAGCTTTCTGGAGCAGGGGCAGGGTGGGAGCGGGGGCGGAGTGAGAGCGGGGGTGGGGAGGCAGATATCATGTGAACCTTGTGTGTTTCAGTTTTCCAAGACCTAATAAGTTTGTTTATTTCCCAAGTCTCGTGAGCCTTTCTGCAGGATGGAATGAATGCTGGAACTTAGAAAAGTTGCTGCATAAAATCTGTGAAGCAAATAATAAAAGTAATTGTATCATTGTCATAGTAGTATCTGCCTCCTGGGTTATTGAGAAGTTTATAGGAAACAATGCAAGAAGAAAGTCCAGCGAGCGCCTACCACCGACTTTGTTCTCAGGAGTTGCTAAGATTCTTTTTCATTCTAATAGGGGAGTCAATAACAAATCATTAGCTATATGGAATATTCTCATCCTTTTCCAAATATATACAATATTCTAAGGAAGCTTATAATTAATGAGTTCAAGAAAAGACATTTCATTGATTCCTTATGGTATAGCATTTTTTAAAAAAAATGATCTCCAAACTTCTGGTGGGATTTTACATTGCTGTGTGGCTTCCTCCTGCATAGATGAATTATATGCTTCTTCCCTTAGGTCTGAATCTGGAATCTCTCTGATGACCTTAAGCATCAGTTTTCATTCCTGCTGATGAAGGACTCCTTTTACCTGAAAGCTGTAAGACCTCATTCCTACATTTCAGATAAGTCATGGAACATTCCAGAATGTTGGGACAAAGGGTCCTGGTGGAGATCCAGTGGGCTGAGTGTGCGTGCATGCTGAGGGTGCAATGTGTAGTAGAGTTAGCAAATAAGCGCTTACTGTTGACTGAGAATGCATCTTTGTTTGCTAGGTGCAATAATAAATGCAATCCTTTTGTGGGCTTTGTGGGAACCTGGAGTCTTTGTTGGGTTTCACAGAATGAACAGGAATAATATTGATAAACAAAGGAAAAATAACTGGGCATGGGACAGAGATAAGAACAGAAATATCCTGTCAGGTAGCACCTTGTAGAAGTAGGAAAGTGTGATGGGTTGAGAGAACAGTGGCAGTTTGTCTTGAACAGGGAGAGAGAGGCGTGAAATTTACAGGGAGAGGCTGTGAAGGGCCCTGTCCCATTAAAAAGCTTAGAGTCTATTGGAAAGTTTCACACTGGGGATGGGAATGATTGAGGCGCACTTTAGATGCCATGGTCTAGATGCAGCTCAGAGAGTGACCTGGAAAGAGAAAAGGAGGACATAGAGAGGCAGAGGTCAGTAGAAGCCTGCCCAGGTCCAGATAAAGAATGATGAGGACATGAAATGATGGCCTCAGGTGAGGGGAGGAAGGGGAAGGGAAGAATTCAAGGCTGAACAAGCAGGATGTGAAATTAATAGGGCATATTAGTCCAACATGCAAACAGGAAGAAAAGGAGTAGACTCGCAGGCTTTTAATTCGATGGCCTGTGTATTCCTGGAGGATCTTGTTACACAGATGAGGGTCCCCATGTGGGCATCTGGAGGAAGATTACTCTGCTCCCCTTTTATTGACTTGATGGCTTTATACAGTATCCAGGAAGACAGGCTGGCTGCCACTCAGGTAGATCCTCAATCTGAGGCCATCAGCACAGAACTGGGTTTCATCATCTGAGATGCTGGCTCTGGGGTTGCATCTCTGAAAGACAGTAAAAGAGAGCTTGGAAATGTGGGTTTTTCAGAAACTATCCCATAGGCATAAAAACACAAGATCCCATGAACTTGGTCAAGAAGGAGTAGACAGAGAGAGATGGGGAGGGGCTGGGGTGGTGTAGCAGCATGGTAAAATCCAGAGGAGACAAGGATGTGGCCTGAGGACACACCAAAGGGACAGAAGCATCCATGTGGTGCATGATCTATGCAGTGCATGAGCAGGCTGCAAGCTCACTGCTGGGTTTAATTTCTAGAGAACTGTCAGCCAGAGCAGAGCCATTTTGGTGCAGTTGAGGGATAGAGGGGATTACAGTCTAGCCCTCCTCCTTTCCATAGCTGCCCATATGCAGGGTCTCAATTCAGACGTGAAAGAACCAACAGTAGGGGCTCAGTAGATAGACTTGTTAAAACCAAACATGTCAGAGGCTTTGCGTCTCAGTGTTAGGGTCTGTCAGGACTAGAAAGGGGTTTCCAGTGCGGCAAACCCTGAGAAATTGGAGGGAGGCAGACAAAGAAGGGGAGAAGGCCAGCTTTACAGATACGCTTCAATTCCTTTGTCCACCAGTGTCCTCCATCTTTAAAGACAACGGCTGTAAAAAGCGTGACCAGGACCCGGAGAGAAGGCTTGGTTGATAATGTGCACTATATCAGTTCAAGGATCTGAATTTGGATCGCACATACAAAGCCAGGCTCAGCGTCACGGGTCTGTAACCCCAGTGCTGGGGAGATAGAGAAATCTCTGGGGCTGGCTGCATAGTCACTCTAGTGAAATCAGTGCTTACCAAGTTTAGTGAGAGACTGTCCCACAATACATTGTAGAAAGCTGGTAAGGCACTTGCCACCAAGCCTGATGGCCTGAGTTGGATTCCTAGAAGCTACATGGTAAAAGGGGAGATTCCACGCTCACAGACGTCCTCTTATTCACATGCATATAGCACATGCGTACACATCATACATACATACATACAGACTGAGAAACAGACACATAGACACACCTATACTCATGCATACACATACATAGACATACATACACTCACACATGAGCATGCCCACACAACACACACATGCTCACACTCACACATGCACATACACTCACACACACACATACACCCACATCCACACTCACATTCACACATACACACACACACACACACACACACACACACACACACACACACATATTCATTCCCCTACACTCACACATTCACATATACACATTCTACAGTCACACACACTCATACATTTACACTTTCACATACACACATACACACACACACACACACACACACACACACACACACACAGGGCTACAGAGGGAAGCTGACTTATTTTAGGGAATTATTTAATGTGCTTATGGGTGGAGGTTTGATGTGTTTGGAATCTGCACTTGATCTTAACCAGAACACTGAGAAATGACGAGAGCATCATTTCTGATTGTGAAGGTGAGGGAGGCAGGTAAGCCCGAGATGTCATGGCAGAGCCCTCCTTTCTCCAAGGAGGCTGGGCTTTATTCCATTCAAGCCTTTACTTGACTGGCTGTGGCCTACCACATTGTAAAGGCTAATCTATTTTACTTGAAGTCCACCCACACAATGTTAATCTTAAAAAATAGATATCTCGTGGAAAATTCTAGAATAATATGTGACTAAGTCTAGGGGCACTGTAGCCCAGCCAAATGGGCACATATGATTAATCATTCTGTTCACACCCCCTTGTTCTGAGGGAGAACAACTATCAGGCTGTGATCTATGCCTTAGAGAGGCCCATGTGACTGGCAATTGATGGGGACCTCAGACTAATAACTAGTGAGTTTCCCATGAGTGAACCTGGAAGCCCAGCCCACCCAGAATCTATCTTTTAGAAGCGATGGCAGCCTGTGAGGGACACTAAGGCTGGGGTCCTCACCAGACTTCAGGCCTATGGGAATGATGAAGCAATCAGTGTTTGTGGTTTTAACCTGTTGTTTTGAGTCAGTTGTAAAGAGTTGATGGTAGCTACCCTGGGATTTTCCCTAAGTGTTTTACCTTAAACACAGGGACATAGACCAGGTGCACAGTGCAGGGACCACCCAACATTCTAATGAGATGACTCAGTAGCTATTACCAAACTCTCCCCTACTCCCTTCTTATCTTTACCTTGGCCGGCTTTGACTGAGTTTGTAGACAGGGTAGCTGAGTTTTGGAGTAATCAGTCCAGACTCAGGGAACCACATGACTCCCAGGGCAGAGGTGGCCCATGAGTCCCTTAGTAACATGGACAGACAGCTCCCACATCAGAAGCACAGTCATCCTTCAGGCTAGACCCTTCTGCACTGGGCTGCTATCGAATTTCAGGCTGAAGTGGATTTGATTGCATCTGGGGAAGGAATTTATTCTGCAAGCCCTCAGTGGCAGCCGCTCTCCATGGGCAGTCCATCCATGTTAATAAATGTCTCACCTTCCAGACAGCTTCAATAAGGTGAACCGCCGTGCGAAGGTCATGCCTGTCAGCTCTGCTTTACCCAGACACACAGGCTTGTCTGAGAAGGCTCCAGAATTTAGCTCGTTGTCCTGAAGGAAAGACAGGCCTGCTGTTTCCTCCCAAAGACCTAGCCCTTCCCTTCCCAGATACCATTTGCATTCTGAAAGCCTCAAGGGTGACAGTGTCTGTGCACATACATTCTCTGTCTACCTTTGCAGAATTCTAGCTTAAAACCATACTTCTGGGGCTGGAGAGATGGCTCAGCAGTTAAGAGCCCTGGCTGCTCTTCCAGAGGACCTGAGTTCAATTCCCAGCACCTACATGGCAGCTCACAATGGTCTGTAATTCCAATTCCAGGGGATCTGACACCCTCACACAGACATACAGGCAAAACACCAATGCATATAAAATAAAAATAAATAAATCATTTTTAAAAATTAAAAAAATGCTTCCATGATAACTATCTCAATTATGTATTTATTCATTTATACATATATTATTTTTAAGACAGTCTTCTGTAGCCCAGGCTGGCCTTGAACTCCTGGTCCTCCTGCCTCTACCTCATAAGTACTGGTATTACAGGTATGTTCCCCAGAGTCCTGCTTCTCCTGACTTTCTAGAAGATGCTCTGGGTATGGATGGTCAAGGTCCTAGGAAGTGACATGGGAATACAAAAGACAGAATTCTTACAAGACTCTTACCCCAGCAGGCACTTGACAATGACTGTAGATAGTTCTTTTTGTCTCAACAGGTATGGGCACTCCATTGAAGGGATAATTGGGCACTGCTAAATCTCTCTCTCTCTCTCTCTCTCTCTCTCTCTCTCTCTCTCTCACACACACACACACACACACACACACACACACACACACACACACACACACGAAACAAGCCTCTAACATAAGTAATGCCATAGTTAAAAATCCCTGGAAGAGAGATCCACAGCCAAGCATTGGGCTTCTCTGGAAGTCCTGTTGAAGAGAGGGAGGAAGGATTGTAGGGGCTGTTTCATGATGGGGAAACCCACAGAAACAGCTTACCAAAGCTCGTGGGAGCTCACAGATGACAGCTAGGGAGCCTGCGTGGGAACCACCTAGGTCTTCTGCATGTGGGTACCAGTTGTGTAGCTTGGTCTGTTTGTGGGGCCTCTGGCAGAGGGACCAGGATCTATCCTTGGTATATGAACAGGCCTTTTGGATCCCATTCCCTATGGTGGGATGCCTCATTCAGTCTTGATCCAGGAGGAAGGAACTTGGTCTTGCCTCAACTTGATATGCCATGCATTTGTTGATGCCCATGAGAGGCCTTGCCCTTTCTGAAGAGTGGATGGAGGGTAGTGGAGAGGAGGTGGGGGGAGGGGGAAGCTGTAGTTGGTATGTAAAATAAATAGATGAAACTTAAAAAAAAAATCTCTGGAAGAAAAAGGGGGTGGTGCTTAAACTATATTCAGGCATGGTGCTGCATGTGGCTAATCCCAGCACTTGGGAGGCAGAGGCAACGTATCTATGAATGGATACATCTGAATAGATCTGTGAATGAATAACAATTCAAGCCTGTTCTATATAGTGAGCTGCAGGTCAGCCAGGGCTACACAGTGATACCTTGCCTTCAGAGAAACTAATTGAGAAATGGATAAAGTCTTAATTACAAACCTGCATCTTAGAAGAATATAATCAGCAGGAGCTGGACTTTCTGGGAGGGGCACTCTCCGTCCATTGATCACTCACAGGCTAGAGACCCATTCACATGCCACTTCCTCTGGCAGTCCCTTGAAGGCTCACTGAGGTTAACTTTGATGGATTTTTTTTTTAAATGCATAGAGCAGTGTTGGAAGATGTGATACCCTGATCCCCATCTCTGGTTTTCTACCCTTCACTACCATTCACCCCTCAGCCACAGGTCTGCCAAGGCTCTGCACTGACCTGTGGTGATAGTTTATTTGTACTGAAATGTGATTTTATTTGTATATTAATAAAGTTACCTTGGAGTCAGAGCAAGCCATAGCAGAAGCTGGGCAGTGGTAGTGCACGCCTTTAATCCCAGCACTTGGGAGGCAGAGCTAGGCAGGATCTCTCTGTGTTCAAGGATACAGCCAGCATGGCGACACACGCCTTTAATCTCAATACCAACCATAGAAGACCTGGAGGTCTGTACAGACAGGCAGTGACAAGGAGGTCATGTGGTTGGGTTTACAACCAATGAGAATGCAGAACAGAAAGTCTATAAAGAACAAAACAAAACACAGAAGTAGCTCTTTTGCAGAGAGGAAAAGCAGAGCAGCAGTGAAGGGTAAGGTTTTCAGCTCTCAGCTATTGCTCTGACCTCCTGGCTTTTAACTCTGCAATTGGCTCTGTGTTTCTTATTTAACAAGACGGTGACATCTACACTGACCCTCTTAAGACTTTCACCGTGTCAGGGACCAGGTGGAGGCAGATAGGAATATTTTACTCACTGCCTAGTTGGACACTTGGAAACACTGAAGAGACCACACACCCCAGGACCTCCTTACTCCCCTCAGGTCTGGTTCCATTTCCCCAGCAGCTAGGCTCAGGCAGCAGAGTGGGTGTTCTTTCTTGGGTTCTCACAATGTGGGACAGGGGCTGAAGTCCAGCAGCGCCTTCTCTGCACACTGCCCCAGACCTCAGACGCATTGTATTCAGGGAGGCCTGGGATCATCTTCCTTCCAACACCCCCACCCCCCCCCCTGTCCTTCTTCCGTGTGCCCCAGAAACCTGAAATGCTGCAAATGTATTGCCCCTCTGTTTTTCCCCTCTAATACCTATCTATCCCCAGGCTGTGGGCAGGTACAATCCATAGCAGACTGTAAGACAAGCACAGCCACTCCAGCTAAACAATAAGGAACCAACAGGTGGGGGACCATGGCTTCTTCAATAGAATCAGAGGACTAGCCACTCAGAAGGATTAGGAAAACAACAACAACAAAGTTCTGGTGTTACAATTAGAATCTGTGTCCTGAAGCCCCCTCCTTCGTCTAGTCCAGGAGAGGCAAGATGGCTTCTTTAATGGGACTTGTGACTTTTCCCTCCATCAAACAGTAAGGACTACAGCAGGCTTCAGTGGAGGCACTTCCCCAGCCACCCTCAGCCCCTCCCTCTTGACCCTCCCTTGGGGCTCCCCCCTCCCTGCTCCACCCTTTCCAAAAGATTTATAGGGCAGAGCGGCTTGGGAACAAATGCACAGACTTTGGGCTGATGTATTCTGAATACTAATGATAAGATACTGCTTTTGCACCTTAGGGGCAAAGCCAGGCCAAGCCTGTTGAACCATAAACCTTATTTATGGCCTTATAACTTTGCAGCTGCAGTGCTACCCTCCATCTTGGGGCTGAGATCTGTCTGGCTTCATGGATTCGTACAGACCTCTTGAAGGAAAATGCGGGGTAGGGGTGGGGAAGAGAAGGCTGGTAGCTTGCTGTCCACAGCCTCCTGAACTGTTTTAGGGAGAAAGTTCAGCCACAAGGAAAAGTGAGGTAGAGAAGAAAATGGGAGTGGCTAGCACATGACACTCCCCCCTGGGAATAAGTAGGAAGTAGGAATAATACTTCTGTTTGTTCAGGACTTACTCTATCTAGTTCTTGTGAATTCTTTACACATCCATGCCCACCCCACCCCCACCAGTCCCTACTCCCTACCCCCAGTATTTGGGATGAACCCAAGGCCTTGCATCTATGATATAAGCCTTCTGCCAGTGTTCTCTATACCCCTCCCACCCCCTCATCCCTCACACCCCCCCACCCCGCCTCGCCATATATTCACTTTTTATTTTGAGACAACCTCTTACTCAGTTGTCAGTTTCTCAGACTGACATTGGACTAACTCTGCAGGCCACATGAGCCTTGCAATTGTGATCCTCCAGCCTCCGTCTCCTGAATAACAAGGGTTAGAGACCTGTGACACCAGGCCTGTTTTGCTATTTAATCAGTCAATCTTAAAAATCTCGGATTACAGAATCCACATCCTGTTCTGGAATGTCTAGAAACTATTCCTTTCTGCTAAGGACCTTCTAAGTTTGGTCATCTCTGAGGCATCAGTAATTTGATCACTTCAGGTATAGGTGGGATAACACTCTGTGCCTGCTCATTTTCTCTCTTTCAATCTTCCCAATTTCTTTTCTGCCTTTGGTGATATGTCATGTTGGCATAAGTCAACACAATACAAGAAAGTGCCCAGAATCCTAGATCAAATGTCCACTGAAAAGGTTGGTCTCAATGACATGAACTTAGCTCAAAGATATAAATGGTTTTAGTAGCACCAGCCATTCAATAAAGAGCTATTGGCCATCTACTATATGCCAAGTTGCATGCTTCATATCAGGGACACTATAATAAGCAAGATATAAGAACTGCCTGAGATAGGCTTGATTGATATAGAAAAGTCCTTTCCCATTGCTGATAACTGGGAAACTTAAGAGCATAATTGAATGTTTGGTTTCTTTCCCGACTAGGTGTTATCTTGGTTTCTTTGCCTGTTGCTATAATTAAAATACTTTGACAAAACCAACTTAAGGGAGATTTGTTTATTCTGACTCACAATCCAAGAGTACAGTCTACCATGGCAGGAAAGTCAAGGGAGCAGGCATTTGAAGCAGGTAGTCCATTCTCATCCACAATTAGGAGGCAGAGAGTGGTGAATGCTTGCTGTTGCTCAGCTCCCTGTCTCCACTTAGACAGTCCAAGATCCCAGCCAGGGAATGGCCCTGCCCATAGTGGGTAGGGTTTCCTATCAATTAATGCACTCAAGATACACTCCCCACATGCTCAGAGGCCCATCTCCCAGGTGATTCTAGATTCTGTCAAATTGACCATTAACGCTAACTATCATAAATGTGAACCACACAGTCCTAACACAGTGAGACAAAGGGTGATAGGTGAGTGTATTGATATCAGCCTCAGGATCCTGGGGATCTGAGTCACTTGTGAGATCCTGACTCTGTAAAACCTTCCTGCCCTTAAGAGAAGGGATCCACAATATTTGTGAAAAGAGAGTTAGTGCCTGTGGCCTGCAGCAGAAGCCCAGAAAGGCAAGATCACCCTCAGCTGCTTTTCTTAGTTTCTGAGAGTTTGCTTGTCTGCTCTCTCTCAGGTGGAAACTTGGGTAAGGACATTTTTGGAAAAAAAAAAGGGGGAAATGTTACTCTCGATGGGAAAGGCCCCAGGCAAGTGGTCACTAATAGCCAAAGTCTCTTTCCTGGGCTCTCACGAGCCCACGCTTGTTCTTTTTTTCATACAGCTTGAGTACGTAGAGATGCTCAGTGCTGAAGGACAGCAGTGGGATTTCTCACACGCTCTTTAAGAAGCACCACTCCCATTTATCCTTTTATTTACCTTTTGGGGAGTGGCAGGTCACTTTGTGGCTAAAGGACTTTAGAGAACCACGGCGGCATGGAAGGTAGTGAGAGATAAGTGGGTGCTCATTGGGTGTGTGTTGAGAGAGGAGGAGGCAGTGGTGTGGGATCACAAAGCCTTGCACAATAATCAGACTCCTTAGCTTTGTGAGTGGCATCCATGGGGTTTGTCCTACATACTACATAGGGCAAAGTGGCTGCTGAGCCATGTGGTTTTTCTGCTATAAGAATAAGTCAGACTGGGCCAGCAGCAGTGTACAGATGCTGCCCAACCGAGGGTAGGTCATATTAGAAATGGATCATGTCAGAGGCGGGCCATGTTGGAGGAGGACCAGTAGGGCCATGTGAGAGGGGAACCATGTCAGAGGAGAATCATGTCACCAAAAAGACCATGGTAGAGGAGGACCATGTCAGGATAGACATGACAGGAGAAGACTATGTTAGAGGGGTCTTCAGGAGATGACCATGTCAGAAGTGTGTCACATCAGAAGTGAACCATGTCAGAGATAGACTCTGATGACTACAATAGAGGTAGACTGTGTCAGAGATAGACCATATCATAGGAGAACCATGTCTGAGGGCGACAATGTGAGCTCTGGTCAAAGGAGTCACTTAATCCTGGTGAACAGAGGAGAGAGGGATCAGCCAGCTCAAGGAGTTTAGACTCTCCAGGACAAGAAAACGAGACTCAGCATCACATTCTTACTGCACTGGGAAATGCAGACTACACTTGGCTAGAGAAAAGATTGGACCCAAGTGTCCTGGGACAGACACTACCACTAGAACCATTGACCAGTATGCCTTGGCTGTCTACTTTGTGACCTTAGAGAAGTTGGTTTGCATACCTGAGCCTTACTATACAAACCTTTGAAATGGGGATTGTAATCACACTTGCTTTACTCATCTTGCAAAGTGAACACTATGTTTGTGAAGTCTACATAAAATTGCTATAAAAAATAACACACTACTAAAAAAGTTAGCTTTTCTATTTCAACATGGCTGCTTGTGCAGAAGGACTCCAGTATCAGAAGATATGAAGTCTATGAAGATAGGCAAACAATCAAAGAACTTGGAGACCCAGAGAGTTTTGTTGCTGTTGTAGGTATTACTATTTAAATTTGATCATTCTGATATATATATATATATATATGTTTTTTTTCATTTTTGTTTCCTATATGACTGGAGAGGTGGAACACCTTTTCACTAGTTAATTGGCTATTTAAGTTTTCTTTCTTTCTGATATTTATACAACTCTCTTGTTTAGGTATTGACAGCTTTGTCTTTTATTTACTTCTTTTATATTAAAATATGAGTCCTTGGGTTTTATAGTTATAATATAGTCTTTTCTATCATCTATCCATCCATCCATCCATCCATCCATCCATCCATCCATCTATCTATACATCTATACATCTATACATCCATCCATCCACCAATCCTTCTATTCATCTTCCTTTGTCTTGCTATCTTGCCTAGGGTGGTCTCAAATGTAGCACAAATCTTAGAAGGTCTTATTAATAAAAACAAACCTGGAGCCAGGTATTGGAGTGAATGCTGGAAGATCACAGAAGCAGAACAAGTCACAGCTACCTCACCTTGCCAATTTCTCAGCTGATCCTGTTTCCTCAGACTAGAAGCCCCTGAGTCCTCATCCAAATAGATCTCAGCTGAACTGCTGGTCAAAAGCCTAAAAGCTTAACCTGCCTAGTTCCTTGTGCAATGGGGGATCTTGTGTGACAGAGTGAAAGGAAGGGTTTTAAATGACAGCAGCAGCAGCAGCAGCAACTATAACACAGGCCAAAGTCTCTACATTCATGAAGTATCTCACAGGGCCATGGAAGCTCCTCAAGGAGAAAGCTTGAAAGAATTAAAATAAATGAAGCAATAACCTGTATAATCTGGACTCAAAAATAGAGTGTGTCATCTGTATAGACTCTTAAATATCCCCATCTATTCAGAAAGATGTACACACAGGATTAAACAGAGAACAACTGGGCAAATCTTGCCTACAGAAACATTCCTGGTAACTTGTCTAGACGGACTACTCTTGAGAAAGTGAAAATGAGAACTCTGCCCTCCTTAAGTGTGGGCTACATACACGGGCTTCCTTCTGAAGAGTGAGGTGTGGAAGAAGAGGAAAAGGGGGTCACTTTACAGCGTGGAAAACTGTCAGGCAATCCTTCCGCCATGTGACTAGTTAATCTCAATGACAATGACGCACCCCCAACCCTGTTTAAGAACTGAGGATTGAACATAGGGCTTCATATCATCTAGGCAGGTACTGTACTGCCTCACTGAGCCCTTCTAGTGAGACAGATGGCTTCAAACTCTCTTTGTAGCTCAGCAAAGACTTGAATGTGCATATGGTCCTTCTGGCTCAGTTTCCTGAGAAGCTGAGATTATGGGTCTGTGCTCACGCCAGGCCCAGGTAACAGTGACAACTCTTACTTTATGTATGCACTCTTGATATGCTGAGAATGGTCTTTTATATGTCTGTTGTCTTCTGCCCCAGAGCACATTATCCTAGGGTCATTATGGGAGAATCAGACAAATTCTGACTGAGGGATGGTGGACAAAATGCTGGCACTCTCTATTCCTCAGGACTGTGAGGATCATCAAAAGCACGGGAAGTGGGAAATTATCACAACTAATAGGAACCCAGGGAGGCATGATGGGAAAAGCAATGTGGTGCCTGTCCCAGATGGGATACTAAAATGGAAGTTGCAGAGATATGAATCAAGTATGGGTTTAGCTGTTCAACAATTTATCATTATCTATCTATTAATGATGGTGGATTTACCCTTCAATGACAGTTGTTCATAACAGAAGCTAGGAGATAGACAGAAAACGTCTGCATTGTGTTCTCATTAAATTTTGGAAATCTGAAACTGTTTTTGAAAGCTTATTTAAAACAAACAATTAAAAACATAAAGCCAAGAAACTGTAGAGAGCAAGCATGTTGTTTAGGGCCCTGAGCTGTAGTGTATTGGTCCCTCCCCTCAGTGTTTGCAAAAATTTGTGGAAACCACAAAAGCAATGCTCTGTGGATTTTATTTTCAAAATCAGTGATGAACATGTTGGATGACACTCTAAAATTCCTCACTCTGTCCCTGTCCCAAAGCATGGCATCACTTCCTGCTCCCCAGTGTCAGTACTTGTGTTAGTTTGCAGTGTTCAAGGAGGTAAAATATCTTTGTTTTCTCTCTACACAAGCAGTGTCACCCCAAGTGCTGTCTGCTTGCTGGTTTTGTTCTCTTCCTATAGAGACTTTTTCAGATCTCTAGAGAGGTCTTTCCTCCACCCCTATACCCCTACTCCCTGCCTGGCCCTCTGTGCAGTGCTGGAGATTGAAGCCAGGGCACCAAATAGTGCTAGACAAGAGTTCTGCCCCTGTGCTGTACCACTAGCATAGTGTATATGCTATATACTCTTTTTTAACAGGGACGTAGTATTTGTGTGTGTGTGTGTGTACATATGTATGTGTATGAGTGTATACACTAGAGAGCATTCTTGGGTGTCATTCCTCAGAAACACCATCCTCTTTATTTTGAGGCAGGATTTTTCACTGGCTCATTAATTTGGCTAGGCTGGCTGGCCAGGGAGACGCAGGGATGTACCTGATCCACTTCCCTAGTGCTGGGATTGTAAGTACACACCACTCTGAGCTTCTTTTATGTGGGTTCTGAGAACCAAACTCAGGACCTTGCACTTAGAAGGCAAGCAATTCAGCACTCAAGTCTCCTAAGGCAAGGGTGGGCTAGAGTTCATGGAATCTAACCCCCTGTTGTAGTGTCTTAAGTCTTTACTTCTATTACTCTGCTGTAGTGAACTGTCTTGTAGGCTTGGCTACAATAAGCTGTGGAGGTCTGTGTTTGATAGATACTCACTCTCTTATATTTTTGGTTGTGAGCCTAACCTTTAACGGCTGACAGCCCATAGATACTCACTCTCAATTTCAAGTGAATTGAATCAGAAATTCTTAGCGAGGGGTCTTGAGCCTTCTGATGGTTAAAACATCCTTCAGTGGGGCCAAGAATGATTGGCACCCTTATACAGCAAACACACTCGGAGAAAGAGGCTGTCACAGCTGCTCTTAAGCCAGGTGCGATGAAAAGCTGTATGAGAATATCATGTATGAGACCCTCTACAGGAAGCTTGAATCAGTAGAGGTAGAATTCCAGTACATTCATTTCAGTTTTGCTCAGGTACCCTTAGTAATTCTAATCCACATTTAGGGTGAAGAGCCATGGTTGTAGTTGGTTGGGAGAGTTTGCTCCCTGTTAATGAAAAGTTTGTGTGGACACAGGCTTATCCTGATGCCTGATCTCTGAGCCTAGTTTTTCTTCTCTTCTGTGCTCCTGAGCTCTTCCCTGGAGAGCCCTTCAGAAGCAGGTCTAGGGCAGAGAAGGAAAGTGGGTTGTGGTGAGTGCCTCCAGCCCAGGGTGGGGTGGTGGGCTCATCTCTGCCCACAGGTAGTGTGGATATGAAGCATGCCCGCTATCAGAGGGTGCGCTCTGCCACCCATCCGTGAACACTAGCTTAATATTTGACCAGCCCTTGAACTTTCATTTCCTTCCGGGAGCCTCTTTCCCATTGCAGAGCCATGGAACACTCTGAGGACACTGGAGTGTAAATCAAAACTCTCCTTCCTTGTCTTGAGAGAGTTTAGTGACTTGGCTTGGAATCTAAGACATGACACACTTCAGACTTTGCTTCCTTTGTGTCATGGGGAAGGATGAGGGGAAACGGATATTTAAAACAGAAACAAAGAGAGAGCCCTAATCTTTGACATGGATTGAGTACTTACTTGTGAAACCTTCCCTACATATAACATGAGATTTTATCATCCCATCTGACAATGGGATACTGAGGTATGGAAAGGTTCAGGAACTGGCCCAAAGTAATAGAGCCAGACTGTGTCAAAAGATTTCTAAAGGAGGTCTAGGGAAGAGGTGGTTGGCTCAGTTGGTAAAATGCTTACCACACAAGCTTGAAAACCTGACTTCTTTCCCCAGAACCCATGTAAAAAGCCAGACGTGGTGCCACATGCCGTGGAGGTGGAGACGGAGGACCCTTGAGGCTCATCAACCAACCTTCCCCGACTTAATTAGCAAGCCCCATACCCAGTGAGAGGCACTATCAAAGAAAGAGTGGGTAGGGCCCGAGTAGTGACATTCAAGGTCCACTGGCCTTTACAAACGTGTACTCATGTGTGCACGCACATGTGCACACCTACAAATGTGCACATCCCTTCCTATGGGTGCACACACAAAACAAAGCAAACATCAACAACAAAAATGTCTATGTTGCTCTAAAACTCAAGCTGAATTCCAAGCTGTCTTCTTCCAGTAGGGGCTTGGATCATTCTGTTCTTAAGGCTCACCATTGCCAGTGAAGTTCAAACATCCCTGTTGTTTCCTTAGGGAAAGTGTGGAAGACTGTGTGTCTGTTAGCTGCCCGTGTTGCAAGGCTTACTTCTGCCCACAGCAAGAGGAATGGCTTCCCGTCTCCAGTGAAGTCATGGTACATTTTTCACACGAGGATTCTTCATAGACATTTTCCAGGAACAGCAGAAGTGCCACCGGCTGCTGGGACAACAGAAAGTCACCTGGTGCATAGAAACTTTCATTGACTGTATTCCACCTAGTTTGAGAAGGAGATTCCAGCTCCAGGAACATGAGGAAGTCATCCCTTGCTCCACTAGGAAGTGGTCAGACGAGATTCAAGTTCACTTCTCACATTCCAGAGCTTTCACTCCAACACAGCTCAGCCTATTTCATGGTATTTGCTAGCAAAGTTTTCTTTGTCACCCACAGTGGGTCACTCTGCTTTCCTCCTACTATCCATAAAGACATTCCAAGCTTGTAAGTCTCCTTCTCTTTCTTTCCCTTCCAAAGCCAGGAAAAACTAGGCCACGGAGGATGGATTGGTACATGGACTTAACCCGTGCCTTTCTCAACCATCATGAGACAAGTCCCAGACATTGGGGTCCCTGGCTTGGGAGTTGGCATGAGAAACCAAGGGTTAAAATGGCTCTAGTGTGGAAGTTATCTGCTTTGTTGTAAAACACAGCTTCCCAAGCACTACAGAGGGGCTATTAGCATGCAAATGGACTCCGCCTCATGCTTTTTTAATGTTTTACTTCTCTTAATTGCTGAACCCGGTTGTAATTTCTGGGCAGTGCTGGCTTGAGGAAGCGGTTTCCTCTAGCAGCGCAGACCTCTCCTTGCACCTGGAGGGATTTGAATTCTAATTTTATTAACTAACAGAACGAGGTGTTTTCTCTTCTCTCCCTCCAAAGGGAAAAGAGAAAGAAAGAAGGGTGTTGGAGGAGTTAGGGTTGAAGTTGGAAACAACATGTGCTCTTGTGTTTAGCTGGCTTTCTTTGAGTCCTTGGATTTGGAACTTGGCAGTTTCAATACTAGATCAAGAAGTCTGGGGCCAAGGAGATGCCTCGGCTGGCAAAGCACTCATTGAATAAACACAGGGCACGGAGCGTGGACCCCCCAGCACCCATGTAAAATGCTGAGCATGCACCTGGAAGCCCAGGTCTGGGAAGGACAGAGATAGCAGGATTCCTGGGGGTTGCTGGCCAGCTTCATCCAGCCAAATTAGTGAACCTAAGGTTCAGGGAGGAACCTGTCTCAAAAGATAAGGTAGAAGGTGATAGAGGAAGACACCTGACAGACTTCCGCCTCCACACATCCCTGCATGTGCATACACATGCTAAAACACACATGTGCATACACTCAGGAGCAGGCACACATACAGTTGCATAGGTTTGATGAAGATTAAGATGGGACACTTTAAAGAAGTTAGATTCAGATCCTGGTTATGAACTCACAGTGAAAAATACTTCAGGATTCTTTCTAGATTGGAGCATAATCCAGTCTCTCATTCCAGAGATGTTCCAAGAGAACATCTAAGATGGCTTCTGGTCCTGAAACCTGCTTTCTGTGAAGCAGAGACTCCTGAAGAAGAGTGGCCACTACTCTGATAAGACAAATGGTTCCTTTTGTGGCCTGTTTCAAGAAACCATTGTTCCCACCTTCCCACCATCTACACAGAACACTTCCCCCTGAATACCTTCTAGCAGGACCCAGGCGTATTCCAGAAAACAAGACATTTTTCTCCCTAGACTTTCCATAGATACTGTGTAGGTCAGGCCATTTCATTTTCTGCAAGTGCTTTTCCTGTGGAAATTTTGGAGTCAGTAGCTTGGTCTGGTGCTGGCTATCTGGCTGGAGAGTGGATGTAGGTAGCCCTGTGGCAACTGAAGCATCCTTAGACCACGGTGTGCAGAGGTCTATCCTGGATAGCAAAAGTAACCAGCAGTGGCATGAATAGGCAGGGAGAGGACGCAGTGGCCATCCCAGCCCACCTGATGATACAAATTAAACCCCCTTGGGATTTGTGCTATCAATACACCCATTCCACTAACCCCACAGAGAGGAAGATGAATGTCTGTGTGTGCCGTGTGAGTGTGTGTGTGTGTGTGCGCAGGTGCACATGCGCCATGTTTATAGAGGTCAGAGGTCAACCAACTGGTGCTGTCCACACTATTTTCTGAGACACAGTCTCTCTCACTGCAGCCCTAGGCTTGCTAATTCGGCTAGACTGGCTTGCCAGCGCTGGATTTATACCTCCATTGAGCACTCTGTGGGGGAGGGGAGGATGTCGACCTCAACTCCTCAAGCTTGCGGGGGCAAGGGCTTTGCGGCCTGAGCGTCTTCCCAGCACCTTGTTCGGCAATTCTGCGTGCATTTCTTTCAGCTCTTCATCTGTTTAGAGCTGAGTTGTCAGTTGAATTCAGAGCTCCTGGAACGAGGAGATGAGCCCATTCTCTTGACTGGATGAGGCCTGCCTCACTTAAATGGAGAACAAATCCTGAGGCGGCTCACTGAAGTTCAAGTCTCTTGAGCAGGGTGACGTGGAAGGGACCTGGGGCTTCTTGGAAAGGCCAGCTTTCCACTGAAACAGAAGGAAAGGGCCTGAACCCCAGCTGGAGGGGGCTGGAGAATTGAGTGAAGGCAGTGACAAGCTTCATCCTGAATGCCACTGGCCCATGGTGCCAGACTCTGGATGCTTTTCTTTTCTGACTTTTAAATGTTCCCTTTAGTGGGAGTTGAGAGCTGTTGGTGGACAGGAGATGGCGGGGTTTGTTTGTTTGTTTGTTGTGAGGATCTCATCTGTTTCAAGCACTTTCTGCTCCTTGAAAGCAAGAATCCAGCAGGTAGGTTCTAGCTCCATTTTGCATTTTAAAGAAACTGTTCCTCACTTTGGTCCCTAGGATGCCCCAGGCCACACCACTTGTGTGACAGAGGATTAGAACCAGGGCTCCATCTCTCTCTGATTCCAAAACCATTACCCTTCTCCAGAAACTTTGCTTTGTCTCAGAGGTAGAACCAATGGTGGGAAGGGCCTTTGGTAAGGCCTACTGAGGCACTAGAGGTCTAATTCTGTCCCCTGCCACCCAACACTGGCCCTTCCCCTCCTCAGCGATTTCAACTTGTTTCCTTCAGAGAAAAAACATGACTTTTCCCATTGATGGAGCTCCCAGGCCAACAATGTGGCCTTTGCACCCCCACTCCTCCAAATTAGACTTTAGCACTGACTGCTCCACCCCCAGTCTCCACCCCACCTGCCCTGCCCTCCCAGCTAAAGGAACTCTCTGCATAACAATGTCTGGTCCTGGCTGCCCAGAGCTACCCTTTGGCTATTAGCACCTAATGAAAATGTAACTGTGTTTAACCCCCCACCGGCTTCCATAGGCCAGGAGCCCAAGTGGGTTTAAGTCCTTTGTATGATAAGCATCCTATTCTTCATGTGGATGGCCCACCCCTTTCTCCCTGGAGAGGACTCTCGGAGCTGTGTATGGCTAACTCGGACCTCTCAGCTGTCCAGGGGCACAATGGGGAATGTATCTTTTGTGGTATTAACGGCTCTGGGGAGGGGAGAATGGAGGGTAGGGCTGGTGGGGAGGGGGTGCTGCTGAAGAGGAGGAGAACAATGTGTGAGAAGCTGAGGCTGTGGGTTTCCCACACGGACCGATATGTGCCCCCACCCCCCTCTGGGAGACACGGATCTGCAGCCACCAGCCCACAGCTGATCCCGCCTTGATTGGTTTTTTTTTTTTTTTTTCTTCCCTTCATTGTGCTCTCAAGGGATGAAAATCCTTTTGTGGCGTGAAAGGAGAGGCGTTTCTGCCATCCCCTCCCTCGAACTGATTGGCTATGTCACAAGATGGCCAAATCCACGGGATTAATGTGCGGCTGGCCAGGGCTGGCTGTGGTGTGTGAGGACGGTCCATGTCTGAGTCTACCCTTTAGGGCCAAGCGTGTCTGCTACCCTGGGAGCAGGGGAGGGGGGTATGGAGGGGCAGGCCACCACTTTCTTCATATTTATTATTCTCTCCACCCTTCCAGCCCGGCAGGGATGTTTATTCATGGGCCGCATCTGCTGGCTGGCAGGCGACATGTCTCTTGTTAGAAAGAATGCCTGGGAGTCCCCAAGGAGCCAGGAAAGCTGGGCACATTCCTTCAGACTGGCCTTTACCCTTGCTCAGATGGTCCTGTGGCTTTCTCCACCCACCTGTGACCTTAGCCCTCTTTCCTGCCAGCCTCTGGCCCCCTGAGGGGGGCACACTGACCACCTGGAGATCCCAGGCTCTCCTTTCATCCACCCAAAGTTAGCAGACAACTCTCTCTGCTCTTTGTATGCTTGTCCCTTCTACCTGAAACACCCTTGTGCCTTGTAGCTCTTGGCTTGCTTCAGTACCTTCCCCACACAGCCTGCGCAAATAAATTCTAGCCTTGTAACCCCAGACTTCCCCTCTGTTCCTCTTCGTGGGAAGAACACATCTTCCTCCATTGGCTTATATGGGTTTGCCATCTTACATGGGCACTGACCAATTGTTACCTGAAGTCATGATGGTTTGAACAGATCTTATCCTTCTCTTCTTAACCTATAAAGTCCCAGAGTGGGTGGGATGTGGATGGGTGGCTGCAGGTGTATCTGTCTGTGGTTCAACTTTGTCAGCTAACCTGACCTGGGAGCCCTTGGGAGGCACACTCCGGTGAGTGACAGAAATCAGTGAATGCAAGGACTGAAGCTTTCTGTCGGGTTCCCATGTTGAAAGGGGTCTCTTTGGGGTGCTGGGATCACTCTGGATCCCCATGGCAGGGGTGTTTTGGGGGTGCTGAGGCCACTCTGGAAAGTGGGTAGCAACTCTGTCTTCCATAGTGACATTAGGTTTAGTCTAAGGCAGCTTCCTCTTCACTGTGGGTGCATTTCAGCTAGACCCTGAGGGAGAAGGGAGGACTTTAGCCAGTCATGCTAAAGTGTAGCAATGTTTGAATAACAGTGGCAGGTTAATGTACCTTCCATTTTTCTAGCTTATGGGCCAAAGAACTTTCCAGACCCTTCACAATAGGCATAAAAGATGCCTTCCCTACTTCCTATCTTGCAGTTGGCCATCTCACTTTTACACCACAGCCATACCCAGATGTGGTGGGACAAGATACCACACTGCGTCTTCTCCCAAACCAGTCTTTCTGTAGGACCAGCTCCATAGCAGTCAGGTTAAGGTGCTACAAAGATTGGAAGCTGAGAATGGCATCATTGCTTTCTGATGTAATTGATGCCAACTCTGGGTTGGGGCAAACAAGAAAATGGGTGTCACAGTGTTTTTCTGGGTAAGCCAGGTCAAGGTTTTACATACTCTGTGTGTGTGTGTGTGTGTGTGTGTGTGTGTGTGTGTGTGTGTGTACATGTGCACCTGTGTGCATATGTATGTGGGGACCAGAGGTGGACATCCAGTGTCCCCCTCAGTCTCAGTCACTGTTCACTTTGTGTTTTGAGATAGTGTCTCTAAATTTTACCTGGAGCTCACTGACTGAGCTAGGGTGGCTGGCCACTGAGCCATGGGGATCCTCCTGTTTGTGCCTCCCTGGCACTGGGGTTATAAGCATACCACTAAACCCAGCTTTTTATATTGGTGCTGAGGACCAAACCCAAGCCCTCAGGACTGAGCTCAGAGACATCTCCCCGGCCCTGGGCTTTGTCTGGTTTAGGCGAGGTCACAGTAGACAGATTTACATTGGTGGGAAGTCACGCTGGCACACTAAGAATTCATGGTGGATTGCAGTTACTTCCGGCTCTGAGTAAGGGGCATGTCAGTGAGACTGTGTCAAGCAAGAGGTGGGATGTGGTGTAAAAGTGAGATGGCCAACTGCAAGATAGGAAGTAGGGAAGGCATCTTTTATGCCTATTGTGAAGGGTCTGGAAAGTTCTTTGGCCCATAAGCTAGAAAAATGGAAGGTACATTAACCTGCCACTGTTCTTCAAACATTGCTACACTTTAGCATGACTGGCTAAATTTAATTGTTTATTCTTAAATCTTAGCTGATACTAGCTGCCCGGGACAATGGCAACTTGAAACCTGGGATTGGAAGGGTTAAGTGAAGACCAGGAAAACCTTAACACTTCAGAGGGAAATTCCTAGGAGAGATATAAACTCAGAAAGGGAGGGCTGTGGCTGACAAGTGAGCTGCTCTCTCTATGTACATGTTGTGTGTATGTGTATGTGTTCATAGGCATGCATGTGTGTTCATTAGCACATGTGTATGTTTATGTATGTGTGGAGGTCAGATGTCGATGCCTGCTATCTTTTCTGCTGCTCTCTACCTTATGTTTCAAGACAGAATCTCTCATCAGACCAGGATCTCACTGAATGATTGTCTCGGCCTCCCCATTGTGGGGATGAAAGTGTATGCCACACAGGTGAGCCCACATGTGGAAGCCAGGGACCCTTGATTGCTTTTCCCCTTAGTTTTTGAGACAAGGTTTCTCAGTGAATCTTGAATTCGCCAATTTGGCTAGACTGGCAGGCCAGAGGACCCAGGGATCCACCTGTCTCCACTTTCCGGTGCTCCTGTTTCAGGTACCACCACACCTGGCTTTGTATATATGGCTGCTAGGGAACCAAAGCTGGGTCCTCAGGCCTGTGCAGCAAGCCCTTCATCATCAGAGTCCCCGTTTCTCCACCTCTCAAGTTGGCTCTTGGAACTAGTGAAATTAGTTTTTGTTTGTTTGTCTTGAGGAAGGGTCTCTCTATGTAGCCTTGGCTGTCATGGAACTTACTATATAGACCAGGCTGGCCTGGAACTCATGGAGATCTGTCCTGCTTCTGCCTCCTTAGTGCTGGGATTAAAGGTGTGTGCCATCCTGCCTGGCGTAGAAATTAGTGAAGTTGAATGTGTGCTTCTAGTTTAGTTGTTAGCTGCCCAGGAATCAGCTTCTGCTAAAAATCCCCTACTGGCAGCTGTCTCTGGCTCTTCTCATTTGACAGTAGGTACCATGCTGGGCTGTGTATGAGCAGAGAAATAACTGCATTAGCTTCAGGCCAGAGATGGGGGGTGATAGCTACAACCCATTGTTCTCTGTCTGCATCTTGGATAAGGAGACCCTAAAATATTTGCTAAGGGCAGGTATCTGGATCCTTTTGTAAGATGCTGATGGAGAAGGACCGGGCTGTGCACTCAGACCTACATTGGCATCTAGACATTTCAAGTCATCAGTGCAGATCCATCTCAGCTGAAGCTTTGTATTATATGCCATGGAACCCCTTAAAGATTGCATCAACCAAACAAGGAAGATGATGACCATCAGAGTCATCTCCAGTCCTCTATTCTCTTCCATTTTCAAGGACCTTAAGTCCCAAATTTGGAATGGGCTACAATCTAAATGATACCCTATGAATCTTACTTGGAATTAAGAACTTAGGTGGCAGATTCTGCTTCCTTCTGAGCAGTTCTTTTGGTTCTGAGGTCTCCCTATTTGACCTTGGAAAGAGCCGTATTACAGCAGCAACTGTGTGGGGCTCTAGCAGCAGTAGGAGAAGAAAAAAAAAAAAGCAAAAAGTCATTACTCCATTTCCTAAACAGATATGATCTTAGACAAAATGTTAATATCAATAAATGAATAAGTGAATGAATGAATGAATAAGGGCTGAGGAGATGTCTACGTCTGTCTAGTGCTGGCCACATCAGCACAAAGACATGAGTTCAGATCCCCAGTGCCCACATAAAAGCCCAATGTGGTGCTGCCTACAATCCCTGCACCAGAGAGGTACAGACAGGAGGAGTCCTGGAACTCACAGGTTAATTGACCAGTCTAGTCAAATTGGTGAGCTCCACATTCAGTGAGAGACCCTGTTTCCAAAAAATGAGAGCAATCAAGGACACCTGATATTGACTTTTGCCCCCCCCCCACATATAACACACACACACACACATACACAAACACACACACACACACAAAACACACACACACACACACACACACACACACACACAGGAATAAAGTGATTGAAAAAGAGCAAAAGCAAGTGTTCATATGTGAGAAGTCACATTGCAAGGCTGAGAGGGTGACAATGCCAATTTCCAAACAGTAATAGACAAATCTTTTGAGAACATGCTGAGATGCTGAAGCAGTTGTCTGTGTGCTTAGAGTCCTCATCTTTAAGGAGTCGAGGGCCTCTGTCTACACAGGCTGACACAAACCTCTAGGTGCATGTGCAGAAATAATACAGTCCTTCCTTTCCAGTCTTCTAGACTTTAAGACACATGGACTCTGTGATCCAGGCTTGTGTGTATACATCTATATGAGGATTGAGTTGTCTTAGCACCACTATGGGAAAGACTAGGAGAGAACTGGTCCAGTGTCTTCTAAGAGGCAAATAAACTACAAGCAACTGCAGGTTCTCATAGGGATGCAGTACAATTACTGTTGATTTTTATAATTAAAGAGATGGCTCAGTCAGTGAAGAGCTTATGCAAGCATGAAGACCTGAGTTTGGATCTCTAGTATCCGCATAAAAAGTGGAGTATGGTACATGTGCTTGCAATCCCAGCATTAGATGCAGACAGACAGATCTCTTGGCCTGTCTGGCCAATCTAGCTGAATTGATAAGAGACCCTGTCTTAAAATATAAAAGGTGGTGGAATAACAGGCAAAGGTGACCTCTGACCTCTCACACTCACCCACCCTTGTATGCACACCCACATACACACAAGCATCTGCATACACAAACATACACACACACAGTTATGAAATTAAAAAAAAAACAATTTTAAAAATAATTAAGTGCCAGTCATGGAATTAGAACTATTAATGTCTCTTGTGTTTTATTTGCCCTTGACCTTGTTCCCCTCAGGAAAGGCCTGGAAAGCCTTGTGGGCTGGGCTCTTCACTCATCTTTCAGGAACATGTGCTCTCCTACTCTACAGTGCTCAGGGTTCCTCGTCAGCCTTGCACGGCTGTATTTGCTTGTAGTTCTAGCCACTCCATCCCAATCTGCATGGTTTGTGGGTCTCACACCGGGACAGTCCTGCTTCTGCTTTCCCATCCTCTTACCAGCTGGTTGGAGACATCTGTCTCTCCATTTTCTGATCTCCAGGTGCCAAGGAGTCTGCTGAAGCCAGCTCATGTTCGGTCCAAATGATGAGTTCAGTTGTTTGCTTGTGGGCCAGGGAATCTAATCCGATGTGATTTGAGTGCTGGATTCAGAGGAGCTGCCTATGGGAGGGCAGTGGGCTGTTGGTGAAGATTGCCCAAAGGACGGAACGCAGGCCGGCTTTCATCTTGAATGTGCAAGGAGACTCCCGTGAGTTCCCAATTACACTTGATTCTTCCAGAAATACTTTATATTTGAGAAATGAACTTCATCCTGTTCCATGGCATTTCTGTGGGAATTCACCCTGAAGCAAAGATGTCCTGGACAGTGTGCTAAAAAAAATGCCAAGTACATATTTTACTTTTCTTTTTAAATACTTTCTTTTCCTTTTTTTCTTCTGTGGTGTGTGTGTGTGTGTGTGTGTGTGTGTGTGTGTGTGTGTGTGTGTTCCTGGGATCAACCTCAAGTCATCAGGCGTGGTGGCAGGGACCTTTACCTGCTGAGCCATCTTGCAATCCCTCGAGGACACAGCTTTTTATTCATTATTATTCTCTCATAGAGTACATTCCCTGCTCCACCCTTCCTCTTCCATTCCTCCTAAGACCTCTCCCACCCCCAGATCCACTTTTCTTCAGCTTCCCTTCAGAAAAGAGCAGGATTCCTGTGGTGGTATTGTGTTCCCCAAAATATTGTGCACTCTAATAAACTTATCTGGAGTCAGAGAACAGAACGGCCACTAGATACAGAGGCTAGAAAATGGTGGCACTCACACATTTAATTCTAGCATTCCAGAGGCAGAAATCTCTCTGGATCTCTGTGAGTTTAAAGCCAAACTGGAAACAGCCAGGCATGATTACACCTTTAATCCCAGGGAGTGATGGCAGAAAGGTATATAAGGAGTGAGGGCCAGGAACTAGAAGCTTTGGCTGGTTAAGGTTTTAGGCTTTTGAGCAGCACAGTTCAGCTGAGATCTATTTAGGTGAGGACTGAGGCTTCCAGTCTGAGGAAACAGGATCATCTGAGGAACTGGTGAGGTGAGGAAGCTGTGGCTTGTTCTGCTTCTCTGATCTTCCAGCATTCACCCCAATATCTGGCTCCAGGTTTTTTATTAATAAGACTCTTTAAGATTCATGCTACAGCTTCCCAGGGATATCAACCAAACATGCATAAGAAGATGCAACAAGACTAGCTCAAACCCTCATATAAAGACTGGATGAAGCAACCCAAGAAGAGGAAAAGGGTCCCAAGAGCAGACAAAAGAGACAGAGACAACCTCACTCCTGCTGTTAGGAGAATCTATAGTTTTTAAGATTCAGTTCTGATGCCTACTTTGTTTTTTCAAAAAGCAGTATCACACACATATGTGCATATGTGTATATTCCCATATGCACATACAAATGTATCAATGGGATACCAAAAGCACACAAGCATGTGCGTAAGATTTGGTAAAAAGCTGATGCAATCATCAGAGCTGATGTGATTTGCTGTGTGTTTGAATCCTAGAATGTGTGAGCTGGAAGAAGTCTCTCTGCTTCTCAGAAGAGAAACAGGGACAGAGAGTGACCATGGCTGTTCAGGGTCACACAAGCAAGCAAGAGAAGCAAGGACAGGAGCTTGGGTCTCCCATGTCTGGAGCTGGCTGACATCTGCCCACACCCCACCCCACAGGTTGCCAGGCTTGAGGAGGCAATGCTTCCTCTGGATGCATGTGTGTGTGTGTGTGTGTGTGTGTGTGTGTGTGTGTAGGAGGGGCCCACTGAAAGCTGAGCTCAGGTCTCTTATCCCTTAGAGAATGATTTGGATGACCCAGGATTGTGTCCTTAGGGCGAGGACCAGGCATTTCTGATGACCGCATCTGTACTTAAAGACAAGACAGAACTCCTAAAGCATTGACTGAACCCACTTGTCTAATTGACTTTCAAAGGAAACTAACTGTGGGGTAGATTATTTTGTTTATTTATTTTTGCAGTGTAGGCAGGCCTCACTTGTGCACATAAGGCAAGCCCTCTACCATTGAACTACATGTAGCGTCCCCGGGGACACAAGCATTAAATTGTCAACCCCTCCTGTTCCATGATAAATTATCTTGGTAGGGCAGGTTTTGACAGGGGAAAGGAAGAAGTGTGCAATCACTGGGTTCTGGGACTGAGGGCAAAGTGGGGAGCTAGAATAAGAAGGGCAGGAAGATAGCAACGTTAGAAACTGATGTCAAGGACTGCACAACTTGCAGATAGACATCCTTTCTGCAGAACCACAGCAGCTATACTGAGGCCTCTCCCAGTGGCTGAGCCAGCATGCTAAAGGAAGGCTTGGCCCTCTCTCTACCCTGGACACGTACCCCCTTTCCTATTGCCCCCAGTCTAATCAAGTCTTCTTTTTCCTAAAATGGCTTTAAAGTCATAAGTAGTTACTTGGGACCATTTTTTTCAGTCTAGTGTTCTGGCATCTTCTACAGCCCCTGAATGTATACTGCTGAGCCCTCCCTGGCTGTGTCCAGCATTGACTTGTTGCCCCATGGTGCCCATCAACTCTCCATGTGTCATAACCATCCACCCAACAGTACTTCCAGTTACTACATGGTTCTTCTGCCAGGCTCTGCATGTGCGTATTTATTCACTGTTCTCACACTGACCTTGTGAAAAAGTAGGTCCTTATTTTATAGGTAAGGAAACTGGTTCCCAATAGGTGGCTGAGGTAAAATTCCAGCTTCTTCTAATTGTCTGACTTTAAAGTTCCCCATTCTTGGGGCTGGGGAGGCAGCTTGCCCAGAAAGGTTCTTGCTGTGTCAGTATGAGGAGCCAGAAGTGGGTTAGCATGGGTCCCTCAGCATGGATCCCCAAAAACTTGATGGTACACAGCTCTGGGGAGGCAGAGACAGGTAGATCCACAGCCAGCCAGCTGAAAGAGAGTTTGTCTCAGAGTCAAAATAGATAACACAGGAATGATATGTGTCATTGAGTTCTGGCCACTGAATGCACTTGCACACACACACACACACACACACACACACACACACACACACACACAGACAGAGAATGGCTAAGTTCTCACTTGAAACCACACGGTCCATTGCCCAGTCCTCGTCCTTCTTTAATTCTATGCCCTTCATTAGTGCCATGACACGATGGACAGCGGGTCTTCAGAGCTCGCTCGGTCTTCTTCACTCTGTGACTCCTTCTTGCTTTCAGCCTAGATGCACCCTCATTGCCCAGGTTCCTACACATCCTCAGCCTCTGACCCCTTCACAAGGCTTCAGTCCCTGCCAGGCATCAAGGTCCATAAGTGGCTTTGATGTCTTTGCGTCTGGAGATGTCAGCACGAATGCTTCATCAGTTCAAGAGCCAAGCTGACCTTTCACGGGGCGATGTGGCGCAAGGGGTTTGATGGTGCCATGCTGATCAGCCTTCCAGGCCTCCCTCCATCTCTTCTTTACTTCCCATCATTCATTCTTCCTTCCTCCTTTTTCCTGCCTCCTTCCTTCCTTGCCTTGTCTTCTTCCTTCTCTTCCCTTTTCCTCCTTGTCTTCTGTTTTTCTTCATCCTCCCACTCCTGTATCTTCTGTTCCTCCCTCCTTCTGTCTCTCCCTCCTGTCCTTTTTTCTTTCTCCTCCTTTCCTCTACCTTTCTTCCCTCTTTTTTCTCCTTCCTTCTCACTCATCCTGTCCCTCTTTTTGACATGCCCTCACCATCTAACCTGAGCTGACCTTGAACTTCCTATGTCACCAAAGTTTGTGGCAAATTCTGGGTCCTCCTGCCTCAACCTCCTGAGTGCCTGGGTCACAGCATACATCAGCCATGCAGCTCACTTGTAGGCACCCTTAGGACCCAGATACTAACATTGTACAACGGAGAATGAAGTAGTATCCTTCCATCCTCTGAGAGTTCAGGATCCTTGCCTAAGATGCCAGTTGTGGTCTAGATATGAAGTCTTCTCTCTGGGGATAAAGCCAAGTCTCGGGATCCAAGGTGCTTTGGAAGCAGCCACAATGCTCCATCATGCAGGAGGCTTGACCCAGAAGAACAAAGCTTCCAGACTTTGTGGTCTTGCTGAGGAGCTCCAGGACTCCTGACCCTGTGCAGTCTCATCTACTCTCCAAGAGGATCCTCAGGCTGGAGGCTAGTGGTCAAGGGTGGAGTTTCCATGAGTCTAGCACAAAACTCTAAGCGTAGACTTGGTCAGATGAAATAAGAGCAAAACCTGACCCTCCCAAACCCTGAATTTGGCCTTTGCAGTGCTCATATTGGACCCCTCTTTGTTAGCCTCCCTCCCCCCACCAGCACACACATTGCAATAATAACCAGGGCCCTCTGCAGCCAGGTCCCCCATTGGGCTCCTGCGTTGTCTCTCCGGATACTGTTCCAGCAGGCTGGAGGCTCTGATTGTCCTGATGGAGGTGAAGTGGCCTTGGAGGCCCCAAGGGAGGGGGTGGTGTTGGGGACTGCTGGCTGTGTGAATGTGGCAGGCATTGTTCCTCAGCTTTATTCTGCAGGCCTCAGTGGAGCTGACTCAGAAACCCTAATCAAGGAGTCCTCCGGGCTTCCCGGGTGTGACACGAGTGAGGGGGCTATGGGGGGGGGTCTTTGTTCTCTGATGGCAGCTGACTTGGTCGCCAGTCTCAGTACAGCTCCACTGCATGCTCTGCCAGCTGCTGCCTTAACCCTTTGCTACCTGCCCCGAGGTCCCTTCACTGGCCTGATCTTCAGTGACAGCTCTTAAAATCACCCTTCAGGGCCCTAAAGGAGGAGGATGGTGATGCTGAGAGGTGATACGCTTAACTAAACAAAGGTATCTCCCACACCAGACAGTTCCACCTTGCTAGTGCCCATGACTGTGCGGTATTTAGGTCTGGCATAGACTTGGACTGTCAACCGTCTGTCTATCTGGAGCTTGGATGATTTTATTTCTGACATGGCAGGAGAGACTGGAAGTGATTAATGGACAGAGAAATAAATCAGGGTTCACATTCTGACACTTTAACCCGAGCATGGAGATCTGATGGGAAGGCCTTAAGGAAAATTGTCCGGACACAGGGCATGGGGCCTGGTGAACCAGGTCTGTATTCTATCAAGACTTGACCAACCTTGAGAGAAGTGCCTTGCTCTGCAGGCCTCAACACATGCACCCATTCATGGGGAAGTGGTTTTTAACAACAGCACAACCACACAGATTCCTGTGAGAACTGAATGAGCTATCCCAGATGTGACAAAACATCTGTCTTTGGCTATGGCACTGTATGCTTTCTCCAAAGAGAGGCTGCCACAGTTCACGGGGGAGGTGAGAGCTGACAATGAATTTTAGACCGGCGGTTACACAGCTGGCCTTAAACTTACAATCCTCCTGCCTCAGCCCATGAAGTAGGTAAGATTACAGGCCTCTGTCAGCACTCATGTAGTTATATTAACTATTTACGATGTGAAATTATAGAAGCAGATGGATAGAAGTGAAATATTGAGGATAATTTCTAAGTTTCCATTTGGAAAACAAGTTTGCTGGCATGGCCTACTGTAGTTGCCTTAGACGAGATTGTTAGAGAGCCGTACTTACTGCCAAGCCCGTTAGGCGCTCAGCAAACAGAAGGTGCACAATTAAAACCTTTAGTTGCAAACACAGGGGCTGGATACTGGTTAATACACATACAAAGAGAACTTGAAAAGAGGAGTATGTGAGGAGGACATAGAGTCCAAAGAGACACTGTCGGTGCATCTGAATGAGTGGGTGGTGGCTTTCCTTCTGAGAGCTGAGAGCAGCTCAGCTCCAGAGTGACAAGACCATCTGACTCTATTCTCCACTTCCTGTGTTTCCTGGCTCCACCATTCTGTCTCACAACAGGCTCCTGTCCAGCAAGAATGATGGACAGTGCACTCAAATGGAAGCCATTCCTGGACTCAGCATGGCAGAGCACAGCAAATGAAGGACCTATTGCCCCAAATGTGACCAAGTGTACACTCAGGACCAAGCCTGACCATAAGGCTGGCTCTCATTCCAGTGTGGCCATCTCCCTCTGCAGCCCTGTGATTCTGGCTCAGTTGAGATTGGGGTAATTCTCAGAGCAGTTACCAAGGAGACTGTTGTGTAGGAAATCACTATGGTGCTAAACATGAGGGGAATTTGGATTTTACCCTAGGCCAAAAGGAACTGTGGAACCGTTAAGTAAAGAATAACATAGTCATATCTAGATTTCAGCTAAAAGATGAAATATGAAAAGGTGGTTTGGGAAGTAGAGATACCTATTTGTATGTTATTATATAATTCAAGCATTAGATACTATCAGCATAGGTTGATGAACAATGAGATTGGCTGAAAGGAGACAGATAGACAGTTTTCTCTGTGTGTGTGATATATATTTCTTTATAGCATCTATCTATATATCTATCTGTATACCATCTATTATTTACTATTTATCAATCTATCAGTCTGTCTTGTCATCTATCTACCCATCTCTCTGCAGAACAGAAGGATTTCTTTGGTCCCCAGGAAAGAAGTGATGAGGTAGTAATAGGTAGCCAAGGGAATGGTGGCTCCTCCATGCTTGGCCCCAGACTCAGCCTTATTTCCCAAAGGAGAAGTACCCACCAAAGCTCAAAGTCCTTCCCTCAACACAAAATGTGGGTCTCTGTGAAGGATGTGTAGGGTGCTAAATCAATTTTAAATTTGAAATAATATTGTTAGATAATCCCAAAGGAAGAAGGAAGGAAGGAAGGAAGGAAGGAAGGAAGGAAGGAAGGAAGAAAGAAAGAAAGAAAGGAAGGAAGGAAGGAAGGAAGGAAGGAAGAAAGGAAGAAAGAAAGAAAGAAAGAAAGAAAGAAAGAAAGAAAGGGGTTTATGTATTCTGTTGGAATTTAAATCTTTGTCACTTAGGTTAAAGGAAAGCTTTGACTAACCCCTCAGTCTGCAAAAAGACCCCTGATTATTCTGACCCAATTATTTTGGACAGCAAAAGTCTACCAAGTGGATGGTGAATGTTCTTTTTGGATATTTTTATTATTTACTGGCTGTGTTCTGCTGGTCCAAGGATGAGCTCAGCTTTCATGTTTGACTTTCCAAAGTACAGAATCTAGAAAAATAGGAGATATACAAGAAGCAGAATTCAGTTAGGTAGAAGAATGGATGGATGGATGGATGAATGGGTGGATGGGTAGGTGGTGGATGGATGAATGGATGGATGGATGAATGGATGGGTGGATAAATGGATGTGTGGGTGGGTGGGTAGGTGGGTGGATGGATGGATGGGTAGGTGGGTGGATGGATGGGTAGATGGTTGGGTGGATGGATTGACTGGTGGATTGACTGATGAATTGACATGTAGAGAATTCTATGAAAGAACACTAACGTATAACACACTATCTAACCATACACATTCTTCTTCAAGCAGGAAGCCTCTGGTTCTAGTCCCCAACACATTCCCCAGGAGTATTTACCACTCCCCCTGGCCCTATAGTCTTCATGATCACAGAACCCTGCAGATACTGGGGTAGAAGACTACCTCTAGTGTTTTGACCTTGCATATCCCATATCTAATACCTATACTTTTCCCTCCCATTTGCTGAATTGTCTACCAATCCATGTCCTCCCACTGGCTCTTTTAACAGAGACACAGTTTTCCTTTGTTAATGCCCCAGATTGGGAAATCATAATTGAGCCTCCCTTCTCATTTGGCTTCCAGTCCCAGTCTATAAACACTTAAGAGCCTTCCTCGTCACCACCTTTCTCATCACTTCTGCTACCATCATCTACTTCACTTCCTTATGAGCCAGGATCAGCTGCTTCCAAATCTTTCTCCTTAATCTGCCTCCCCCTCCTCATTTTAACAAAGGATGGCAGCATTTCAACAGAACTCATCCTTTCAAATAGAAGTCTTACAATAGCCAGAAAAAAGCCTGGCTCCTCTGTATGAGCATGGGGCCAGCCTTGAACAGCAGCAGGCTGTGCCACAGCCCTGGGATGGTACTTGAGGCTGCTGGAGTCTCACTCCTGCCATTGTGGTTGATGCTCTAAGTCAGGCTGCTGATGGCTGCCTGGAGCTGGGGACTCTGAGATGCTGCAGTGTGTCCCTTCATCCTCACTGGGAAGCGGTTGCCCTATGGCCCCCAAATAATGAGAACACATTTCTTCCTCCAACTCTAGAACGGCAGTGTTATCTGTGCATAGCACACTTCTGACATTGCCCTCCAATGCCAACTCTCAGAAGTGGCTGATGACAGTATAAAGCTGGTGGGACAATTTGATGGACACCCTAACAGTCCAATTCCAGAGAGGAGATCTCATTTGCCATCTCAGTCTCTGGGACCTCACTACTTTTGTTGATTGTTGTTAGTAAACACCATTTAAGTATATATGCTTTTATATATAAGAATCTTTTATTCATTTATATTAAAAACAGTTCCTTAGAACTCCTTATTTAAAAATAAATTAAGGGCTGGCAAGATGGCTCTGGGAAACTTTCTCTGTGCAAGCCTGGAGACCTGGGTTTGATCCCCGAATCTACGTTAAGGCACAAGTAAAGTAGAAACCCACAAAATTATCCTCTGACCTCTCTGTGCATCCATGCTATGGCACACATGTCCCCTAAATGTATGTGCACAGACACAATAATTGTAAATTTAAAAACATTAATCAATTGCAAAATGAGAATCATATCAACTTAAGCATCAGAGGAGACTTATTGGTTTGGTCCAATGGAAGAAAAATGGATTGCATGGAATTCAAGGATAGTTGGATCTTATGGGTAGCTAATTAAGTCATCTGCTTTATTTGGTCTCATTGCTTTGCTACTTTTGTCTCCGGGGGCCAATGGCAACACGGCTTGAGCAGTTTGTTATCTTCCAATCATAGATAAGGAGGTTGGAGGTTGGTTATGTTGGTTTTCTCCAACGAATTCTGAAACTCTCTTTCTCACTTTCTCAGAAGCCCAGCAAACCTTCCCATGTGAGTCAGATGAGAAATAACGAGTGTTAGTTGATTGGCTTCGACTTGATTTGCCCTGACCAGTCATTGGGGAAAGGATTAAGGCATCTGATCTCTGGTTAGTTCGATCTCCCAGCTGATCGGAATCCATCTCCAATTTATTCCATGGCTGCTACACAATAGAAGAAAAAAGAAAAGACTTGTTGGGGATTACTTGTTTCCACTATAGTAAGACTTTATGTTTCTGTGAGCCAGAACATTTTGAGTCCTTCTAAAAGCGACAAGCTTTGCTGGCTTTTTGGTTATTGATTGCAAATATTCTGGTCTTGACTTTCAGGATCACTGAACTAACAAAGCAACACCCGGAAGTGCAGAGCAGAAGACTAGACCAGTCCCCAAGCATTTTCAGGCACATTATAGAATTATAACACTCATGGTGAGTGCCTAGAACATGAACCATTCAAATGACTGATTCAAAGCATCTAAGGAGGAACATATTTGCATTAAAAAGTAGGAGTTCCTGGGAAATGCCTTTCTTTACATGTGTATGCTTGATGACAGTTGTTTGGGGGAGCTGAGCTAGGCTATGACATACTCCAGCTAATACTTGGCTCTTGGCTTCCTGCCCTTCAGAAAGCTAATAGTGAAGAGTAAACCTCACAGTATATTTATTTGCTCTCTCCTCTTTGTCTCTGTTCAGCTTTCTTGACTCGACCCTTTTCAAGAGAAACCCTCTGCCTCTCGATTAGGAGGATATGTTCACTGTTTGTCCCAAAGAGAGGGAGTGGGGGAAGTCTTCTCATAGTACTTAGGCTCTATTGTCCATTTCCCAAAGTAGTTAAGGGAGAAGTGATGATGAACTAGTCTCTGGAATGTTCCTCCGGCTCCCTGCCTTCTTGAGCATGTATCTAGCTGCCTATCTTTGAAGTTTATAGGTAGGTGAGAAAATCAGAAGTAGGGGATGAGAGATGGCTCAGCAGTTAAGAACACTGACTGCTCTCGTGGAAGACCTGGTTCAGTTCCCAGCATCCACATGGTAGATTATAACTATCAGGTACTCTAGTTTCAGGGGAGCCATTATTCTCTTCTGGCCTCCACAGACACCAGGCGTACATGAAGTGCACATACATACACATAGTCAAAACATTCAAACACATGAAATAAAAAATAAATACATCTTTACAAAAAAGAAAATCAGGAGTAGAAATGGGAAAGAAAGGGGCTTAGGTCACATAGTATCAGAATGACATCACTCCTGGAGAAGAGATAAAAGACAAGGTTACAGTCCCAAGCAGAGAGCCTGTCTCTGCACCTTGGTTCAGGTTTCTTATCTTGCCCTCAGTGGAATGAAGGATTTCATTGGCATATTGGTTCTTTAAGCACCTGTGTCCACCAGACTGTCCTTGATGGATATTTCCTGATCCCCGAGTTCAGTTGACTGGTGTTTCCATGGTAACACAGAGTGGGGAGGGGCTTGGGGGCCAGCTCAGTCCATTTGTCATCAATTGCCACTGTTTTGTTCTGCCTGGTGTGCACTCACAATTGTGCCCTAGAAAAGGCAAAGCAGAGCTGGGGGACTTGGGGAAAGGCTGCTCCCACCTTCTGAAGCTGGGGTGGGACACAGCTCAGAGTATGAATTACCTTCAGAGGGAGAGAGAGATGAGAGGTGTTAATGCTGCATTAGAACACCCACCTTCTCTGGGAGAATACTTTTTCTCTAACTCAGGTGTCATGTTTAGGAGGGAGGGTACATTTGCATCATACCAAAGCCTTCACCTTTTGTTGGTGAATTACAAGGTGAGGTATCATGCGCATTGGTGTTTTGCCTGCATGTATGTCTGTATCTTGCTGGAGTCATAGACAGTCATAAGCTGCCATATGGGAGCTGGAAATTGAACTTAGGTCCTCTGGAAGAACAGCCAGTGCTTTTAACTGCTGAACCATCATCTCTCCAGCCCCCTGATGTAAGGTATCATCATAAACGACATTCCCATGACATAAGAGTATGACATCTTTCTTATTCTTGGTTATAATTTTACTTAAAAAAAATACAAAAAGCACTTGGGCTGCCCAGTACCACTCCTTGCAACAGAGAATAAATTGTCCATCTTCTTTTATGTTGCTGGGCACTCCTCCCCAACACTCCCCAAATGGCTGCCTTTCTGGTCAGGCATAAGCAGGCCAAAGCAGAGCTTGATGAAGTTGTTCTGGTTGGCTTGGCTAGCACGTACATTTGCCACTGTCCTGGGCCCAGTGAACTTGTACTTCCTAAGTTTGTTATCAGAAAAGGCTCATAATGAGCTCCCTTTACCCTCACAGCAGGCTGGAGGATGCCCTCTTTTTTGTTTTGTTTTGTTTTGTTTTGTTTTCAAGAGATTAAGAGAAAGCTAGACTTGAAAATATTTCTTGAGCTCAGAGCACACACTGAGCTTGTACCAGAACCTGGCACAGCCCTGATTTGCCTCCCAGGGTTTCATGAAACCATCACCTCCGTGAAGTGAGGTTTTTGAAACTCCCGGAAGAGGTTTGAAGGGACTCTTGTATGGGCAAAGAACTGTGTGCAGACTTGGCAGTTTAGGGACAGCAGCAGGGTATGGCAAACCCTTGAAGCTTACTCACCACCAATGTTCTCACCTTCCACACACCTGCCAGGCTTATGGTTCACAGGTGGTTTTCTGCACAGACTGAGAAAATATTGTGTTTATTTCATTATTTATTTTTATTTTTTTATTTAAATTATTTACTTATCGTTGTGTGTCGTGTGTGTGTGTGTGTGTGTGTGTGTGTGTGTGTGTGTGTGTGTGTACATGTACAGTTTATTTAGAGCATATGTTGAAGTCAGAGAACAATTTTCAGGAACCAATTCTCTCCTTCCACCATGTTGAGGCAAGGCCTCTCTTGTTTTTGCCAGAGCTTTCTGGTGATTGGTTGCCCTGTCTCCAATAGGAATGCTGGGATTGCAGATGTGCAGCACTATATCTAGGTTTGTGTGTGTGTGTTCTCTGGTTGTCAGGCGAACGTAGCTCATGCCTTTAGCCACTGAGCAATCTCCTCAGTCGGCCCCATTTAGTTATTTTTATTTATGTTTTGTCTTGGGTAACGGAGGCTGGCATCAAGCTTGTTATATAGCAGATGATCAGGAACTCTGGATCCTCCTGCCTCCACCTTCCAGGTGTTGGGATGATAGCTGATGTACCACCACACCCAGTTTATGTAGTCCTGGTGATCTAGCTCCGGGCTTTTGCATGCTGGGTAAGCTGTCTACCAACTGAGCTTCCTGGACAGCCTATGTGAGAGATCGTTATTCTCCTGATCACATGATTCTTCAGTGTAGGCTAACAAATACACACCAAACAAAAGGATTCGAAGAGGGGCAGCACATGGATTTGGCTAAGAGTTTGACTTCAAGTACTTTTTGCACAGAAGGAATCTCAACACTGTCCACTCACTGTGTTATATTAATCCAGCTGTAAATTTGACTCTTAAGAGTATAATAAGTGAATAGCAGTGTACCCTTCTTGAGAGTTGTGAGGCTTCACTGTTTTCATGTGGGTCAAGTGATTGACACAATATGCAGGATGCAGTCATCTTTCAGGAAATATCATCTCTGATCATGTCATCTAAAAATCTTTCCCAAGTTTTTATTATTATTACATTTAAATGTATCTATCTTGTGTGCTTGTGTAGGTGTTGGCATGATACAGCATACATATGTGTTGAGGTCAGAAGACAACAGGAGTTGGGTCTTTCCTTCTATCTATCATGTGATTCCTGGGAACTGAACTCATGTCTTTAGGCTCAGCAACAAACCTGACTTTGGAGCCATCTGGCCAGCCCCTCATGCCACTTAGAAAAAATATATTTATTTATTGTTTCACTTTGTAGACCAAGCTGGCCTCAAACTCAAAGAGATCTGCCTGCCTCTGCCTCCCAAGTGCTAGGATTAAAGGCGTGTGCCGCCGCTGCCGCCACCACCACCACCACCACCACCACCACCACCACCACCACCACCACCTGGCAAGGATGCCTTCTTTTTAAGTCCATGAGGAACATCTTAGTGTGGAGACACTTGTACCATCAACAATATATTGTCCCTATTTGGGTCAAGTTTTTTTTTTTCTGTTTCTTCTGTCACATGGAATGTTCTGTTGTCTTCCTCCTTCCATGGGCCCCATCTCAGTCATCCTTAGCTGTTTTGATTCCTGCCACTCTTCTGTCTGTGTACATGCATATGCATGAGTGTGCGGTTGCATGTGTGCGCATGAGTGTATGGAGGCCAGAGGTCAATCTTGGGATCTTCCATCATGTATCAACCACTTTGGGTTTTTTGAGGTTTTTGTTTGTTTGTTTTGTTTTCTTTTAAGGCATGGTCTCTCATTGACCTAGAGTTCTCCAAGTAGGCTGGGTTGCTGACTAAAGAACCCAAGGGATTTGCCTATTTCTGCCTTTTCAGCTCTGGGATTATGAGTGCAGGCTACCACACCCAGCAATTATTGTATGTGGGTTGTGGGAATCAAACTCAGGTTCTCTTGCTTGCAAGGTAAGTGCTTTACCGACTGAACCACCCCTTCAGTCCTCTTGCCCTGCGCCCCAAGGGTAGGGTGGGTTGTATTTCAGATGTGTCAGTTTGCCCCCTTGCCCTGTTTGTACTTTGGTAATGTCCGTGGATCTCTGCCTTCTCCTAATTTTCGTCCCTCCTCCCATACCTGCATCCAGGGGTCTGAGGATTTACCTTAAACCTGCCTGGAGTCCAGATCACCCCTAAACAAATGATCTGACAGACAGCACTGAGCAAAGGCAGTCAGGCTATGCAAAACAAGTGAGGCTTTCTCTGAAAATCCGCTCCTGCGGGGTTCTACAGTTTTGTCATCGGTGGTGTTAGCCTTCATCAAATCTCACATCTTCTCTAGTTACTGCCCCAGAGATTGAGTGCCCTTTGCCTTGTCTTTTTCGGCTCCTCTTTTATATCCTCCACCCTCTAGCACCCCCCCTCCCCAATCTCAGCACTCTGTTTTCTTCCCTCACCTGGCCTGGGGCCCAGTGCCTTCTCTGTGTCTCTCTCCTTGCTCTGTCCTTCCTGTTTTCTCTGCCAAGCCATGATCTACACAGAAACTTTCACGGCCCTCGAGTCCCTTGGAAGTCAGTCTGGTCTCCGCTTTACAAGGTACCCCCAGATAGGCCCTGCCTTCTGACTAGCTGTACTTTTCTTAAGGTGTGCTCACTGGCTAAGACATTTGAACCCTGCCTGTGGCTGCTGGGAATGTTGGAAGGCATACCCTTCTGCAACACGGTGAACAAACTTCGAAGGGGTATTTTCAGCAGGCCATTCCAGGAATTTGTCTTAAGGAAATAAGCCACCAGCTGCACACAGATCTGTGCAGAAGAAGCCTGAGTATGGTGTTATTTGTATCATTGCTTGAGTATTTAGGGGAAAAATGACAACTGCTATTCTATTGTCATTGTGCAGTTCTTATTCAGGCAGCCATATTGCTGAGAGTTCATATTTTCCCTGCCATGCTTAGGGGACACTATCTAATAACAGAGTCTCGGACCTTTGGCCCTTACCATTTTTCTGTCCTCTCTTTGGTGATGTTCCCTGAGCCCGAGGAATAGGGTTGCACTTCAGATGATCAGTTTGAGTGGGGCACTCCACCATCTCTTGTTCTCTGCATTCTGGTGAGTTGTCCATCTCTGGAAGAGTCTCACTCTGTTGCAAAAGGAAGTTTCTTTGATGAGGGGTGAGAGCTACGCTATCTGTAGGTAGAAGAATAAGTATTTAGAAGACAGTTAGGAATTACATTTGCTTAAGGAAATGGCAATAGTAGGTTCTTCTCTAGGGTCTATTATGTCTTCATGGATAGTTGGCTGGATTTACAGAACCAGTCATGAGTCCCTCCTATTGAGTAGGTCTACAGGGGAAATTCCATATGATCTGACCTCTAGACAAAGAGCTACAGGTGGCCAGTGACTGCTAAGAGAGGGGGTTTCCTCCAGGGATGAGTTCCCGAATAGGATGCCAATCTTAGTACTAAATAGACTCAATAGGGTGTGTGTGTGTGTGTGTGTGTGTGTGTGTGTGTGTGTGTGTGAGAGAGAGAGAGAGAGAGAGAGAGAGAGAGAGAGAGAGAGAGAGTGAGTTGAGATGGTCAGCTAGTAAAGGTACCTGCTATCCAAACCTAGTAACCTGAGTTTGAACTCTAGAACTCACAGAAATGGAGATGGGGAGAATGTATTCTCTAAAATTGTCCTCTGACCTCCACATACACACACTTCTTCCCTAAAAGGAAAAAAGGGAATAAAAAGAGGGGCTGGCAAGATGGCTCTGCAGTTAGGAGCACTGGCTGCTCTCGCAGAGAGCCCAGGTTCAGTTCCCAGAACCCACATGGTGGCTCACAACCACCTGTAACTCCAGTTCCAGGGGATCTGATGCTTCCTTCTGCCCTCTTCAGGCAGACATGGGATGCATGTAAAACACTCATGCATATAACAATAAAAATTAACAAAAGAAACAAGAAAAATAAGACAAAAAGAAAAACCCTCTAATGTCTGATAATATCAGTATGATAAAATGGTAGGAAACCATTTAAAAACAATAGCTATTTACTAATATGAAAAGTGTTTCTGGTAGTTTTATGTGTCCAAAGTACAGAATGATAGTTAATGTCTATAATACTTATAGTATTATTTAAATGCATAGAGATAATAATTATAGAGGGTATGTGTGTGTATTTATGTGTATCTGTGTGTGCATATGTATGCATGCACATGTGTGTATGTGTGTTCATGTGTGTGTGAGTGTGTATTTACATGTGTGTATGTATGTAGGTGTGTGTTCATGTATGCATATGTCTGTAGGTATATATGGACATATGTGTATGTGTGTAGGTGTGTATGGATATGTGTATATGTGTGTAGGTGTGTATGTACGTGCAGATGCTAGTCGCCTTAATGACAGCTAGTTAGTTTCATTTTTTTCCCTTTTCTTAAGTATTTTAAACATGTCTACCATATAGTAGACTAACTCTATATGGCAATGAATAGTAAATTTACAGTGTGCTGAGGCAAAGCATTTTAGACTATATTAAAAAATAATAATGTCCTGTTCTCTTCAGCCCGATGGCTTTTGTTAATCTTGTCACTGTGGCTGCAAGATTCACACCCCCACATGACAGCAAAGCATTTTCCATTCCTAAGTACATTTAGGGTTTTTTTTCTGCAAGGGAGGAGTACAGGATCAGCAGCCAGAGGCCAGGGTTTGACTTCTCCTTCCTTTAAGCCTGTATTTTCCTCTGCAGCTGAAGCAGGGGTGGTGTGCTGTACACACAGGCACTGGGTGAGGGTTAGAAAAAGACGGGAAAAGCACCTTGGGAATGGCGAAGCACTACATGGTGTCAGGGACCATGACTCATGGTCATTATCGAGGACCCCCGAGGTTAACACGGTGGACCATTGCCATGTGAGGACCTGGCGCCCTTTCAGCCTGGTGTGGAAGCCGCCCAGGCAGCAGAGGGTTGGAGCCCCATTCAGGCTGGCCGTGCAGATGAATGGATGACAGTCCTTCCCCACCACCCCAGCACTTCCTATTCTTCTGAAGCATGGCTTAACTCTGAAAGTCCCGGATAAGATGCTATCTCAAGCAAGCTTATCTGATATCCACTTGGAGACTTCAGAGCTGCCTTGTTGTCTCTGACCCTCTCTAGGATCTTAGCAGTCCCCAGCTGCTGGATCCCTTGGTGGATGATAAGAAGGCTGCCTTTCCCATCACAGGCCTGCCTGGGGAATGAGCTAGCTAGCTTGTGTGTGTGTGTGTGTGTGTGTGTGTGTGTGTGTGTGTGTGTGTGTGTGTGTGTATTCATAAGCTCTCTGCATACAAGCTGGGGCCTACTCATGTGTCTTAAAATGAGTCAAGACCCAAATCCACCTACTCAGATTCTGAATAGTTTGAGTGGGAAGGAAAGAGTCTGGGAAGATATTCAGTGTGACTAGAGATAGATGCCAGGCTCCAAGATGCTGCCAGTTTGCTCATTGCCTTACCCCAGTTTGCTCATTGCCTGTGGCAGAAAGGACAGCCTGGTGATGGCCTTTTGGGAGTGTTGGAGGTAAATCCAGGGGGCATAAAAGCCAGAGACCATTTGCTGCAGCTTGGTTTGTTTGGCCAGCCTGGTGGAACCTGTCAACAGCTAGAATGTGAGGTCAGATGGGGCTGGAGGGCTCTCTACTATCACCAGGGCTTATATCTCAACCTCTTGAGTCATCCATGATGAAACCCTTTATCAGCCTGGGAGGAGGCAGCCTCAGGGGAAGAAGGCTTCAGTGGAGGGCCTCATTTTGAGTAAGGCCACATCCGGAAGGACTGGCCAGAATGACTTAGCCCCAATCCACACTCCAAGATAACCAAACAAGTTGCATGGCTGGAGGGAGTTTTTCAGTGCTCTCCATCTGGGATCAGGGGAATGGTGGTAAAGCCAAGCTCACTTAACCCTTTGAATACCAGGCTACAACCATCCTGGGCTTAGTCTTCCTCCTCTTGAGGCCTCTACCCCACTCTTCAGAATGAATGTCTGCCAGCTGAAGGATGAGGCCTTTGAGATTAGGAGGGCTGCTATGAGGCTGGGAGTGATAACGCAGCAGGGGGAACTGGAGCTTTGTCAGAGATGTTCTAGAAAAAGAAACATTTGCTGTCCTCCAACTGGGGAGATAGGGGGAAGGGAGAATACCCTATACCTTGTGTCTCCAAAGGCTTCAAGGCCACCCGGAATTGCATGGGGGAGAGGCTTGTGAGTGACTGGAAGGTGCTAGCCACCCCCAGATTGTTATCCCAGGCTTGGAATGAGGAGGGAGGCTGGAATTTTGAGGATAGCCTTGAAAGAACATTTCAGTCCACTGAAGCCTGGGGTGGGAACGGTGTAGGAGGCTAGAAGGAGAATGAAGGGTCTGTTGTGTGTGTCCACCGGGTGTAAATTGCTACTTGAATGGCACAGAAGAAAAGATACGCCTGACAGTGTTCCTGGGCTTGTTTTCTGTCTTCTTAAGCCCACATTCCTTATCCAAGTATCCCCAAAGGATCGATCCCATGAGAGCTGCAAGAGGTGCCCCCCCATAGGAAATGAAGTGTCGAGCTGAGGGGAGCTCTGCACAGGAACCCAGGGGTCTTGTGGCCTCTCCTGAGGCTAACATGCCAATGCTGGGAGAGTCTTCACTTGCTGACAACTTCAGGGCAGGATCGCACATTTGGGTTCACTGTCAAGATTTCCAATAGGCAGCTAGGAACCTGTCACTAACTGAAAACAGGATCTCTCACAGTAGAGTTTGCTTTATTTCATGTCTCATGCTTCTGAAGGGAGTTCGGGGGTGTTGCTCTGTTGGCAGAATGCATGGCTAGCTCGCACAAATCAGAGACTTGATCCCTAGCACTATACACCCCAGGCATGGTAGCCCATGCCTATGATACCAGCCCTGAGGTAGTGGAGACAGGAGATTCAGGATTCAGTTCCAGGTTCAAAGTCAGTCTGGGATACATGAGATCCTTTCTCAGGAAATGAAAGAGAGACTGAAAAGATGGCTCACTGGTTAAGAGCATGTAGTGCTCCTAGAGAGGACCCCAGTTTGCTTCCCAGCATCTGTGCCGGGTGGCTCACAATGATGGATAACTCCAGTTCCAGGGTATCCAATGCCTCTGGGCTCCATGGACACCTGTACTCAAGTGCACATACCCATGCACATATGCATCATTTAAAATCTTTTTTTTTTAAAAGGGACGTTCCATTCAAATATCATGAACGCAACCCCCTTCTCAGTTTCATGAAAATCCGAGTTGTTTTCCTTTGAGTTTTGAGTGTGTTCTTTTTCCAATATCCATTTTACCAAGGGGCCACAGGGATAGCCGGAGTTGGTCCTCCACATCAGATGTTTGAATCATGTTCCTCCTGTGAGCCGTTCGTGGTGAAGTCTGTTGATTTAGAACTGTCAATAATTTCATCACAGAGTAGTAATGTGCTGAACCCAGGTGTGTAAACCCAGCTACTCCTAATGCTGGGGCAGGAAAATCACAAATTCAAATCCTGCTGGGGCTACAGAGTGAATTCAAGGGCAGCGTGATCAATTTAGTGATATTCCGTCTCAAAATAAAACCTCAAACATTCTGTGGTAGAGACCTGTTCAACTTGCATCCTTAGCTGTATCTCCCCTCCCCAGGACAATCCCTCTACAAGAGAGAAGTGAGGACCCTCCTCCTTCAAGAGCTGTGGACACACATGTGCTGTTCTTCTGGACGTTAGCCTTGGTCAGCTGTTCTGCCCTTAACACACAGCATTTTTTTTTAAATTCTCTTTTGCCAAACCACATGATCTCATTTGGTAGGACCTGAAATGTCCCTTCTCTTGGAATTTGGGGTTAAGTCCTGGGGATGAGAGCAACAGGAACCCAGAACTGGATTGGAGGGAGAGTCCCATGTGAAAAACGAAGAAGTAATGTTCTGCTTCTGCTCAGGAGAACCTGACCCTGGGCCTTCTGGATGGAGGGCAGGTGAGCAAGAAGGGAGCCAGGATGCTTTATGGTGCATAATAACTGTTGCAGCTGTGCAAGCAGAGATCAAAGATCAAATCAGATTTCAAGCTGTGGGGACCTCAATCTGATCACCTGCAGAGGTCAAGGAAAGGAATTTTCTTCCCTGAAGAGCCCCCGTTGCCTTACAAGATCACATTACCAGCCACTGCCCAGAAGCAAGGATACATGGCCTCTGGGTGAGTTGATGGGACTAGTGGGGCTACTCCGTTGCTCCCTAGCTGAGTGTCTGCCAAATAGGCAAGAATCCAGGTACTCCAGGTCCGTCCGGGGATTCCAGCATGGTGAGTGTAGAAAAGGCTGCTTTGGAGTGCCCAACTTTAAGGACAGTGTCGAAGGTAAACTTGACAACTTTTAGGCATGTTTTACTGCCTTTGCCCATGTCTTCCTTCGAACAGAAACATGAAGTTGATGAGGTCAGGGTGAGAAGGGACTTCTGACAGGGGATCAGCAGGTGGCTTCAGGGCCACCTGGATGGTTTATACCCCAAGTCTTTTCTACCCAACAAGTCCAACATATACATGAGAAGGTAGCTGAAGCTGGGCGATTCCATGCCCAGCCCTGTGGGTCTTGGCTGAGTGTACTCTCATAGAAACAGTTCCATCTGGTTCACATGAGCACCCTGACATTGCCACCAGAGAGAGGCAGGTGTCCCAAATTAGCTCTGAATGGCCCTATGGGACTTTATTTGATGTGTGTGAGTGTGTGTGTGTGTGTGTGTGTGTGTGTGTGTGTGTGTGTGTGTGTGTGCACTCGTGTGCATGTGTGGTACATGTGTGGTACAAGTATATGAATGTGTATGCATGTATGTACACAGGTATACTCACACAGAGCCTGGAACAGGATGGCAGGTATCCTCCTCCATAGCTCTTACTGAGCTGAGTGTCTCTCACTGAAGCAGAAACTTGCTGTTTTGACTAGGCTGGCTGGCCAGCAAGCTCTTTGAACCTGCCTGCCCCCAGTGTTGGTGTTCCGGTAAGCATAGCTATGACTGGCTCTTATACATGGGTGCTGAATTCAAGCTCAGGTCTTCATGATTCCAGAGTAAATCTCTACCCACTGAGCCACCCTCCCCAGGCCTCTGTGGAGCTTTCTCTGCTTGCAGCTTCTCTCAACCTTGCCTCTTTCTCTCCCCACTTGATGATATCCCACACTGTGGGAGCAATTAGGAAGATTTATTACCATGGTAGGAAGAGAATTTAATAATTTAATGATAAAAAGAGAATGAAATTGACTTCTTTAGATTTACTAGATTGCTCTGTAAACATCCTCCCCAATGGCACTTCCCTGGTCTCTAGCACAGCCACGGGTGGGTAGAATAAAACCCATCACCAAGTGAACCGAGAGGAACCAGCGAGGGTGAGCTTGGCCACTCAGGCTGTGGATGTCAATCAAACTAATGTGTTGGGGGAAGGCGGGAGGAAGTTTGTCACCGTTTTAATATCAGAGATTCCTTTACGTGGGTGGTAACTGGGGAACAGCTGCAGGTAGCTGAATCACAGCCCAAATCCTAGCCAAAAAAAAAAAAAAAAAAAAAAAAAAAAAAAAAAGAAAGAAAGAATAAAGAAAAAAAAAACCTGCTAGTGGGACCCCCGCCAGCAGCTGAGCAACGGCTTTTCAGGCTGGAACTCAGCAAGTCACACTGGGTAAGAGGAGTTGGTGGGGGCAGAGGGCTTTGGAGTGGCTAAGGGTTGGGAAGAGTGTTTTTAAAAAGCTGAGTTTTGAAGCTGGTACATATTTAATAGGATTAGAACACACCAGTTAGAGGCTGAACATTCTCAACCTGCCTAGTTAAACAGCTTGTCCGCAGGAAAGCCAGTGAGTGCACTGTGCCTCCACCCCCCACCCCACACCTGCTTCTTTCTCTTTGGTCCCCCATCTCTGTAATCACTCCCTTCCCCATGTACGGTGTGGTGTGGTGTGGTGCATGTGTGTAAGACAGAGAGAGCACAAGAACAAGAGAGTGAGTGAGAGGAGGGGGAGAAGAAGGGAGGGAACAGAGGAACACCAGGGCTTCTGCAATGGGTAGTGAGGCTGGGGTGGAGGGTAGCAATATGGGAAGCTCTTAGCTGCAGCCTGGGGCTCCAACCTGTCCACTTTGAGGCTCAGCTGAGGCAGTTAACACACCCAGTTTGTCAACAGTGCTTTTGGTGGTGTGTCCCTGTTTGATTTGGCCCAGGCTGGTCCACCCACTGGTCTGGTCAGCCCTAGGTGGGAGAAGCATTTACTCTTCACACAGGTTGAGTGGACCCTGCCTGGCCTCAGGGTCTATTTAGGTCTTTCGCTGAATGTGTCTTAGAGGTCTGGGATTTTCATATAGTAGGTGGTGGAAAGGGGTAAGGCGATCTGGAATATTCTTTTTCTAAATATGGATCCTTATTTGCTTGCTTGGCAACTTCAGCCAAAAGATGAAGGAGGCCACCCTCCTCTCTGACAGTCTGCTGGAAGGCATGGTGACTAGAGACAGCCGGGATTCCCTGGGCTTCAGGGTCTGGGATAAATCACTGAGTGACTGCAGATGGGACCTCTCACCTCCCTGGGCCTCCGGCTTCCTCATTTCCATCTAGAGGCCACAGGTCAGTCCAACCTTCCCTAGGACAAACGTCCACAACAACCAAAATGAGAAACCAACCCTAGTGCTTCTGTAACATTTGGCCAGAGGCACTATGCAAATGAAGGCCAGGGATCACCAGGGCAACTGTGCTACAAGACTGAGAACCTAGTGGGCGCTTCTGCTTGGTTGCCCATCCTTGTCTGATCCCCAAACCACCTCTTGCTCTTCACCACATCCTCCAAAGCACCCTTACCGCTCGAGAGAGGTCAAGTGCTCTGAAAAGAACAGCTGTAAAGATTAAGGCTCACTCTCCTGAGTCATTTACTATTTCCGTACTTTGGGTGTGTGCGTGTGCAGGCGCATACGTGGAGGGGGTATTTGTACACATGTGTGCCTGTACCTTTGGAACCCAGGGATAACTTGTATATTATTCTTCAAGGGTTATTCATTCACCTTTTTTTTTTTTTTGACAAGTTACTTCATTAGCTTAGAGCTGGGTGGAGAGGCCATTGGTTCACCAGTGAGCCCAGAGACAGGGTCTAATGTACTCAAGGCTAGCTTTGAACTCATGATCCTCCTGCCTACACCTCCTGAGTCTTGGGACTACAGGTGTGCACCATTATGCTTGGTCACACCAGCTTTAACTTACTCTTTCAGGGTGGGATCCAAGGATTGAACTCAGGTTCTTATGTTCCCTAGACAAGCTCTTCATCAACTGAGCGGAACCCTAACCCTAACCCTCCTTCTATTCCCCTCCACACAGAAACTGTCCCCTTCCCTTTCTAAGTTGAAAGGGAAGTCAGCATGTTCAGAAAAACAACAGCTAACCAATGACTTTATCCCAACAAGTTAGGCAGAGATCAATAACCCATGTTCAAATTCTGGTCATGTTTTATTAACTGTCCCCATTAGTGAGAACCTCTTTTCCCTCAGCCTTTTCCTCTAGAAATGCGGTTTTGGTTTGTTTGTTTGTTTGTTTTTTAATGGAGGAGGGGATCATATGGGAAAACTTATCATATGCCACTTACTTTGTAAGCAGGTACATATGTCCCATATCTGAAACAGAGCTGTAGCCATGGTTATTGATAGTCTATTAATAGGCCAGTGAGCTGCTCTTGTGGTCCAGGCATTGTGGTTAGTATTGTCCATGATTCAAATCCTCAGCCTGGCAGCTTGTTCAGCTGGAGGACCGTCCTTCCTGTGTTAGGCAACTTGTTCCCAAGTCCTCCTTTCCAAACTGACACCCAGGCCCCAGGCATTAGCTAGATGAGGTCTATACCCGGACTGAGGCAGCCTACACATTACTCCACTTTAGACAGTTTAAGAGGTTTCTTGAACCGAGGACGGGGTGGAGCTCCAACCCCCAGGTGTGGGGTGGGGTGGGGTGGGGTGGGAGGGCTCAGGAATCCAGGGAAGCAGAGACCATTCCAAGAGCTCTGGGGAGCCCAGAGTGAACAGTGTGTGTCCTGCCTGCTAGATAAACATGGAAACTAAATCCACTGATGGTTTCCAGGGCCCACCAGATGGCAACAAGGACAGGGTGATGTGGTTTCTGCTGTTTCTCCACCCTTCTTGTTTTCATTTGCACCTTGTGCCTGGGGGTAGGACAGATCTGAGCTGCTCAGGAAGCCCTGGGATGAGCCACAAGCTGTGGAGATTTGCCTCTGCCCACACAGCGCCCTTCAGGGCTTTGTCCAATGTCATCCAGTGCTGTCTCTACTGTCCCATCTTCTTTTCTACCCTGGCACTGACTGCCTGACATCCATGCTTTTCATCTCTTCTTTTGTGGATTTGAAATTTCTGATTCTTCCTCTCTGAGCTGTAAAATGAGCTCATGGCTTGTAAACATTTTTTATCTTGTCAGACATTGCTGCTTCTCAGGACCTATAACAGAAGGACTGTGTTGATTATTAATTTTTAACTGTTTATTTTTATAATTTTAACTATGTATAGGCATGTGTGTCTGTGTGTGAGCATACATGTATGTGTTCAGGTGCCTGAAGAGGTCACAGGTATTGGATTCCTTGGAGCTGAACTCACAGGTGCTTTTGAGCCACCAGTCATGGGTGCTGGGGACCAAATTCTGGAATAGCCAGCCGCAAGTGCTCTTAACCTCTGAGCCATCTCTCCAGCCCCTTATTTTATTATGTTTTAAGATAGGATCTTATGGAGTCCAGGTTGGCCTCAAACTCTGCATGAAACTCAAGATGATCTTGATCTTCTGATCTTGTTCTACTTCTGGGTTTGGAAATAGAGTTGAGCCGCAGGCGCAACCTGAGTTACACAGTGCTGTGGGTCAAACCCTGAGCTCTGTGAAGTCCATGCTAGACAGACACTTCCCTGGGTGAACTGCTTGCATCCGCAGCCCTTCAGTGTTTTAGAATGAAAACATACCCCTTAGGGCAAGCTAAAGCATTCAGGTTGGGTCCTGTGGATGTATTTTCCAATGTTTGGAGGCTATCAATTGCTCTATGTCCAGAATTTTCTGGATCTGGACAACACAGTTCAAAATAGAGAAATTTTCCTATAAGAGCTTTTTGATGGAGAAAGTTTCTTGCTTAAGTGCAAAGACCTATAAATGTCCTAGAGCCTTTAAGTGGGCACAGCCACCCTAGGCTCCCTTCAATAAGTCATTTAGTGAGAGTCAGTCTACCCAGGACGAAGTGACATCAGCTGTTTCTGAAAGTGGTCATGGAGTGCTCCTCTAGACACGCTGGCTCAAGTCTCCTCTCCTGCCCATTTCCCACTCTTACAGGAACACAGAGCTGTTGACCCTCTGGCTGTGTCCTCCTTTGGACAAGGGTCTACCTGTTCAGCTTCTTCCCTCTTTCATATCCCCCCCCACCCCCAAGAGGAATGTGCTTTTAGAGCTCATTCTATGCATGCAGTTTTTACTGCCCTTTGGTGACAGTAACAGGAAAGAACTGTGGCTAGAGTCCCTGGGGGTAGACCCACTGACAGCACCTGTGGCTCTCTGTCATGTGTGTTCCCCATAGGACACAGCAAGGAGGAAGAGGAAGACATCAGGAGAGGAGAAAGAGGAGGAGGAGGAGGAGAGGGGAGGACAAGAGAGACAAGAGGTAAGGACCTATCTTGTTTTCTAAACACCATGTGAAGTCATCGGCCATGCTTCTTAAGAGAGCGGAGGAGGATGGCCAGCTCTCCAGCCTGATCACCTTTCTTCTCATTTCTGCCCTGGCTGAAATTCCAGCTCCTTGCTGGAAGCCTGAACTTGTTTTGAGCCTTCTCATGGCTGGCATTCACACTTCCATGTCTTCTTCATACATGGTATGTGCATCAGGGAGCTATGACCCGGGACACGGTATGCAGGGTGCTCTCTACATTGAAGAATGAAGATTTCACCTCAATCTGAGGAGCATGTACTCTGTGGAAAAAACCGGATCCATGACCTTTGCAGCAGCCTCCAGGGCCTCCTGCCTCCAGGAACCAGTCTTGCTTACATCTCTGATTCAACTACTGTCCCTTCCCATGGCAACTGAGCTTGGTCAGTTTCAGAAGTTTGACTATTGTCTAGTTCCCTGACTATGTGGTAGTGAGTTCTTCTAGTCAGGCATCTGTTGATTTGTTCCCTCTTCCCCTTTTTCTTTCTTTTCTTTCCTTTTTTGAGATAGGTTCTTTTGTTTGTTTGTTGTTCTTTCGAGACAGGGTTTCCCTGTGTAGTTTTGGTGTCTGTCCTGGATCTCGCTCTGTAGACCAGGCTGTCCTCGAACTTACAGAGATCCACCTGGCTCTGCCTCCTGAGTGCTGGGATTAAAGGCGTGCACCACCATCACCACCATCCAGCACTTGAGATAGGTTCTTATGTAGCCTAGGCTTACCTTGAACTCAGCTAACTAGTTAAGGATAACCCTGAACTCTTCTTCCTGTCTCCACCCCAAAAGTGCACCGCCATGCCCCATTTATACTGTGATGGGAATCAAACCCAGGGCTTCAGGTTTGATCCATTCATGCTAGGCTCAGTGAGTCACACCCCCAACTGCTTACTCAGTCTTTCTAGTAATGAATGGAAGTGCAAGAGTGAAAACGTGTGTGAATAACTTGGAGAATTTACTTTGAACACTAACCTAGCCCTCTTAGTTCAACAATCCACCATTCAAGTTGGAATCCAGTAAACTGTCCAGGATAGAAAAGGTTAAAACCTTCTGTTGTAAAGCACACTAGCTCCTTGGCAACTCAAAGGACTTCATCCTGTTCAGACTTGGTGACTGTGGATCTTGCACGGCATGGTAGGTGTCACTCTGAAGCATTCCTGATGTGGGACTGAGCAGTGCTCACAGCCATGGACAGACAGCAAATGCCAGACGTGCATTTCAAAACACACGTCAGTCACTGAAAACAAAATCGAACAGGCACCTCACCTGCCACCAATTCTGCAAAATGAAAGCTCAGATGAGTGCTTTTCACCTGGATGATGAGTGTATTTAACAGCATTTGAACTTTCTCCTAGTGAGGGAGCTGCTCTCCTCCAGAGAGGGGCTGAGTCTAGAAAGGGCTGGCCAGGCAGTCCCGCAGATGCCTCCAGAGAGAGTCAAAGCCCCGGTTTATAGCCCTGTAAAGCCCTGCTTATCGGCCTGCACTTCCTCCCGGCTTTTCATCTTTTTACATTGTTTGCCTTGCAACTTCTTAAGCCTGAAAGGACCTTGGAGTTGAAAATAAATTCTTCAAAAGATAGGCTATATTTGAATTTGAGCTGGAGAAACAGAGCAAAGGTAACTCACGGAAGAACCTGGGTCAGCTATGGCCTGTGGACTGGAAGAGGTCCACCAAAATTTCTCTAGAGATTACTAGAATATACTCGATGTGCTTGGGTTTCAGAGTCTTGTATCTTACCTTCAGTTCCTGCTTTGAGCTCTCTCTAGGTCCTCCGTGCTGTTGTGTGTGCATTTGCACTCTCGTGTGAATGTGCGTGCACCTGTGTATGGAGGCCAGAGGTCAATGTTGGGCTTTTAATGACTCATTATTTTTGAGACGGAGTCTCTCACTGATTAGACAGGCTAGCCAGGGAGCCCCAGGGATCTGCCTGTCTCCACCTCCCCAGAACCGGGGTTACAGATGCAAGCTGATGTGCCTGGCTTTTTACATAGTGCTGGGGACCCAGAGTCAGGCCTTTGGTGTGGCAAGCACATTCCTGACTGAGACTAGTCCCTAGTTCTGTTTGTGCTGTTTTGTGTTAGTGGAGTCTACCCACTATAAATGGTCCTGTGAGTGTGTAAGCACCTTGTACAGGAGTCAGGGCTCCAACGGGGAGTGCTTGCAGAAGCGGTGGTGGGAGGTGCCAGAGAGTAGGGGATCATCTGACAACCATGTAGTGGTGAGTTAGAGAGCCACCCCCAGCCCCCCGAGTGCCATCCCTGCTTCCCAGGGGTGTTGATGTCACAGGTGGAGGTACTTGCTGAAGGGTCTCAGATTTAGCATCTTTGAACAGCTGGATGGGAGGAAGTATCCCACTCAACCTGTGAGATGGCACTGTTTGAGGCATTGTTGATCCCACGCCCAGGGCTGGAGAGAGCAGAATGCCTCCATTCTTTTGTGGAAGTTGCCTCATATAAGATCCTTTGTTAAAAAAACAAAAAACAAAAAACAAAACCAAAACCAAAACCAAAACCAAACACAAAAAAAAAAAACCAACCAAAAACAAAACAAAACAAAACAAAATAAAAACAAAACAAAAAACAAAACAAAACAAAAAAACCAATGGCCCATGTCCCTATTTACAGAGGTGTGACAATGATGGTATATGCAAAGGTGTGTGTGGCCCTCATAAATAGTGTCTGAGCTGTGTATATGTAAACTTTAGTCAGAGTCTGCCTTCATGCCTTACTGTATTACTGCATAGCTGTGAGAGTGGCTTTTATGATCTAATACCTGAGCAGGGGTTGGAAGGCAGGGCTTTGAGGACCAGCAGCATCCAGGCATGCATATTAGGTTTGCATCCCCATCCCGAGGACTGAAAAACACCAGGTCTACAGATGGGGTTGAGATGGGTGCTTAGGCAAAGGGAGGTAGGGGTTTGCTCAATGCTCAGAAACTTCTTCCTCCTGCTCCTACTCCTTCCTGCAGTGCCCCCCCCCCCCCCCCCCCCCCCCCCCACCCTCTGCCGCCCACCTTCTTCCTACCTTGGCTTGTCACACTGTGAACCCAGGGCATACAACATCTGACCTGACCCTTGTTTACTGCAGCTGAACTGCAACTGTGGCCTCCGAGAAGCCAGAAGGCCTGAATTAAAGGCTGTTACCAAAGCCAGAAGGTTGCAATCAGGAGTCGGCTGGTGAGGCTATGGGTCACCAACAGGGTCACCCCTGACTTATTTCCATGTCCGCCTGTCCTGTCAGGAGGTCTGAGAGGCACTGAAAGCAAAGGGAGCAAAGGGTTCCAATCTGAAACAATTTGTGACCTTCTCTGGAGCTAGAGAATTCGTGACATCAACCCCTCCTGCAGTTCCCTGAGGAAGCTAGAAGCAGAAGAATCCAGATCCACACGTCTCTGGGGCCTCCCTCACTTTCTGTGTGTCTGTGTGCAGATCTGTGCAAAGCATGTATGTCCTGATGTGAGCCTGTGACACTTGAGGGAAGCAACCTTTCAAAGGATAAAAAAGCCTGTAAACATCTTGGGTGTGGTGCTAGGGAATCCATACAAACTTTTCTCTCTGCTCTGTCTCTGTGTCCCTAGCTCTTTTGTTGGGAGGCTTGAAGGAGCCATCTTGAATAGCGTGGCTAATGTACAAGCAGATCAGCCTGCCTCCCTGTCACTCAGCTGACTTGACCAATCAATCACTGATCCGATCAGGATGGGAGGGCCAGGAAGGAGAACTTGTTTGGAAGCAGCCTTGACAGGGATGAAGGGAACAGCCATTGTCTCCATGTCTATTTTTCTCTCTGTTGCTGTCTCTCTGCCCCTGCTTGGCTGCTTCATGCTTGGTGTCATTCTTTGACAGTAGAATTTCTTCTCACTATTGGGTCCCTTTCAGAATGGTCGGTCCCTGCTAGTATTACGACCCTCTCCTGGATCTTTGGAAGCTGTTGCTCTGTATTTTTAATATGCATGGTACCTCACCTATTGACTTCATAGAATGGATTGATTTACATATTCTTTGCATGTGATTTGCATTACATTAGGTCATTCCCCCTTCCAATGAATATTTATTAGTAGTCACATACCATGGAAGATGCTATATAATGTGAACTGCGGAATAGGATGCAAAATCCTCTATGGCAAACCTTTGTTGCTTTTCACTCCCAGCCTCTAGCCTTTTCCCAGTGCGCTAATCCATTTCCTCACTGCCTTTTTTTTTTCTTTTACTTTCTCTCTTTTTTTTTGGGAGGGGGGACAATTTCTTAATAAAAGATGATCTTGAGATAATCACTAGTTCAACTTTCTTGAAGTGTAGCCCAGCCTGGGGCATGTACCTGAGAAATCAGAAACACTGGTCCTTTAAGTCATTTTCCCAGATACATTGTGGACTTATTTGGGTTTTTCCTTTTAGATCTACCAGGAGTCTAGTGTCTAGCTTTCATGAGCCTTGGGAACACAGCAGAAAGAACCTGGACTTTATTCCTCTTTGGTTGAAGAAACCAAAGTAGAGCCATGGATCTTAGGAAGAATGGTCCAAACATTATTACCATACATCTCCCCCAACATCCACCTCTGCCAGCTTTATGCACAACCTGAAGCTATATGGGATTCAATGAAATGTGTATTTTCCAAATTCTGCTTTGTTCAAGGGCTGAGTTGCCTGAAGAAGGAGACACAGTGGAAACGCATGTCTGGAAGAGCTCATGGTGTGTCCTCTCTATCCACATGCTGCCCTCCTCCCTTCATTTGAAGGTGCATCCCCTGCCCAGTGGATGTGGAGGGCCTGTGAGCTTGTGCAATGCTTGTGTGAGCTTGTGCAATGCTAGTGTCCGGTTGCTTCCGAGAATCCCCTACTGGCATATCATGGACTCTGTAGGGAATGAAGCCATTGTGGAAATCAGAATGGTTTTGATCATTCTTCTCCCACAAATCCACTCAAGATGATGAATTGCATGATGGAAAAGGAATGGCAAGCTCTCTTCCAAATGGCAATGCAAAGATCTGGTTCCTTCCATCTTCTGATTACTCTGTCTTGGAGTCTTTGCCCTCCAGTCACAAGAACAGGAATTTGCAAGACACTTCAGTGGTCTAGCAGCAAGCTGTTGGGTGTCACTCCAGTCCCTGTTCTAGGACTGAGTGGCAGCACAGCACAATTGCAAGGAATACTGGATACGTGCACAGGTATGACCATTAGCCTACAGACCTCACTGTGGGCCCCAGAGGAGGCACCTGTCCTACAGCCTTGCCTCCTCCTCTGAAGAATGGGGTAATATCCCCAAGTCTGTAGAATTCCTGTGTGATGGTTAATAACAGACTCTAGAATCATCTAGGGGACAAACCTGTGGACATGACCAGGAGGGAGTTTCTAGACTAGGGAAATGCAGGTGGGAAGATCCACTCTAAATATGGGTGGCACCATTCCATGGGCTGGGATCCTGGACAGAATAGAAAAGAGAAAGCCAACCCGCACATGAGTGTTCATATCTTTCCGCTTCCTGACTGTGTGGGCCATGTGACCAGTTGCCTCCAGCTCCTGCTAATGTGACTTCCCCACCATCACGGATTGTCTCTGCTCACATGGTGAGGCCACATCAACTTTCCCCAAGTTGCTTTTGTAACGGACTTTCTCTACAGCAATGAGAAAACCTTGTGAGGCTCAAAGGGGAAGATGCCTATCAGCACAATGCCAGGCACAGAGGGGAGTTACAGGAGTGCTCCCTACTCCTTCAACTAGTTTCTTCTTAGGCCCCTCGGGAAAGACTAGGCAGCATGGGCCACAGATGGTTTCAATTGGGTAAACCAGGTTATGCAAAGATTCCTTGCTGCTTTTCTTCAGACAAATTAGTACCATGCCACTGTTTGGAAAGAACAGGTCCTCCTAGGCCTTTCAGAGTCCCTCCTGATGTTTTGTGTCTGTGTCACAAGAACAAAGGACACCACTGCCCATGAGTGCTAGGGTGCTGAATTTTCAAGCTATAGCTGTAGACTGGGTGGCTCTTGTGAGCTGCACACACAGAGAGAGGCAGGAGGCGTCGCCTCCAGATTAGGAACCCAGTGCCAGGAGCTGACTCAGGAGCCTTTGTTTATTGGGAGGTGGGTGGAGGTTTTGTGTACAGATGGGCTCTCTCTGACTCAAGTCTCTAAGATGTTGACATCCAGGACTTTGGGAAGAAGCAGTTTAGAGAGGTTTGGGCTGATGCCTAGGCTGCATACTTACAGACAGAACATGGCAGAAACATCATTTGGAATGGCGGTCTGGCCTTCCTTGCCTTCATCTCCTCAGGCCCACATTGCCACCTTTGTTTGCTGGTACCATATGGATTTTTCTCTATGACCCTTTTAGGGTTTTTTTTTTTTAAAATGATTTAAGACCCAATTAAAGCAATTTCCAAAATTAGTATAGGTCCCAAACCTATGAAGTCAAATCACAGTTGTAAATAGTTATGTTAGAAATACTGTGGGTGGGGCTGTCTAGATACCTTAGCAGGTAAAGGTGCTTGCTATCAAGGCTGACATATGGAGTCTGATCCCCAGAACACACTTAGGGAACTGAGAGAACCAACTCCTAAAAGCTATCCCCTGACCTCTACACATGACTGTGGCACACAGACACATGGACACACACACACACACACACACACACACACCACACTAAATACATACATAAATGCAATAAAAATAAAAATAAAGACATACTGTGAGCTGCAAATAATACAAATTGGATGGTGGTTTTTTTAAATTAATAGTTGGGGACTGGGGAGATAACTCAGTGGTTAAGAGCACTGGCTACTCTTCCAGATAATTTAAGTTAGGATTTTAGCCTCCCTTCTGCCCCCATCATAAGGGCTTCGAACTGCTGTCAACTCCAGGTTCAGGAGATCTGATGCCCTCTTCTGTCATCTGAGGACACCTGCACACACACAGAACTCTCAACCCCCAACACACACACACACACACACACACACACACACACACACACACATACTCTTATTTAAATAAAAACAATCATTTAAAAATTGTCTTGAGAGCTGGGTATGGTGACACATACCTTAAATCCCAGTACTTGGGAAACAGAGGCAGAAGGATCTCTGAGTTTGAGGCCAGCCTGGGCTAAGAATGAGTTCCAGGATAGCCAGAGCTACACAGAGAAACCCTGTCTGTGTAAGAAAAAGTCTTACAACAAAGAAGGCATTTGATAGTACAGGGCTGGCTTGGCATAGGATGATCCCCAAATCTGTTTCTCCTACTTCTCTACACTCCCATCCTTAGCTACTTGATGACTTTTCATCCTCCTCGACACAGAACAGCTTTGGCAGCTCCAGCCATCACATCAGCCTTTCAGGCAAGAATAGTAAAGAACTGCACAGCACCCACTGTGTTGGTCTGTAAAGCCCATTGAAAAACAGACTGAGAAACAACCTGCAATAATTTTCAAATGAAGTAAATAAAGCCTGGCTTTGGAGTTTGTTCACCACCTTCCTTCCTTTCCTCTGAAAGATGGAGGAGATGTCTCAAGACAAGAGAGAAAGCACTAGTCAAGAGACGGAGAAGTATGCTGATCTATTTCAACCCATGTAAACTAGTACTACCTGCTCACAACCAACAACTGCATGTTTCAAGTCACCCAGGCTGACCTTGCCTGATTTCCAACTCAGTCCTACAGCTAAGGGACCGATCAGATTGTTTCAGAATCAACGGCTGGGGCGACAGTGCCAAGGGCAGGTGTAGGTAGCTGGAAGGTCAGTCTGACTAATAAATTATTTTAGGACAGCAAAAAAGTGAAATCAGTTTCCTCTGTGGAAATCAAAGTTGACCTCATTGTCTATGAGTTGGCCTGGTGCTTGGATAGGGGATTTCCACACCTGCTTTAATGGGTATGAGTAAAAACTCACAGTGGGAGGAGGGGAAGTAGACACAAAGTCTCACCCCTGGACCAGAAGATATTCATAATTGGCAGCCACTGGGAAGAGGAAAACCGGTTTTCTTCAATGGAGTGACCCTGGGTGTGTTCACTCCAGGACAGGCCTCACACTTAAAGAGCACTGGCCAACATGAATCCGACTCTATATTTTTGTTTCTAAGAGAGAGAGAAAGAATTTGAAGTTGGGTGGGTAGGGAGGTGGAGAAGGATCACAAAGAATAAATAAATAACCTTTAAAAAAAAAACTGTCTTTGGACATTGCCCCACTCATCTATTAAAGCATTAATTATTCCTTCTCTTCTCCCTTCTGTATTCTGTGTTAATTCTCAAAGAATCATTCAGTGACACCCAGAACAACTCTATTTTTTAAAGTGAGAACTTTTATTTTGTAATATCCCTGGCACATATCCAAGACGATGGCTTATGGTAGACATTGCTAATCACCAGGAATATTTCACCATTCATATGGCAGACATTGCTAATCAACCACAGATGATCTTACTCTGGGTTATGACTTCATCATTGACATTAAATGCATTAGGAATCAACCACCAGCCCACTAAGGTTACTCGCTGAGTTGCAGTAGAAGCCGTGTTATATGTTTGTCAGCAAATTCTCTCAGCGTTATTGAAATGGATCTTAAAACTAAGATGGGATTTCATTTACTCAAATTTTGCTTACTGTTTTCTGAGATGAAGAACTTCCATTCAAATATATTTTACTCCCCACACCATCAAAACATCTCTGGGAAGTCATGGAGCCACAGGCTGTGTAGTACCTTCTTGAGCCAGTTCTGGCTGCCTTGTGATGGGTTTTGCTGCAAACTTTATGGCCTAGGGATTGACCTGACTAGGGCAACGAGAATTAAGAAATGGCAGACACATGCAGAGAAGCTAGGATTAGATGAAGGCCCAGTACTTTGATAGAAACACAACAGCAGTAGCCTGGAAACTCAGTGTGTGAACATGGAGGCAGGTTGGCTAATCTGAGTGGAGTACGATGGGGTTCTCTGTAGGGGAATCATCTCATGCTGCAGTCCGTTGGGAGGAGGAAGCTGTGGTTGATATTCTCTGCTTACATTGCCAACATCTGTATTTGAAAAAGGGAAAGCCTTGCCATTCCTGTGGGTCTGAGGCATTAGGGGTACTTGACATGGCTGTGCTCATGTCAATAATACACATTCACTTAGGACTTCATCCATGGCTCCCCACAGCACTCAGACTGCCAATAGAGAAGCATGAAGTTCTATCCAAGGAGTTCCCCAGAATGGAAATGGCTGGTGACAAAGAATGTATGTCTTCTCTTTCCAGGGTCACTCACTGTTCTTTCTAAAGCCAGGGCTACTTACTGGTGGGCAGGATGTCTCATGTAGAGGAAATTCACCCCAGATTTACTGCTGATGACATTTCTTCTTTCCCATGGGGTATGGGTGACAAACACCAGGCCTGGGGATTTGATCCCTATGAAACCCAGATATAGGGGCTTAGAAGACGGATCAAATGGGATTGGGATGAAGAAAATGAGAATTCCAAGCCTTTAGACCAGGTAATAAGAGTAGCAAAGAGCTGAATTGCAGAGCTCTGGTCAGAGGGGATGGTAGCCTGTTGGTGGTCAAAGGTCACCAGATAATTAAGGAGCAGCCAATTGAGAGCCAATTAGAACATACATGGCCACTAGAAAATGCCACAGCCCCATTAGAGACCTACCTGTCCTCTGATTATTTTTAAGTCTCCACCCTTCCTCAGATAGAAGTCTCTAACAGAGAGAGCAACGGGGTCGCTGAAATTTGCACGTGTTTGATCAGCGCAAACTTCATTTGCATGTTACTGTTACTCACCAGAGAGACTCCAGTTCTGCAGTGCAAGCAGCAGCTTTCAGTCTCCCCTGAGGCAGGTAGACATTCTGTGGGATGTCTGGTTATTCTGATGGATCAGTACTGAAATAGCAGTTGATAATCACAGGCTTCTTACTCTTGCTGCATTGTTCTAAGAACATGGCATGAGAATACGGAAGCCCTTTAAGACAAAGGCTACTGTCAATCAACCCTCTTCTATTTGTAGCTGAGAAAACAAAATCCAGAGACATCAAAGGACCTTCTCCAGGTCACATGACATACAGTGAAATCTGGATTTGAACCCAAGTTGCATGATTTCAGAGCCAGTAACCAGAATACAATATGTCACTATCTTTTTTGCCTGTTAAGTACACTCATTGGTTTTGAGACAGGGTCTCATGTAGCTCAGGTTGGCTTTGTACTTGCTATGTAGCCTAGGATGACCATGAACTTGTTAAGACGATAAGAGCACTATGCCACCCCTGTTAAGGACAATAATTATTGTCTAACATCTGTGTATCTTGAATGAGGATAAAGAGACACCCCACCCAGCCACCCCCTCAACCACCTAAACAGCAAGGCTGGTTCTAGGTACAAACCTCTTAGTTTGATTTTTAGTCACCTTAAAGATTATTCCGAGTCCTAAAGGCAGCAGTCTTCTGGATCATTCTATTTTTTAACCCAACTCATTTTAAAGACCTTTAGTGTGTATATGTGTTGGGGATTCCCTTGAAGGTCAAAAGACAGTGTCAGAGCCTCTAGAGCCGGAGTTGCAGAGGGTTGTGAGCTGCTTGATGTGGGTGCTGGCAACTGAATCCTCATCCTCTGCAAAGGTCCTCTGCAAAAACCACTGAGCCTTAACCACTGAGCCACCTCCCCAACCCCCTCTGCTTGTTTCCATGGAACTCTTCTTAGGGGTCCTTCAAGTTTCTGATCATATCCACTGTGCCAACATTCCAGGGGAGCAAAGACTTCAGCTAGGGAGTCACTGCTGTTGTTTTCAACTTCCTTTGATCCTATTTTGTGGTTGACTTGGCGAAAGTCCACATCTGTCACCAACAAGCTTTCAAGAGGCTGTGCCTTGAAGCCCAGATCGTATTTGACCTCTACACACCCAGGTCTGAAACCTCTGCTTCTTTTCGTTTCTTGGGAGTTCATTTCGTTCAGCATTTGTCTTTCTGCTCTGTTTCTCATCCCTATGTCTTCCTACCCCCCAATAATCCTCTAGCCTCAGGAAGGACCCTAATCTGGTAAAGTGACTGCACCACATATGTTGCCTTCTAATCCTTCCTGTGTTTGCTGTAGGTATGGCTGTTCTCCAAGACAAATTACCAATGTTGTGGAGGAGGTCATGGGGTGTCGTTCTGGTGGGGGATGGAAAGGGAGATGGCTCTCAGGACACACTTCTGGGGCCTGCCTCTGCCTCTTTCCTCATTGGTGCTTGTTTGAGACTAAAATGCCCCACCCTGAGCCCCCAAGCTGGGTCCTGGCAGAAGAGAGAGGAAGAGAGGAGTTTAACCCACTGGTCCTGTCATTTGATGAAGGCAAAACTCATATGGGGCAGGCCTCAGGCAACAGATGTTTGTGAAGGACCTGCCAAAACCGTGTGGAGGGCAAGGGAGTGATGCATGTGTTACTTGACACGGGAGGATTAGGGAAACCATGAGGAAGCATGTCTTGTCCCTTCATGCCGTGACACCTTGGAGAAGTGAATTATGAGGGCAGAAGAGCATAGTCCAGGCACAGACAGGGTATAGGCTAAGGTCAGGCAGCTTGAATGAGGCCTTTGCTTTCCTCTTCCCCACCAACCACAACCCCCACTCCCCCGCTGGGCCGATTGGCAGGCGTGGTGAGAAGCATTGTGTGAGCTGCAAAATCAAAAGCAGGCTTCCTATGATGGAATAGCTGCCTTTGGGTTGTCTTCCCTTGTTCTGCCCAGTATTAGCCTTCCCCGCCCATCTCTGCATTGATAAGGATTGTGATGTGATGCCCAGTGCTTTTTCCTGGACTTTGCAAATGAAGTTGTATGGAAGGCGGCCAATGGGTCCAACCATCTGTCTTTGTTGATGGCACAAGGGAGTCTTTAGGAAAAATGAACACCATTCAACAGGCTCAGGTCCTCAAAGGGAGCAGGCAATGGGACCATGGAAATCTAAGGCCGGGTTCAATGAGAACCGGGCAACAAGTGGGAAAGAAGTGGGCGGAATTCCATCTCTCCTTTCTTTCCCTTTGTGTTAGGTCTGTTTGGTCTCTGAACTCTCCTGAGGTTGGAGCAAAACAGGAGCTCCAAGCCCTGTCTGCATTCCCCTGTCTCTGACATGGTGTAGGGAGAGCAGAGGGTGCTGAGGGGAGGGAGCAAAGAATGAAGGAGACTAGCTTTGGGGACTTTGGGAAACAATCCCAGGATCCTCTTCTCTTCCTTTGCTATCATGTCCTCCTGGGAGAGGGGGAAGGAAAGGGCAAACCAACCTATGTCCATTGCTAACTCTAGTGAAGCCATGAAAATTCTCTAGGTTAGGGGATGCAAAGAGAGGACAGGACTCACCCAACCTGGTGAACCATGCTCTCAGATAAATCATGGTTGACTACTGTAATTCTAACCTGTAGTTAGTTGAGATCCCGGGGTGGGGGTGGGGCGTTAGCTTTCTCATTGCCATGACAAAACACCTGAGAAAACAGAGGGAAAGACCTAGTTCGGCTCATTGTGTCAAAGGTCTCAGTCCATGGTGGACTGTCTATTGTTCCTAGGGCACGAGGAAGGAGACCATGAAAGATGGGTGTGGTGGAGCAAAACTGCTCACCACATTGGGGCTAGATGCCCATGATATTGGGGTTCCTCCTTCATTTTTCATTCCAACTGGGCACCCCAGTCTATTGGGGGTGTTACTACCTACATTTGGAGCATATCTACCACCACATCTCAGTCCCATATGCCAGTCAACTCTGGGCATATCCTCATGGACATATCCAGCAGTATGCCTTAGCAGTCTCCTAGGTGTCTCTCAGTGTCAAGTTTAGTCAGGATTATCCACCACAGGGAGGGAGGGAGGGGGAGAGACAAAGAAGAGAAAGAACTGAAAAAACAAGAACTGCTTGCAGGGAGAACCTGAATGTGGAAAGAGATGGAGAAAGGAGTTGAGAAGATGACAGCGACTGAGTGAGGAAGAGGGTGAGGAGGGAGAGAGTGAGGAGGGAGAGGGGCGGGGGCCGTCAGAGAATAAATGCCAAGGCAGGAGCTGCCCCAGCAAGATCTTGCTCTCATACTGATCTTCGTACACCGGCTCCCAGACCTAACATTTCTGGGCTGCAGCTGGCAACAGTTTTTAGACACTGAAGGGAGCATTTCACTCAGGTATACAAGCGTCTAAGAGTTTAGACATTTCCCCTTAATTTTCCTATTTTCTTAGAAATCTGACCAATGGTTTGTACTAGGTCCTCAGGCTGAGTAGGAGATCTTAAACTTGGAAAGAATAGTCTAGAAGAACAGTGTCAAAACCTGCTTAGTTGTGAACACAACAGGACAGAGCCAAGGTTGGTTCTTCCACTGCTTGGCACTATTGCTAGTACCCTCCCAAAAGATTTTGATTCCATTAGATTGCAAAGATGTTCTTGCTGTGAAATAATCCCCTTGTATACTGTAAAGATTTGTCACTTGAACTGGTTTAATAAAACACTGATTGGCCAGTAGCCAGGGAGGAAGTATAGGTAGGGTGACCAAAGTAAGAATGCTGGGAAGAGGAAGGGAGGAGTCAGGAATCACCAGCAGATGCAGAGGGAGCAAGATGAGAATGTCATACTGAGAAAAGATACCAAGACATGTGGCTAAACACAGATAAGAATTATGGGTTGATTTAAGTGTAAGAGCTAGTTAGTAATAAGCCTGAGCTACTGGCCAAGCATTTATAATTAATATAAGCCTCTGTGTGGTAACTTGGGAAGCAGCTGCTGTGTTTCTAGGAGTTCTGGCAGGATAGAAACTTCCACCCACATATTCTAGAAATTGGTATGAAGCTGTAAAGACAACTCCAGATGTGTTCATTTTCTATAACATAACATACCAAGGCTGTGCAGCCGAAACAACAGAAATTTGTTTTTCTAAGTTCCCAAGGCTGGATGTCAAGGTTTAGTTCCTGCAGGACTGGCTTATTCTGAGGCTTCTGGCTGACTTCTGTGTTCCATGTGTTCAGCCTTTCTGTGTGTTCCTGTGTGTGTGCACGTGTGTATGTGGTGCATATGTGTGCATGTGTGTGTGCCTGTGTGTGTCTTGTAAGAGTACTAGTCACATGACTTCATGTTGCCTTGGTCCCCTCATTGAAGTCTAAATCTCTAACACAGCTCTGTTCTGAAGGGTGGTGGTTAGCACTTCAGTGTATAACCTAGTGTGTGTGTGTGTGTGTGTGTGTGTGTGTGTGTGTGTGTGTGTGTCGGGGGAGTCCAGAGGGGGCAGTCAGGGCATGACAGTAAAATTAGTCAATAACCTTAGAGTCTATCACAGATCTGACAGCCTGTGGGAAAAAGGTCCAGGCCGGGTTCCCAGACTCAGAATTTCAGTCACCTACCCAAGGACACATAGTTTTTCAAGAGAAAAGATGGAATAAACATACAGGATGGGGGACTCAAATTGCTTTCCCCCCTCCCCATCATGCAGAAAAGGAGTAAGGAGAGGGGAGGCAGAAGGCTGGGAGCGTGAGAAGATAGCTCAGAGGTCCCTAGATCACCATCCTTCCCAGACTGACACAGACTTGTCGTGATTTAGGGAACTACTCTTATTGCTTGTTTTCCTCTTGTTAAGCTTTCAAGGGTGCCATGTAGAGAAGTCCTGAATAATTCTCAGTGTCCTTTTCTCAGTCATTGTCTTTGCTGCTGTCATGAATTGCAGAGGGCTGAACACTTCATAAAGGAAAGAGGATTATCGTGGTGATTTTTGGCTCAAAACCCAAGATTGGGTAGGCCCTGGTCTTAGCCTCTGGTGACGGGCCTCTTTTGGGTAGTCTTTTTTGATGCATGGCAAAAGACAAGGAATGATTGTATGTTATAAAGGATTTGATCATGGGACTCTGTCCTATTGAGTTTTCTAGCCCGAATCACTTCCCTAAGGTACTTGCTCTGGACTCCATGGTCACATTAAGTTTCTAACTTCTGAAGACTTCACGAGAGGGATAAAATTTCAACACGTGGCCTTAAACAACATTCAGACCACAGTTCTGTATTCAATCACACACTGTATACTTATTAAATTTTTCAGGTTAGGTATTTTTACAGTTTTGATTTTTATACTTCCCATGCATTTTTCTCATTTCAGCAATTCTACAGAGAAATGAACTGAGGCTTGGGTTTTGTTTCAGTGTGAGGTTATTGTAGTACCAAGTGCTAGGGTTTGAGGGGGGATGGCTTTGGTCTAGTCCATGCTGTGGTTTAAAGTAAATGCTAACATTATTATCACTTCTGCTGAGCCTGTTACATGCTGGGGACAAAGACTGTATACCTTCCTGTTCTTAAGCTAAGCCATCATTTCTTCTGGGATATATGTTCTTCTTATCATCATTACCTCCATGTTATATGGAAACACTCAGCCCAAAGAGCCTGGTGAACTTCCCTATGGTTGAAAGCTGCAGAGTATCCTCCTAGGCTTGGCTTATAGCCTAACTTAAGCTTTCTCAGCCACAGACATGGAGACACTGTAGCTGTATCATCAATTGGGATGGGTCTGTGCTATACATTGTAGAATGTCAGAAAGCATCTCTGGCCCCTACCCACTGGATTCTAAGGAGGCACCCTGCTTCCCCACTGAAAGTGACACTAGAGATTGCTGAATGTTCTCTTAAGAGCCCAAATCAGTCACAATTGAGACTGTACCCTTGACTGACAGAGTACTGACCATGGAGTTAGAGTAACATGCTTTCGCTATAATTGATGCTTTTTTTAAAACATATTCTCCATCAGGATTCTTCTGTCCAGCCGACGTGTCTTCTCTGAATTTTGATTATCTCTGAAAACTAGGAGGCCTGAGGTCCAGAGACATGGCCCAGTGCTTAAGCTCACTTGGTGCTCTGATGGAAGATCAGGGTTCTGTTCCCAGCACCCATCTGCATTCCACAATTGCCTATAACTCCAGTTCCAAAAGATCCAATGATGGCATTTTCTACCCTTCATGGGCTCCTGCATGTACATGGTGCACATAAACTCACACAGGCACACACACACATACACCGAAATTAAAAATAACTAGATGAATCTTTAACAAAACAAAATGACTAGAGTGATTTTAGAATGATGTTATATTATAAGGCTTTGACCAAAATCTTGACCCTATATTACTACTACTACTACTATTACTACTATAATTGCACTATTAATAAAGTATTCGTAGTATTATCAATTAATAGTAGCCAGCACTTATTTGGCATTTTCTTTGTTCTAGAGCCCCTATTAGCACTTAGAATTAATTAACTCTCTTTCACCAACTCTAAGTATCTTGATCACCTATTGTCTTCAGTGTACAGCTGAGCAGAGGGCCAGAGCACAGCATGATTGACAACATTAATGGATGGAGGTATACTGGAGAGATGGCTCAGTGGTAAGAACACTTGCTGGTCTTGCAAAGGATCCAGATTCAGATCCTAGCACCAACATGCTGCTCATAAACACCTGTAACTTAATTCTAGTACCAGGAAATCCACCTTGTCTTCTGACATCCATGTATATCAGGCATGCATGTGGTGCACATACATACATGCAAGCAAAACACGCATACACATAAAATGAAATAAAAAAGAAAAGAAATAAAGAATCAGACAGATCACTGTGGGTAAAGGTACATGTACCCACATGTTGAAAGGATTAAACCAACTTCTGAACATTGTTCTCTGACTTCCACACATACTGCATGGTACCTGCACACACACACACACACACACACACACATTTTGAAAAAGAAACAGGAAGGCTGGGCAGTGGTGGCCACACGCCTTTAATCTCAGCACATGGGAGGCAGAGCCAGGTGGATCTCTGTGAGTTCGAGGCCAGTCTGGACTACAGAGTGAGTTACAGGAAAAGGCCCAAAGCTATACAGAGAAACCCTGTCTCGGAAAAAAAAAAAAACAAAAAAACCCCCAAACAAACAAACAAACAACCCCCCCCCAAAAAAAAGAAAAAGAAACAGGAAATTCACATTAATTCCTTACTCTGAACTCTTTGTACCTCTCTGTAAATTCACTTTATTCTAGATTCTGAGAACTTGATGAAGGCACACTTCAATGGCAGATACTGCTATATCACCCAGCAAAAGGCCAGAGCTGATTGCCTTGCCTGTGGATAGTGATGGCAGTACCAGTCTCTTTATTCTGGCCTGGACCACGCTGAGTAATATCAATCCCTCCATTTTTCCCCCCAGATGTTTAGGCCACTGCTACCTAACACCACAGCTACCAGCCACATATGGTTGAGTTAATTAGAACAAAAGTAATTAAAAATTCAACTCTGTAACAGAGGGCTCTGTTGCTACACTGGGCCTCTAGTGGTTTCCATATTTGACAGTATGGGGAAGAGTGGACAGGGCTGCTCTTTGGCCTGGGACTTGGGGGTCTGTTAGTTGGGGTACATGCTTCTGATACATGATCAGCTTTTTATAGGATAATTAGAGCCAACCTTTAGGCACACCTGTTAGATACAGATAGTGTTCTTTGTCTACTGGATGGTTTGAATGGTGAAAAGAAGCCTCAGAATGTGAAAGGGACTTTGAATTTTGACTCAGAGAGGCTAAGTACCCCCTGGGGAGGAGCCAGAGTGATTGGCCATTGACAGATGGGACTTGTCTTCAACTGGGGCCTCAGGGAAGGAGGAAGCTGGGTAGGGTGTGGGTGAGTCTGAACCTAGTGGGGTGGCCCTCAGCTTCTCTCTGAAATTTGAAGAGTGCTCACTTCAGACTGAGAGAATAGAAGGGAAATGGGAGGGGGACAAGCTGGTGTGAGCTGATTCTCCTTGAGCATGGGCCACAAGCTGCTGACAATACACATGGATGGGCCTCCTGGATGTTTTGAGGGTCCAGCTGCGGTGGGAGATGAGGAGACATGGATTCACGTGGATAGCAGTCCAGTGATGGAATCCTCTTCCAGAGCACATGTTGCTGGTGGGAACTTCATGGGAGGGGAGGCAAGCTTTTTGAGCTTTCTCAGCTTGACATTCTCACTCTCTGACAATTGTAGATGAGCTTCTCTGTGCCCTGTTCAGAAACTGTCTGATACTCAAATGGGCTCCAGGAATCTCATCCCTATAACCCCAGCACTTGGGAGGCTGAGGCAGGAGGATCGCTGTGAGTTTAAGGCCAGTCTGAAGTATAGTGAGCTGACCAGTCCAGGCTACAGTGAGAAGCTATCTCAGAAACAAAATCAAAACAATACAAAACAAAAAAGATGGGGATGGGCAGATGGCTCAGTGGTTAAGAGCACTGACTGCTCTTCCAGAGGACCCAGGTTCAATTCCCAGCACCCACATGGCAGCTCACAACTGTCTAAAACTCCAGTCCCAGAGGATCTGACACCCTCACACAGACACACATGCAAGCACAACACCAATGCACATAAAATAAAAATAAATGAATCTTAAAAAAACAAACAACAACAACATCAAAAGATTCTGAGGGTCAAATCCAATCCAAATAAGGGAACAACGATCAAGTCCTTTTTTTTTTTTTTTTTTCTTGCCCTCCTCTGATCTCCAACCAAGCCCAGCTAAGTTCCTACAGCTTCCTTTTAAATTTGAAAAGAAATCCAAAGTGTGTTTCTCTACCCCAGGTCAGGGACAATACAGTCCAGTTACCCTGGGCAGGCAATCTCCCCTCCCCGCCAGCTCACATCCATGGTTTTTCTTTCTCTACGTTGGGGTCAGAGTGGATACAGACCTGCCTACCATAGAAGGAATTAGCAACAGCAGTTTTCTCCAGCTAAATCTCCTCAGTAGGTGACCTTTGACAAGCAGGTAGCACAAACTCCTTCAGACAATTACACGCACCTTTGAGTCTTTATAATGATTTCTCAACTGACCAATCAGAAAATGAAATGCCTCTTGGGAAGTAGAGGAAAAGGGAATGGGAATGTCTCCTCCTGGATTTTCTCCCTGGGTCCAAAGTATTTACATTCAGATTTGCATATTATTTGCATATAATTTGTGTCTGCCCACAAAGCCTGTCTGTTGTTGAGATAATGTGGAAACTAAAGTTGATTCAGAGTATATTCTCCCCTCCACACAGATCTTCCCTGACCCTTTGTACTCAGATGGAGGTGGAAGTGGTAAGATCCTTGGGGACAGGTTGAACATTTGGGACTGTTAGGCCCTGGATCATATATACACCTTCTGTAGTAGCCACACTGTATGACATTATACACTTTATTGCTGCTAAACATTTTGGACAGCAAAAGACCCTGGGGTAGTGCTGCCTTGGGGGATTGGAAGCAATAGAGGGGCAAACTTGGCTGAACTGGAAAGAGACTGGTTAGCTGGATCAGCCGAGCAAAAGTTAAGTTTGAGAAAAACTTATTAAGGGCTCCCACTCACTAACATTTATTAAAAGTGCCAACAGGGCCATGGTTCTGTATTTAACACATACAGGGCCTAAGTCACCCCTGTAGCCCTATGTGAACTGAGGATAGTAGCTAGCTCCAAGTTAGAGATGTGCACACAGACTTGCCACAGTGTAATTAGCTTGCTCCAAGCCACACAGACAGAAAATAGACAGGCTTTGAGCTTGGTCTTCAGACCCTAGACCTGTCTGCAACAAGCCTGTTATGCTGTGTACAGTAAAAGGGTTGGAGCTGGACATCACGGAGAGGGCCAGCTCCCCACTTCAGGCTATTAGAGGGGTGGGGAGAAGAATGCAGGGGGAGTGGAGAGGGTGCTGGGCTGTGGCTGGGCTCTTATCGTCCAGGCTTTCTCTAGGGTTAGTGCTGATGGAGAACAATAACTAGCCTAAACTGGTGCTGGTGGCCTGGTGGCTGAGCTTAAGCCTGCTGGCATAGACAAGCATGCTGTTTAGTTCCTGTTGGAGAACATGGGCTTGACAGCACACACAATGGCAAGGATGAGTCACTCTGTAGCCCATCCACAAGAATCCATCAGAGCAGCCGCTGACTGAAGTCTGAAGACTAGTGCTTACAGGGAACCCCTAGGCGATGCTGTGGAGAGATACAGTGAACCGGAAATTCCAAGGAAAAACTGTCCTCAGAGGGCTGCAAATGGCATGGTGTCTGTCCAGTCAAAATCTGCTCGGTCTGAATTGGGACTGTCTCTCTAGCTTTTATTTACCTTAGGGCATATTTTATTTGGCGGATCAGAGAGGACATCAGCCTTTCCAGAATGAGGCAGCAGCTGGGAAGTGAAGGGGGCTTTGGCTGAGAACGAGCCTTGCCGGAGTGAAGGGCGCAGAAGTAATTAATGAAAGATGGCGAGGGCGCTTGTTCCTATTGGCTGACACAGTGTGAGAAACTTTCCAGTGCCCAGGCAGTGTTGTCGGGGAGAGAGTGTTGTCATCTGAATTCATTTGCATGACAATGAGCCAAACTCTTATTATGCATAGGGATGCTAATGGGCAGCAGCTACCGTGCAGTTCCCTGGGAAAGCTGCTTCCCTGGAGGAGGCAGCCTCTTCCTCCTCCTCTGTCCTGCCTCTCCACCTCCCTTCCCCTTTCCAGACTCACCCACCCCTCCACCCACCTACCCCCTGCACAGTGGAACACTAGATCCCCCAGCCTGTGGAGTACTCCCCTGCCCTCAGGGTCTAGGCTCTAAATGGACCCTGCGCTCTGAGATTGAAGGAATACTTTTCAAAGCCTGAACAGACCCACAGTTCTCCCTCCCATCCCTCACAAAATGACCAGAAGGTAGTACAAACGAAGCAAAAAGCGGTGTATCCTTAACAGCGCTAGACCTTCCTTGCTGTGATTGTTGATACTGGTGGGAATGCCAGAGAGAGAGAGCAGGCGGGAAGGCTCCACAGTGTTGGGCTAGCTGTGGAGGGCTGGGCGAAAGGGCAGAGGCGAAGGAGACGCGGGCTTTTCATTTTTTTCCAGGACCTTGATATCTGTCAGGCAGTCAGGCTGGTCTCTAGCTTTCCCAGCAGCCCTGCCTTGAAAAGAAACTTGAACTTGGCAGGGCGCAGAGCTCTGTCTAGCTCCCACCACTGCCTTTGGGGAAGCTGTAGAATCCAGGGCAGGGCTGGAAGCCAGGTTATTTGGATTCAAATCCCATTCCCGCTGCTGTTTCCCAACCACCTGACTTCCCAGTCTGTGGTCACTTTGCTCTGTTTTGTTCTGGCTTCTTTACAGGTGAAACAGAAAACAAATGTGTTTCCTTCATTGGGCTGTTGCTTGGTACACGTGGCAAATTGTTAGCTTCCAACGGGGGCTAGGCATCACCATCTCCCTTTCTTCTCTAACTAGCCTCCACCATCTTCACATTGCTTAGGTGGTTGGTTCTCAACCTGTGCATCACAACCCCATTGGAAGTCGCATATCAAATATCCCGAATATCAGATTCAAAGTAGCAAAATTACAAGTTAGGAAGTAGCAACAAAAATAGTTTTATGGTTGCGTTCACCACAACATGAGGAACTCTATTAAAGGGTCACAGCGTTGCAAAGGTTGAGAACCACTGTCTCAGGTGGTCATTGCAATGTAGGCGACAGATGCCACTGAGCAGCTCCCTTCTCTTCAGCCTTTGTCCCCCCACCCCCTCTGCCATGCAGGTGTTGAAAGACGAAAGATCTCATTCCTTGGAACTGGATGCTCATGTCCACAGTGCCCTGAGGAAGGGACTGCTTGTTATGTCCCTGATTGCTATAAGTTCCACAGGGCTTATTTCAAATGTGTCTCAGGGGATGGAATGTTCTTTCTCCCTCAGAACAAGATTCCATTGGCAGAGTGAAAAAGTTGCTTCATTAAAGGAACTTTAGAGTTTTTGGTCTTTTGGTCTTTGCCTTGCAGTGACTCTGGAACACCTCACGAGCGAAGCTTCTGCAGCTCATTTTTTTTTTCACACGATAAACAAACAAAATAAAAGAGCTCTTAGCTGGGCATAGTAGTGCATGCCAATAATCTCAGCGCTGGGAGCAGAGGCAGAAGCCTTTGTACCAGTTCAAAGCCAGACGGGGCTACATAGTAAGTTCCAGGGCAGTGTGGCCTGTTAACGTGAGGACCTGTCTCAAAACAGGAAAGTGAAAGAAAACATAAACAACAAAAACAAAGAAGCATACACAAAATAAACAAAACCCTCTTGCTGAATTTGGAGAAATATAAATACCGCCTTACCCGTACTGTCATTTGGCATTTCAGAATAGAACTTTCTGAGACCTTTGTTAGAAGGGCCAAGGAAGAATGCTAACCCGACTATGGTACTATGGTAAAATACCAACATGTGACATTTTAAAAAGATCCCTGAGACAATGTGGAGATGCTGAGGGAACTGGGAACCTCTCTTGCCCTCTTGTTTCAAATAGCTAGCGCTTATCATTTTTTTTGTTGTTGTTGCAAGTATGCATTGGTAGGCTGGCATCAGTACTGGGGTATATTTGAGTAGACAGATTTCCAGGACAGGATCATTTGGCCTCTACTAGTCTTACTTCAGGGTCTGGCCTGCAGTTTGCTATGTGAGGAAGATGACCTTGAACGTCAGGTCCGCCCCGTCTCCACCTTTCTCATGGTGGGATTACAACAGTGTAGCACCACACCCAGTTCACCTCTGGGGTGCTTTAATCAAAGCCAACTATTGGAAGTCCTAAAACAAATGCTAATGAAATGTATTTACCAACATCCAAAATGCCAAGTCACCTGAGGAGCTGGTAGCCAGGGATCAAAAGAGAGGCTGGGAAGATGGCTAAGTGCTGAGTTCGGATCCCAGCATTGACATCAAAAGCTGGATGTGACAATGTGCCTCTAATTCCAGTGCCAGGGAGGCAGAGGTGGGAGGATCCCTGGGGCTTGCTAGCCAGCCAGTCTAGCTGAATCTTTGATCCCCTCACCAATGAGAGACTATATCAAAAAAACAGGAAGGATCACCCCTTAGAGATGACACACATGGTCCACCTCTGGCCTCTGCGTGCAAGTGTGGGTGCGGGCATGCATGGCTGAATACACCCACAAGCTCTGTGAGTGTTCCTATGAATGGAGCCACATGAGCTTCAGCAAGTAAGACGTGAGACCATGGGCATTTTAATTTTTCAGGTCAGCTCCACCAAGGTGGAGGTGAGCAAGAGCAATGGACTGGGTTACTGCTTTTGCAGGGATCAGACAGAAGGAAGCCAGCTAAGATTATCGACTGTAACTTTTATGGCTATCACTAGCCAAACCTGTAATTTCTACTTTCAAAACACATAGCTTTCTAAGCCTTCATTCTCCACCTTGTTGTGTGAAACATGGGATGCATTTTTTTTTTTTTTTAAATGTTCTCTGGGAGCCCTGTTATAAATTAGCCAGGCTTTGATACAGCCTCAGTCAACATGGAGCTCAACAGTATAAATAATAACTTTGATTCCAATTTGCAGACAGAAGAGCTAATTGCCTCCAGACTGTCCAGCTGTTTGCTCTCTTTAGTCTCCCGGACCCTGCCCCTCACCACCTTGTGCTCCTTTGCTGCAATGGGTCCTGTTTGTTTCTGTGCAGCTGGCTCGGAGTGGGAGGCAAGGTGGTTCCCAGAGCAGTCGCGGTGAGGAAAGATCCGGAGAGTGAGGCAACCAAGGTGTCAAGCTCCAGATGCACCCCAGGCCCCGTTTTGGTGAAGGCCCTATTAGATCTGCTCACAAAACAGGATTAGTAATAGCAGGTAGAAGGTTAGATCTGCACTTGCACAGACTCCCCACAGAAGCTTGAGATCTGCCTGCATCCTGCTGCCTGTCAGTCTGCGGTGATTTCCCCCTGAAATCTGTGTACAGTTTCCAGGCAAAGGAAAAGAAACAGACGCCTTTGCAAGCTCTCCAAGGTGCCCAGTTTTTAGAGAGCTGAATATTCTGTCTTGCTAGATATGCTGGTTCATGCCTGTGATCTCAACACTAGGCAGGAAGGGACACAGGGAGGGAGGGAAGAAAGGAAGGAAGCAGGGAAGCAGGGAAGAAGGAAGGAAGCTAAGGAGAGAAAAAAAGGGAAGAGACAGAAGGAGGAAGGGAGCTAATGGAAAGGAAGGAAATATTCCTTAATCAGAGAGAATTCAGCATGGTCTATTTTATTTAACTTTATACTTTCTGATTCTCTACATCTGTAAATTTTGGATATGGTCAAAATGCCACATGTTGGTCTAGAGAGTTGGCTCAGTGGTTTAAGAGCGACTTCCATGCTTCCAGGCAAGCAGAGTTTCTTTTCCAACACCTACATGGCAACTCACAGAGGTTTGGAATTCCAGCTCCAGGGGATCTGACCACCTCTTCTGGCTGCCCAGGGTAACTGCAAACCTATATGTGCACACACACACACACACACACACACACACACACACACACACACACACACACGTATATATCCACATGTCACTAATGAATAAAATAAATGAGCCCCTGACCTGGTACAGAGAAGTTGGTGTGCCTCTACAAAGTCATGTCAGGATTAATCAGGACAGGAGTCTCTGTCTTTCTTAAAGCATTAATTTTTCTTTCTGAGTCTTTTGAAGAAATGGGGTTGTGAACAATTAGCACCACTCAATCCATGTTTTTAACTGCCCCTATGACATTTACACAGGTGACCAAAAAGGGATGCTACTCTTTGCTAAAGCAGCAAAGGTGGATGTAGTAGCATCACCACTGAAGGCTCCAGTATGGCCTCCTGGGAGGGAGGGGCATGCAAACAGAGCCTGGGATGCAATGCAGTCATGAGCTGCATCCAGTAGGAGTGGCAGCCAAGAGCTTTGTGGGCAGAAGAGAAGAAGCAACTTAGGAGAGAGGCTCCCTGATGGCCATGACTCACAGGAGTTGGTGGGATGGGTGGGAAGGGAGTCCAGGGGATCAACAGAGAACACTCAGTTACTCACATGCAGCCCCAGAGAATCAGCAAGGAGTGGCCGGTTTCCTGGCATTAGCTTAATCAAGATATAAAGTAGTTTAGCACAGGCAAAGAAATTCTCCAAAGAACTCCAAGGCTGGAACAACAAAGACTGAATCCCCCTCAGTCTGTCCGTGTTCACATATGTGTGGTTGCACATGTGCATACCTGTGGAGGCTGAGGACTAATACCTGGAATCATGCCTTATTCATCAAAACAGGGTTTTTCAACCAAACCCAGATTTGATTAGCTTCTTAGCCAGCTTGCTCCTGGAATTCCTTGTCTGCACATTCAGAAACTGCAATAACAGTGGGTTACTATACCCACTCTGCAATAATGTGGTATTTATAATTATTATTATTATTGTTGTTGTTGTTATTGTTATTATTTTTGAGATCCGTCACTGTTGTGGCAAGTACTTTAACCACTGAGCCATCTCTCCAACACCAAGATTGTATTTTGTTATGTAAATGTTGGCCAGGGGCACAGGGAGCCTTTGAAATATTTTAACAGATCAGTGTACTCAGAACTGTTTCAGAATGATTGTTCTTTAGGTAACATTCAAAACACAGCAAAAGAGGGTAATCTCAGCACTGGTGAAGGATGTGCTTGCAGCAAGCCTGGAGGAGGACTTTCTTTCTCACCAGTGGTAGGAAAAGTGTCCCCATGAAAGAAATGTACAGAGGGAAAACTTAGGAGGTCCCTGTTTCTGAGTGAGCAGGAGAGGGATGGAAAGAAAGTTGAAGCTGTCTGTGGTTCTAACAGGAGAAGTGGTGGAACCTTCCACCATAAGACACAAGGACTGGAGGAGAAGGTGACATTGGTCTTGGCTCTGTTGACAAAGCCTATGCAAATGAAGCTGTCTAAGCAATGCTACCTATTTGCAGGACTGCACAGGTGTGTTCTGAGCAGGTTAGCATCTGTGCTGTGCACTGTGCAGGTTTAAGGCGATGCTCTGTTTATTCTACATCAGGCTGAAATGAACATGGCTTACCCTCAGAGAACACACAATCTAATAACTGGAAGGTAGGAGTACAATGATTGGAACTTGAAAGAGCAATTCTTAAGGCTATAAAATAAGACTGAGAGAGAATAATGGAAGGTTAACTGAAGAAGGCTGTGGTTAGAATCTAGATAGAACTGGGGTATAGAGATTCTGGGGTCAAGCATCCCAGACGAAGGGAAAGACATTAGCAAAAACAGACCCAAGAGTTTGGGGGACAAATAGAAAGAAAGAAGAGGGGGCAGGGACAGAGGAGGAGGGAGAGTACCAAGTAAGAAATCAAGTCAGCAGTGGGATCTGAGGTAAGATCGAGCAGGGACACCCTGTTCGTCATCTGCATATATTAGATCCCCGCCATCTTGGCTCATAGAGTCTGACTAAAATATTCACTGGTCTGGCCCCATCCTTCCTTGGGATGATGCGTGTGTTTGCCCTTGACATGGCTCTCATGAGGCTTGGTGGGGATGCTTTTCCTCTGAGTTGATGGCCAGGATGCCAAGACCAAGTCTGAGAAGCTATTGCTGTGCTCTAATATTTCTTCTGCTTAGTCCCCAGGAAAGATCTGCAGACTGCCCAGACTGCCATCCACTCTGGTGCTCTCAGTCACCAGTCAGCATTCTACTTGGCCACTTCCCTCTCTGCTCCAGGTGGGCACACATTTGCATGTAACTTTCTAGAGGTTAAATAGACGAGAAGGAAAAGTACAGGCTCCGATTGTACAGCTTAGTTCTCCAACTGGTCCTATAAAGAGTGAAAACCCTGGCGACTTCCATGCTGTGTAACCTGTGTTTCCATGTGATAGATTCCCAGACCTTTCCTTTTATCTAGCCAGCCTCTCTGTTCAGACTTCCTTCTCTCTCCCTAGCCTCTGAGAGGGCCTGGTCATGAGAGTCAGGAAGCTTACTAAGTTTCCTTAATGCAAAGGCGTTTGGACGTGAACTTGAATGGCTATTGAGTTGGTTTTCCAGTTGACAGGAGATGGTTAATTGTATGCAGTCTATGAGGGGGGTGGTCTTTAAGAAAATCTGTCTGGCCACATTAATAGCAGCTTGAAATTTATGGTGTGAGACCATTGAGGGTGATAAGGAACTCAGGACTGTGGTGACTCAGGATAATAACCTCTCTGGTGGAAATTAAAGCCCATGAAGGAGGGGTTTGTAGATCCCAGATCCCTGTATAGAGACATAACAAAGCTAAGCAAGGTATAATTGGACATCACCTCCACCTCGATTCCTCATGCTTCCTCCTCCCCAACTCACTCCCAGTCCACCCAGGAAATCTCTCCTATTTGCCCTTCCCAGGGAGATCCAAGCATCCCCCCTTGAGCCCTCCTCGTTCTGTAGTCTCTCTGGATCTGTGGACTATAGCATGTTTATCCTTTACTTTTCCTGATACATCCACTTATGAGTGAGTACACACCATGTTTGTCTTTCTGGGTCTGGGTTACCTCACTCAGGATGATTTTTTTTCTAGTTCCATCCATTTGCCTTCAAATTTTCTGATGTCATTGTTTTTAACAGCTGAATAATACTCCATTATGTAAATGTACCACATTTTCTTTATCCATTTTTTGGTCGAGGGGCATCTAGGTTGTTTCCAAGTTCTGGCTATTATGAATGGAGCTTGTGTGACTATAGTTGAGCAAGTGTCCTTATGGTAGGATGGAGCATCCTTGGGGGATATGCCCAAAAGTGGTATAGTTGGGTCTTGAGGTAGATTTATCCCACTTATCTGAGAAACCACCATATTGATGACTAAAGTGGCTGTACAAGTTTGCACTCCCACCAGCAGCTCCACATCCTCTCCAGCATGAGCTGTCACTTGTGTTTTTGATCTTAGCCTTTCTCATAGGTGTAAGACGGAATCTCAGAGTTGTTTTGATTTGCATTTCCCTGATGGCTTAAGGATGTTGAACATCTCTTCCAGTGTTTCTTGGCCATTTGAGACATTTCTGCTGAGAATTTTCTGTTTAGATCTGTACCCCATTTTAAAATTGGATTATTTATTTTTTTGATGTCTAGTTTCTTGAGTTCTTTATATATTTTGGAGATCAGACCTCCGTAGGATGTGGAGTTGGTGAAGATCTTTCCCATTCTGTAGGCTGCCATTTTTTAAAAAACTATTGACGGTTTATCCTTTGCCATCTTAACCCCGAAGCCATCCTCCAGCTCTGGAAATGACCTCTTAAAGCTTCCCTGAGCTCCTAAGACAGTCCCAGCAGCTGAAGATCCACTGCAAAAATCCGTGAGCCTGCAGGGGACAAGCCGCAATCAAACTGTGAAGGAGACCGGGCATTTTAAGGGCAAGAGGAGTGGGAAAAGCCACAGTGGCAGAGTGGCAGCGCTGCAGCAAGAACTGGATCCGGGTGCAAACCCCAGGGGCAGCGTGAGAGGGGCAGCGTGAGAGGGAGGGGTCTGAGGGCTGGGGACTAGTGAGAGGCTAGATGGGAGGGGGAGCTGTGGGCGGGGCTGTATTTTGTTATGCAAAGAATGGAGGACTAGGAAAGCTTTGTGGGTGGGGGGGGGGAGACAGTTGGGGCTGCTCTTCCAAGACTGCCCTTCCTGGCACCCTGGGTGGGAGTCTGTTAGAACCGTCTGGTAGGGAAATGAGAGCAGCGAGGGGAAGCCCTTTCCTTGGCCCCTTGGGGGACTTGAGACATTCTGCCATGTGCTTTTCCAGTGACCTTGGAAGTTGTTGGGAAAATGGGGTGAAGAGCCCACTTAACTTCCTCGGTCTTTGTGGCTCCCCTCGGCCCTGGCCCTGCTTCGAGATTGGGGAACCCTGCTTCTCATCCCTCTCCCCCCAGCTGGCACCTTGCATGAGTGAGGCTGGTGGTGTTCCCTTCTAGTTAGGGGTCTGTGTCCTGGGCTCTACAGCCCGGGGCTGACTCCCAAGTCCCATCAGGAGACAGCTTCAGTTCTTCAAACTTTGGGTCGATGGCTCACAAGGTGTGGGCTCTACGTGTTGCAGCGATTCAGAGTGTTCACTAATGGAAAAACAAAAATAAAGATGTAGATGTCACCCTTTTGGTATCTGCATCTGCGGAGGTTTCCAAACTGCAAATTGTCACTACCAGAAAGCAGCGTCCTACCGGTACCCCGGCAGGCAGATAGGGTTTTCTGATGACTTCTGGGACTTGGAAGCAGCTTCCAAAAACCAGACTAGGACTTGGGCAAAACCAAAACCAACTCCTATAAAACTGCTCATTCTCTGTAGAGGAAGTCACGTGATATGCCTCTCCCATTCCTTCCTTCCCTCCCTCCCTCCCTCCCTCCCTCCTTTCTGCCTTCATTTCTTCTTTTTCTTGAGGGCTTTCGCTCTGAGGAAGAGACCCAAGACTTAGAGTGGGAAGGTTTGTTTCTGTGTTAGATACTCCCCCTGGAAGCTGAGGATGCCGTCTCGTCCCAGGCAGCACCTTCTTCCAGCATCTTGGAGTGCTGCTGGGGGCTGATGCTTACTTCTGTTCTCCATCTCCATTGCCATCCAAGAAGTTCTGGTGGTCCTCTGTGGAGTGTGTGTGCACGTGAGCATGAGTCTGATGTGCTCCTGGGAACAGAGAAACAGGAAGAAAGGAACAGATGGGTCCCCTGAGCTGCTTCTTGGCCCAAAAAATGAAAGGCAGAGAAAATCGTTATAAAGAATGGAAGCGGCTGTGGCAGAGGAGCAGCAGCTTTGGGGATGGATCCACACTCAAGGGGGCTTTTGCTATATCAGGGCTCCGCTGGGAAACAGGGGTGGGGATGCGGTTCAAACCAGGATCCTTTGCTGGATGCCACTTCCACCCCACCCCCAGGTCCTATCCTCATCTTGCTCTCCAAGGCAGAAGCTCTGATGGGGGATGGAATGATCTTCCAGCATGCACAGAAGATTGGCAGGTAGTCCCCAGTTTGGCTGCCTGTGTGGTGCACCGCTCTTTCCTTGAATCTCTCATAAATCCCCTGACTTTGCTGGAACCTGTTTTTTTGTTGAGTTTTTGGCATGTAAAGGCAACAGCAGGTTAATATGCCATTTGTCGACAACTGACCAGGAGGATGCCCTGAGTAAGCAGAAAAGACCCATAGTCATGGTCGCTGGCTCCCATTCAGCCACTTTTCCAGGGGGGCTTTTGGAACTGATAGCACTGAGAAGTCAAGAATGAAAAAGGAGTGCCTGGGGGAAGGAGGGAGTATAGATAGCCTATCAGGACAGGCAAGGAGTTTCTGGGAAAGTAAAATATTTGCTATTCTCTAACCTAGTTCCCACTATCAATGCTTGAATGATAATAATAATAACTTTAATTTCAGTTAAATCTCAGAGGCAAGCACAGACTATAACCTTGTTACATAGAATCAACTGGCTGCTAATTAAATGCTAGATGACTCTACAGATCAGAATGTTGAGTTTGCTTCAGATAATTTTGTTTTTGCATTTACATGTGCGCTCTCTTCTCTCTCTCTCTCTCTCTCTCTCTCTCTCTCTCTCTCTCTCTGTGTGTGTGTGTGTGTGTGTGTGTGTGTGTGTGTGTGCCATGTGTAAGTATGAAGAATGGAAGACAACTTTCAGGCGTCTGCTTTCTCCATATTTTGTTAGTCTGGGAATCAAACTCAGGTCACTCATCAGACTTGGCTGCATGTGCCTTTACACATTGAGCAAGCTCTTTGGCCCTAAAGTAGTCTTTTGTTTATTTTAGAAAAGCAATCCGTGCTTTGATCTATTTGTATTTTATGTATATGTTTATGGTTTTGCTTGCATGTATGTCTATATACCATGTCTATGCAGTGCCCAAAGAAACCAGAAAAGGGTATTGGATCTCCTGGAACTGGAGTTATGGCTAGTTGTGAGCTGACATGTGGATGTTGGAAATTGAACCTGGGTCCTCAGGAAGACCAGCCTGCCCTCTTACCCACTAAACTATCCCTCCAGCCTGAACCTAGGAAATTCTTGATTCTAAATTCTCTCTATTCCCTTTACTCCCTTGAGTACTTAATCCAGGAACAGAGATCCCTAGCCTTTGTTAACATACTAGACATGTCCTACCCCTAAGTCTTGGGTCTTATATTTACCTTTGTACTATGAGCTTCCTGCTTTGAGTTTATGATATAGGAGACAAGCAGAAAAACTGTATTGTCATGAGGACTCTTAGGCAATGTGGCTGCACCAATTAGAGTATGAGAACAGTTTGATTAATAGCTGATCTCTATCTGGGTAGCTGAATGTCATTTGGCCACAAGTCTGTTGATTGGCTCCTGCTCATGGTTGACTTCGGATATGGATCTGCTGTTGGTGCAGATTACTTCATTGCCACCTCCATTTTGGAATTCAGCATTCAGTGCAGACTTGATTATGACAGTGACCCACTCATGGTAGGGTTGAATCAAAGTGATCAGAGATGAAAATCAGAGGATGAAGAGGCTCGGGCACTGGGGGAACTTAACAATGCTATGACATTCTTTGTGATATCCCAGAAAACAGCTGCAGGTGGAGGGTAGACTGGATTTCAAGAATTCTTCATGGAGGCTGGGGTTCAGGCAGGGGCCAGCTGGGTGATGAAATCACCCAGAGGTCACATGTTTCCTTCTGAAGGCTTCTGAAATTTCATAGACTTTGAAAACTGGTTGGGGGAGGTGGGTGACACTTCTGTGGTCTGGGGAGACACAGACTCAAGCATGGTCATTCTGGGATCCATGGACCCAGTGTGAGAAAGATGTGTGTTGGGGTACCTTCCTCCATATCTGATTTGGGGGATCAAGGAGAGAAGCAACTGCTCTTGTCTCAGCCTACAGCAATGAAACCCTACCTTGCTTAAAATGTTCAAGTCCACAATTGTCTTTCTACAAGACCCTTTATCTGCATAACTGTAGATTAGCTGCCTATAAGTCCGGGGATGAAGATCCGTTTGTACAAATGCTACCTCCAAGCTCAGCTGTTTGCTTGAGTTTACAGTTTTACTGTTTTATCCTTTGGCTTCCTCCACCTCCCAAGTTGTCATAAGTGGTCCCAAGACACAGATTAGACATTTCTGGAGTCCTTGCTCTATTTGTCTCCAGCTGGACCTGGAAGGACATTGCAGTGTACTCCCTCACAGATCTTGGCATGTCCCCATCTAGGGCTAGTTGGACTGAGACATCACTGAGGCAGCTGCAAAAATGAGAAGTCAGAAGAAAAATGGATATCTGAAGCCATTTCCCTCCAAAGAAAGAGAGTAAGCATCCAGGCTTCAAGATAATATGTGTGACGGAGGGTAGTAATCACCTCCAATGTCCCTTGAGTTCTGTAATACCAAACAGTTGCAAGGGAGCTCCTTGGGGTGCTGAGAAAGGGAGGGCTGACAGTGCCAAAGACACATAAAATACCGGGAAGGGTCGTGTTGTCAACTTGACAGGATCCCCTTGGTGACAAGCCTCTGGGCATGGCTGAGAACAAGTGTCTAACGCTGTTTCATTGACATAGGAAGACAGATCCCAAAAGAGGGCAGTGCTATCCTGTGGGCTGGGATCCTAGGCCAAAAAGGAGAGGGAAGCTGAGCATCAGCATTCTGACTGTGGGTACAACATGACCAGCCACCTCGTACAAACAAACAAACGGACAGACAGACAGACAGACAAATGAACAGCCCCAAAACATCGTGCATTTTCCACTGTGCTGAAGTATACACTCAAATGATGAACCTGAAGAAACTTTTCCTTCCTTAAGCTCCTTTTGTCTTTTGTCTCAGCAATGAGAGAAGTAACTAATGCAGACACCGTTTCACACCCACATCATGGAGCATGGAATGTAGAAGATTGGATGACAAACATTAGCATGGGTGTGCAGGAGCTGGAATGGTCTTTTGTTTCTGTAGGAGTCAAAGTCATCTGAGTACTTTGGAAAATGGACCAGCAGTTTCTTATAAAGTTGAACATGTATCTTTTCCTGTGACTCAGGAAATTATATTTCTAGGTATTCGCCCAAGAGAGATTTATGTGGATTTTATTCACTATTGTCTCAAACTGGACACAGTGTAGACAATAGGAAAATGTATAAAAAAAAAACCCACATTCTTACACAGTTGTACAATGAAATTTTACACAGTTGTGCAATAAAAAACTACTGACACACAATGGCATTGGTGAATCTCAAAACATGTTGTATGATAGAAGTCAGGTATAAATGGACTCATAATGTAGAATTTCAGATATGTTATGAACAGGGTCTAAATCGTGGAGCCTGCATGGGTCTCACAGGCCCTCCACATGTATGTTAGGTTGTGTAGCTTTGTCTTCTTATGGGACCTGTAGTAGTGGGCATGGGGGCTGTCTCTGACTCTTTTGCCTGCTTTTGGGACCCATTTCCTCCCACTGCATCGCCTTGTCCAGCCTTGATATGAGGGAGGTACCTAGTCTTATTACAACTTGATATGCCATGTTTGGTTGATATCCCTGGGAGGCTTGCCCCTTTCTGAGGGGAAACTGAGGAGGAGTGGATGGGGGTGAGGAAGGAGGGGAAACTATAGTTAGGATGTAATATATGAGAGGGAAAAAAAAACAATTAAAAAAAAAAACAACTCCAGAATCTAATCTATGGTGGCATAATCAAACCAGACACTAGATATAGGAAGATGGGGATTGACCAAAAGACCAGATGAGCAACTTTTTGGGCTAATGGATATGTTCGCTAGTTAGATGGGATTTTGGGTATGTAGATGTATACTTAGGTCAAAATTACACTGATTTGAATGCAGAAGATCCATGTACTGCTGGTAAAGTTTGTTCTTAATTTATTGCTGTTGTTTTTCCACAGTAAAGTAAGGGAGGGGGACTCTGAGAGGAGGAGCATATTCAGATACTTTTAGGGGAGTTGTGGACATGCAGTGGGACTCCCCTCTTCCATCACCTTACCATCTGTGCTCATCAGTATTACGTGGCTTTTCCTGAGCAGACATGAGCAAATGTCTCTTCCCAGGTGCTGACACCAGATCAAAGAAACCGTATCACCCAAATCCAGCTTGATGACCCAGTGAGTTTGGGGGGTTTATTTAGAAGGATGTGGATGGAGAGGCATGGGTAATTAATTCAAAGACAGGTCCATCACCCAAAAGTTCACCCTAACATGAGTGACAGCATGAAAGCTGCACCCCTGGAGCTCCTCGCAAGGCTTGTGGGCAGTGCCCAGAGGAGAGTCTCCTCTGCCAGCTGTCACTGCCTGCCTTGTGACTCTCCAAGTATTAGGAGCTTGCTGAGGCTTGCAGTTTTGTCTACTTCCTGAATCTTGATGGCCTTCCCTATAGTGGGGAGTGTTTCAATTCAGAGGAAATAGCTACTGAACAGTGGAACACTGTGCCTGGCCCTGCCAGTCTTTCAAAGGATTCTTGACTCCGGGTTTCAGGAGCTTCACAGTTCAGAGCCTGTAGTTGGAGTTTTTCTGCCTGGCCCACAGTCAGGACAAATCTCTCTCACCCACCAGGCCCATAGATGCTCAGACCCAACCAAGTAAACATACAGAAACTTATATTGCTTACAAACTGTATGGCCATGGCAGGCTTCTTGTTATCTACTTCTTCCATCTTAAATTAACCCATTTCTATTAATCTATACTTTGTCACATGGCTCGTGGCTTACCAGTACCTTACATCTTGTCATGGCAGCGGCTGGCCGTATCTCTCTGCCTTCACCTTCCACTTCCACTTCCTCTCTGCTTGTCCCACCTATACTTCCTGCCTGGCTACTGGCCAATCAGCATTTTATTTATACAGCGGGATATCCACAGCAAGAGTCAGCTGACTACATTGCTCTGAGGCTGTGATCAGTCGGAGAGCATCATGGGTAGAGAGTGAAGCTACCTACCTCAAGGAAGCCAGGAAGCAGAGAAAGAGCAAGTGTCAGGAATAAGATGCACTCCCTCAAAGGGCATACTCTGCAGAGAACTACTTCCTCCAACTCATTCCCATCCACTCAGTATATTTATCTAGGGATTCACAAATGGACTAATCCATTGGTTAAGCCACAATGCTTATGCCTAATCACCTCCCAGAGTTTGGACTCACCTGCAAGGGACCAAACGTTCATCAGTTTCCCCAGCCTTTGGGAGGAAACTTATTCACAAACCATAATTTTCATTCACCCCAAAATGAACAACTGATGCTTTATAAACAGTATGGGCCAAGTTTTGAAAAGAGTTCTTGCAGTGAGGAAACACAGAGAACTGCTGCCCAAATTGAATCTAAATACCTTGGTTGACATGGGGCACATGTCACCTCTCCCACATAAGGGAACCAATGCCTTCATTGGTTCCAGGTGAATATCCTAGAAGAGAGAGTGAGAATGTTGTCAGTTTGTAGGCTTAGCACAGTTGCCTGCAAGAACAAGGAGACCTCAGTAGAAAAAGGCTAGAGGTGTCTGAGCATGCTCAGCAGTGGGGAGGCTGGAAACTGTCATCCCACAAATAATGCATCTTCCTGGGTACAGACAGGTGCACATATGGGGAATAGACACAAGAACCCCAGAAAAGATAGCCAGTTTTGCTTGAGAGCCTAGAACACCCAGAATGCCAGGACCTGAGAGTGTGGCATGATGCAGATAAATGTCCCTGTCTCTGCCTCAGCTTGTCCTCTCCCTTCACTTTGATTGTGTTGGGCAGACATGTCCTAGGAGCTGGCTTGTGAGAAATATGGCAACAAGGAATGATGAGACCACAGTTTCTCAGCAACCATGAGTCGAGGAGAGTGATTTCAGCCATTTCCAGGGTTTCCTGGGATGAATATTCCAGTTATTGAAATCTGACTTCAAAGGACAGCTACACAAACAGGGGACTTTTCATTTTCTGAGAATGAGAAAAACAAAAACATGTCTGCCTCTCTCCCTGCCCCGCGCTGGAGTATCTGTCCCAGGAAATATTGTCCAAATGGCATTCTGTACACATTTTAACACTCAATGCTGCTGCCTGTTTAGTTCACTTGCATCCTTTTCTTCTGACCTCTGCATCCTATTATTTTCGCAGTCCATAACCAGGCTCACAATGTGTAGTTAAGTCAGTTGATGTAATTGGCTGCTTTATGAGAGCTATTTTGCTTTCTGTCCTCTAAGATTCAATTTCATTGTGAGATAATGGGAATAAAAGAGACTTGATGTATCAATGAACTCTTCACTAAGTCCTTCAAGAGCTCCTGGTTGGTGTCAAATGCTCTTCTAACACTAGAAATCAGTTGAGGGACAGGGCAGAGCTCAAAGCCTTAATGGGAGAGACAAACATATTCATGACAAAGCTTATTTCATGTGGCAAAATGGTATCACGAAAGAGGAGAGTGGGTTAGGGGATGCCTGGGGTGAGAGCAACATCTGAGATCAATAGGTTCCTTAGAACAGGACTATTTGGGCTAAGATGGAAAACAGAAAGGAGGCAACAAGAAAGGTTCTGATGAAAGGGCTCTCTAGGTCAAGATGGTAGTGTGTGTAAAGTCCCTGAGGCAGTGAAGGGCTTGAGAGATTTAAGAATGAGAAAGAAGGCAGATGGTAGGAACCTAGGAGATAGAGCACAAGAGCTGAAGTGTATAGGTGAAATGATTGGTAAATCCTCTCTGTGGAGAGCCAGATGGAAAGTGCCTGGGCTCTGCAGGCATGGCGTCACCACTCTGTATTAGGATATGAGTGTGAACTGTTCCCCATGGGCTCATGTGTTTGAACCCTTGGTCCATAGCTGGTGGTGCTGCTTGCGCAGAACCTTCAAGATGGAGAGTCTTATGGAAGAAGCTGGTTTCTGGGGGTGTGCCTTGAGGTTTTCTGGCAGGGCCTCACTTCCTGATTAGGGATGTCATGGGATCATCTGACTTCTCATTCCTGTGTCTTCTCTACGGCAGTGGACTTGTGTACCCTGGAACTGTGAGCCTGGATAACTGAATCTTTCCTTGAACATCTTCTCGTCTCCTGTCACAACCTTTGGTCTCTTTACACATGCATGTGCACACACCCACGTGAACACAAACACACAACTGCACGATAACAGTATGTGAGAAATTGTGGACTGTAGCATAACGAGATGGTTTGGTTACTGTAAGAGCTAGTACAATTGTATCTTAAAAATTATAACATCCCCATTTCTGCTTTCTGACTGTGGATGTAACTGGACCATCTGGCCTCCTTCTCCTGTCCTATCTCCTGGAGCTAGGATGAATCTATGCTTAGATACTCTTAAGAGAGAATGTGCCAGCAGGTAATAATGCTAATTGGATTAAGGTCAGTTAAAATCCTGAAAAATCCCAGGAGATGTGTCTTCTTTGTATACATATTTCATAAACATGTCTGGCTGCTTAGAATTCATACAAGTTTGAGTGTCTCACCATGCTGTATTTGTTCTAAAAAAAATTCCCAGGGCGGGGGAGATGTCTTGGCATTTAAGAACAGTGGCTGCTTTTCCAAAAGACTTGTGTTCAATTCCCAGCACTCACATGAAAGTTCACAAATATCTGTAACTTCAGTTCCAGGGAATCCAGCACCCCCTTCTGGCTTTCATAGGCACAATATATGCAGGTTGTGCATAGATGTTTGCAGGCAAGATATCCATACACCTAAACTACAATAAATCAAACTAAAATAAGAATTACTCTCCAGAAATCCAGACTAAAATAATCTAATCTATGAATGGTGGAGTAACATCCCAGTCGGAGCTCCACAAATGGTTTAGCTCTTAGAGTTCATGGGGACCCTGGAAATATCCAGAAGAGAGGAGATGTAAGAAAGGAGAAGAAAGTGGATGGGAGGGAACAGTGTAAGAATGAGATCAAGGTCATATTTCTTCTTGGCTTTACCTAACTTCAGCTCTGTGGTGCTCACAGGTACTATTACTGGAGGATGGAAACCATGTGAGCCTCAGAGCAATAAGCAGTTTGTAGAATGACCAATGATAAAATGTGTGTCCACAAACAACTTGGGAAGGTTCATTTCATCCTACAGGTTACCATCCATCATTGTGGGAAGTCAGGGTGGGAACGTGAAGCAGAAATCACTAAGGGATATTGCTTCCTAGCTTGCTTCATGGTTCATGCCCAACTGTCTTTCCAATACAGCCCATGCCCTCCTGCCCTGGAATGGTGCCACCCATAGTGGGCTGGACCCTTTTGCATCAATCAACAGTCTAGAAAATGCCCCACAGACATGCTACAGCCCAATCTGATGGAGGAAGTTCTTCAGATGAAATCCCTTCTTCCCACATGTGACAGGTTGACAAGCAAGATGAGCCACTGGAGTTGTATAGGGTTCTCTGCAATGTGGTCTATGCTCATGTCCTCATGTTCATGGAGATAATGAGATTGGCATTAGTTAAGGACCTATTGAATGCCAGGTACTACTGAGAACAGACAGAAGTATCTGATGGCAGGGTTTATGCTCAACAGCTATGGTCTCTGGCAGGCCCAGCTTAACCTCCCCCCTTACCCCCCCCCCCTTTAGAGAAGGGTTCTTGAAATAAAATAATGTAGAAGGCTGTGGAGATGGCTCAGTTGGTAAAGTGCTCAATGCACAGGCATGAAGTCCTGAGTTCAGATCCTCAGCACATGAGTAAAATGTCTGACGTGGTAGCTCATGCTTGAATCTCAGCACTGGGGAGGCAGAGGCTGGAGGATCCCTGGAGCTCGCTCATTAGCTAGCTTAACCTCCTGATAGAGATCCAGGCCAGTGAATTCAGGGTTCATCTTCTTCATAGGAAATGTCTCTGCCTATAGTGACAATTCATCTATCCGCCCACTGTAAAAAGATGCCCCAGAAGGATGAGGAGTGAAAAAGGATGGAGGACTAGGGCTGAGAAAGTCAGAACAAAGCTCCAACTCCTCCACATGGTACAAGCGGACAAAAACACTGATTCTGAATTCTCTGTTTTTATTGCTTTCTGTTGAAAAAAAAAATCCTTTTTTATTTTTATTTTTTTGATAGCTAGAAAGGCTGAGGTTGAACACAAATAAACAAGTACCCTTGGGTCTAAAAGCAAGCTTTTTCTTGTTGTTGTTTTTCTTATCATGGAGGGTTCTCCAAGGTCTCCAGCCCATGTTAATGTTGCCAGGGTGATAAGCCCCATGCTTTTGGATTTACCATAAAACTTTCTCTAAAATATTTCATAATCTGGTGACATTGGGCTTTGGCTAGATCCAGTGAGTATGTGGGTGGGCTGGGTGGGCGGCAGTGAGAGGGATTCTGAAGAATGTTCTTGGGACCCTCTACTGTATCCGGGGTCTTTACTGTGTATTGGAGCCACTCAGAGACCTAAGGGGCCCTTTATGAGTCTAGCTTTACAAAATTCCGGTACAGAAGGACTGTTCCTCAGACCCACAGTCAGCCATAGTCTGACTTCCAAAACAACTTTGTTGACTCTAAGGTACAGTCATAAACATTCCCAGAAAAAGAGGGGAAACTGAGGCATCAGGTGGTTACATTGACCTAAGTCATCCTAATAAATGTATGTCACAACAGAACATCCTCACTCTAAGAAAGCCCAACTAGGGTATCCCAATAAGGAAATGGCAGGAGAAGTTAGAAAATAGTATGGACTTGGCCCCTGTGAGAGTTAGTGTGTGGGGATTAGGATGGGTGAGGTGGACAAGACTTAGTGCCCACCACAGACTTTTTCAAACAGGAGTTTGTGAGTGTTGGCAAGAGTGGGGAAAAGAGGCTTTTGTCAGGGTGGTGGACACACTCTGGACTCACACTACTAAGGACAAGAATCTGATGTTTGGAGACACACACACACACACACACACACACACACACACACACACAGAGAGAGAGAGAGAGAGAGAGAGAGAGAGAGAGAGAGAGAGAGAGAGAGAGAGATCTGTAGAGTTGTTCCTCCCCTCCCCCCAGATCCCAGGCCCTTAGTCAATGTTTGTGGGAGGAATTTGCAGTGGAGACCTCAGACTAATGCTGCCTCGATTGATTTGATAACTATCACTTTCCTGGTTGCCCTGATCCTGCCATGGGAGGCCAGCCAGGAATGCCACAGAGCCCAGGCCCTGCACTCTTCCTGAAGTGGTGGTGGAGGTGACTTTACCTTCTTAGACAAACGGGCCCCATCAGCTGGGGGGAGGTGCCTGGAGGAGGTGGGAGGGAGGGAGGGAGTGACTTCATCTGTTTAATGAAAAATGACCTGAACGTCTCTCTGAACCTGGAAACTCCCCATCGAATTGGGGCCAAAGAAAACAGGATTAGGCCATATTTCTTCTAGGATGGCTTCTCTGCATCTCCCTATGATGAGTTAAACTGGTAAACTGGAGGAACACGGGGGAGGGGTGCGGAGGGGAGTCAATCTCTCTTCATTGTCTCTGCAAAGGAATCAGGAAAGACAGAGATTGTTTCAGGGGTTAATTGGACAGGCTTGTTCCTTGTCCCCACCTCGTCGCCTATAGGTAGGTAGACCTTCTCTGGCTCCATTGCCTCTGGCTCCATTGCCTGGCAAGTGGGCACCCCATTTTTTTGGTATGTGCCCATAATAACATAAAGTTTGCCACATGGCATTCAGATAAAAGAGCCACCCCTTCTGGCATTTGGTTTCCTGACAGGCTGCTGACTCCAGTCTCTTGTTCCCTTTCCCCTCTGACCTCCATAGGAGAACAGTGCTGGCCCCGAAGCAGAGTAGTTTTAAAACCACCACACACATTTTGCCAGAGTGGGCAACACTGATGTGACACTCTCCATGTGGCTTGCTGGGGTGACTCTTTCCAAGATGCTTTGTGCTCAGGTTTAGGGACAGGGAGACTCAGTCTTTCACTGCCCAGTTTCAAGTTGGCAAGGGAAGCCATCAAATCGAAACCACCGCTAAGATCACCATTCTATAGTCTGGTGCCTTAAGCCTCTCTTTCAATAGAGAATGTAGAAAATGAATCCACAGGGCTGTTTTCACTTTAATGCAATGTATATTTATTGTAAACAATAATATACAAAAAAGAAAGGAAGGGAAGAAAGGTGAGTTCCACAGAGGACAAAAAGTTTGGAGAGGGAAACAAACAAAATACAAACACAAACCAAACCTTACCTAAAGAGAAAATATGACTTAAATGTCAGGTTTCTTAAGTTACAGAAATATTTTTTTTAAAAGGTCTGCTTTTATACAGAAATCAAAAGATGCCATATTATAAGAATGCTTTAAGGTTTTATTCTACTGACTTCTAAAACTGTTAATATATCTTTTTTTTTTTTTAAATAAAAAAAAAAGTCTGCTGTCGTCTTAAAAAAAGCAATCCTCTTACTCTCCAGCCACAGCAGTGAGGAAGAATTAAGGTCTGTCCGATGTGATGTCTCTCTGTAGGAAAGCAGGCAGGGGCTTATCCATGACACATGCTTGCAGGGGCTGGCCATGTTCCTTGTCACAACACAAGAACACTCCTACACACAGTTCCGGCAGCCCACTCTGCAAACGACTTGGTGATGTACATTCTGCATTGGTAACCTCTCATTTGTACAAGACAGAGAGAAACAAGTTTCCAGTTTGTTACCAACAATAAAAACAACAAAAAAGGGGAGGGAAAAAACACCACAAGGACGGACAAAAAAGCATTTGCACAAATCTAGAATGAACAATTCAAAGAGACTTGCTTTTAATAATAAAAAAGATTAAAGATAAATTAAAAAATGGTTACAGTTAAGAACATAATTTAACAGATGACCATACCCTTTGAGGAAGGCTCCAACAATCTACCTTAAAGACAGTAAATTGAAAAAAAAAAAAAAAAAAAAAAAAGAAAAGAAAAGAAAAAAAAAGGAAAAAAAAAAGGAAGGAGATTTTTTTTTCTTAAAAAATGAAAACTCCTCCTTACAAAATAAATAATTTTAGCACGTGGAATGTCATGAAGGTTAAATGCTGGTGTTCAGGGAGGCACAGGTGACAGTCTGAGCAGGCCCGCTCCAGCATCTGCTGTGCACATGGGGCCCAGGCAGGCAACCAGGGGGCAATGTGCTTGGTTGGGCACTTACAGGCTGCTTGAAAAAAAATCTTCCCCAAGAAAATTTGGTCTCCTTCGCTTGCTCTTAGCTTTCCATTCTGAGGCTGCAGCTGGCTAGCAAAGGCACTGTGAATGTTCTAGGAACAGCATTTTATTTTCCCAGCAGCAGGGGTTTTAAGGCTCAAGGTGTTTTCCGTCTTGTTTAAAAAATATGTATACATATATATATATATTTATGATAAAGGTCACCAATGTTCTCTATGTTTATTCCCCTTATTGCAAAATAAGGCTTTCTTTTCGTTTCTCTCTTCCTTCCTCCCTTTCTTTTCTTCCTTTCTCTCTTTTTTTTCTAAGGCAGCTGCTCCTGAAATCCGAGAGCCTGGAGAATTAACCAAAGCTCACCCCCAAAACTGATGATGTAACAAAATTCTGTGTATTTTTTTATGTTACTATAACAACACACTTTTTTTCTTTTTCTTTTTTCTGTTTTTTTTTTGTTTGTTTTTTTTTTGTTTGTTTAGGAGAAAGCAACTCTGTACACATATTCTGGTTGCAAGGAAGGCTAGAGGACACTGTTGAACTACGAGTAGTTAAGCTGTTGGAAAAATAAGAGCATTTAATTTTTTTTATCTAAAATATGTATAAATCCCCTCAAAATGGTAATGAATCATACACAGTACATACTAAAAGTATTTAAAATAGAGAATATTCCTCACAGAGGACTTTTTTCTTTAATTACGGCTAAAAAATAATTACAGAGTCCAAACAGGCAGGGAGATTCTCCAATTGTCCTCCACGTTGACTCTGAAGGACCCAAGTCCTTCCTCGATGATTCAGGTGGGTCCATCTGGCCATGAGTGACTATTTGCAATAGGTTGGCATGGACTCGGATAAAGTTCCAACGTCTCTCTCTGGAATCTCAGCACTCATTACCTTCGCTTACGCGTCTTTAAGAAATAGGGACGAGAAAAAAAAAAAAAAAAGTGTCCAAAGGAATTTCAATTGATTCTTGATTTCTTCGGCTATTTCTTTCTTTCTTTCTTCTTCTTCTTCTTCGTCTTCTTCTTCCTTTTTTTTTTTTTTAATGATCAGCTCCCTCCCCATCCCTCTTCAAGGGCTCCTCAGGGTCTGGTGAGCTGTGTGTAGACCGGTTGTTCCCAATGCTGCGGGCTGTGGGTCTGCGGGATGGAAGGGACCCCGGAGGTGTCAGCGATGGGGGTGTACATGGGGCGCTGCGCAGGGTTCATGTAAGTGAATGTGGAGTAGAGCCCTGAGCCCTGGCCCGCTGCGTGGCTGTAGTAGGAGCCGGAGTTCTGGTGGTCTGTGTAGTCGTACTGCGAGCGCGTGATGGGCGGGTAGGAGGGGCTGTAGTGCGGAAGGTTGAAGGGGCTGTAGGCGATCTGCTGCGGGGAGTGCTGCTGCTGCTCGCTGTAGTGGCTGGGGCTCAGCTGCTCCGTCTTGATGTGCGTTCTCTGGGACTGGCCTGGCTCGCTGCTCAGGGTGGTGAGCGTGTGTGCCTGCTGCTGCTGGGGTGCCTGCTGCTGCTGCGGGGGTGCCTGCTGCTGCGGAGGCGCCTGCGGGGCTTGCGGGGCCTGAGGGGGCTGCTGCGGAGGAGGGGGAGGCGCCTGCTGCTTGGTCATCCACACGTGGCCCGCGGTCGCAGGGGTGGCTGCGGTGCTGCTGATGCCGTAGCTACCGGTGTAAGTGACCTGGCCGTGTGTGGCCGGCACCCCAGGGTGGCCGTTGGGCGGCAAGTATTGGTCAAACTCATTGACGTCAAAGGTCTCGATGTTGGAGATGACGTCGCTGCTCAGCTCACCGATGTCTACATCGCGGAAGTCGATGGGGGGCTGTCTGCCCCCCTCTGCCAGAGGGCGCCCCTCTCGCTTCAGGTCAACTTTGCCAGTTTGCACGTCGGTTTTGGGAGTAGTGGGTGGGGTCGGTGGACCCTGAGATTGCCCTGCAGGCAATAAAAGAGAAAGACAAACCGTAAAAAATCAACAAGGGCTGTGCAAAGCGCCTGGTCTTAGGAGCCCCCCCCCCCGGGGGGGGGAACCTCCCTGGTTGCTAAGGTGTCATTAGGACCCGAGCCCGCGCAGGAGGCGCCCTGCACCAGCGATAAGTCGCCGAATGATTAACCTGCAGGTACACACGAGGCAAGCTCCTTTCTATCAGGGGAGGGGTCTGAGGTCCCAAGGGTCTGGAAGACTAAATTGCTACCAGTAGCAGAGTGTGTGCTTAGGCGGTGAGGTGCAAAGAGAAAGGTGGGTAAGTTTCGTGAAGTCATTAATGCATGTTGCCTTGCAATAAAGAATCCAGTTTAGGATTCTGGGTTGAGGGGAGTGTGTGTGTGTGTGTGTGTGTGTGTGTGTGTGTGTGTGTGTGTATGCGCGCGCGCCTTCGAACGGGTCCTGGACAGGGAGGGAGTGCGGGAAACAGCGTTTCTCTCCTCCAGGGAGCGCAAAGTCCCCCACCCAGATCCTAGGGCGGGGAGGGGGGCCTAAGGGTGTACCCTGAGGGGCCCAGAATGGCTAGGCCTGGTAGGTCACTTGCCCCTTACTCACCGGAGTGCTCGCCTGGGGAATGCACCTCGCTCATGCCTGAGGAGGAGTGCGGGGAGTCGGCTTGCAGCGCCTTGAAGATGGCGTTAGGAGAGATGTGAGTCTGTTCGGTGGCCTCCTCGGTCTCTGCCTGCCCGTTCTTCACCGACTTCCTCCGCCGTGGCTGGTACTTGTAATCGGGGTGGTCTTTCTTGTGCTGCACGCGCAGCCGCTCCGCCTCCTCCACGAAGGGTCTCTTCTCGCTCTCGTTCAGCAGCCTGGGAAGAGGGGCAGAAGAAAAGAGGTGGGGGGGGGGAGGTCAGTGAAACCCCAGGAGCTGTCATGTCCCCACCCCTCCTTCGAGTACTTCCCCTCCTCCCTCCTTTCTGCTTGCCATCCTCCTCTGAGACTCAGAACTTTTCTTTCTTTCTTTCTTCTAAGTGCTTGGCGTCGACCTGAACGGTCACTCTTCGCCCCGCCCCCTCCCCTGGCCTCCTATTTTGGAAACCCTGAAGATGAAAATAGCTCCCTGCTGAGGCTGCTCTAAACGCCTTTGCTACCGGAGCGGTACACCCCCTCCCAACACCCTGTAAAAACTTTCCGAAAACCCACTTAAATTGCAAGAAGCTCACTCTGTCGGTCCACGCCCCTACCGCTTCTAAGTAGCTTTCCCTAATTTCTGCCTGGGTCACCTCCAGCCCAGCTTTCCCATCATCCCGTCTTCCCAGGAAAGAGCGCAGCTTGGCGGGGGCGGGGGGGGGGCGTTAAGTTCCTCTAATTGTTCCTTTCGAAGGGACACACCCCCTCACTCACTACCCCTCTACGTTCCTAAAAGCAATCACTGACCTGCTACACAACACCCCTCCCTTCCCTCCCGCCGCGCCATCACCAAGAGCAATCTCAAGAACTTTCTCAAACTCTAAGCCAACCTCCCTTACCCGCCCCCCACCCCGCAGCCCGGCCCATCAAAATCTCAGGCTGCAACTTCTTGGCTCAGGGAGGCGGGCCAGATTCGGTGAGTGTAGCCCCCTTTCCGGTACCCACCAAGCCCACCCTGCGGTCCGGCGCGCTCACCTCCAGAGTTTGCCCAGAGTCTTGCTGAGCTCCGCGTTGTGCAGATGCGGGTACTGGTCCGCCAGCTTCCTACGTGCAGCCTGAGCCCACACCATGAAGGCGTTCATGGGCCGCTTGACATGTGGCTTGTTCTTGCTGGAGCCGTTGACGCGCACCGGCATAGGCACCAGCGTCCAGTCGTAGCCCTTCAGCACCTGGCTGACCGCCTCGCGGATGCACACGGGAAACTTGTCTTCTTCGCTCTCTTTCTTCAGATCCGGCTCGCCCTTGGGGAACGTGTTCTCCTGGGGTCGTGTGTTCTCCGTGTCAGAGCCCGAGCCCGAGGGGCAGGGCGAGCCAGCCGAGTCCTCGGACATAGTGGGGCTAGGGGCGCCGGACAGGCCCTTCTCCTGCTCGTCGGTCATCTTCATGAAGGGGTCCAGGAGATTCATACGCGAGCCCGGGGCAGGGGGTGGGTGGCTGGGAAAGGCGAGAAGCCGGGGCGGCTAGGGCTCCTCTTTCCTAGGCTGCCCGAACGCGGACGCCGAGCGAGCCGCTCCTGGGGAGGTTGGCGCGTCACCGGGCTGCGACTGTGGGCACTTAGCAGAGGCGCTGGGTGGCCGGTACTCAGCTGCACGCTCCAAACCCGGGGAAGGCGATTCGGAGAGTATGAGAAGGAAGGGAAGAGAGAACGAAACCGGGGCCACTTTCACCCCGTCTCTCTTGCAAAGAAAAGTTCCTAGACTGAAACTGGTAAAAGTTGTCGCCCCACTGAAGTTTCCAGGCAGTTCCGAGCAGCGCTCTCGGCTCTCCGACTCCCAGCCCAGGGTCTCTTTAATAAATACTCCCCCTTCACCTTAGAGACCTCTAGCCAATCACGGCTCGGCAGTCATCAGAGTTGGCAAGTCACTGATTGGACCGGATTTTGGAGAAGGGGGAGGAGGACTGAGGCTCCGGGTTGGGTGACGAGACACGAGGGGAGGAGAAGGGAGGGGAGCGCAGCCGGAGGGTGGACGGTGGGGTGAGGGGACTTGGAAGCGCGGGGGGTGGGGGGGGGGGGGGGACGGGACGGGACGGGGACGCCGCGGGGCAGGCGGGGGACCCGGGACGTCCGAGTGTGTAAGTTTGCTCTCTACTCTAGGAATGTCACAGTTTTGGAACTGCCTCAGTGTGAATCCGTGCGTGTGTGTGTGTGTGTGTGTGTGTGTGCACGCGCGCACGCGTGTCTAGACTTATGTCCCCCCCAACACACACACACACACACACACACACACACACACACACACACACACACACACACACACACACACACACACACACCCCCACTACTTTTCGAAGCTGTCTCCGTGGTACCCGGGGCTTCGTTGGCGTTTACAGCAGTGGAAATTGCTACAGCCGCGCCTCAATGCGGAGCTCCGGCTTCTGCGCCCGGAGCCTGCTGGCTTCCAAAAGTGCTTAGAAATGGTCTTTTGGAAGCAAATGTTTGGGTGACTCAACGCCCGCTGTTCTTCTGTAATAATCCATATAAATAGGTTAACGCGCTCTGGTTCTCCCAGGCTGGTGTGGTGGCTGGAGAATTCTACCGCGCTCTAGCTGTGGGAATCAATGAAAACCAAAGCTGAGCGCCAGCGAAGGCTAGCGGCGACCGGGGTAGTCCCTGGTTCTCTTGGGTCCCGTGGGCCACGCCGACCTTGAACTGACAAGTTCTTTCCCGGTCCCTCCAGCACTCGGACGCCCCTCGGTGTTAGGGTTATTTAGAGTTTTGCTTCTTGCCTCCTGTCTGAGCCACAAACGCCAGCAGGGTCACCACGGGAGTTTGCAAAACTGCTCTGGTGTTGAGGACGAAGTTTGCAAAGGTGGCAGCGCGGGGCGGCGAGGCCGAGGAGGCCGGTGACTTGGACTGGAAAACTTTAGACAAAAAACGGGCCATTTTGCGGAGCCCTGTGGCTCTCTCGCTTGGGCCTTCCTTTACCTGGGAGGGCGAAGCGCTAGGCGTCTGGACTTTAGTGGTGTCCTTTTAGACCTGAGCACAGGTGGGCGTTCTTCTGGGGGAGGCCACCTAGGTGTCCTTTGTACTTTAAGAGTGCTTGCAGCCAGAGCTGGTGTTTACGAGAACTTTCGGAGCAAGATTGGGTAAGGGAGGAATTATCTTTTCTGGAACGAATAAAAATCAGTTGCTACCGGGTGACATACCCTCGGAACCACAAACAAACTCGCAATGGTGTGAAAAGAAAAACAACAGCGACTTAATTTAAAGTCCCCCCTTCCCCATTCTTGCAAAAACTTCGCTTTGAACTTATTAAATAAATTATCGATAAACTGAATCGGCCTGCATCATATCAAAGACAGCCCCCCCCCCCAATTTGCCAAGTGTGGGCCCTTAGATGCAAACGAATTTTTTTTGGGGGGGATACTTTTGAAAAGCTGGTTTCCCCCTCGTTTTCTCCCGAAGTGGACATTTGTTATATAGGGAAAGGAACCCGTGAGGAGGTAGTCGGCTGCAACCCGGTTCAGGTCGAATTTTCTTTTTAAACGAATGTTACTCGAATCGCAAGTCTCCAGTACCCTATAGTCTGTTTATGAGTTTAAGACACGTGCAAACTATAGCCACGTATTCGTAGCTCTCATTATTCTCGCAATCTGTAGGGGAAAAAAATGTTATTTTTTTCAGAGTGAGGGGTTAAGTTTTGTTAGTGTGGACATATTTCTGTGTCCTAGGGAGGACGTATTTGTGTGACCCTCAGACACCAGGTTGAAGAGACCAGCGACCACTGGCAGATGTATTAAACCAGCGAGTTGTAATTTGTTGTAATTATCACGTTTTCTGGCACAAAAACAATTAAAACGACTGTGGCCTTAAGGCATTCTGAAATATTTTATTAAACATTTGTTCATGAACACATATATTTATAAACGTATCTTTAATATAACATATGGTGAGATGTAATGCGCTACGACAGTTTAAATCACAAAGCTTCTTACATGTTTCTACTCCTCCACGCAAGCGTTTTTATATTCTTGAATCTTTACGGAAACATTTTTAAACAGTTGAAATTAAAATGGCACTGCAATTTTCGGCCGCATCCAGAGGGGGCGCCAAAAGCCCAGAAACTGTCTGGAACTTGGAGAAACTGCTGGAAAACTTTCTCTGTGGTGGAGGGGCAGGGGCACCCGGTGGGGGAGGTGGCAGTGGTGTGTTCCACGCAGTCAGTACAGTTTCCAGGATGAGACTTATCTCTACAGGTATTCCTGTTCTCTCCTGTGTGGATCCAACTGTGCGCAGGAACCTGGGAAGTGCTTGTCTTCAGGGAATGGGGGGTGGAGGAAGCGCCGCATATGCCAGTGTTTTTCTGTAGCTCACAACCTGGTGAGTGAGAGTGAGGGAGAAGGCCCCCATTTCCCCAGGTGCCAAGAGTTATCTGGTGTGCCAAGATCGGGCCAAGTCTGGCGGGTAGGCACCATCAGTTTAAGAGTGGCTGGGCCTGAATTTCTTCCAGGGCCTGGACAGCCCACTCCCCACAAGCACACTGTGGCTTGTTTTCAGTTGTCCAGATCTCTCCTTCCTGACCCGATTCTGGAAGAGGCCTGCAGTCCCCAAGCCTGAGGACCTTGGCTTGGGGTAGAGGAGAAGCATGCTGGTCCAGACTTACATTTAGATTACAGATTAGAAAACTGAGGCTTGCTGCTCAGCTTCTGCCTTAGGTGGGTGCTCTGAAGTCTGCAATCTCCTGGGCGGAAGGGATGAAAAGATTGGAGGCCAAGACTCTATGACTAAAGGGGTTGCACAAATCACCGACACAGAGGCGCTAGTAGATTCCCAGAGAAGTCCTCGGGAAACCCTAATCTGGGATCCCCCACCTTTTCTCCTTCCAGCTGTGCCGGGCTCAGTTTCCCCGGCAGAGGCCCGTGGGTCTCCCCTCCCGGTGGAGTAGGTGGAGGGCGTGCCAAGAGGGCTTAGGGGTGCTGCACCGTCAGAACTAGAGAGGATCCAGCTCCTAATGGGCGTGAGGGTGTAAAGGCTCACATACTCCTTTCACGGGAAGAATTAAGGGCCCAAACCTCCCTACTTTAAAGTCCTTAGTAAGGTGGGGGCCTTGTCTAAAGACCCTCACCAGGGTCCCAGATCCTAGGAAATACCAGCGCATGGTAACCGAAGCATCACCCATTAAGACCTCAAGCCGGGGCAACGTTCACCGATAGGATCCACAGAAGGGACACCACCTTCTGCCTTCCAGTATCCAGACTGGGTCCACTTGAGGCAATCTCAGACGACCTTGCATTCTGGCTGGACAAGAGGTCCTGGCTCACGGGGCTCTCAGACGCTCTTTCGTGATTTCCATTTTTCGCTGAGGCATGCAATGTTTGTTCTTTGCTTTTCCAGCCACAGTTTCCTTTGGGAAGGGAGCGCCAGGTAAGCCTGAGTCTCGGGACAGGCGTTGGGCTGGATCGCAATAGCAACACAGCGGGAGAAAGAGGCAAAGCAGCAGATTGCTTTGTAGGCGCGCAATAAATATCTGAATAAATGCGGCCTTTGGACTGTTTGCTTGTGTGATCACAACGGCCAGACCTCCCAGCAACGCGCTCCTTAACCGCCTTTACACATATATGCTTATTCGTCCGTTTCTCTCCATAGAGACCCATGTTCCTCAAAACGGTAACCCTAAAATAGACAGTTTTTACTCCCTCCTCCTGAATTTGAAGAAGGAGAAGGATGAGCCACGGAGGAGGTGTTGGGTGAGGGGATGTGACCATCTATCTCCGTTTCCCCTCTGCCAACCAAGTCCTGCGACACCTCCGATCTCCCAGAAGTACAGGGGCCAGAGACTATTCATAAACTGGCTGGTTGAGCCTGGAAATGGAAAAGGAGGGGTGGAGAGAGGGTGGGAGGCACCTCCCTCTCGAGGGACGACAACACCCCCAAGAGGAGGGTGATCAGCCTTCATCCTCGGTTTTCCAAAAGTATCTGTCCTTGGAGGTGGTACTGGGGAGCCGCTGGTCCTGAGGATTCCTCCTGCGAGTCCCTAGGACACCCTGCGGTAAATTTCCTGGGCCATGTCTTAACCCCTACTCGCCCACCCCGAAGTCTCTCCCTTTAACTAAAGGTGCTTTGCCTTGTTAATTTAAAAATAAAAATAAAGTAGGCGCTTAATGAGGAGGTGCCTCCTGAGAAGCAGGCTCTGCGGGTGGAAGCCTCAGGCTTATTCAGCCCCCAGGGCGCTTTGGGTAGAGCAGGTTTGACACCCCTCTTCTGGCTCCTTGTAATCTTTCTGAGCAAAGGTGTTTAATCTCAGAAAAGGGGCCCACTGGAGGTCCAAATTCCTTGGGGGCAGTTGTATGGGGTCTTCTAGGGAAGGATGGGTCCTGTGGCAACCTTTTTCCCCCCAACCCGATGAGAGTCTAACCTGTTTTTCCCTCTTTGATGCTCATAATAGGAGGGTGCATTTTTCAGATATTCATAAAGGTCTCTATCAAACCATGAAAACGCAGAGGGCACACCTTTGCGACACAATCTCAAATCTCCAAATCCCAACGGCAAATTGTCAGAATTAGGGAGAATCTGTTTTGCGTCTTCCCAGACAGTTGCATCTCAGCAGAACTCAGAAAGCCAGCCAGTAACTAGCTTTCTTTCTACCCTAAGCTTATCCTGGACCACGCCAAGGGTCCTTTTGGCTGCTTTTGGCATCTGCCTTGGGTTCAGGGTGGCAGGAGTGAGACCCCAGACAGACAGGCAAAGTTTGGTAGTCCCCTGGTCAGAACTCCAGGGTAAGGCTAAGGCCAAGGTCATGAGGTCAGTTGAAGTCTGAACTACCCACCCCCCACCCAAGAGATTTTAACCAAACTGGGAGGGCACTGGCCACTAGTGGTCACCTGTGAACCTTGACATCACAGAACAGTGCTGAAATGTCACAGGGACCCTGTCCCCTCCTCTTTCTCCCCCCCCCTTCCTCTTCTTCCTCCTCCCTCTATTGTCTTGCCCCTTCCTTCTCTTCTCCCTTGCCCTGCCCCCCTCCTCTTTTTGGGACAGGGCCTTGTATCCCAGGTTGTTCTGGTGCTCACTATGTAGCTAACCCCACCCTTGCCGTTCCCCTGCCTCTAACTCCTAAGTGCTGGCATTGCAGGCATGCACCACCACAGAGCACCGAGTCCTGTCACTGTCTTTGGGACCAAATGTGTTTCCATCCAGTAGACAGGCAGGTTGTCCTAGAAATGGAAGCCACTTTAGCTCTCTTTTCTAGTTGCCGGTTTGGCTGAGCCATGTTGGGGGAGGGGTGGTTTCGAGAACACCATCGGAAGACATGGTTCTTCTCTCTGAGTGCTTCCTAAGCTCGCAGAACCACCATCTTCCTCTGTCCTTCTTCCAGTTTCCATCAGTCTATCAGCGAGCACAGAATCCAACCACCCTCTTTTCTTTCCCAACCAGTGATTATCCCTTGTGCTTCTGAATACCCAGGGGGCTGGCATCTGGTCCCCTATGGTTAAGCCATCCGGGGGTCGGCTTTTTGGCAGGACTCAGACTCTGTTTTACCTATGGACAAGCTCATCCTCAGGGTACTCTGAGACTCTGTTTCCCTCTATCATGGACTCAAATGCATGGTCATGGAGAAGGACCTGCTGTCCTACCCCAGGAGAACACTGAGCAGCTGGTTAAAGCTGGTGAGAGGTAGTGATTCCCAAACTCTTGACCCAGTGGTAGCCACTTTCCATCTTCTTGTCCCCCACCCGACCCCTGGTGACACACTATCCCTTGTTCCTGGACTGAACCATCTTCCCTGACACCCTCCCTCCCCCTTCTCTGAGCCCAGAAACGCCTTGTAGTGTGTGGTACGCTCCACTCCCTCTTTGGGGGACATCTGCCAACCAGCACAGTGGTGATGACAGTTTCCAGATAAATTTCTAAAAGCAAAGAAATCTTTCAGGGGGTGGAGAGTGTGGCACAGGCCCAAGGCTATGTGGGCTGAAGGCTGTGCTTCCAGAAGAGGCTGGGGGAGGCGGGGGTTTTTGGATACTTAGATTTTCTTTCCCTTTCATATTTTCAAAATACAAGGTTCCCTAATGGCTTTGTGTTTTTCTAGAATTTGAGAAGATCTTTTGATTCAGGTTCTTCTTTGGGAGTTTGGGTTTTAGGACCCAGGGCTTTGTAGTGACATCAGCATCGTATTTTGCTCTGAGCTCACTATACTCACTTAGCCCACCCATCGCAGTGTGATGTCATCAGACAGAGATGGAGTCAAATTCTCTTGGCCCCATTTTCTGTCCTTAATTTTCGGCACCCTAATCTCACATCTGCCTGAGGCATTTCAGGCCTGAGCCCAGGGAAAGGTTAGTTTCTCTATTGATTTTGGCAAATCCCGGATCATTGTGTTGACTTATCCCTCATCTTTTACAGGGAGGCTTCTTCCTACTACTTTCTTAAAACCTCTGGCCTCATGGAAAAGTGGCTTTCCCGGATGAAAGCTCCATTACCTACTGTTGTGGTGGGAAACGTGAGACCTAATTAGATTGTGGAATAAAATCATCACCAAGGCTCACCAGGCCTCACTCTCAGATGCAGCCAGACTTTAACATGGAGTGGTGATCTGAGTTCGACTGTTTACCCCATCTATGAATATCTAAGGACTCCCTAGCTGTAGATATTTGCTCCCATCTCTGTCCTTGGGACCAACAGGCAATGAATGCTCTCTTTCTTTATGTCTCTAATGAGCCCAAATAGACTCTAATGGCTAAGCATTCAAGGAGGGAACAAATGCCATAATTGAGCCAAAGAAGTGAATATCCAATGGTAGGATTTAGGGCATCAGGTACAAAGTGAAGGTCTTTGGTCACAGAAGTGAATATCCAATGGTAGGATTTAGGGCATCAAGTAAGGAGCAAATGTTTTTGGTCAGTTCATGGCCTGTCTTGGGCACTCTTCAGTATGTGCTCAAACCTTGTTCTGCAACCTTCTGTATTTCCTGTCTCCTGGCTTCTTCCTGTGAGAAGTACTGACTGATGCTCTTTTATAGGCTGTTTGGAGTTATGTCCATATAGCTTTCAGAGCACCGTCTTTATATATTTCTGGCTTGGATTTACAGGTTTTGAGAAAACAATCAAACCACAAATTGCAATCATGATTAACACATCAGAACCTCTAACCCTCCCAGATCTTTCTTACCTAAATATACACTGGTCAGAAATAATTTCACTTTTGTTGTAAGCACAGTGCACAGACTGTCCCCAGCTGAACTGAATGGATGGGTGAGATGGTGGGAAGCAATGGTGCTTGGAGACAATGGCATGCCACAGCCTTCCCATCGGGACAGGGGTTCCTGTTGTCTCCTGTATATTTTGGGAGGCAGGGCCATGGGTATTGCATGATTGGGTGTCTCACAGCTGCATGTGTATGTGTTTGCTTATGCTTGTATATGTGTATGTATATAAAAATGCAGGTATATGTACTTGTGTATGTTCCTCTGTGTCTCTGTGTCTGCATGTATGTTCATGTGTGCACATGCATTTGTGTGTATGCATCTGAAGCTACCTGGACTCTGTAGGCTAATCAATTGCAGAGGGCTCCAAGGACTACCATCTGGTGCCCAGAGCCCCAAAGGCATTGAACCATCCTTAGCTCTTCCTGGGGAGGGAAAGGGAAGGGACTTAAAGGGAAAGTGAGGCTGAAAGTCCATGCACAGGCTTTGGCCTCTCTAGTTTTGATATGTCACAGTATTTTGTTTTTACCATCTATGGACTGTCCAGCCTGAGGCCTGCAAAAACCTAAGGCACTCATCTTCTCCAGTTTCTAAACTATGATGTAATTGGAAGAAAGGAGGAAGAAGGCTAAGAAGCCAGAGTAGAGGAGGAAATGGCCAACTTTAGGCCTGAATGTGGGGGTGGACTGGATGGTAGTGCATTTGAACAGAAATTTATTTACTTACTAAACATCAGTATGCTCCCAGATTTCTGATGCTTCTGGTAAAATCTACTCAGCTGGGTAGGGTGATATGGCGAGAGTTGGGTTTGGTGTACTCTTCTATCCAGGGGCAGCCAGCCCAGAGAGGGGATGTGGGGTGCTTGCTGGGGAGGAGAGATACCCTGGACTTGGTCTCAACTTCTTTAGAGCCCTTGACCTCCCTGTTTCATCCACTTCTACCTGTATTGTGGCTACAGGGAACCTTGGCCTGGACTCAGACACCGCAGAAATCTCTTACAAAGGAGCCTGCACCTGCCCACTGCCTCGCATGAACTCCGGAGCACACATACTCCTTTGCTATCTTGCTTTCTCATGGACGGCTGAAAAAATAATCTCCCTGCTAATGACTATTCCTTTTCTTTTGCTTCTCTCAGCTGCTTGTGAAACGCCCTTACAGCCTCTCCTCTCCCTGGGTGTCTCCAGAAGGCTTCGAGGGGAAGAAATGACTCTCTTTGCTCTGCATGTGACAACGGCAGCTCTGCAAATGGTGTGTCGCTTGCTCAAGGTCACAGAGCTAATGGGAGAGGCAGATCCCTGGCTGCCCTGTTCTGGGAGCCGTGCCTGCCCCCCTCACAGCCCCGGGGCACACATGGAATTCTGCAGGCTACTGTTAGCATGGAGCCAGCAGTCCCTGCCTACTCCCTCCATGCCCTTAGTGACTGCTCCTGGCTCTCATCTGCCTACTAGCCAGGTGGGTCGTCACACGGGGAGGCAGGGATATTCCAGTCCTTTGTGTGTGTCTTATTTTATCTCCGGCCTTGTCCCCTAACACTGTCAGGAAGAAGAGAGAAGAAAGCATGTCCAGAGCAACCCTATCTAAAGGGCCTCCCTTCCCCCCATGCGGTTTTCAGGAGCCCTTCTTTGAGCTTACATGGCTTTTCTTTTTGTTTTGAGACAGGGTCTCACTGTGTAGCCCTGGCTGGACTGGAACTCACAGAGATCCACCTGCTCTACAGCCTGAGTGGTGAGATTAAAGGGCTTTTACTCCATCATACTTGTTCTGTTTTGCTTTCTTTATTCAGAGGACCATGTATGGGCATTTCCCCAGGAAATGGAGGCTCAGGTCAGCAGCCTTGGCAATGAATGCCTTTACCTGTGAGCTATCTGGCCAGCTCTTCTACCTCACTTTAGGCTGATGTATCCTGAGGGCTTTATCATGTCTTGACCCAGACTTAGCTAGATATTCAAAATTATTTTACTTTCCAGAGTAAAACTGGCACCTGGTTACCCTCTAAAACCAGCCAGAGGCCTCACCATTTTGGAAGAAGAGACCTTCCACTCTCTCCCTGGCCTTCTGTGCTCCTTGGGATGTTTATTGATTAGAGGGCATGTTTGCAAGGCCTTTGGCAGATTTCCTTCACCTTTTTACCCTTATTTACCCCGCTTCTGAAAATCTTTTGTGGGATTGTTCTTTTCTTCATTTTACCAACGAGAAAGCTGCTAATTCACTTTTCCAAAGTCTCAAAGCCCTGTAAAGGTAAAAACCAGTGTTAACAATAACAACCAGTGAAGTAAGCCACGGCTGCCAACCCTCTCGCTTGCTTACCTTGTAGAAACTCAGCACAGAGACCTGATGGGCAACATTGCTACAATGTCTATTCAACCTGTGGGGAAGTTTTTTTTTTTTGTTTTTTTTTTTTTTTTTTTTTTAAACCTGTGGGCTTGTTTATTTTCTCGTCTGGCCCTCTTTCTTTGGGACTATGGGCTTTGGAGAGCACCCTTAGGCCACATTTAGGAATGACTGTCCTTAAATAAAGTTGTTAACGGAAGAGATGGGGTTGGAGGGAAAGGGCCAGCTTGGATTTCAGAATCTGAACGTCTGTCTTGTGTTCGGCATGGGCCACAGCAGGGGTTCCCTTCCATCTGTCTTCTGCGCAGCCACTGGTGTGGGGTTTGTTTGCTCAAATCCCCTTCCCCCATCTTTCCCTACTTCCAACTTGTCCCTGTTTCTGAAGGACCCTGTCAGAGAAGGCCCCAATATTCTTAGGAGAAATTGAGATTGGAACCTTCTGGCTCAATCCAGGTCCCGGTGATAACACATTGGTTTCAAACCTGACCCTGTGTGACCAAGTGGGAGAGGGTGAAGGGCTGGTTTACCGTTTGAGGAACACAGAAGACTGGCTGGGCACAGTCAAGACCATGTTGCAGACACATGGCCCAGGGGACCTGCAACTTAGATGCTGTGATTCTTTAGCTGTTTTCTCTGAGGAAGATCCAGTTCAGCGTTCACCTGGGGTCTGGAGTGGTAGCTCAGTCGGTAGAGGGCTTGCCTAGCACTCACGAGGCTCCAGGTTCAATCTCCTGTACTGCATAAACTGGGTATGATCAATGCTAGAACTCAGGAGGTTGTGGTAAGGGGATCAGAAGTTCAGGGTTATCTTTGGCTACTGAGGCCAGGCTGGGCTACTGGAAAGAATTGGATGAAGGCCACTGTGAGGGATATCTGTTGGCTTTCTTATTGACAGGTTCCCTATCAACCAACCATGGACTGAAAACTGGTGTTTTACGGAGCAGATACAGGCTTTTCTCTCTTGTCGTTGTCCTACCAACCAAACAATGTAATCACAACTTGCACAGAATCTCCATCATGTCAGGTGTTGTAAGTGACAGTTGACTGACACATTTAGGGGCATGTGTTAGTTCTGTGCACACACCACACCTGAGCATCTCTAGATTTTGGTATCTGTAGAGGGTCCTTGATTCAATCCTGGTGGATTCTGAAGAACAAGGGTTTACAGAATGGGGACAGGAGAGTTCAAGAGGATGAGGTTATTTAACTCAGAAGCACACTGTGTGGACTGGCGCTGAGCTCAGATTGCTCTCGGGAAGGCTGGAGGTGGGAGGTGGGACAAGAATACTCCTGCCTCTAGAAGGACCCACATGCTCTCTCAAGGTCAGCCAGGCCTTTAAAAAAGGGCAGTGCATGTCTGCAGCGTCTCTGTCCTGCCTTGCTGTGTCACTGCCCATGCTTCCCAGCCAAAACGCAACCACATTCCAATTGATCCTATCAGTGGCCACCCCTTTCTTACCTCAGCTCATGTCAGTGGGGCCCTTTGCAAAGAAATGGCACTTCGTGGCTCCCTTAGAAAAAGAGAAAGTGACACATTCATGCCACCGGACTCGATGTGCGACTTGGGGTGATTTCCAGGCTGCTGACACTTGCTCATAGCCTCGTTCTGAGTCTGTGGCTGTGGGAGTTTCCATGGAGACTCTGAAGTGCTTTGTGTGTTGGAAACTTTGAATAAAAAGGTAAGCGAGAGAGAAAGACCAGCCATCAAGCTCACCCAAACCTAAACCTCAGACTCTTGGAACGAGTCAGCTGTAGCGCATAGTCCCAGACTGCACACATACCCAGATGGCGAAGGAGATGTTTCCGGAGATCCTGGGGCTTCTTCTACAAGCAAGAGGCCTCTAAGCTCACATGGGCAAGGGGATCAAGGGAGCTGCTAAATTCCTGGGAGCAAGGCCTTTTCTGCCTGCCACCCTCACCTTACTTTTCCAGGAGCCAGGCGCTTGTGGCTGACCCTGAGAACTCTCGAAGCCCACCTCCTTGTTGTGGGTAGCTGCCACCTCTCTGGCCACCCCTTTTCTGGAAGAGAAGTGTCATCCTTTTCTTAGTCCGGAAGTTTCTGAAGGAAGGTACTGTTATTTTGTGAAAAGCTCTCAGGTTAGGAACAAAGGCCGAGGCTTGGATCTTCTTCAGACGAGGCAGAACTGAAGTGACTTCCTTTAAAATGGCTCTGTATTACAGCTGATTTCTGCTAACAGTTATTCAACAATAGAGAAAAGGCACCTGACTCCTTTAGGGCATTTGTGGGGGTTTTCATTTTCTCCTTTTCTTCCTGTGGGGCTTGAAGGAAAATGGTACACGGTTGCAGTTCAGATTTCGACAGGTCCAGGATATTTACACCTTATGTTTACGACATATACAGAGATCTTACTGGACAATTTTTTTAAATACACGTGTGATGTGTCTGCTTTTTCAGGGTAGAGAAAATAGGCCTATCCTCCTCTCCTTTTATAATCAACTCATATGCTCTTGGAATGTCATCTTAGAAAAAATGCAAGGGTGAACTGGTTTTTGGAAGCACACACACACACACAGACAGACACAGATACATATATGTATGTATGTATATATAGAGTGATCAGGAGGGCTTGTTCTACAAGTGAATTTAGTTTATTATTATTATTAATTTATTATTATTATCTGACTTTAGATAAATGCCTTAATAAACAATTAGTCCTCAGTGAACATTTGTTGAAAGTAATTGCACCTGTTATATTTGAGGAGGAGGAGAAAGCCCAAGATACACTCCATGCCTTCCTCGCATGCTTGAATTGTTTAAATAGGAATAAAACAGTCCATTCCCCAGGGAGATGAGAGAGTTGAAGGCTGTCATGCAATACAGTCTAAGCATATGGTCATAATATTTGTTGAAACCCAGAAGCCCATTTTTGTCAAAGCATTAAATCTCTAAGTCTGTTTCAGATCATACTAGTACATTTTTTTTTTTTTTTTTTGAGGTGTGTGTATGGAGGTAGGGATGTAGCTCAGTCAAGTACAGAGCTGCCTCCTATTTGGGAAGCCCTGGGTTCCATCCCCAGCACTTCATAAAACAGGCATGGTGTGGTGGATTCTCCTGTAATCCCAGATCTCAGGAGGTGGAAGCAGGGGAATTAGGAGTTCAAAGTCATCCTCGATTATGTAGTGGGTTTCAGATCAACCTAGGCTCTATGAAATGCCTGTGTCAAAATGTTAGTTTTTTTTTGGGGGGGGCGGTGGGGGGAACATGGTCTCACTCTGTAGCCCAAGCTAGTCTAGAACTCACTGTGTAGGTCATTTTGACTTTGAACTCTAGGCAAACTTCTTGCCTCAGCCTCCGGAGAGTAGGCATTACAGGTTTGAGCCACCAATACCAGCTCTGACAGTAATCCCAAATCAGAGGTTTCTTAGATCAAAAACAGACTTCTGAGAGTCTCAAAAACTGTCACATGGCCATCTATAAAATACTTTGCTCCTTAACAACTCGGTCTTCTCATGTAGAAAGTAAGAAGAAGAGTCTCTATAGATATGTAAGATGTGCAGGCTCAGGCCTGCAGGGGATTCTGAGACATAAGACCTGGATTTAAAGAGGAATCCAAACCACACACCTGGCATTATCAGAATGGGCATTCCATTAGATCTGCTTGGCTGATAGACAAGCTAGGGGTGAGTCCTCCAGATATGTCCTCCTTTAGTGAAAACAAGATTGCTAGTAGTACTTTTGGAGGGAACATGTGTCAGGAGGGATCAGGTGAGTGTACTCTTCTCTGTGATGTGTACTGTCACCCAATATACAGAATTGGGTAGGTTTTAGTTTGTTTCAACCCAAACCCAGCATTGCCTGCCTCTCCCCACTCTCCTCTGTTCCCACCGTCTTAGCTCTCCAGACAGGGCCCACACATTGATTTGAATTTTCAACACTTACCACCTGACTTAGATCACTGACTCAAAGAACAGGAAAGGTCAGTCTGCCTCACACCTCACCCAGCGTCCTGGGATTAGCATCCAAAACAAACAGATCAGAGATGGGATGTGGACTCCTGAGAGAAGTTCCCACGTGTGAGAAAGCCCAGGAGATGGCGTTTCTCAAGCTCACTGATGTCACTGAGGTTCCCAGTCCAAGACTTTACCTTTCTGAGGTCACTGGCGGTTGGAGTCTTCCAGAAGAGCTAGGCTGGTGGATTAAAAAGAGTGGGGGATGGGGAGGCGAGGGGGAGGAGTCCCACCTGCTAATCAAAGAAGAAACCAAATAAAAGTCCAAGAAAAATACAACGCTATTGTTTTGGGGGCACGAGATGCTGGTGGCTTGGAGGCTTCATTGAGTAATCCATGCTACGCCCTTTCTCTGTGGGACTGAAGGAATGTTGGCTGTGTCCCTGGAGGCCAGGTGGGAGGTGGGTAGACAGGTCTATGAAGATGAGAATTTCTGGAGCCTGTAACTCTGAGTGTCCTCTTGGCCTTACAGCTGGGAGGCTGGGACACAAAGAAGGAATGTGGACCAGGAGTGGTGGCCATGGTTGGGACAGGGAAGAGGAGAAAAGGCGTGATGGAAGAAAATTGGGTGAAGGAGGAGGCTGTGACACTACTACCTCTCCTCCACATGGGCTTCTGTGTCCTTAAGAGCTCCTGGTGGCAGTGGCTTTTTCTCAAGGAGCCATAGGGTGGATACCCAGGGAGAGGTGGCAAGTCTGAGTCTGGGGTGTGACAGGAAGCAGGAAGTACCAGTCATTTCACAAGACACTTTGACACTGGAAAGAGAGCCAGCAAAAACTGGCAGACCCCCAAGTTGGGGTGGGAAAGTCTGGCCCAGTGTGAAGAACTCTTGGCTTCCCGTCGGGCTGTGGGTTTGTTGAAAAACAGGGCAGTCTACACAGTTGGGATGCCAGTTCACCTCAAAACTCACTTTCTCTTCCCATCCTTGATTGTTTTTGTGTGATGACATGGCCACTGCTGCTGCTGCTGGTGAACTTCCACAGTCCAAGGAAGGGGTTATGTGACCAGATGATGTCTTGATAGGAGTGTCTGTCCCCTAGCAAGCTCTTACATATAGTTCTTACAAGTGTATGCTCCCTCCCTTCATCATTTTTTCTCAGTCCTCCTCATCTTTTGATTAAAAAAGTTTATTTGTATTTTGCCTGTATGTATGTCTGTGTGAGGGTGTTGGATCCTGGAGTTACAGACAGTTGTGAGCTGCCATGTGGTTGCTGGGAATCGAACCCAGGTCCCCTGGAAGAACGGTCAGTGCTCTTAACCACTGAGCCATCTCTCCAGCCCCTCATCTTTTGGTTTTTATCAAGAATCCTCTTCATGTGGACTCAGCTCTGGATTTTCTTGTCTTTCTCCTTCGAGAGAGTTTTCCTACTGGATTAGCTGGTCCAAGCACCGTGGACTTTCATCTTTTCCGGGACTGAGGCATTCTTTTCCAAACTCTGCCTCACACTCCAACTTGTCTTCTTAAACTACAAAAGATGAAGGCTCAGGCTATTCCCCTCCACCCCCCCTCAGATGTGAAATGTGTCAGATGTGACCTCCATGTCTTGTCTCAGTGTCTACACTGAGATTTTGTTCCTACAAGAAAGGCAAAGAGAGTAAGGTGCTTTCTGATTTCTTCTGGAACACTTGTTGGAAGTGTTTTTGTTCCCAAGACCCAGGATTTGTTGAGTGGAAGTGATCCCTGATCCCATGCAGACCAGCATGCTGGATTCAGAATTCCTAGGATCTCTCTTGATTCTCTTAGTATGAGAATCCGAGTCGTATCTCTTGGCTTCAGCTTTATGTCTTACTCAAAGCAATCTCCTCAAGAGTTAGTGTCCAGGGACTGGGGAGATAGCTTAGTCAGTGAAACTTAGTGAGTTTGCCATGTAAGTATGAGCATCTGATTTTTTACCCCAGGTACTCTAATAAAAAAAAATCAGGTGCGGTGGTATACACTTGTAATCCCAATGGTGGAGAGGTGGAAGCCTCGGGCTTCCTGGCTACCCAGTGTAGCCAGGTCATAAGCTCCAGGTTTAGTGAGAGACTGTGTCAAAAAATAAGATGGAGAGTGATTGAGGAAGGCATCTGACATTGGTCTCTGACTTCTACATACACATACACACGGTGCACACATGAACACATATATACTGTATACACGTACACACATGACATGCATACACACACACACACACACACACACACACACACACACACACACACACAAACACTATATGCCCATCCACTTCAAAGTTGATGTACACTCTTTTTATATTTATTTATTTATCCTTGCATTTACTTAGGCTGGGAGATTTCCCTGGAGATTTTAAAAATACTCTCCAGTGGAGAAATTGACTTAGTGATTTCCCAAAGAGTTTTGGATGAAAGAGAAGTTAGAAGCATTCAAAATCTTTCTGGGTTGAAAGACAGCCATCCGTTTGCCTTGAAGGAAACCAATGCTTTACCCTAGCCACAAGGAAGAGCTAATCACAGATGGGGCACTAGTCCCAGTCTCTAGGGTTTAGAGTTTGAACAATACTCGCTATGGAAAATATATATCCTTGAGCCGGACAGACAAGGGATGAGCCAGTCTGGAAAGACTCCCACCGTGCCAATAGCTCTGTTTACAGTTGAACATATGGACAGAGTTTAGAATTGATTGATTTCCATCACTTGAAAAAAAAATGATCCAGCCAGTTAAAGGTATACCTGAACACGTGCCTGTGCCTGACTTTTGTTTATATGATAGGAAGTAGAACTACTCCACCCCAGAAATTTAACATTTCTTGTGTTCTTGTCATAACCAACCTGTGCAGTGTTCTCAATAAGAAGTTCAAGTCTGAAGAATGATTCTTTGGAGATGATTCCTTGCCAAGTACTCAGATAATGGCCCGCTACGTAAGTCCTTGGTTCAGAGAAGGGGACACATCCTGGGTCACATGGCTGGCAAGTAGAGTGGCTGAGAATGAAAGCCAGGTCTGTTTGTCGATGAAGCCTGGGTCTTTCTCATCTCCAAAAAGAAAATCTGGGACAGCAAGTGGACAAACCACATGGTCCTGATAGTTTATGCCACAAGTTTTCCACGACAAATACTGTGAAAAACATCACTTGGGACTAGCAAGATGGCTAAGTAGATAAAGGTGCCTACTGCTAAGACTGATGTTCTGAATTCAGTCCCTAGGGCCAACATGGTGGAAAGAGAGCTGGCTTCTGAAAGTTGGCCTCAGACTTCACACATGTATTGCATCTCCTCACCCAATCAATAAGTGCATGTAATAAGTAAGACAAATATCATTATTGCTTGGAAGGAAGGATCAGAATTCAAGAGCCATACAGAAGAGAGGAATATTTTTAAAGTTTATTTCAGGATGATTATTATATAGTTCCCTCAAGTTTTCTGAATGTCTGAAAATTTCATAACAAATTATTAGAGAGGAAGATTGTACAAAATATTGGAAAAAGAAGAATGGTACAATGGAGTGAGATGAGGTTCTTCTGAGATCAGGCAGGGTGGCGCACCCCTGTAATCCCAGTGCTCAGGAGACTGAGGCCTGTCTGCGTGGTTTCTATGTTAGCAGGACTACATAGTAAAATGAGATAGATGATAGATAGATAGATAGATAGATAGATAGATAGATAGATAGACAATAAATAGATGATAGATCATAGATAGATGACAGATAGATAGATGATAGATGATAGATAGATAGATCATAGATTATAGATAGATAGATAGATAGATAGATACATAGATAGATACATAGGTAGGTAGATAGAGGCTAATGAGATAGCATAGCAGTAGTTCTTAACTTTCCTAATGCTGAGACCCTTTAATATGGTTCCTCACGCTGTGGTGACTCCCAACCATAAGATTATTTCATTGCTACTTCATAAATGTAATTTTGCTACTGTTATGAATCGTAATGTAAATGCCTGATATGCAGGATTTATGATGTGTGATCCCTAAGGGGTTATGAGCAGGTTGAGAACCTCTGGCATAGAGGGAAAGATGCTTGCTGCCAAGCCTAACAGCCTCAGTTTATCCCCGAGATTCACATGGTGGGAGGAGAAAATTGACTCCCTGAAGTTGTTCTTGGCTCTTCACATGTGGTGTGACACACACACACACACACACACACACACACACACACACACAAGTAGATGTAATAGACACCCATGTATATGTATATGTGTATATTTGGAGAGAGAGAGAGAGAGAGAGAGAGAGAGAGAGAGAGAGAGAGAGAGAGAGGGAGAGAGAGAAGGAGAGGAGAGGAGAAAAGAGGAGAGAAAAGAAAGAGGAGATATTGAAATATTGTTTGGAAGCCACAGGAGGGGCTTTGGCCAAACATCTAAATTCTAAGCTCAATACTTTCTAGAAGAAAGAAATTGATGCAGTGACTTGAAACGCTTGGGGGATGGGGGCCTCCTCAGCCTAATTCAGAGAACTCAGATCCTGAGTACAGGGCATGTTCTAAGGAACAAAATGCTCTTTTCTCCAGACCTTGCTGGTCTACACATTACATAATGTAGAGTTATGTGTCTGCCGCAAGGCTGGCAGGAGCCTGAATGTGATATGTTCATAATACATGGAGTCTTGCATGCAAACTTTGTTTATATGTTCGGCTCTCCCTCCGAGCATAAGGGCAGGTAGCTGGCTGCAGGTCTGCATTGAAGCTTGAAAGACTCAGTATTTTATGGCCTCTGGTGTTTATTTTGCTGTCTAACTATGTTATCCATTGTGAGCTTGGCTAAAGCAAAACACTGTAAAGAAATGGAGAAAGCATCCTTTGATACCAAAGCAACATATTTCCTCATGTGTCTTCTTTGTCTAGCAGTACTCTGTCTACAGAGAAGGCCACACATGGTCAGAATGGGGACTTGGGTTCCCTCACTGTTTTTTTTTTTTTTTTTTTTTTTTTTCTATTTTTCTCTAAGACCCTTTTTTTGATATGGAGGCCCATTTAAATACTCAACCAAGTTTTATGTCAAGGTTAGCTCTGAGAATAGGCAGCTGGTATCTCATCTTTGAGTTGTGGAAGCCACATTACCATCTAGAACTTCCAAACTATCAGCTTGGGGTGGGGGAAAAGAGATCCGTCCCTTTCAGGAAGCCTTCACCATCTCAGCCAAGAGGAAGTTCAGGCCTCAGGTTGAGGCAGGTTCCCATGAAGCAGCCAAAAGTTTGCAAAACAAGCACCGAGATGAGACTCAGGCTCAGGCTTTGGATTCATTGTAAGGTTGCATCAGTCTTGGAAGGCTGAGCTGACAGAAGAGTCTTGAGGAGCCAGGCCTGTGACACAGCTGCCTGGACAGAGCCAGGGTCCCCTCGTGCTCACTGCCTGGGTCTCAGTTCTCAGCAAGGAGGGACTAACTGCCTGGGATAACAGTCCCGTGTTTATATTTGAAAAGGGATACTGCATTTCCAAGATAATCCCCTCCAGCCTCCTCTTAGGCTAAGATTTCCAACTGGTCTAGAATGTTGAAGAGAAATCAGGGGCTGATTACCTGGCCGACAGGGCTGCAATCACACCTTTCAATATGAATTATACACTCTTTGAGTTCAATGACATTGAGCATCCAGGCTCTGGCTGGGGCAAAGCCTGTTCAGTGGTTTCCATCACTGGCTTAAGACAATGATTTGAATGGACAAAGTCCCCTCACTGCGCTTGATAAGCAGGAAATGAACGCTTGTTTGCAAATAAGATTGAGAAACGTGATCAGCTTCTTGTTCGGCATCTGTCTTTGGGAAAGCAGTTCCAGATAAGACTAATGTCAAAATATGTTAGAAGACACCAGTGGTGGTGGGAGCCTTCCCTCTCCTCCTCCATCCCCACCCCTACCTTCTTTGTTTGCTTTGATGGGACTGGGTCTCAGTCTGTAGCTTAGGCTGGCTTCAAATCACAGTGCAGTCCTCCTGCCTCAGCATCTCAGATGCTAGGGTCATGGATATGAACCACTATGCCTGGCTACATTCCCAATTTATGTGTATCTGAAGCAGCAAAGGGAAAAGGTGTTTTATCTTGAAAGACTCTTTCTTTGAGGGATTTAAATACAGCAGGGACCGACCTGATATAACACCTCTGTTCTGTTGTGTCATTTAAAAATTCTTTCCATTTTTTTTTGGGTTTTGAGACAGAGTCTTGCTACATGTATCCAGATGGGCTGGGATTCTCTGTGTGGGCCAGCGTGGTCTAGAGCTCACAGAAGTCCTCCTGCCTCAGCTTTGCCCTATTACCAATGGTTTTTCTAGACTTCTGACCCTATTCTTTGTCCTCTCTGACACCTTCCATTAAAAGGATATCCTTTATTGAATAGAACAAAAATTTTGCTATGACTTGGATGCAACCCAATATCATACATTCAATATATAAACAGCTTTGGTATAGCCTCAGTTTGGCACAAGTTACTTGGTGCATGGAAAAGCATTGGGTACTTGTTAGATTGGGAAGGAGGGGGCTGTGGGCTGGAGAAAGAGACAGACTACAGGCTAGTATTTGGCGGGGTGTGGTTTGCATTCATGTATATCTTGATGCAGTACTTTTGGGGAAAATTGGTATCCACACTCTTTCACTCTGGGGAATATTATTTTCAAGTTTTGAGTTCTTGATAATCTTTGTGTATGTGTGTATGTACATGTGCAGTATGTGTGTGCATGTATAGAAGGGCAAAGGACATCTTTAGGTGTCGTTTCTCAGGCATGCCAACTCTTTCATTTTAATTAAAAATTGTTTATTTTATGTGTATGTGTGTGTGGTGATATTGTGTTCCCCAAAATATTGTGCACCCTAATAAATTTATCTGGGGTCAGAGAACGGAACAGCCATAGAGGCCAGAAAATGGTGGCACTCACACCTTTAATCCTAGCATTTCCAGAGGCAGAAATCCCTCTGGATCTCTGTGAGTTCAAGGCCACACTGGATACAGCCAAGCATGGTGACTCACGCCTTTAATCCCAGGGAGTGATGGTATAAAGCAGAAAGGTATATAAGGCATGAAGACCAGGGACTAGAAGCATTTGGCTTGTTAAACTTTCAAGCTTTTGAACAGCAGTTCAGCTGAGATCCGTTCTGGATAACGACTCAGAAGCTTCCAGTCTGAGAAAACAGGATCAGCTGAGGAACTGGTGAAGTGACATAGCTGTGGCTTGTTCTGTCTCTCTGATCTTCCAGCATTCAGGCTTGATTTTATTAATAAGAACTTTTAAGAATCCTGCTACATGTGTGTGTGTGCCTGAGTTTGCATACATACAAGCACCATGTGAGTGAAGGTGACTAAGAAGGCCAAAATAGGGTGTTAGAGTTCCTGGAACTGGAGTTATGAGGCAGTTGTGAGCTACCTGATGTGGGGGCTGGGAACTGAACCTGGGTCTTTTACAAGAGTAAGTTCTCTTAACCCAGAGCTGTCTCTCTTGGTCTTCCTTTTAAAGCTTTTATTTTGTGTTTATTTATTCATTTTTATGTTTGAGTGGTTTTGCCTGCATGTATGAATATGTGCATGCAGTGCCCCACCTCTTCTGCCCAGATGCTAAAGCACATGTAATGTGACTCAAAACAAGCAGAAACAGACAGATGGACAGATAGACAGACAGATAGACAAGCAGATAACAACAAAATAGAGTCTCAAGAGTTTGGGTGAGGTGATACTGGAGTAAGATTGGTCTGTATAAATAGGAAATGTAGAGCCTCTTACAGAGGGGAGATAATAAAAAGCTGTGTAACCGGGGCTGTGGTTAAGATGGAGGATTGGTGTGGAGGTACCCACACGACAACAAGCCCCTGAGATTACTGGAAGCTGGGAGAGAGAAATGGCAGAGATCCTTCTCTAGAGCCTTCAGAGAGATAAATCATCACCTCTGACTTGGACTTGTGGACTCGAGACAGATGACAGAACGCTTTGCATGCTGTCTAGTGCACTCAGTGTGTGGCAGCTGTTCAGCAACTCTAGGATAGGAGTCCGTTTAGCTTCCCCAGGGACAGATACTTTGGAAAAGAATAGCAGTTACTAGCTCACCGGAGCCCAGCAGCACTAGTGACCTGTAATTTTCCAACACAGCCAGTGGGAGGTTCTCAGAACGTAGGTCTGGTACCACTGGGGCCCCAAGTCCTCTCTTAGCCTAGAGGAGTTTCTGTGGTAGAGGATGTGTCAGCTGCACGCATGCTGTAGGATGCATTGCTAAGTGGCTAGGATGTCATGGAGACATCCTTTGGTAGCCTGGCCTTCTGCTTTGGATCCCTCTTTCATCTTCTCTCTCCTCACCCTGGAAGGGAAGGCAAGAGAAAGCTACTTAGGAACAAGAGTCTACTGTGGAGTCACGTGTGGTCAAAGCCATGGATAGCATCAGTTTTTTTTAAACCTTCTTGCCATGGCATAGTGACATGGATAAGGTGTCTCTTTGGCACACCTTTCGAGCTAACCTCTCCAATATGGCCCAAACTCTTGGAAGAAATGGAGGCTCTCTGGACTGAAAGTAGCTCATGTCTTCCTCTTGCTGCCACCAGGAGGACCACAGAGTCCACAAGATTCTAAGCTGAGGTGATTCTTTGCTCGCTTGGCTTCTGCTCCAGGTGAAAAGCAGCCAGGGGAAAGGCCTCTTTTATCTCAGACCTCACATTTTACTTAAAACCATGAACCGTGGGAGAGGCTCTGAGAGGGATATGAAAATTTCCTTTTTCTTGAGGCTTCTGAGGTTCATAAGGAGACTGATGCTCAAAATCCCCTTCTCTCAATGGCACTAGACTTGGTGTCCATGTATCACGATCCTTGCTGTAGATCCACAGTGCAGCTCTCTCTTTCTTCTGCCTCTCAAAATGGGCTGGAGAGATGGCTCAGTGGTTAAGAACACTGGCTGTTCCTCCAGGGGACTCTGGTTCCATTCCCAGCACCCATATGGAGGCTCACAGCTGTTTGTAACTCCAGTTCCAGGAGATCTGACGCCCTCTTCTAGCCTCTGTGGGCACTGGGAACTCACATGGTTCACATTCACAGATGCAGACAAAACACCCAAACCCAATAAAAATTAAAACAAAACCCACATACATCCATGCTTTGCCATAAGATCAATGGGGGTTGTTCCTCCTTTCTCTGTGTGGTGTCTACTTTCTGTGGGCTACTGTGTGTGTGTGTGTGTGTGTGTGTGTGTGTGTGTGTGTGTGTGTGTGTGTTTATGTAGGTGTGGGTGTACATTTAGTGCTTTCATGTAGAAGCCAGGACAATAACCTGGGGTGTTGTTACTCAGGTGCCATCCACTTAAATTTTCTTTTTTCAAACAAAGTCTCTCACTGGCTTGGAACTTACCCAGTAGGCTAAGTTGGTAGGCCTAGTAATAGCAGGCCAGTGAACTCCAGGGTTCCGTCTGTCTTTTCCTCTCTCGATCTGGGTTTACAGGTACTGATACCATGCCTGGCTGTTTTTCATGTGTTGTAGAGATGCAACTCAGGTCCTCATGCTTACAAAGCAAGCATTTTATTAACGGAACTATGTCCCCAGTAGTCGCTCCAGAGGTCACTTTTCTCAGGAAACCATGGAGAATGATGCTTACGGAGTCCCTGTCTTTACTTGCACCATGCTGAGCGTTGCCTTGAGTTACCAGAAGAGGAGGATGCAGCTCAGTGAAGTCAAAGTCATGTCCAAGATTGTGTGGCTGTGAAGCAGAGCTGGGGTCCAGATTTCTCTGGAGAGGCTGGAGAAAGGAAACCACACCCATGGTGTATGCGCCTATGCTGGGGCAGAGCTGCAATCAGCAAAAGGAGAGGGAAAATGGCAAGAGCATGCTACCTCTCAACTCACCTCCACTTTCTTCCAGCCCAACTGTTTCTCGTTTCCATGACAACAGCAGCATTTTTTTCATAGCAATGCTTGCTTGCTATCTCTAAAAAATCATGTTGGTTTCTTTTCCTGCTCTGCACCATCCTAACAAGGAGAATACGCAATGGAAGAGTACACACAAGACACCCCATCTCCCACTTAAAGGTCCAGTATCAGAATCAAACCTGGTCAACAGGATGTGCATATTTAGTGGGAACCCACGATGCCCAGGGGGCCAGGAGCAATGTTTGAGCTCCTCTGTTTGGGTTGGTCACTAGTCTTGAGGGAGATGACTCAGGTGCTGCTTGGCAAAGTCAACAGGCCCAAAATAAGGATGTTCTATGAAGGAAGCAGCCACTGGCCACCCTCAGTCCACCTCCAATCCTTTCCTGTCACGTCTCTGCACTCCTCCCCTGGTCCGTTGCTGTAGCCCCTACCACATCCTGCTCTCTCACTCATCCTGGGCTCTTGGCTGAGATTTAGCCCCACCTCCCTCTCAAATGACCTGAAATTTGCAGTGGGGATGAGAAGGAGTCCAGGCATCTCCAGAGCTCTGCTCCAGTGCATAAAGCAGGCATATGGAGTGCAGCATTTATTTTCAGCACTTATCAATAATATTTGTACTTAATGACAAAACAAACCTATCTTTCCGATCTAAAGCTTTATTTATTTATTTTGAGGTAGTGTCTCAGGTAGTCTGGACTGGCCTTGAACTTGCTATTTAGGTGATAGTGACCTTGAACTTCTGATTCATTCTTTTTAAAAAACATTTTATTCATTCATTCATTTATTCATTCATTATTGATTGATTGAGTGATTGATCTATTGATTGAGACAGGGTCTCACAGTGTAACTTTGACTGTCCTGGAACGCACTATGTAGACCAGGCTAGCCTTGAACTCACTGAGATCCATTTTCTTCTGTCTCCTAGGTGCTGGGATTAGAAGTGTGGCCCACTATACCCAGTTAACTCAGGGCTTCATGTATGCTAGGTGAGCACTCTGCCAACAGAACCACATCTTTTGCTTTTGTTCTAAAACTTGAAAAATCTTGGTGCTAACCTTTCTCCAATCCTTCTCTTAAAGGCCTTAGCAAAAAGTCTTGTTTTCTTTTTCCCTTTAATACTGACTCACTTTGACCTCCAAAGCACTTATAAAAGTTAATGGATATTATTTTATGAGTTTATAGGTTCCTTGAATTATTTCACGGAGGTATATTTTGTTTTCTGAGGAAGCTGGTGAGCTAGCCATGGTAGAATCATGTCGTTTGTATACCTGTAGAATTTATTTGTGAATTCCTGTGTATGCAATTGTCAATTATAAGGCCTTTCTCCTTATCTAGTCTGCAGTTTAATTCTTACATAGTTTAGATATGTAAGGAGGGTTCCCAAGCAGATAGAGGCATGTGCTATGTCATTGGTATTATGTCGTGTGCTGACCCCAAATGATACACATTCAACAATCTGAGTTTTTGTGAGGTCCCTTCTGGCTGCAAGATCCTTTGTTTCATTGTCCTTTGGAGCTCCCCATCTCCCCACCACTGTCTTGTCATCTATTACTCACCAAAGCTCAGCTGGAGATATAATTACCAATAGGGTCTGTGATTAAGGGTCTTGGTGCCTGTTTTTGATCTCTTCCCTGAACTAATTAAGCCTGGACAAAGCAAGGCCGTGAGTTCATTAAAGGGGCAGACATTGATTGAGTCCCTGTCTGATCGACACGGTGCTGCTGTGGCAGGCAGTGACTCCCACAAAACTGACTGAGCAAATGACTAGAAATTGGACAGAGAGAAGGCTCAGTGAGTGAAATGTTTGCGATGCAAAGAAGAGGACCTGAGTTCCTGACACCTCCAGAGCCCATGTAAGAACCTGAGTGTGTGGGGGAGGGCCATTTCTGAAACCTCAGCACTGGGGAGATGGAGACTAGCAGATCCCCGGGGGGCTCACTAGCCAGCTAGTCTAGCTGACTCAGTGAACTCAAGATTTGATGGAAGACCCTGTCTCAAAATGTAAGGTAAGCGAGGGAGACATCCAACATGGATCTCTGGTTTCTGTGTGCAAGTGCACACATGTCTACCCACACGTATACCATATACATGTATATATATGAACAGATCAAACATACACACATGCATATACACACACACAGCACATAATACTAGAGCTATAAGGCACAATTGAAGAAAATGAGCAAGGTAGAGGAAGAGATGGAGGGTCCTCTTCCTTTGCCAGGCTTGATAGGAAAGAGCTCCCTACAACCTGGCACCCAACTTTAACTTGAAGGACTAGAATGAGGGTGTGGGGAGCAGGACCACCCGTGTGTGTGTGTGTGTGTGTGTGTGTGTGTGTGTTTGTAGGTTAATCCGGGCAGAGACAAAAGTACAGTGCAAGGCACCAAGGTAAGGAGGAGGTTGGTATTTCAGAAGAACCCACATGCTGCTGGAAGCACAGGCATGCCTAGGAACCCATGTGCTCTACCTCGAGTATGCATATTTCAACCATGAATTCATCCATGCATATATAATGTATGATGTTTAGTATTCTCTCTCTCTCTGTATGGATGTGTGCACGCAAGTGTTACATGCCTTGGGTGGAGGCCAGAGGCCAGCTTTAAAGAGATTGCTGTCTTCTTCCACCATGGTTGGAAGGAACTCAGGGCACCAGGCTTGACCGAAGTTACCTTTACTGGCTAAGGCACTTCCCCTGGCTTCACCATGCCATCATCTTAAGAGCCAGTCCTGGCTTTTCTGAGGTTTCAGATATAGATGGAGCCTGTACCATAGAGGCAGAGGATGTAAAATGTACCTGCAGCATGTGGAGAGCCTAGCTCTGGGCTCCTGTCTGCCCACCATGCTTCAAGGCCCGCAGTTGGCACTGGCGTGCAAGTCTTAAGGGCCGTCAGAATGTATCAGCTGTCAGAACCAAGGAGGCCGGGGCTCAGCCGCCAGGATGTGGGGTGTATGTATCTTCTGTTTATTCTTGCAGTTTACTTCCCTGAAAACACATGCCTAGCTGCCATGCTGCTCTCCCAAGGAGGTTAGCGCCAGCACTCCATCGCTCATGAGCAACCCTGCAAAAACAAACCCAGGTCCTCAAGGCGTCTGTAGGTGCCAGGGAGTCAGGCCTGTGGTGGCTGGGCATCCCAGAGCCTAGGAACAATCTGGTCTTCAGGAAGAGAGGGAAGAAAAACAATTTCAAATTCCAGGCGCCCAGGGCCTCTTACAGATGGCCATTGTCAGGGGAAGGAAAAACTAAACTGTGAGTTAGCACGGTGGCGCCTCTGGGAAATGGGGAGGATATTGAGGTTGGGGGGCCGCTGTGCAGGGTGTTTGGGCATTGAGGAAGGGGCTGGGTTAGCTGAAGAAAGAGCTGAATGGGTTCCTTGTATGAGCCTGGGAAGCATGCCTTTAAATGCCTCAGTTTCCAGTACTAACATCATGCGAAGGGGCCGGGCTGAGATGACTCAGCCGGTAAAGTTGCTTGCCTGTGAGCGGGAGGACCTGAGTTTAATCCCAAGAACCCAGGTGGAAGGAGAGACCTGCTTTCCAAAAGTTGTCCTCTGACTTCCACACATGTCCTGTGGCAGGCACATGGCCACACACACACACACACACACACACACACACACGCACGCACGCATGCACGCACGCACGCACGCGTGCGCACACACACATAAAATAAAAGAATTAAAACAATTATCCAGTGAATAGCTGCACGTGGTAGCAGCACACCTTTGGTCCCAGCTATTGGGGAAGATGAGGCAGGAGGATCATTTTATCCCAGAAATTCAAGGCCAGTCTGGATAACATAATGAGACCCATCTCAAAAAATAAATGAAGGGGCCGGAGAGATGGCTAAGAGGTCAGAAGTCGTCATTGCTCTTCTCGAGGACCCAAATTCAATCCCCAGTGCTTACGTGGTAGCTCCGGCAGCTTGTAACTCCAGTTGCAGGGAATCTGACAACTTCCTCTGGACTTCTTGGGCACCAGGTACTCATGGAAAGGAAGCATGCTAAGGCTGGGGATGCGGGTTTGAGCCCTCAAGAACTTGTCTAGCCTGCACAAAGTCCTGGATTCAGTCTGCACAAAGGAGTCATGATGGTGCATCCTGGAATCCCAGCACTTGAAAGGTGAATTCAAAAGGGTCACTGGTTCGAGGTCATTAGTTTAAGGTCATCCTCAGCTATATAGAAAGATAAGTTAAAGGCCAGCCTGTGCTATGTGAGACCTGGTCTCAAAACATCAGCAACCAATATGGAATATACTGCACTGGAAATGTGTGCGGTCTGCCATCCTCTATCCTTAACCTCTCTTTCTTGAGTCAAAGATGCCAGCACCTCTCTCTGTTCAGTTCATCCTGGAAGGCTGCTGATCACCGTGGAGAGGTGAAAAGAGACAGTGGCCCTGGATTTGTGGTTATATCAGGTATTCTTGTCAACTTTCTGTCTCAACCGTTCCATTCACACAGTTTGCTAAATGCACAATTGGTGGGGCTGTGCTGTGAAGTTGCAGCATTTGGCTACGAAGATCCCGGGTATTTGCTGTGCCAGGGAGTAGAACGGGGAATTCCTTCCTGGCTACTTCATAGGTGCTATGTCTTTGCGAGGTGACAGACTCTTGTTTGCAGGGTGGATCTTACTGGCCTGTGTGGAGCTTGGGAAACTTCACAGCCTCCTTTGGAACTCCTCTGTAAGGAGACAGAGCAAACATTGGAGGTCAGCAGCTACATCACGTCCTAAGCACTTTCCATGAGAGTCAAATTCCACTCTTAGTTGCTCAGCCAGAACATCCGGAACCAGAAGTGGACAGGTAGACATTTGTGTGTGTGTGCATGTTGATGTGTATGTGTGTTTTCCTGTGTACATGTGTATGCATGTTCCTGTGTATATGTGTGTGTGCTTGTTTCTGTGTGTGAAGGGTATGTGTGTTCCTGTGTAGGTGTGTGTGTGTGCATGTTTCTCCTGTGTGTGAAGGCTGTGTGTGTGTGTTTGTGCATGTTCCTGTGTGTGAAGGCTGTGTGTGTGTATGTGTGTGTGTTTATGCATGTTCCTGTGTGTGAAGGCTGTGTGTGTTTGTGTGCATGTTCCTGTGTGTGAAGGTACATATGTGTGCATGGAGAGGCTGAAGGTCAGTCCCACCTTAACAACTGTCCACCTTTTTAGAGAGGTCTCTCATTGGGACCTGAAGCTTGCCAGTTTGACTTAGCTGCCTGGCCAGTGAGCCCCAGGCATCCTCTATCTCTTCAGTGCTGGGATTACAGGCATGTGCCACTGTACTTGGCTTTTTAAAATGTGTATTTTGGGCATTGAACTGAGGTCCTCATGGTTGTGTGGCAAGCATTTTACTGATTGAACCATGTCCCTGTCACTGGAGGTGGACATTTTAATATTAACTTTTTTTTTGAGGGAAATTTTTGGTGGAGATCTGTCACCACCCTTGGGTGAAGGTACAAGGCAGCATGCATTGTATAGCCATTTCTGTACCATGTTTGAAAGTTGGAAAGTCAAAGTGTGATTATAACAGGCATTTCTATTTTATTGCCTCAATTTGAATTTGTCTCAAATTAGACTTGTGTTAGATGTCATGGCTAACTTAGGGGAAGAGGTTTATATTGAAATGAAGCAAACCTGCGGTGTTTTTTCAGTGGACCGTGTACAGCAACAGTCTTTGGCTTTCTTTATAGCTCAGCCTGAAATGATCAATCAGATCTGCAGAGCAAAACAGGAACTATCATGATAGGTAGGGGTGAGCTACACTGGTCATTTTCCTTAAGTGTCTGCTTGAGCAAATTGCACACTGAGGATTTGGGGATGGGGTTGGGGGGGGGGGGGACTTCCCTGAAGATCCGTTCTCATACTATTCTCACTGTTTATGGAGTTTACCGAAAAATGTCACTGGAAAGTCGTTTACTGATGCATTTTGTTCCAATGTTGAGTTTATTTTAAAAAAATTTCCTTTACCACCTGCGTGTGTGTGTGTGTGTGTGTGTGTGTGTGTGTGTGTGTGTGTGTGTGTGTTTGTGTGCATTTGCATGTACACCCATTTAAGTACCTGCAGAGGCCAGAAGAGGGCCTGGAGTTACAGGCAACTGTGAGACATCCAATGTGGAAGCCGGGACTGAACTCAGGATCCCTAGAAAAGTTGAAGTACTCTTAATTGCTGGTTTCTTCCTTCCTTCCTTCCTTCCTTCCTTCCTTCCTTCCTTCCTTCCTTTTCTTCTTCTTCTTCTTCTTCTTCTTCTTCTTCTTCTTCTTCTTCTTCTTCTTCTTCTTCTTCTCTCTCTCTCTCTCTCTCTCTCTCTCTCTCTCTCTCTCTGAGACAGGGTCTAACTATGTTGCCTTAGCTGAACTTGACCTCCCTATATGAATCAGACTGGCCTGGAACTCAGAGATCCACTTGCCTCTGCCTCCTGAGTGCTGGGCCATGACAACTCAGTTTCTTCATTAGTGCTATATAGTTAAAACTCTTCTTTATATACATTTTTTTGGACTCATTTATAAACCCAGGGATTCCTGAGTATGTCTGAAGATTAGTCCTGAAGAATGCTGTTCCTCAGTATGGGTTTTGTCCAGAGGCTTCTGGGAATATATCAGCTAAAATAAAAATACCGACTTTGCTGTTTATTGGTTCCTGTTCTTTTCTCTTAAGACACTGTAATATTATTTATTTATGTTTTGGTGTGTGTGATTATGCTTACACTTACACATGTTTCTTCAGGTACCTATGCACAACCACCAGCTTTTTATGTGGGTTCTGGGATTTGAACTCAGGTCCTTAGGCTTGCACAGTAGGTGCTCTACCTGTTTAGCTATCTCCCAGCCACAGCTCTTCTCTTGCCCCATTTTTAACTTGAATTATACTTGTTCTGTAAACACTACACCACAAGACAAACAGCATTTAGAAGTTGTTTGCTAAATTTACTTCTATTTTTAGTATATTCCTTTACTTTTTAAAATTGAAATGTAATTATATCATTTCCTCTTTCCCTTTCTTCCTTCCAACCCTTCCAGTGTACCCCACCTTGCTTTCTCTCACACTCATGGCCTATACCTTTTCAATTGTTGTTACATAAACACACATTGTATAAATTCCTAAATATATAAGTACAATCTTCTTAGTCTATATATTCTTACTTGTACGGACATGATTTCATAGCTGACCCCTTGGTACTGGACAACCAATTTGAGGGCTCTTCCCTGGGGAAGACTGTTTAGCTCTCACAATTCCTTAGTTGCTTGTAGTTCTAAGGTTGGGGTCTGGTGAGGTTTCTCCCTTCCTTGTTAGCATGTCTGGGGGTGGCATTTTTGTTCAGGTCTTGTTTTGGTAGCAATATTTATGTGCTGTTCCCAGGTGAAGCTTCTCTGACATGTCTAGGAGACACAATCACCCAGCAAACTCCCTGCTCCCTTGGTTCTTACAATCTTTCTGTCCCCTGTTCTGCTGTGGAACCCTGAGGAGCCTTAGGTGCAGGGCTTGTGTTGTATGTGTAGCAATTGGGGCTGGTCACCATGTGGTCACTTGTTCTCTGTAGTTTTGCTGGTTGTGGTTTTCTGTAATGGTCTCTATCTGTTGCAAGAGACGTTTCTTTGATGGGGGCTGTTTTATGTCTTACATGTCCATTTCTTGCAAAGCCAGGACCAGGGTGATTGAAACATATTAGGCACAAAATACAAGGAGCCACTCACTCCTAGCCATCCAGGTCCATGGCCAGTGCTTGAGTTTGAGTACCTCTGGCATTGTGTGCCATCTCACTCAAGCACTGGCACTGAGCAATAGAACATTTCCATTAATTATTTCAAAACAATGTTTTTAAGAATGACTGGTATGGGGCTGGAAAGATGGCTCTGAGGTTGAGTCCCCTTGCAGAAGATCTGAGTTTGTTTTCTAAAGCCAACATGGGATGGCTCACAATTGCCTATAACTTTAGCTCCAAGGGATCTGACATCTTCTGGACTCTGAGGGTACATGCACTCACAGTGCACACACACACACACACACACACACACACACACACACACTTAGAAATAATAAAAATAAATCTTTTAAAAAGGAAATAATGATGAGTGTTACATCTTCCCTCCATCTCAGAAGATGTGACTCATATACATTTGCTTACTTTTCTCACACGAAACCTGTAAAGCAGGCACAATCCATACCACCCCTATTTTATAGGGAAGGAAACTAAAACATGGAGTTGTTAACTGAATGTTCCATAGCTGTTCCTGTAGGAAGCGCCAGATCTGAGATTTGGATTTGGGCCATCTGATTTTCAGCTCTTGACCTCACATTTTCCACTATATACCTCCCCAAGGATGCTGCATGCCCTTGAGAGGTTGCACAGCTGGTCCCACGCTCGCTATGTAATAGAAGAAGTCAATCGTGTTTCTTGGGGTTGGAAACTATCCTCAAGAATTTTCAGAGTAGGGGCTGGAGAAATGGCTCCGTGGTTAAGAGCACCTGCTGCTCTTCCAGAGCAGACTGGATTTGTCTCCCAGCACCCACTGTGGGGCCTACAAGCACTGTGACTCCCGCTCCAGGGGGATCACACACCCTTTTCTGGCCTCCATGGGCACTTGCACACATGTGCAAGTGTGCACATAAAACAATCCAAAGGGGGGGGGTTCAGAGTAGCTCTTCAAAGAGAAAGAATTCAAATGGCAAACCCCAAGATGGGCTCCTATGCCTCAGAGTCTTTGATTTTGGGGTCAGTCTACTTATATATCCATTCAACAAACATTTATGGAGTCCTTCATATGTACCCAGGCACAGTTCTGATTGGTGCAATTGGAGCTCTGGGGACACTGATGCCTTCATCCTCATTCAGCTTCACTAGAGCAGGGAGGAGAAATCAGACATCAATAAACAAGCAAATATAGAAGCCAACGCCAGAAAGAAAGTTCAATTTTCCAAAAGGCTTCAAGGGTATGAGTATTGGGTGATGGAGGTTAAGGGAGCCTTTTTTTTGAGGAAGTAGCATTTGAACAGAATCTTGAGTGACGTGAAGTAGAGAACGAGTGTGAGCTTCACATAGCAGGGTTGTAGCTATTTTATAAATAAAAAATTTCCATTGTGTATTTGACTTTACCTTGAAAAAACAGCACAAGATCAACACAACCCACAAGCGTGTCACTCACCAAGTCATCAAGGGCCATTTTAATCTCGTTTCTGTGGCAGGAGGGAGTGGGTCAGGGAGATGGTCCATAAAACTATTTGCCTCCTGGGCATAATCTTCCGACTGTGGGTTTGAGGACTGCTGAGTGATTCCCTGTTTGTTCTCCTGGATTAAATTAGGGTCGGGGCAGCTTCTATTTTGTACTTTTGTTTTTGAGCCTCCAGTGGACTGAAGCATCCGGCATTCTTTGTTTGTATTGATTCCCTTAGAGGAAAATGTTGTGGCAGAAACTGCCCTGTTCATGCAAAATACACCCATGATGGACAGGCGAGAACTCTGTTTCCATTGGCTGTTCCTCCATGCAGAGCTGCCAGGCCTCTGATTTGAAGTGTTGTAAAATGGAACACTAGGTTTTCGTTCTTATGGGGAGCTAGGTCAAGGACAGAGGCTGAGGAGTCAATGTCATACGTAAGATACTGGACAAGTGAGCATCCTAAGTGAGGTTGGGTCCTTCTTCCATGAAGAGATGTGATGATGCTCTCAATTTGCTTGAGGATAAGGGGCAGAGTTGGCCAGCATTTTTGATCCAGATTCACTAGAAGTTTCCATCAGCAGGTTACCTGGGTTGACCCAATTGTTATGGAGGTGGGTGTTGTGGATGTTCCCCAAGGCATCTTTGGCCAGAGGCAATATTTTAGCTTTGTTCAGAATCAAATTGTAGGTTTTGGGATAAGAAAACACTTTTTGCAAACTCAAACTTCTCTTCAGACTTTGCCCTGTTTGCTGTTTCTTGAAAGGCTTTGAGTGTCTGATCTGTGCTGAGAACTCCAAGTTCATGGCAGTGCATGGAATGGGGATCTGCCACAGTTGTAGCAAGGCACACTGGGATAAAAGAGAAAAAGAGAAAAGGCAGGGAGGGTGGGTAGAAAGTAAGGAAGAAAGAAGACATTTCTAATCCATCCAGGGAGACGGTGATTGTCTGTAGGGTTGATGTGGGAGTACACCGGGAGATTTCACACAGTGATTCAAACTTTCTGAGCCTCAGGTTTTATTCCTCTGGGAAAGAAGAACCAAGAAACTGATTCCACTGAGATAAGCCCAGTCAGACATGGTCATGTCTGTGGTAGTCAATGGACTGATGAATTCAGGATAACTTTATCAACCTCTGAGTTATTCTATCACCTCCGTTGTACCACCTGCCCTGGGGTGAAGCTGTCCCCTTGTGTTAGTCAGGGTTCTCTAGAGGAACAGTACAGACAAAATGAACACAGGTTCTAAATGGGGCTGGATTCCACAGGCTGGGGCATTGGACAGGGGCTGTCTGCACACCACAGAGGCTGAGTATGAAAAAAAGTGGAGTCTGATGCCAGTGATGATGGCACCAGCAGGGGCAGACACAGCCAGAGGCAAAGGCAGGCAATCAGGCACCCTGCTGTTTCATTTGGCCTCTTTCATCTGGGCTACAGCTGGAAGTGCCCCTCCTGTACAAAGGTGGGTCAGCTTTTCTCTTAATCTTTCTGGAAGTGCCTCCACAGAGCTATCCAGAGATGTGTCTCCTAGTTGACTCCAGATCCAATCAAGTTGACAGGCAAGATTAAACATTATACCCGCATACCTCAGATTTACAAAGACTGTACATAGCCAAAGCTTTTTTTGACAAAGAATCCTTCTCTCTCTCTCTCTCTCTCTCTCTCTCTCTCTCTCTATATATATATATATATATATATATATATATATATATATATATGTGTGTGTGTGTGTGTGTGTGTGTGTGTGTGTGTGTGTGTGTGTGTGTGCGCATGTTTGAGGACACATGAATAGAAGGGTGCTTATGCATGTGTGTCCACATGCACATGAAGGTCAGAGGTTGATGTCTAGAATCATTTTCATTATTTTCCCACCTTACTCATTGAGGCAGGTCCTTCAATCAAACCCAGATATTACTGATATGGCTAGATTCCTAACCAGCTTGCTTTGAGAATCCTCCATCTCTTTTCAAGACTGGAGAGTTAAGTCAGGTCACCATGACCACCAGGCATTTTACACAGGTTCTGGGAATTAGACCTCTGCTCCTCACACTTGCATAGCAAGTGTTCTAACCACTGAGCATTCTCCCCAGCCCCTGATGCAAGAATTTCACAGCAGTTTAGATGCCAACAAACTCACTGGATGGTATGACATCTTCTCTTGTAGTCTTGGATGGCCAGCTGTAGTCAGTCTTTAATCATACATCAGTCCGAAGGTTGCCAAGAATGTGTCTTGTGACATGACTTGTTTAATAAATTTTTTTTCATTTTACATACCAACCCCAGTTCCACCTCCCTCCCACTCTACCCCCATCCACTCCTCAGAGTGGAGAAGGCCTCCCATGGTAGTCAACAAAGTCTGGCATACCAAGTTGAAGGAGAACCTAGCCCCTCCCCATTGTATCAAGGCTGAGCAAAGCATACCACCACAGGGAATGGGCTCATGACTGGTATTTAAACCCATTGGCTTTAAGTAAAGCAGTTTATCCCCCTGAAGATAGGTGGATTTCATCTAACTGATTGAAGGCCTTGAGAACAAATATAGCTTTCCCAGAGAAGAAATTCTGCATGGTAGCATCTACTCCTACCTCACTTTCCAGCCTGCTCTGTGTTGTTGAGACTTTCTCATTTCCTACCATTGCATAAGCCAGTTCTGGAAAATATATGAACAAACAAGTATCTGTGTTTTTTATTATATGTTATTGTATTGTTTTATAATGATTGTATTTCATAAGCACAAATTATTGTTGTTATTGAGTAAAATGTTATTGTATTATGTACTATTACATATTATTATATGCATTCTACAGAAAATTATAGATATTATAAGCACATATTTGTATTTTATGTATATAGGGGTCTGATTATGTTTTCTGGAGGACCTGGACAGTAGAATCTTCTTCTGAGTGCACACACATACCCAGACACACACACACACTATGCTAACATATAATTTTACTTAGGAGGTTTTTTATTGTTGTTTATTGTCCCTCCATTACAGAAATCCAGACCTCAGATCTCACTGAAAAACAGAGGAGGGCACTTCCTTGGCTCGTTGAGCTGGATTTCCTAATCCCATGTTGAGAAGAGGACTTCAGGGTAGTTTGGATGCCTTCCCAGCCTGAGACCAATGTCTGGTCCTTGAAAGGCTTCCTGGCCATTGGGTGGAGTGTGCCAGTCTCCTGTCGTGTTGCTTGGCTTTTCTGGGCATTTACACACCCCAAGATTGGTGGTGGTGGTTTGTTTAAAATTAGTTTTTGTTTGGCCTGTGGAGAAAGAGCAAATTGCAGAGTCTATGTTGGATTCAGAGATTTTTACATTTGAGGTTTTGGGGGTTGTGTGATTCGTCTATTTTGAAAACAGACAGACACGATTCTGAGTCTGCCATTGACCTAAAGTGTCCTCCTAGCAACAAGTGGCCAGAAGCCTAAGGGGTGTTGAAGCTGTCATTTGAGAGAGAGAGAGAGAGAGAGAGAGAGAGAGAGAGAGAGAGAGAGAGAGAGAAACTGAATATCTCTCTGAAAAGTCCCCAAATTGTTCACTGCGCCTCAGTTCAGAATGGAGCATGGTAGCCATTTGCTGACTGGTGTGTGTAGGAGGGTCACATGTACTCCATGTTCCTGAAAGAACTACACACTAAACTTTGTGGTTCTTGCCTGGGTGTACTCCTGTTTTAACTGCCAAGATCAACAGCCGCTGCAATTTTACTACCTGGGCCCAGCCAAGGAACTGTTGCCTGCAATCAACCAATCAGGTTGAGCACTTTCTTCATGCTTGCATCTTTTATTTGCATATTGCATTCCATTGCTATTCTACTCATAACTCTATTCTTGTGAGAATATGGGTAGGCTAGTTCCCCACATAAAGCACCCCTTCTCTTTGTCCCTTCAGAGTACATCATCATTTTGTACCAAAGGCTGCATACCCTCTGTTTGAAATTTTTCTCTTTATTTCTTCTAATTTTCAATTGTTTCTGGGTGAAGTTTTCCAGAAGTTTATTGGTGTCAGGAGTGATATCTGCAGTCACCTCCTTGATTCTTCCTCCTCTTCTTGTTTTAGGCTGTTAGTTGTGTGGAGTACTATAAGAGGCCCCAGGTCTCAGTTGTTTCCCCAACATTGTAAAGTTATGTTACATAACTCTCCATGTATCTATACCCCCAGAGACCCAACTAGAAGTCTCAGGAGTCTTTATTTCATATCAGGAAGGGATTCTATCAATCAAGTTTTATTTAGAAGAGATTCTCTCATTCACATGATTGCATTCAGTCCCTAAAGGCTGGGGTGAGGACTCTCTGAATTGCTTAAGAGTTCTTAGGAAGTGATTCCTTCACTGGGTAGTAAAGAATGCATAATTCACATTTGAAATCTTCTGCTGATCAGCTGCCCACTGGAATCCTAGTTGGCTTTATGACTACAAATTTAGATTCAGAAAAATGTAATGGACTAATTCTCTGGACCCAGAAAACCCAAGATAGCTCAAATTGTTGCTAATCATGATGGGAGCTCTTTTAAAAATTTCAGGATTTGTTTCTCTGCATGTGCAGATATAATAAAGAAAATACTAAACCTCTTATGCAATGAAGACATTTCTAAATCGGCAATTTAAGACCCCCTAGGGGCTACATATAGCTCAGTCAGCAGAAAGTTTGTCTGGAGTTCATGATATTCTTTTGGCTTTGATCTCCAGAAACTGGGTGTGGTTGTGCACACCTGGAATGCTAGTACTTGGGAGGTGAAGGCAAGAAGATCAGGAGTTCAAGGTTGTCTTTAGCTATACAGCTTGGAGTATAAAAACCCTGTCTCAGGGGGAGGGGAGGGAGAGGGAGATAGAACTGGTTTTTAATTACTTTGATAGATTTGAAGAAACCCTTTGTATTATGTGCTTTATTTCATCACCATAACAAAATGCCTGGCAGAAGTAATCTAAGAAAGGAAAGATTCATTTTGCTCTTGTAGTTTCAGAGAGTCACAACTCATTTATTTTAGTTAGGGTTTCTATTGCTATGAAGAGACACCATGACCATAGCAACTCTTATAAAGGAAAACATTTAGTTGGGGCTGACTTACAGGTTCAGAAGTTTAGTCCATTATCATCATGGCCAGAAGCATGGCGGCATGCAGGTAGACATGGTGCTGGAGAAGGAGCTGAGAGTTCTACATCTAGATGGGCAGGCAGCAGGAAGAGAGAGTGACACTGGGCCTGGCTTGAGCATCTGAAATCTCAAAGCCCATCCCCTGTGACACACGTCCTCCAACAAGAACACATCTACTCCAACAAGGCCACACCTTCTAATAATGCCACCCCTCATGAGGCTATGGAGGCCATTTTCATTCCAACCACCACACTATCATAGGTGAAAATCAAAGTAGAATATCTTGGTCTGTGGCGTCAGGAATATGCCCCTGTGGCTTATTCAAGTGGAGAACAAGAGGGATAAGTGCTTGAGGTTAGAAGTAGGGGTGAGTATCCCCTTTCTAAACCTTCCTCTAATGACTTACTTCCACCAGACAAGGCCTTCTTCTTAAACACTCCACTGGCTTTAAAGTAGACAGAGAATCTGGAAGACTTAGGACTCAAAACCTTAACCTTTGTGGGGACAGTTCAGATTCAAACAAAAACATCCTTTTCTTTCAAAATATTGTTTTATTGCTGAGAATATTTTAAATTCTTTTTAAAAATAATTTATCTTTATTTTATGTGAATTTGTATTTTGCCTGCATATATATCTGTGTGATGGTGTCAGATCCCCAGGAACTAGAGTTGCAGACAGTTGTGAGCTGTCATGTGGATGTTGTGAATTGAACCCCTTGAAGAGTAGGCATAGTCTTAACCACTGAGTCATCTCTCCAGCCCACATTGCTGAGAATTTTATACATTTACACAATGTACAATGATCATGTCCATTCCCCTTATTTCTCATCTCTAACTCTCTCAGACCTCAACACATAGACCCCTCCCAACTTTATTTCTTTTTCTTCATCCTCCTTGTAGTTATCATCATCATCATTGTCGTCGTCGTCATCATCTCCCACTATGTCAAACCAAACAACAACTTTCAATGAAACTCAAAGAATTAGGATCCAAATGATGAGCCTCTCAATTTGTTTAATTCGTTCTTTAGGCCTGGGCTTTCTGGGGGGCTCTCAGAACCCTAGACCTACATGATTTCAAGGAAGTAGCAAAACACCCTCCTAAAAAAGTTTCCTCATCTGATAAAGACCTGAGCAAGATAATGACTCTCAAGCCAACTGAGCCTTACAGCATAGAGAAACATATCAATAGCAAGGCAGAAGAAAAGATAGGTAGGGCTGGCAAGCAAAGAGTATAAATAGAAGGAGAAATCTGGGAAGAGGGATTGTAGCCAGAGAAAGAGAAGGAATCTAGGGGCCAGCCACCCAGTTACATAACCAGCAAGAGTAAGATTTACAGAAGTTAGAGAATGGGAAAATCCCAGAGGCAAAAGGTAGTCAGAATAAGTTAAAGAAAGCTGGCAAGAAACTAAGCAAAGCTAAGACCTGGCATTGATAAGTAAGAATAAGCCTCTCTGTGTGAATTTATTTGGGAACTGGGTGGTGGGCCTCTGGCAAAAAAGAGCAAGACCAACCAACAACACCAAGCTAATGGTCCAACTACTAAAGAAGCATGGTCCAACTTATCCTACCTCTCAGAACCAGGAAGCTGTGTTTTCTGTATAACTGCTTTAAAAAAAGAAAAAGCACTGTCAAGTGCAAATACTGATAAGGCTAAATCAGCCTTCAGCCCCAAATAAAATTAAGGGTGCTATGGAGAAATAGAGAAGTTATTTTCTCTACTTAAAAAAGAAAGTCAAATGATTAGAACTGAAAACATGGAGCTACAGTAGTTAAAGGTCTGACTGACATTGGGGTCACTCTGTCCATCTTTAGCCCTGACAGCTCTGACTGACATTGGGGTCACTCTGTCCATCTTTAGCCCTGACTGCTTTTCAATGTCTCTTTCTCAGAATTCTGAGTTTATCTAAATGACTGGAGCATCCAACCAACCTTTAAAATTTTCCAAAATTTCTATGCATTTTGGTGCCTTAGTTGTCATGTGGTCCCTAATGGATATTTTTAGAAGCATATGGATCTTAATTATCCTACTCGAATCATAGACCTTTTGAAGAGAATTTTTTTTGGAAGTTTGTCTAGCTCATGTCTTTCTCTAGAGGGAGATGAAGCCAGAATGGAACCTACCAAGGGGTTCTGTTGTTAAGAACAAAGCCGTTATCTTACCCATCTTCCTTGCTGATTTCATTAACTCTATTTTGCTCTCTAGGAGTTTCTCACATGGGTCTGGTTACATTCTAGCACCGTTCTCCATCACATTCATTCAGCAACTCCAGTCAACCCCAAGTGTATCATCTCAAATTTGTCCCCAGTATGGGATCCGAGTCAGAGTGGACAACTTTATCATAAGGTCTTCATGCCATGCATTAATCCTCATCATACTTTCATTTTAACTCCCTCAAACAGAAAGGAAGAGGGTGGTGACTTGTGCAGAGTCCCAAAGCCATTAACAACATAGCTATTTTATGTTGTCCAGAGGCCCACACCCTCATATCTTGTTATTCTATGTTTCCTTCAATAACCAACACTTTTCAGCTATCAACCTCTATAGCAATTTTTTTTTTTTTTATTATGATCAGTATGCCGTGATAGTCCATGCCTTTGTCTTTATCTGGAAGGGCCAACTGGACAGTCCTTCTTTGATAGCATACTGACAACCTACCCAGTTTCTTTTGAATTCTTTGGAATGATTAACTGATGTCTCCCTTGCTGTGGCCCACCCTTACTTCAGTATGTGCATGATCTGTTTTCATGTTCCCCATCTTAAGAGGCTTGTCTTGCCAACCACATTTGCTCACTGTGTAGTATGTCATCCAGAGATTATGTGGTCTAATGTAAAAACTTTGATCAGACCTTGATCAAAATTTTGCATCATCTCTTGATACACAAAGATCTGACTCCAATATTTTCAGTCTTCATGACATTTTAGCTCCTCTTCTCCAGAGTAATAGATAGTTCTATGAATTTTGAGGATGTATATGGGTTATTGCCAGAGATGACGGCTCAAATTTTATTTGATGTTTCATAATTTAGAAAAATTTCCTCTCTTATTTTGTTCTAATGGTTCTCTGCTGGAACACATGCTTCTGGAGGTTTAAAATACTCAACAATTTTAGCTCCTTCTTTGGAACACCCTGATTAAATCTCCTTTCCTATTTGTTCATGAATAGGAAAGGGAGTACTCTAGAATGGGCCAGTACAGCACTTCAATCAGTGGCCCAGGGGTTACCTGCACATTTCAAGTTATTTGTTTCTGTCTCCAGTCTTATGAAAGCCACCAAAAGGATGGTCATGAGATCTCTCTTTCATATCTACCCTTGTCACCCTTTGGAGACCATCCTTGACTCCTATGTCTTTAATTTCTCTCCTCAACCTTGACTTCCATTGATAATCTTACTGATTGCTGGACCTGTCTGTCATCCCTTGCCTACAAATTCCTTCTTGAAGTACAATGACTTAATTGCTACTCCTATAACTACATTTATCCATTCCTCTCTTTTTATATAACCTATAAGCAAGATCTCAAGTACCTACCTACTAAATCTACCTTTACTTCTTTATGTCTAGTTTATTTTTCCTTAGCCCATCCAATGAATGCATTCTGGTTCTAAGGGCAATAACCCCACAATATGAAAACCTGTGAGACTTGAAACAAACTGTATTACCAATGCCTTTCTGTCCATCTACCTTTTAATCTCTAGTTCCATCAAATTCTTATGAGAGACCCATTATACTTGTGAAGTTTAGCTTTAATTCTCAATTTGACATAACCCAGAATTATCTGGGAAGAGTCTCAGTGAAAAGCTGGCCTGTGGGGCATGGAGAATTGTCTTAATATAGTTAATTGATGTGGGAAGACCCAGCCCATCATGGGTAGCAACATTCCCCTGAACTAGAGGGTTCTGCACTATATAAGGATAAAGAACTCAAGCTGAACTCATGCATGTAAGCAAGTGAGTAAGAGTGCATTAATTTCTCCCAGCTCTTGATTGTGGATATGGTGGGACTTAGTTGTTTGAGTTCCTGCCTTGACTTCTCCACAATGATGGACTGTAACATGGAACCATGAGATGAAATAAGCCCCTTCTCTTCTAAGTTGCCTTTGTCAGGGTATTTTATCATGGCTACAGAATGAAACTAGGAAAACAGCAAGCCCTGTGTACAGTTCACCAGGATTCTTCTGCTCTTTCCATCTTTGGCATTCCTTCAATATTGCCTGTCTGTTAGACTAATTTTACCCGATGCCTTCAGATTGTCCTTGATACTAACATTTGATTTCACATGGTCTCACAAAAGTTTGGCCTGAGACAAGGCCCCAAACTTCTAGAATATGTCTGACTAATTTGAGCTCTCCCTGGTCACATCTTTGAAGCTAGGACAAGTGCCCTTGGGCAATGCCTACCTATGTCCCTGATAATGAAGAGGAGAATACATGTTGAAGGTCTTAGTACCCCTTTTTATTTTTCAGCTCATGGTCTCCTCCATTGCAATTGCCATCCTTTTCAAAGGAAAAACATTGCCACTGTGAATTGTCATCATTGTGACAAGCCTTCAGATTATGAGAGTGACAGTTCTGGGCATTACTAAGTGTGTGACTTGTCAGATGGGTCAATCCCAGGTGCTGGGCTAGATTTAGAAGGGATTCTCTATAGGAATAAGTACATAACGGGGTGAATGCATGAGCAGAACAACTTATGACCTTGGGAACTGAGTTGCCTATTCCACTGTCTAGGCCCTGAGAGCCTATCAGAGGTCTTAGAGACCCTTGCCTACAGGACCTCAATAAGGGACTTACATTGATCATGTTCTCGCTATACAGTGTCATTGCAAACACCTCACAGTGCTCATCAGGTATGACTGGAAACTTTGAACATCCTCAAGTTGGCTAAATCTGTAGGGAGGACACTCAGAGGATTCAACAACTCCCTAGTTCAGATATTTTCCGCTGGTTACTACCCTCTGATGCTAGCTAGCTCTCTCTCACATTCTGCTATAAGTTTTTCAAGACTTGTCTGGGAATTGGATTAAACATTTGGCTTTTCTCTAAGAGAACTCTAGCCCGTTCTAACAGACATTTATAAGACCTTATCTTTGCATTGTATGAACCCACCACAGTAGCACTGAGATGAGATGTTTTAACCCATCTCTAGGACTGGCAGATAATAGATTATCTGATAAAAAGGTGGGAAATATGAAGTAAAAAAAACCCAAAAACTGAGCCTCCTAGAATGGGCCCTGTAGCTAAGTAGGCCTAAATGGAGAACGGAGCCTGGTAGCATGGATTGGGGGCACACATGTACTCTGTGTTCCTGGAAGAACCACAAACTGAACTTTGCAGCCCTTGTCCAGCATGTTCCTATCTCAACTGCCAAAACAAACAGACTCCAGAAAGTCTTATTTTGCTACCTGAACCTGATCGATGAGCTGTGATCTGCAGTCAGCCAATCAGGACTGAGTATTTCCCACAGGTCAATACTTCTCATTTTCCAAAGTGGGCTGGAGTGAGTGAGAAGCTAGGCAGGAACTTTCTGTATACAGGACTGCTCCCATCTTTGTGCTGTGGAGTGCCCTTTTTCATACTTAAGGTTGTAGTTTCCTACTTTGCAAACTTTTTTTTTTTTCATTTGAAAACTCCCCTTTTCATTGAAAATTCTTTCCTGAGATTTATTTTTTATTTATTTTTATTTTTTATTTTTGCCGGCAACACACACACACACACACACACACACACACACACACACACACACACTCACACACACACTCTAGATTAGTGGGTAGAGAGCTTGCCTAGAGCATCCATTCTATCCCCAGCATCATATAAATGGGGTGAGATAGAGGCAGGAAGCTCAGACATTCAAGGTCATCCTTTACTACATAGCCAGGTGGAGTCCTGCCAGGGCTACATGAGACTCCATCTTAAAAGATTTGACAAACATCAAACAAACAAACCAAAAACCTCAAACAAAAACAAGAGACTCCTATCTACAAAGCCATACACACACATATACACTCCCATACCCTCTTGCTTATCACAATACAACTTTATTATAGTATTATATAAATTGTTTTCTTCATTTCTGTTTCAGGATTGCTTGATTCCTTTGATGGATATCAGTGGCAAAAACAGAAGTGTTGAAAGGGATCACTTCTGGTTACCTGCAAGTAGATTTCTAGATCTTTGACTGGTTGTTCAAGAGTGCTCAAGAAGAAATGATCTTGGGGGCTGTGGTGTTTTGAATTTGAATGTCCTCTACAGGCTCATTCATTTGAACACTTGGCCCCCAGTTGGTGGTGCTATTTGGGGAAGGTTATGTAACCTCTAGGAGTTGGAGGCTTGCTGGAAGAAATATGTCACCATGGGCAGGCTTTGAGAGTTCACTGTCTCACCCTATTTCCAGCTCATGCTCTCTGCTTTGAGTTTCGAACTGAAGAGATGATCTTTCAGTTTCTTTCATCTGCCTGTTACCATGCCTCCCCACCATATGGTTCTCCCTCTGTAACCATTAGCCCAGAGAAACTCTTTATTCTATAAGTTGCCTTTGGCATGTATTTTATCATAGCAAGAGAAAAAGAACTAGTATAGGAGCGAGTAGATTTCAAAGAATTATGATTTTTTTATAGCCCAGAAATCATGAAAAAAAATCATAAATTGGAAAATTTGCTTTAAATTCATATTAATTTACAAAGAAGACTTCTATATACTCCTGTTATAAATAGTAGATTTTCATTCTAGTGATAGGTAGCCATATACTTATTTATTTAGTAAATAGTATTTATATAGTTTATATTTAAGTAGATAATGGAAGTGAAGAGAAAACACTATGGCTAGTGTATTGTGGGTTTCTAATCCAGTGCACAGGTCCTGCTGTCTTTTTGCTACCAGAACTTTTGATTGGTTGAGCTTCTGGTAGTAATATTTCATGGAATGAGGACCTGGAAAGTCTGAATGGGGAAACTGAGTCAGTCAGGATATGCATTTGCTCCCCTTTGCTGGTGATGGCCTTAGAGGTGGCCATCCTACATTGGACACATGGAAGGTGATAGCCAACCATTGGAAGATCTTGGGAAATAGTTCACAAAAAGCTTCACTACTAACTATCCTTTCCTTTTGTCCTTGAACATTTCCATGTGATAAGTAATCTTTGGTGCTGCTGTAGACAAATAGTCACCTACTTCCTGACTTGTAGATATTTTTAATAGGATAGTTTATTAGTTCCTATTAAAAACACTTCACTGATACACTGTCATAGTAATCAAGGAAAAACCTGAACATAAATAAAATTTCTGTCTTCATATATATGTATATTTGTCCTCATGAAAGGGACATGTAATATGTCATGTTAATGGCATATTCTGTAACTCTTGCTTCTGTCATTGGAGAATGAGGCAACTTGGAAAACACACACACATGTGTGGGAGCATATGTTGCCCCACTCTCCATCCATTGTTGAGGTTGTTGTCTTGGAATTTCTAGGCATTGGTTGTATCTTAAAACTGGTGGAAGGCTGGAGACATGCATATTCAAAGTAAATGTTTGACTATGTGCTGGTGTGTATATGTGCAGGTGCATGTATGCACATGTGTGTAGAGGACAGATGTCAACCTTTGGTGCCATTCCTTAGAGCCATCCACTTTCTCTTTTGAGGCAGGATGTCTCGCTGGCACCTGGGCTTGCTCATTAGGCCCAAGTGGCTAGTCAGTGAGTTCCAGGGGGTCTTTTTTTCTCTCTACCCCACTGCTGGGATTATGAGCATGTACTGCCATGCCTGGATTTTGTTTATTTCCTTATTACCTAGTATGTGTATGATGTATGCATGTCCATGTATATACATGTCATAGCATACATGTGGAGGTCAGAGGACAACTTCAGGTGTTCATCTCACCTTTGACCTTGTTTGAGACAAGATCTTATATTGTTTTTGTTTCAGAGGCCAGTCTAGCTGGCCAGTAAGATTCCTAGAGTTCTCTTGTCTCTGCTTCTCATTCTACCATAGAGGGAAGCACTGTGATTACTGATGTATGCACCTGTGCCTGGCTTTATGTAGGCTCTAAGAATCTGAACCAAGTCACGATGCTCGTACAGCTAACAGCTAACCCACTGAGCATCTCTCCAGTCTCATGACTGGCTTTTCACATGGGTCTTGGGGCTCCGAACTTAGATCCTCTTGCTTGTGTGGCTAGAGCTTTGCCAACTGAGCTATCTTCCAAAGCTGGGCTTTTATAACTTCTTACGTGTAAGAATAATAAGTTGTCAATTCTTAGATAGGGAGAGAAGGGAAGAGGAGATGTAGAGAGCCGCGTCACTAGATAAGCATGAGGGGAAAGCACTTCTCACTTCTGTTGAGACTCTCAGCCACCGCTCCTCACACTAGAAGTTAGAAGTCAGGAGGAAGCTCCGTCAGTAAAGTGCTTGTCTGCAAACACCTATGTAAAAGCTGGGCCTGATAACGTGCGCCTATACCCCAGAGCTTTGGAAGTGGAGACAGGAGGATCCTTGAGGCTTGTTAGCCAAACTCCACCTGAAAAACTAAGGAGAATGATTGAAGAAAAAACTCTGTTGACTTCTGGTCTCCACGTGCGCATATGCGCACAAGTGTACACTCATGGATACATATACATACAGACACATGCAGACACACACACACACACACACACACACACACACACACACACACACACACTACCAAGTCAGGACTTGCCCATAGGAAAGAATGGTCTGAGTTCCAGTCTTCCCCAGGACAGCACTTCCTGCACATAACCCAGCCAATCCCTCTCACGAAGTGCAGCATGCTGTACCATCTGCAGGCCTGTTGCCTTGCTATGGGCTGAAGGTGAACTAACCCCTGGCGCTGCTGGACTTACTCAGGGTTGATCATAGGAAAGATGGTTTTCATTTCGGTTAACCCAGCCATCTGGACTGCTCTGGCCCTAATTGCTCACTGTGAGAAGCTGCATTTGGAAGAGATAAATTTACTTTTGTAGTTTAGGAAAGGGGTCAAATGGGTCGCTCTTGGGGCCTTGCCAAAACCAGACAGGCTGCTGTTGGAGATCCTAAGTGCGTGTGACAGGTCAGCACACCAGGCTTCCAGGTTGCTCCAGGGACACACTTCCTGGCAATCACTTTTCATTTAACCCTTTCTCCTGGCAGTCCAGCCATGAAGGTATGGCATCCATGACCTCCACTCAAGGAGCCAAAGAAACATCCTGAAGGGATCGCCTGAATTCTATTCTGGTGATCACCAAGTGACCTCTTAGGGCCAAGGCAGTGTGTGAGATACTGAACTATGTAAGGATCCAGGGAATCCAGGCACCATTCTGCTTTGAGCTTGAGCGTTTCTAGGTAGTGAGATGAGAACAATATAAGGTTAGGAGGACACACACACACACACACACACACACACACACACACACACACAATTGACTAGGGACAGGATGAAGAAAAATCTTCTAATAGGGTCTGGGGAGATGGTTCAGTGGGTGAGAACAATTTCTCTGCAAACATGAGGACCTGAGTTCAAATTGCCAGCCCCTACCTAAGTGCCTGTAAGCTCAGTGCTTGTGTGTGTATGTGTATATAGGAGGTGGGTAGACACACAGAAACAAAGAGATTTCTGGGGTTTGCTGGCTGCAAGCCTAGTTTCAAGTTCAGCGAGAGACTATCTCAAGGGAATAGAGAGGAGCAGAGTAGAACGGCCAACATCATATCTGACCTCTGTGAGTGCATGTGGGTGTGCATATCTGTACATAGGCATGTGTGTATAACACACACACACATCTTCTGACCTCTGTGAGTGCATGTGGGTGTGCATATCTGTACATAGGCATGTGTGTATAACACACACACACACACACACACATCTTCTGACCTCTGTGAGTGCATGTAGGTGTGCATATCTGTATACAGACAAGTGTGTATAATACAGAGAGAGAGAGAGAGAGAGAGAGAGAGAGAGAGAGAGAGAGAGAGAGAGGTTTGTGCAGAAACACAAACTTTCCACAGTTTAGGAGCACCTCCCTTTTTGGTGACACTCCTCAGCAGTGGTAGTTCCTACCCCCTGGTGTACTGCTTCCTCTACTTAATGAGTTTAAATGTGTGAGAAAGGGAGAATCAGCTTTCTTTGTAATTTTCAAGTGGGTGAAATTAGTTCCTTTAACCACAGGCGAAGCCAGCAACACTCAGAGTACAGGAAGGGGGTGAAGGGGGAAGGTCCAGGGGAAGGATTAGGGCCATACAGGAAATAGGAAGGTGCACCTGGAAAGAAAGACTACTCAAGTTAATATTTCTGATTTTGAATCCATGGAGAAATGGGTACTGCAAATAGCCCTGCTCTTGTTTAGACCAAACAAATGTCATCCTTTAGGTCGGCTCCACACATCCTTCCCATAATCCTTTGCTGAGATTGGCTCCTGTGGACAATGCTTTGGTTATACTTGAAATAAATTCCAAGGTCATCAAGTATCCCGTGACCTGGTACCTTCATGTTAACACTTGTTAGACATTATTTAGTTTCAGATCAATGTTAGGCTGAGCAGAATGTACTGAAACTTCCCAGGGTGTCCCTGTCCCTACATTTACATGGCCTCCCCCATCAGCAACCACAAAGGGTGATGTATTCTTTGCAATGGATGAGCCCCAGGAGCCCAGCATTATCTCCCAGCATTTAAAGTTTTACATTAGGGTCACTCTTGCTGCTGTGGATTCTATAGGTTTGGACAAACGCTGAACATCCTCCACTGTATCGCACAGAGTAGATTCACTGCCTTGGAAGCCATCTTTGTCCCTTGTACACAACCTTCCTACCTTTCAACTCCTGGCAACCACTAACTTTACTTGTCACTATCTCTGTACTTTTGTCTTTTCCAGAATACCACACAGCTGGGATCAAACAGTATGTAGATATCTTACTCATTTGCACTTAAAATATTTTTGCCACACTTATTTATCCACTTATTATTATTATTATTATTTGTGTGTGTGTGTGTGTGTGTGTGTGTGTGTGTGTGTGTGTATGTGCTTAAGTAAAGTAAATTTTATATCAGGTGTGTGAAAATGAGAGGACAGACTGTGGAATCACATCTCTCCTTCCATGTGGTCCTGGGCATCCAGCTCAGGTCCTCAGGCTTGGTGGCAAACCCATTTACCCGCTGAGCCATCTCATAGGCTCCGGGCATTTTTAGGAGATTTTAAAATTTTGTTCTTCAGATTGAGACTACCTGAGTCTCAGTAGATTTTTAATATCTATAAATAGAATTTTATCAGGAAATAGATTTTTAGTCAGGAAAGAGGTATGATTCAGAAATAACATGAAATAGTTAGTTGACAAAAGATATTTGTCGGTTCCTGAAACATGGTCACTGGTGAACTGGGGCCTTCCAACTTCTGTCCTCATTGCTCTGAGTCGCTGCCTCCCTCCGTGTTCCAGACTTTTGAGTGTTTTCCTCCCCAGATCGTGTCCATAAGTCTAGATTGTGGTTCACAACCATGTGTCAAATCTGCAACCCATGAGCTGCAGAGAGCCAAGGAGAGCTATGAATGTGGCCCAGCACAAAACTGTAGGTGTGCTTAAAGCATTGTGTAGTGTGTGTCTCTCTGTCTCTGTCTCTCTTTCTCTCTCTGTGTACCTCAGCTTTGTAGTTTTCAAGTGTGAACTCAAGTGTGAACTTTGTAGATGCCAACCTGCTGCTGCATTGGGAAACTGACAAACACACCTGATTAAAGGGAGAATTTTATTCTCTGGGTTGATATTACAAAACCATGATAAGTACCACAATTTTATTTTCTAAATGTTTGTGCAACTGAATTTTAGTATGCTCCATCTTTGTGGTCCTATGTGTTTGAACGTACACATTATCTTCACCAAATTCTCAAAAAGGTTTATGGCACACAAGTTGTTCATAATCCCATTTGTTTATAGAAAATAATCCAAGAAAATGGGCGTCAGGGATATTTCTTTCTCGGAAAACAAAACAAAATAAAACAAAACAAAAAAGTCCCACAGTCACCACCACCAAAAACAACCCCCAACCCCATCTAGTTTCTATGTAGAATTCTGTGGCTGAAGCCTTTCAGTCCAGTACACTGATTTTAAGCTATGCCATCTCAATCATTTGACTTCATTCTACATTTTTTACTCCAGCTCTTGTGTTTCATAAGTGGACTCCCTATTGCAAGGTATGTTATATAGGTAAATTGATATATGTTTGAGCTGATGGAGAAGATGGCTCTGGAATCGGGGGTGCTCTCCCTCCAGATCCAACCTTGCTTACATCAAGTGATCTTCAAAACCCCTTGTCCTGAATCAGGCCACTCGCCTGGCTATGTCATCAGAAGGAGGACGTGAATATTAAAACGCGGCACCTTTGAGAGCTGCTGGAAAGTAAAGCATTTCCCTCTTTGGTCGTTACTACCGTTGCTTGTTATCAGAGTGCCTGCAATGGGACAGAGATGCTGGAAGCTAAGCCAAAGAGTGGATGGATGCCTTTAATCCCAGCACTTGGGAGGCAGAGCCAGGTGGATCTCTGTGAGTTCGGGGCCAGCCTGGGCTACTGAGTGAGTTCCAGGAAAGGTGCAAAGCTACACAGAGAAACCCTGTCTCAAAAAACAAACAAACAAACAAAAACAACAAAAACCAAAACCCAAAACCAAAGGAGTGGATGGAGAGGGCTTTGCCTGGGACTCTCAGTTGGGAGCTCCAGCTTTCTGTCTCAGTCTCCCTAGTCCACTTCTGCTGGACGACTTGAGTGCTCAAGTTGATAATGCTGTCTATCTGCTGCGATTCATTTTTTTTTTTTTTTTTAACTTGGACACAACCAAGGAGACACCTCCTTTCATTCAAGACTCTTCTCATGGAAAACTCCAGCTAGCTGCTTCAGCGGATGCTGGATGTTTTTCTAAGTCCCCAATGTGATGATATTGCCTTTTAGCTCCCTTGGTTGGGGTTACCCCAGTCTTCTCTGCTGGGTATTGAGAGCCCCCGATTTGATGTGGCTTCTCTCTATCTGCTATTTGTTATTCCTTTATTCCTGCTTGCTATATACTTAATTAACCCACTTATTCAAAACTGAAAGCACATCTATCGTAGATCACAGTTCTTCACAAAGCTAGTTGATACCTGCCTCTCAGCGTTTAGGGACAGAACTTGTTCCTTTGTCGTGTTCATTATATCAACTTGTAAGAGAAGTAACTCTCAACGTGGTGTCTTATTACTCACTTCTGGAACAGCCAATGAGAAGCTGCCAAGTTCTTCACAGTTGCTTATTTTGGTCCCAACACACTCTCCATGCCGGGCTTGAATGTTTTGCCAGATTGCCTCCAATTTATTGCAAAACCAATTGGCAGAACAATCAGGAAATCTGTCTGGGGCCAATTTTAGCCAGTGCTGCCACCGCCGCCACCGCTGCCGCCGCCTCTTTCTCCACCCCCACTTGCTGCTAATCCATTGAGCTTCTTCCCAATCCAGCCATTCTTCACAGGAATATAACACCGTGGTGTGACTCCAAATGTAAAATGTAAAAGAAAATAAAAATAACGCACCCTTCCTCTCCTTGCCCCACTGGACACCCCCTTCCCATCCTTCCTTCAACGTTTGCAATCTTCTTTGACACATACTTTTCTCAGCAGATGCACATATCAACCTGGCATTGCAACATCCAAAATGAACCTGATGTGAGAGGTGACAGTCTTCTTATCAATACAGGAAGTGGTGGATTTAAACCTCTTCCTGTCAAGGTGTGAGGCTTTCACAAACCTCAAATATTTCTGGTACAACTGGTGAAGGCAGGGCCTGTGGAGATCAAGCTCAGGAGGATCCTTGAAGGTCTGCTGGTGTTGAGTCCATCCTCAGGTTTCTCCACTAGGTGACAGGCAAAGGAGATGGTTCTGGATGAGGTATTAAGTGAGGGTTCAGGCAGGAAAACCAAAAATCATGCCAGTTGTTTCAACAGAGAGAGTGTGGTAGAGGGAGTTGAGGGAGTTGGTGGCCCAAGTGCTGGCTGGCTAAGAAATGGAGGTGATAAAGACAGGGTAACAGAGGTGGTTATTACAGGGAGAATGCCACACTAGAACCATGGAGCAAGAGATGCATTGTGGCTCTTGGGAATCACAGGAAAGGTGGTAAACGCTTCCAGGGGGAATGGGAGGCTCCTGTGTGGCTGCTGATACCATCTCAGGGGCTTAGAGTTGCGGTTCTCACCTCTGAGGAGGAAGCCATATTGCTTTCTGGAACTGGTACCTTCAAGAAAGCCCTGCAAGGATGCCACAGGCAGATGGAGGCTGCGTCTGCCTGTTGCTGTGGGGATTGTAGGGGTGCCAGTGGGAGTAGAGGCGCCAGTGGGTGAAGTAAGGGGCTGCTGTGGGGGATAGCAGGAGTTGCCGTGGGATAGTAGAGGTGCCAGTGGGTGAAGCGGGGGTTGCCGTGGGACTGGTGAGGAAAACTACTTCCTATATTTTCCTTCATTTTTCATGTGTATGTGTTGTGCCTTTCTAAACATTTTTTTGCATGTATGCAGGCTTGCTTATGTGGATGCCTGTACAATGTGCCTGTAGAGGCCTGAGGTTAACATTGGGACTCATCTTCTGGACTCTTCCATCTCACTCACTGAGGTGGAGTCTCTCAGGAAAGCCCAGAGCTTGTTAACATCTTTGATCTTGCTTGTCAGTTCGCTCTGGGGATCCCCTTCCACCTTGTGAAGATGGTACTACAAGTGGACCACCACATCTCTTAGCATTTCAATAGTTCTGGGGATACAAACTCCAGGCTGTATTTGCACGGCAAGAGCTTTCACCACAGAAGCCTCTCCCTGGGTACCCTTTCCTGCTTTCAATCTCCTCCCTTGTCCCCTGTTGTCAGAATTGATCAGAAAACAGCCAAGGAAAAAGAACAGTTCTCAGAATTCTTCTTAGCACCCTAAAGGAGAGTCTGGGAAGTTTCGGATTGCTTACTACCCAAGACAGGTACACAGGACGTTTGTGGTTTCCAGAGGACAGGTCAGTCATTTATGTTGACACCTAGTATCAGGTAGAGGCTTAGTTAATTCGAAGTCCATGGGTCATAGACGTATGGCCTTGAGCTGCCCTGTGAGTCACTGGGACCTGAGTTTCCTAGGCCTTGGCTTTCGTTTGCATAGCCTTCTTGCTTGGGGCAGAGAGAGTGGGCTGGTGTGGGAAGGGAGAGATTGCAGAGTGCAGAGCTGTGGGTGATGGTGCCAGGGCCCCTCATCTAGTTGTGTAGGACTAGGAACTGCAGAGTGCCTGGGGTGGGGCTGCAGGCAGGGGTCAGGTGGAAAAGGGAACTGGCAACTGATGGAGTAGCTGGAGGATAATGAAGGCGTTTAGGTAGAGCAATCAGCATAGTGGGCTGTTGCAGCATCTGAACACGCTATGGATCAGATTTCTGGATTTGGAAGTAAAAGAAATCTTTGGGATAGTGTGTGTGTGTGTGTGTGTGTGTGTGTGTGTGTGTGTGTGTGTGAGAGAGAGAGAGAGAGAGAGAGAGAGAGAGAGAGAGAGAGAGAAGAGAGAAAGAGAGAGAGAGATATCAACCTAGGAAACCTAGGATGTTCTTTCTCAGGTGCTGTCTACTTGGGTTTGAGCCAGGGTCTCTCATGGACCTGTAACTCACCAAATAAGCTAAGCTGGGTGTCCCCAGGTGTCCAGGAAGCCCTGGGCTCCACCTATCTCTGCCTCCCCAGCACCAGGATCACACACATGCCCTCATGTTGTTTGTTTTTTTAACATGGGTTCTTAGGGAGTGAACTCAGGTCCTTATCCTCACAAGGCAAGCATTTCAGCAGCTAGAACCATCACCCAGCCCAGGAAATACCTTGATAATAAGAAATCGACAGCTCTACAGACTTATCAATAATCCTGGTGTGTCTAGTACATGCAATCCATGGTACCACCTGGGACCCAGAGATGTGAAGGCAAAGGTGAAGATGAATCAGCCTCAGGGGAGCTCAAATGTCAGCAACCTCTGTTGAGGGGCTGCTAACTCACTAGGGTGCATGGGGGGCATTGTCACAGAGTTGCTGAGCCCTGCTCCAGAGAGGAGTACTCAGCACTGAGAACAGTGGGGGTTGGAGTGCTTTAAAAAAGGGTGGGACGGTCGGTCGAAGGAAGAATGAGGGAGCTGGGGTCTTCTTCAAGGCAGCAGCTGTGGCGTCTTTGCTCAAACATGTTCCCAGGGAGCAGCCTGACCGGTTTGGTTTTCACCTTCTGTTCACCTCTGATGAAAGCAGTTATTGTCACTGTCCAGGGGACAGCCAATGGAAAAGAAATGCATGATCTGGACAAGGCATTATGGGGATAAACAGCATGCTAATTGAGAGACACTGCTGGAGGCTTTTCAAATCTGAGTGGAGGCTGCAGGTGCCTCTGAACTAAGAGCACCCTCCCTGGAGATGCTCTGTGACTGAAGCCTCGCTGCAGACTGTTGGAACGTTCCCACTCCTATCGTCAATCTTTGGCTTCTCCCTGACCAGCCTTGACACCCAATGTCCAAACACTGATAAAATTGATCCCGTAAGTGTGGGAAAGTCCTAGCACATCGATTGCTTCCTCCCCCGCCCCGTGCCTGGCATGAGCACTCTCCCAGGATGTGCCCTGCTTGTTAGGTTGCTGGAGGTCAAAGTCCTAATGAAAAATGAGTGGAATTCCACAGGATCAGGCCAGTCTTGATAAATGACAGCAGAGGATGGTTTGGGGAGGGAGGAGGGATCCGGGGGGAAGTGAGGATAATTGGATGGCTTAACAATAATCCTACTTTATCTGGATCTAAATATATGTGTGACTTAAAAGTGGAGGGGGACACTGAGGGGCCAAGGAGGAGGAAGTTTAAAGGGAGACAGGACGGGGGAAGATAAGAGGGTGATGGGGGATTTAAAAAAACTTTTTTTCTCACATGTGGAATTTAGGCGCGCGCGCGCGCGCGTGTGTGTGTGTGTGTGTGTGTGTGTGTGTGTGAGTGAGATATGAAGGCAGATGGAGGACAGAGTCATCAAGAGGAGTGGGAAAGGAGAGGGAATTGGGGAAAGAATATAAGAAAGCTACAATGATATGTATACACACATACACATACACACATATATATCTATATATACATATGTATTTACTGAAATATCATAATGGCTGGGGATGTAGCTCAGTTGGTGAAGTACTTCCTCAGGATACAGAAAGCCACATAAACTGGGCATGGTGGTTTATGCCTGTAATCTCACCTGAGGCAGAAGGGTTAGGACTCCAAGGTTACCCTTGGCTGTATAGTAAGTTTGGGGTCAGCCTGGGCTACACAAGACCCTGTCTTAAAATAAATGTCATAATGAAACCCACTATTTTGTACATTCACTAAAAAGGAAATAATGAAGAAAAAATGAGAACTCACTAGTCTACCTAGTAATTTCACAGTAGACTAGCTTTCTATACCAATGTTCATTTACAAACAAACAAACAAAACAAAAGAGACCTATAGAATTTATTTTTTTCATATAATGACATTTAAACAAATTCTTTTGGAGATGGTTCTTTTTCTCAAAGAGTTGAAACAGGGGTGACTGTCATTGGACTGAGTTCTCTTGGGTTTGACACACTTTCAACTGTGAACTGATCTATCCGCTTTCTATAGTGGACACCCATTCCGCTCTGATTTGGGTCTGTTGTTAAAAAGCCCTACCTAGCGCCATATCAAATGACAGCATGACAGGCAACCTTGCCTGCTCCCTTAGCACAGCTCTGTCTTTTGAGATTGCTAACTCTATTGTTCCTCATGGAGTCTTCAGATTAGACCCCGCTGATTCTAGCTTCAGATGAGCTGTTTCCAAGCGGCACCAGAGTGGGACATAGGACTACTGTTGACACCATCTCAATCCTAGCCAATAGTCAGAGTGGCAATGCATTATGGGAGATCATAGGTGAGGCACAGCTGGGTTCTTCACTGGTACAGAGACCATGAGAGGAAAGGTTCATTTCCCTATGACTAAAGAGGGGCTTGGCCTTTCAATAGTGAGGCAGCATTGCTCTGTCCAATCTGCCTTCATACTTGACAGCTTTTTATGACTCTGTTTTAGAGAAACAAAATCATACTTCAAAGGCTTCATTCTGTCAATTTCCCCCACCATATGTTCATATTAAAACGTTTATTACACTCTTTATCTTGGGATTATTATGTTAGGATTGCCAGTTGTTAGTAAGACATGCTACAGCTTCCAACTTAATGTTTACATGTAACAGTAACACATGTATGATTTAAATTATTTTCAGAGATATTCCTCAAATACTCTGAACAGCAATGAAGAATGTTAGCATCTTGTATTGTTTTTAGAGTTGAAATGAATATTTGTAGATAGTTGGGCTATATTCTTTTACTTATTTATTGTTGTGAAAGTCTAAAGTATATTTCACTATTAATAGCAGCAGAACACTTGCTGGCATGGTTTAAATGATCTGTAACTGCCTATAACTTCCCTGTCTAACACTTCTGGTCCCTGGCTTCAGTAATTCCTTTTATGATGCTGTTTTAGTGTAAGTATGCTATGATATTAGGGTCAAAATTAAACAATAAATAAGCTATTTCTATCAAATAATTGCATCATCTGATCATAAAAAAGTGATGTTCCCTGTAAGAAAATTGAAAAAAAAAACCACAGGAAAGAAAAAGATTCATAGCCCCTTTCATCCATCTATAATACCATAATGGTGTACATTAATAGATAGCTGCACCTCACATACACACATGCATAAATAAGCCAAAGATATATAATAATTTAAGTGTGCATACAAGTTTGTATACTTCCATTAATGTTATACTTTGAACATTGCTTCATTTCAGTCTAGAACTTTTTACTCATGACTTTGAGGATCTGGTTGTAGAGCTTTATAAGGGCATAGTCACTCCCAGCAGTTTTTATTTTTATTTTTTCGACATAAGCTTTCTCTGTGTACCTCTGGAGCCTTTCCGGGAAATCACTCTGCAGCCCAGGCTGGCCTTGAACTCACAGAGATCTGCCTGGCTCTGCCTCCTGAGTGCTGGGATTAAAGGAATGTGCCATCACAGCCTGGGCAGTTTTAATTTTTTTGCTACTATAAACAATGTTATGATTAGCACTGTTGTCTCAGTCTTGTGATTTTGCAGTGATGAAATGAGATGACCAATGTGAGGCTCTTCATTGGATGCTCATAGATAATTAAGACGTCTCGTTTCTCAACTCTTTTTTTCTCTCTGACTTCTTTTCTCTATCTTTAACATATTTTTCTTTTCCTTTAAAATAAAAAATTCATTTATTAGTATTAATGTGTGTGCATGCATGCGTGTGTGCATGTGTGTGATGTGTGTGTTAGCTCAGAGGACAACTTTCAGAAATCCATTCTTTCCTTCCACCATGTGATCCAGCCACAGAACTCTGGTTAACAGGTTTATACTGCAATTACTTCTACGGTCTGAGCAGTCCCATCAGTCTGTATTTTGTTTTTCCACTTTAATAATAATAAGGTCCCAGAATTGTGACTACTTATATGCACAGTTTCTAAAAGAATGCTCTAGGGCCACCAATTGACTTTCTCACTCTTACTTTACTTTACTAAAATGTCATTGTTATTGCGATGGTACTGTGTTGCATAAGGATGCATCTGTGCAAGTATGTAACTTATGCAGAGCATATTCTGCCCTTATGACCTCTTTTATTCCTTCATTCCCTCCACTCTGCTGTCCTTAGTTGCTTTTGTTACTCTACACAATTTGTGTCTACTTTCACGTTGCATTTGTACACACTGTATGAATGCACCCCCAATCTAGGACCTGTGAATGAGACCAGGAATGGCTAAATTCACTTCGTGACTCTCTCCAGTTATAGCCATTTTCTTCCAAACATTTTCTTTTAAAAATGAAAAACAAAATCCCATTGTGCTTATGCCATGGTCTTCTTACCCATTCCCCTCCTGCTGGACAGCTAGGATGTTTCCCTAACTCAGCTGTTGTGAACAGTGCTGTAGACACTTGGGATGTGCAAGTGTCTGTGGTGTGTTGACTTTTAGTCCTTCAGGTGAATACCCAGGAGTGATGTTGCTAGGTTATATGGTAGATCTATTTGTAATTTTTCTGAGGTGCTTCCATACTTACACCCTAGTCTGGCTCCTCTTGATCTTATCCCTGAGGAAATACAGTCTGCTCCCAACTGTACGGCCCATGTGCAAGCACACTTGTTAGTCTGTCTTGTCCTCTGAGACCTCTGCTTGCTCTTCCCCCCACCTGAGCTAACTCCCTCGAGTGTAAACAGTATTTCACATCATAGGTGCATTTTCCATTCCTATTTGAAGTTTCACCTCTCTTTATACAGCACTAATCCTGGAGCTAAGTCAACTGGCTGCTTAGAGCTCATCCTTCCTAGAATCCTCTGCTCTTCTTGGCATTGGTCAGCACTGCCAGGTTCTCAGCCTGCTCAGGAAACAACACCCTCTGGTGTGCTCTGGCTATACCATGGTCATAAGAGAAGCAGCAGCTGGTAAGAAGTATGTTAAATACACCTGGCTCCTATGGGAATCACAGAGTTAAGCATTCCCACCCTTCAGGGCCACCTTTCACAAGTGAATGTGATTGAGGTTTTTTTGATTGTGTGTTTGCCTGACCTGATCAGAGAGTTTGGGCAGTAGTTTCTGTTGACACTTTCTTTCACTTTGGGTAAAGTTTAAACATGGCTTATCGCAACCCTGACACATCAGAAAGGCTACGTTTGCCCCTCCTGCTTCCTCCCTTTTCCCTTTATGAGAAAAAAAAAAGGCATCAGAATTTTGTGCATAGGAAGGAAACTGATCTCTAGGAGCTTTCTAGTAAGAAGTCTGGGCTGTTTTAAGTTTTAACCACTATGAAACAATTCTTATTATTCTCTCCATCTTCACAGTTAGTTTACTTCTCATAGGGTAAGTATTCCTTGTGGAGATGCCACCATGTGGTTTAATTGCTAGGACCTAAGTCCTAGTGTGTCAAACTTGAAGGTGAAGTTGTAAGTACTACAGCACTGTTGAGTCCCAGACTAGACAGACTGAAGCTCTTAAAGGTCAATTTCCTACGTGGGCAGAAATACCCCCACCCCTTTGTGTGAATGTGTGTGTTCATGTGTGCAAACATGCCCATGGAGGACAGAGAGCAACCTTGGGTGTCATGCCTCAAGATGCCAGTCACCCTGTTATTTTGAGACAGGACCTCTCACTGACCTGGAAGTTGTTGCCAAGGCTAGGCATCTTCTTGTCACTGCCTCCTCCACTCTGGGGTTACAAGCCTGTGCCACTGTACCTGTTTTATTTTCCCAGGTGTGTTCTGGGGACTGAACTCATATTCACATGCTTGTGCAGCAATCATTTTACCAACTGAACCATCTCCTCAGCCTGGAAATCCACTTTATGTTATCCCAGTACAGTGCTGCAGAATAATCCTTTTGTAAACTGTGAAGATTGGTTACTCGGATTGGTTTAATAAAGAAGTCAACTGGCCAATGGCTGAACAGGATAAGTTTAGGTGGGAGAGCCAAACTGAGAATGCTGGGAGGAAGAAGGGTGGAACGGGGAAATGCCAGCAGATGCAGAGGAAACAGGACATGTAAAAAAATAAGGTAACAAGCTATGAGTTACATGATAGAACATAGATAAGAAATACAGGTTAATTTAAAATGTAAGAATTAGCTAGTAACAAGCCTGAGCAATTGGCTGAGCATTTACAATGAATATTAAGGCTCTGTGTTGGTTATTTGAGAGTGGCTGCCAGCAAAGGAAAATTCTGCCTACAGTACAGAAATCATTAGTCTGTGTACATGGCCAGCATAATCCATTTTGGGGTTTTGTCTCATAGTTCACATCTTTCCCCTAAGTATCTCCATACTGCCCAATTATATATCACTAAAAGCAAAAATAGAAAACATTGTATTCATACCAAAGCTTAGCTGAGTGATTCCTCACAAGTAACGTGGCTGGACTGTGGAATAAATGGTTTGATAAAGCCCCAAATTTGCCTTCAGGAATTTAGACTCAATATCTAAGTGTATAAAAAGATACTCCAAAGCAGGTTTCCTACTAATGTGTAGCCTAGAAGGTGAGGATTAGCAGTCACACAAACATCTATTCATATTCTAATGATAATGATAATAGAAATACCTTATGTGCCTTGAATGTATCCTGGGAGTGATTGACATGAGCTTCATCCTTCTGGGTACATTGAGGTTGGTGGATACTCTACACTTAATGACATCCACCTTTTAATACTCTTTGCCAACTATTGAGTCCTTGGTTTGTTTTTCTCTTTTTATTTTTGATTATTGGTATGTGTTTGGGTCTGTGTATAGGCACGTGGACAGGAGTGCATGTGCCCGTAGAGGCCAGAGGCATCAGATTCCCCCAGAGTTGGAATTGCAGGTGGTTGTGAGCTACCTGACCTGGATGTAGAGATCCAAATCCAAGTCCTCTGCAATAGCTGTGTGTGCTCTTAACCACTGAATCACAGGGAAACAGAGATACCCTTGCTCAAGATCATACAGCTAAGAATAAGATGAACAACAATGTGCATTCAAACACTTTATCCTTCAAGGTTGCAGCTTTTTCTGTCATGTTTTGTACAATTTTCTTTTTCTTTTTTCTTTTTTTTTTTGCAAGGACCAGAGAGAAAGAGAGAAATGGTGCATGAGAAAGTGCAGACTCCCTTGTAAGTGACTGATTCACCTTCGTTGTGGGTTTTCTGTGAGTGTGGGTCCAGGTATGAGGGAGGAGCATACAACCAGCTTAATGGATTGGCTGCCACCTGTGATTTCCAGCAGGAGAGTTCACAGTCAACTGGACCTTGCTGTTAAAAATGGTAATGTCATATGCTTTTGCTTTTAGCAGATGACAATAAAAAAAGTCAATGGATTATAATTACGGGATCTTGAAATTTCATGTTGCACCAGACTATAATGAGAATTCATTTATGTTATGACAAGTGCAGATTAGTAATTTATCTCTCGCCAAGTGGTAGGGTGGTTTATGATGTTGCTGGTTTTGTTACCGCTTACAGAAGGCACAGATACTGTGTCAGGTTGCCCCATGAGTAATTGCCTGGTTTTATGATGCAGGATAAATCAATCACACAGACTTCTTGCGTTGGCTTAATGAGGTTAGGTCAGCAAGCACAGAGCTTGGGAAAATGTTGTTGGTCAACAGTCTCCAAGTGCTGACAAAGGATCCTTGCGGGGCTGAGTTTGAGTGAGTCCTCAGCAGTTTGGCTGCAGGTGGGTGGTAGAGGTCTAGGTTTTGCTTTAGGAGTTAGCTCTCAAGAAGTTAAGAGTTCTAGCATGGAAGTCAAGCTGCAGAGAGCCTCTGGAGTTTAATAGATGAGGAGTTAAATCAATAAAATCAATAAGAACCAAATGGAAAACATGTTTTCATCCCTCTGAGCAGTGGCTGTTGTGTTCAGAAGAGCAGGCTCACAGAGCGAACTAGATGAGAGATTATCATGATGGTAGGTGACATCCACAGCCCTGTTTGGTACACTCTGTGGGTGCCCCTGGCTGAGGTACAGGTAGCTGTTTCAGCATGCTGTTTAGTGACTCCCTACCTTTCCACTTCCTTGCATTGGTAGAACCTTCCTTTGTTGCTTGAGCCAAGGGTCATGGTGAGGGAAGACATTCCACTTGTCTGTGCCCTTTGTACATTGTCCTTTCCTCCAGATGGGTTAGGAACCTCCTCTGATCTCTGCTGGACATTTGCCAGTAAGAAAAGATTATCAGGAACTTCTCACCTGGGTTCACACTCACAACCTAATGTCCCACAGAGTTCTTCTGTCTGCCTTTCTCTGTAGGAACTGTCAATGGGAACACTACACCCTCGCGATTCGAGCGACCCCATAAGAGAAAGTGGGAAGAGTCAGAGAAGTATAGGGCTGCCCAATATTGAAGTTTTCCCGTTCCTGTGTCAGTTGCATCTTGCCTTTGTAGATGCATTCATGATCCCTAAAGACATTCAAGTTGGGCTGAAGAAAAATTTTCCCTGGCTAATGCTGTGCATGTGTTTCATTTCATCTTCCATTTTGTCCTTGTCATGCAGAGACGTGGCAAACTCTAGATAAAAATGTGTTAGTAACTGAGCAGAAGGTAAAGGAGGAGACATAAGACAGGATTTCCTAACAGAGGCCATGATGAGCCAGGGCTGGCTGGGTTGTGGTGTGATAACCAGCAGCCCCTAAGTTTTAACCTTTTAATGTAAACACAAGGGAAGCTATACAAACTCAGCATTTGCCCCCTGACTTAATGTAGAGTGAACACTCTCCTCCTCCTCTTCCTCCCCCTCCCCTTCCTCCTCCTTCCCACTCCCCTCCCCCTCCTCTTCCTCCTCCTCCTCCTTGTGTTTTTCAGGACATGGTTTCTCTGTGTAGCCCTGGCTGTCCTGGATCTTGCTCTGTAGCCCAGGCTGGCCTCGAACTCACAGAGATCCACCTGCCTCTGCCTCCCAAGTGCTGGGATTAAAGGTGTGTGCCACCACTGCCTGGCTCTTCAAAACTATTTGCTGTCCTTACTTTTGTAGTTTTAGTCCTCAAATCCTAATGGTTTAAGACAATAAAAAGCAGATTTAAAAAATACTATGAATCTATTACCAGAAGCCGAATATTCTTCATTTGTCATTGTTTTCTTTATTCTAGGCCAGATGCTGGCAGAACTTTCTGGAACATTGCAGAGGGGGTGTTCTGGGGAAACACATTCGCCTTTGGAGTGATACACATGCTTTTGTTTGTACTTTGTTGGTCAAATGTCAGCAGGGGATTCCAGAGCCCAAGTGTGTAATTCCGAAATTTATTCAGAACAGGGAGCTGAGGAGGGATCAAGAGTCAGAGTTGTTGGGAGAATGAAATGAACTGATGTTTAATTTAAAGTTTGAGGGTAGCACCTGGCAATCTTAGTATTTGCCAAGAGCTTGTAGCTATGGCCTATGTGCTCTGACCCAATGAATGATAGCTGTTTTTGCATTGCTATGTCCCAGGATTTATGACACAAACAAGTTTGGCTCCCGATTTCAGAGGGATTGCAGTCCACCACAGCAGGGAAGACAAAGGTGACTCACCACCACATTCATAGTAGTGGGAGCGTGCAGCAGAAGGAGGTATTTAGACCATGGTGGACCAGGAAGTAGAGGGGGGCAGAAAGTAACAGGAGTTAGGGGCTTGGATAACACCTTCAATGGTCTTCCTCTGCTGACCTTCTTCTGCTAGCCAGGCTCCACTTCCTAAGCAACACTACTGGCCAAGGGACCAAGTGCTCAGAACCTCATCTGAGGGGGCTGGTGTTTCACACAAGAACAATAATAAACCCTGTGTGTAAACACGAAGGAACAGAGCTAGGGGTTGTCCTTTTATACTGTCTTGGGGTCTTTCTGTTTCCACTCCATGCTCATCTCATCTAAGCTGGGGAGTGGAGGGAGGGAGGAAGGGACAGGAAAGTAAGATAGCCCATTGCTAGATACCTCTGTGCTTTCTGTTTGTCATCGTTATTATTTCATGATGTTGGTTCCCCCCCCCCCCACTAGTTTGGATGACAAGAAAGTGATTCATGTCCAAGGGGAGGGCCCTTATCCCCCATTTCATTGACAGCACAACTGTCAAAAAGCCCATCCCTATAAACACTGACCTGCCAAATGAGACCAAGCCTCCACATGGAAAATCAAAGTCAGGGATCTGGCAGTGAGTTGAAAAGATGGTTTGAATCAGAGGCAGAGACAGCTCATGGATTTTGGGGTGGGGGGCTTGGGGGCTGTCTGCACCATTGTGCCAAGATGGCTGGGGACTTGGGCCAGTGAGTTTCCATTCTAAGGAGGAGGCAGGCAGGGCCTGTCTGTAGTGGAAGCCAGAACATGGCAGGTCTCTGGTTTAAATTCGACTCATCTAAGGGTCCTCCAAGCTAATTGGGAAGGAGCAGGCTGTGTTTTCTTTCCTGCCCAATAACTGGGGGGTTGGGGGAGGGGTGGAGAATTGCTTACAGCCCTAGACTTTATTAGGGAGAATTTGACATTGTTTTGTTGGACACAGGCTCCATCCAGGGAGCTAATCTCTCACACCTGTTTGGCTTCGTTAAGAAGCCAGGGGCCCCAGCCTGTTTGCTATTGGTTGTTGCAGAGACCCATACAAGGAGAAGGAAGGCAGTAACCAAAGAGATGCTATGATTTCTCTCCTCATTCCTAACTCTGAAACTCAAATGCTTAAGGTGGTGCAAATGTCTGTGATGAACTTAATGATTATGATGTCTGCATTCAGTATAGATCTACAAAAAGGACGAGGGTCCTAAATATTCAGACAGTAGCTATTGGGTACATGATATTGTCCAGTGCTTTAAGAGAGCCAGGCAGAGTTCCCATACTTTGGGAATTAATTTTTTAGAATATCTGTTTTACGTGTGTATGCATGTGCATATGTGTGAGTGTGTGTATGCAGACATGTGAATGCAAATATCTCAGGAAGCCAGAGGCATCAAGATACTCCTGGAGCTGGAGTTCAGGGCCTGATGTGAGTTCTGGGAACCCAAACCTCTGCAAACACAGTATGTACTCTTAACTGCTGAGCCATCTTTCTTGTCCCCACTTTGGGAATTTATGTTATTCCATCCCAGGAAAATACTGGAGCATCCTTCATAGTTCTAGGAAGCAGGGGCTCTGAGGAAAAGGGGTTCCTCCTGGCTCCTGGCCTTGCTCTTTGTACTTCACCTGTGTGAATTCCAACACTATATAAGTTATTGCATAAGCTGAGGGAATGTGGCCTTCTATCCTTCAGGGGACATTTTACCCTCATTAGTGTTTCTAGAATAATGGTCAGTAGAGCTTTAATGGAAAACAAAGTGTATACCATGCACCTGGGGGAGAGTGGAAAGTCCCTTACTCAGAGGACAAGTGCAGGGCTGTGGGCCCTGCCACATACACGTTTTCTTCAGTTACATGGCACCTGACAGACGATGTACCCAGTAGTAGGGTTTGTCTGAGCCGGGGTCAAGTAATTCTGTATAAATTCTGAATCTCACAGCAAATTGTAAATGTGAAGATCTGGCTGGGAGCTAGCATGTCATGGACTCCAAACCCTACAGAGGACTGGTCATCTCTGAGAGGTTGCCCCTTCCATTCTAGAAAAAGTGCAGAATGAGACTGTCTCAGAGGCAGATGGCTTCTGTGCTCCCCACCTAGGGAGCCACAGGGCGGGATCCTGCCTTGATCCTCCAGGCATCTGCACTAAGGTTACTGCTGGCCATGGAGGGCATGACAGGACACCCGATTTTCTGTTAGGACCTGCGTATTGTCCCACATGGATGGCAGCAGCCATCAGAGGGAAGGATGGAAAGAGGTACAGAGGCCTGGGTGCTGGGGCATAGGCATCAAGTGGTTGAGAACCCCCTTCGGGAGGGTGGGATGCCAGTGGGAGGCAGAGGCCTCAATCCTGCATCCTCTCTCTGGGTTTTCACATAAATTCAACAATAACATTCTAATAAGATTTTTAAGATAGGTAGCACCCTCTAAGAATGAAGTTCCAGCCCAACTATCAGCCCTTGGAGTCGCCCTATATTATTGCAGCCCAGAAAGCTGGCTTAGACCTCAGCTTTATGTTGGGAAAGAGCCAAAGCATGAGAAGCTCATCTGGCCTCAAACCTTTCTGCCCACAAGGTTATGATTATTATGTGAGTGCTTATCTCAAAATGATGTGGCGACACAGTTGACGTGATGTTGCAGATGAAAGGTACAGAGCTCTGGTCCTTACAAACATCATTCATATTATTGTGACATCACATCTACCTGCTTGCTTTCCTGTGGTCCGGGATATACTTACTGCTTTTTCATTTTCCACCCAAATGTACTAAGGTGCCTCTGTATTTCCCTTTTGCTATTTTGGGACCAGTGGCAGGAGATGCTAAGAGCTTTGTAGGTGTCAAGAGCAGACCAACAGTAGCAACATTAGAACGCCCTGCCCTACCAACCCCACACATTCTCACCCACCCAAGTATATGTTCATAAGAGTTTTTTCCCTCTTTGGTGTTTCTTTGCAGGCCCCTGTGAGCAGACAACAGTGGTACTCAGCATCCTCATCTCACTAACCCATCTAATTACTGAAAATCGCTCCTTGTCCTGAGCTGTATTCTGTTGTCTCATATAGGATTTTGATTGAAAAACAAAACAGAGTTCTGGTATTTGCAAATAAAAACAACAACAATGTAACAAGTATGAGAGCCCAGACAGCTGTCAAGAACAAGGGACCTGGGTTCTGCCGCACTGCCGCAGTCATGTATTGAGTTTGATGCCTCTGATCAGGATCCTCCTCACTAGGGTGCAATGGCTACAATAGGGCCAATGAACAGATCATAACCAGGCTCAGACATTAAAGGCCTCTCACACAAGGAGATATGACTGGTGAGTGTGGTCGGGTTGATAACATGGCCTTCAGGTCTTAGCCCTATAAACTGCCTCTTTGCTTAAACTCAGGTCCAAGAGAGATGGAACTTGGTGGAGGCTCTACTCCAAAAGGAGTCTTTGTTTAAAAATATACAGCTTTTGTGTGTATTGTGTGTGTGTGTGTGTGTGTGTGTGTGTCTGTGTGTGTCTGTGTGTGCATGTTGTGTATGTACAGATGCATGTGTACATATGGGAGTGTCACTTCTTATACCACACTCCCCTCCTTCCTTTCTGGGAATACAAATACCAAGGTGGGTAAGTCTGGGCATCAGCTTACCTGTGCCTCCCCAGTGTTGGGGTTACACAGCAGGAGTTTTTTGACCTGGAACTTGCTGATGAGGCTAAGCTGGCTGGCTGGGGAGCTTCAGGGATCTACCTGTCTCCACCAACACTGGGACAGTATGAGGCTGAGAACAAGAGACTTACTTTACCATAGCCATCCTCTACTGTATGAATCTGAGCAAACTTTGGACTTCATCTTTTCATCCATGAAATGGGAACCCTGTTTAGCTTATTTCTCCCACCAGGTCTCAATAAGGCTGATACGATAAGACTTGTGTGTTCCTTTTGGAAGCCATGAATCAGTGCAGATGTGTGAAGGACAAGAGATTGAGCTCTTGTTCCCCCTTACCTGTCATTGCATGAGTCTTACTGTGGCCATCCTGATACTGTAGCAGGGTGGGCAGTAAGAACTCAGGCTGCATTCGTCTGTGGTCCTCCGTGGTGTTCTGTGACCTGCCTCCATCAGGGACCTGTTAAAGGATGGACTTAACACCTCCACCTGCCTGCCTGTACACATTTGCCATCACTAAAATGACTCCCTTTCCTTTGTATGCAATTGTATTACTGGTCGGTGGTTGTTGGTAAATGCTTAACACCTAGTTCTCTGAAAAGATATGTTTGTATGTTTGTTACAAGTCATATTGTTGTAAAGGATTGGCACATGCTGCTAATAACTACCAACTATTCAGGATCCTTTATTACAAATCCCACTTGGTTAGTTGATTCCCACAAGAACCCTATGTTGGCATTTTCTTTTTTTTTGGCAGCAGACAAAACAGTCTAGGGACAATGTAAGTGTTAGTTGCCATTTTTATTTGCATTGAAGAAGAAGAAAGAATGGAGCTATTCATGGAAGCTTTACTCTTTACTCAGCGGCGTAGAACAGTTGTTCTCTCAATGTGGGACTAGTTTTGAGCAGTAGAAGAACACTTCTTTTTAATATTCATTGTGCAATTTGTGTGATAGCAACACCTACACACAGCCCTACACACACACACACACACACACACACACACACACACACACACACACGTAGTATTTTTATTTTTAATGATCTATGTTGCTTTTCTCATTAGTGCCTTAGGTCTGGATGATTTCAAGGCTAGAACTAGGGGTTTATATCATTTTTAGGTTTTTCTGGCATTTCACGTCATCGACCATTTGGAAAATCTGTGGGTGCATGTGTGTCTGCATATATGTATATGAGTGTATGTGTATGAGCTTGTGAGTATATGTTGTGTGTATGTGTGTGGGGGTGGGTGAACATGTGTGCATGTACATGTAGAGGTCAGACTCAGGTGTTGTTTTTCAAACCCCACTTACCTTATTGTTTTGGACAATCTCTCTCACTGAACCCAGAACTACCTGGTTAGACTAGGCTGGCTGGCCAGGGGGCTCCAGAGATCCACCTGTCTCTATATCCCCAGTGTTGGGATTACAAGTACAAGCCACCATGCCTGGCTATTATGTGGGGACAAGGGATCGAGGTCAGATCCTCATGTTTACAAAGCAGGCATGTTACTTACTCCCCAACCCTACTGGCCACTGTAAGATGAATGTGGAATAACACTGAATATCAGAAGAGGAAAGAGGCTAAATAAATATTTTCTGGACAGAAGCACAATAGATATGTTACCTTAAGAGCGCAGATAATAGCATAACCTTGTGAAAGAAAAGGAAGAGGTAAACTCATCATTTATCTAGCTGTAAGTTGAGAGACTCCCATTTTGAACAGTGCTGTGTCTAACAATCAGCTTGAGAAACTCCTGAAAATGTTTCCATCTGCTCCAGGGAGTGGGTGTAGCCTTCCCCAGCTCATCTCTGTAGTTGTTTTTCTCTTTCTCCAGATCTGGGCTTTTTTAGTGTTCAGAGAGCCGTAGGGGTGAGTGTGTCTATGTGTTAGATGCAGAGGACTCAGTGACGTGGCTCCTGTCTCATGGAGCTTACCACCTTCTTGAAAAACAAATAAATAAGCGGTGACTCAGAGCAGTTTCCAGAATGCGTCTTCACTTTCTTTTTATGAGATGGTGGTAACACACATGCTTGCCTTGCTTCTGCTTCCCTTGCTGTCTGGGCCTGGCATTAACTTCCAGTTTTCCAGATAAACTCTGGCTTTCCTGCTGTGTTTGTATATTCATGTGTGTGTTGAGGTCAGGGGTCAATGTTAGGTGTCTTCCTCATTTTGTTTTTGTTTTTGTTTTTTTGAGACAGCGTCTCTCACTGAATCAAGTCACTTGTTGATAACCTGGCAATCCTTCTGCCTCCAAACCCTCCCCACCAGATCACTGATGCACTACGTTACCCAGCTTTTTAAGATGGATTCTGGGGATCAACTCAAGTCTTCATATCTGTGGATCAAGTGCTTTACCAGCTGAGCTGTCTCCCCAGCCCTCTCAAATCCTTTCCTCTTGATGAAGAATTTTGGCTGAGGTCCATAGAGCAAAGGAAGTTGGTTTTTGAAGTATCATTCCATTCATGATACCTTTCCCCATGTAAGAGAGAGTTAATTTAAACTCCTTCCAGTGTGTAGAGAGGCTTGACTCAATTTCTTCTCTAGCATCAGACTTTATTTCTGATGCTTTTACCCTTATTTATGGGCAAGTATTCACTTGAGTTTCCCCAATAAAAGGAATAAATGTGTGAAACTTTTAAATGCTCACTGATTATTTGGAGCAAATTGGAGATCATCTGGAGAGGGCTTTTTGTTTTGTCAGCTTCCCCCAACAGAGCAGGGACTTGTTGGGCCATGGTGACACCTCTGCATCCATGAAAAGATGTAGGAACGGGGGATTATTGATGATTTTGTCCAGAAAGGGATGCACGTGGTGTGCATGGGCTTGCTTACATGGGGACCATGCACGAAGAGAAAAAGCATGTCATCACATCTTAGCCGAGATTGTTCAAAGCAAAGGCTTGGCAGTGGACTCTGTCATCGTGCCTCCTATCTCCCAGAATGACTTGGAAAACTTTAATTATGCCAGGGTCTTATTTTCAGCTCGCCATAGCTTTTGAACTCATTGAGAGTGGGGGAAGGGGTTATCCCAAGCCCGAGCTTTTTCTAAAGAGCCTTTGTCTCTCTGCCCAGGTATTAAGTTGGTGGTGCAACAATCACAGGTACCTTCGGTTCACTTTTCTCCACACCACCCCCATTCCGTAAGCACCATCTTGGCCCTGAATGTGAGCCTGTGTTCTCCTGACCTACCATCCTGCACAGGGGACTGAGGAAGAATGGGCCACAGGAATGCATGCAGAACAGAGCCAAATTGTTCAAGCTGCGTGAAGAAGAAAGAAAAAAAAATGAGAGCGGGGTGGGGAGGGAGAAGAAGAAAAGATTCCCTTGTCGGGTCAATTTCTCTGGAGATATTTGGAGGATAACACAGTCATTTTTAGGAGGGGGGAGTAAAAACGAGAGAGCCGAGTTTTATCGGCACAGTGGCGGGCGCACACAGAAAGGTGACATTTGAGAGAACAATTGGGGCTTGTTTAGCTTCATTTGCTGCTATGAATGAGGCCTAAGAAAAGGTGTCTTTGGACTGCGCCTAACAGTCATCTTCATCATTCCTGCTCACCCTCTCTCTCTTTCTCAGTTCCCTTATGAAATAAGGGCACACAGGTAATAAACAAAGCACTATAAAAGATCAGATTGAGGTATTCTGTAGGCTCATTCAATGTCTGGAGCACACGTTGGGCACTCCACCTCGGGTACTCCGAAGCTGCATGGAGACAGGGGGATAGTGGTGGGATGGTACTAGACCCCTCTCTCCATTTCTGCAACTGTGATGAATTTAAAAAAGACCATATCCTTGGTCAGCTACACCATACCAGATGGCCAAGAGACAGAGGAAAAAGTGGCAGGCCAGACCCCCTTTGGATTTGCCCACGTGGAGTTTGGATACTGACCTGATTTCTTTGTCAAGCCTTGGGCCTGGTTCAGGTGAGTAGGAGCTGAGGTTCAGAGGCAGTCTGACTGTTGGATCTGACTCCCCTTCAGCTTTGACAGAGGGTCCCCTTGTGGTCCTCATTTCTTCTCATTTTCTTTGGGTCAGACACTGACTTGAAGCTCCTAGCCTGTTGTGCAAGAAGCATTCTGATGTCGCAAAGGAGTTGTATATATACGTGGTGACAGAGGGACAGAGGACAGTTAGGTGGGCTTGTTTGGTTTTGAGGAGTACTTTGCAATGGATGATTCTCCTGCTAATGGGCAAAGTCACTGGACTTCTTCCTGGCCTGCTCCTGCCTTCTTGCCCTACCTCCTCTGCAATTGTCTTTACTTTCAGTCTGTATGATTTCCCATAATCAACCAAAGGGACTGTCCAGGGAGGAATGAGCAACAGTGTTTGAAAAAAAAAGGGCAGGAGATAAGCGCGTAGTGGTCGTGGGCACTGTGGTGGATCTGGTTTCCTACAGCATGCGGGCAGGCAGTGCCCTTATCTAGAAACTTCATCCATGTACAGGTGCCGATGAGCTGGGCTCCCATAGGCCAGGCCTGTAACGATGGAAAGGGGGACCCTGGAGTTTGGGGGACTCTTCATAAGGACCTTGCTGTTCTTTGTTCAGCTCTTTGTTCTCTGGGGTATAATAAACATTGCTGGAGATGCTGTCTAGTATAGATGTGAAGGAAGTCACCCCAGTTTTGCAGAGAGAAATATAGGGCTTGTGCCGGTACTGTGTTTGGATGGGAGTGCCTGGTTGGATGTAGCGTACATGTTTAAAAGGTTCACTGGACAAAGTGTTGGATTGCTGGGATTACTTATAGACACTGTAATTATTTTATACTGGGTGCTTGGTTCTTGGTGTTCAGGAAAAAAAAAATCATCCTAGCAGATATCCATCTTTTCACCAGTGTTTGATAGAAAAAGCTCGTTCAATATACAGTGTATAAGACTAAATTTTCTGATATTTACATGGTACATTTTTGTCCTTGGATTTGAGGTCCTTTCTGAATGATCTGTTTATTAACTTGTATTATGTGAGTATAGAATTTTATGAGCATAGTATAGCTATTTGTGGTTTTATTTATCTTTTCATTTAGCTGAAACCTTGGATTTCCAAGGTGAGTAACAGCTCTCCCCCTTCTCTGTGCCTGTGAAGTGTAGTGTTTCCGTAAGAATATATACTATGAATGTTACATACAGATGGTTTACCATTTGCTCTGTTCATATGAGTGCATGAATACAAAATAGTCACTCTATCAAGTCACTCTGATTTAGTGGCTTAAATTCAGGCTCCAGATCTTTCAAGAGACAACCCTGATAGCCTACAACCTGAGGAATGAGGCCAAACACTGCAAAGGTAAGACACTAGTTCGCAGGAACGGGGTTATGTTGACAACTTCGTAAATGTGGTTCATAGATACATAATTTAGCATCTCTGGCTCTTTGAACACCTCTCTCATTTTCTATAGCACAGAAAAACATCGTTTTATTTGTTTAGCTTTGAGAATATTTCTTGTTTTCCTGTGTTTTCTAAGTTGTGTGTATTTCTCTGGAACTCTAACAAAGCTTCTCATATGACTGTCAACGAGAAATGACTTAAACCTCTGACATTGACTCATGTCTGGAACGTTGTAGAGATTTAGCCACTGTTTGAATATCAGTGGGAAACGTGCATAGTCCTCAGAACTATAGATATTAATTTATGAAGCATGTGCTTCTGTGTTTGTTTAGATACATACATTTATATACTGCTTTCTTGCATGCAAATTTTAGATTTTTGCCAAGTTCACAAACGGTTTTCCTAACATCTCATTTATTTATCAGTGGTTGATATTTGGTCAGTCAATTGATAGCTTCAGTATTAGTCAAGTACCTTTGCATTTTTTCAACCATTGCTCTTTGTATATCTTCCAGTGTCGTCCACAGTTAGGCTGCATACTTCTGTAGTCTGCTAGAAATGTTTTCTCTCAGGCTATATCTTGACACATACAGCAATGTAAATATGAGAATGCCAAGTTCTAGAATAGAATTTAATTTATTTTCCTTTAACTCCCCCAAGAGAGGCTTAGAATGACCAGGAAAGTATTGATAGCCCATGTCGCTAAGCGACCATTATTTCTTTGAGGTAAAGGGGAGAAAAAAAATACAATCAACATTAACGCAAGTCACAATCTATGGCTATGCTCAACAAGCAGTTTTCTTATTTAATTCTGGGTGAAGTGATTGCCAGGGATGTCCGGCCCTGGGCATCTATCCCTTGCAGACTTATGGGGGCGTAGGGACCCAAGGTTTAGACATACACATTATTTAATGTTTCTTTCTGTGCTTATTAGCCTTGTGGGTAAGGGCAGCATTAACCACTGGCCTAGAATCCTTCATGGCAAAATTTAGGAGAACACATAGTCTTGTGTTTGGGATTTTAAGAGACTCTGAGGCGACTTGGTGCTCAGGAGGATTTGAGAGAAGTTTGGCTTATAGCCATTTCTGTTGGCTAATAATTGCACTAATCTTTTCTTGGGGGGGGGGTTGTGTGGGCATTCCCCACTGTCCCTCAGTCCTTTAGTTAGAGAACAATAGGGACATTGTGTTTCTGCACTGTTCCATAAGACGGGTCAGGGGCAGCTACTGGGTGGAGAAGGTCTTCAGTGGATGACCCCCCAGGCATTAGCTCCCAGCCATAATTAAGGAACTCGAGAGCTCAGCATTACAGCTTTGGCCGGATGAGAGGAAAATGTTTTATCCGACGAGGGATCTGAACAGCAGCTGAGCTGGGGTTATCAGATCCAGCGACCCTTGTGGGGGCAGGCTCAGCAGCAGGTGCAGTGCTTACCGGAAGACAATGGGAGGTTGCACACCCAGGGAAACCACTTTGCCTTCTTAAGAGCAGAAGCTGAAGGCAGGAGTAGAGACCTGAAGCGGAGATGCCTCTGCAAAGTGAGCCTTGAGCACATGCTTGTGCAGAAAACATACGTGTCTTTAATTAAAGTTCAACTTGTCAGCTCTACCTGGAGGTATTAAAGTAGTCTGTGAGAGTTAGCTAAGATGATTTAGATGTCCTTGCATGCAACTGAATATAGCTGTAATGCAGAAGCATAAACTTACTTAATATATCATGAGATTTTTTGCATTGCAATTTATTATTATTATTTATTATCATCATCATCATTATTTTTTGTGACGTGAATGTGAATGTCTCTAGAATGAACTTTGTAAAGGACAATGTCAAATTAAAATGTCAGAATTTGGACATGACTGATTAAAGCAGCCAGGGTATAGAAGGATGTGTGTAGGTTGTATGCAAACAATATGTCATTTTCTATAAGAGAATTCTATTCAGGTTTCAGTATCCAGCTGTGTCTTGGAACCAGAATCCTGGGGTTACTGAGGGCCACCTGTACCCTCAGGTGTTCAAAGTGCTATTTGAGTGTTAAAATGTGATGAGGGTACACTCTCCCATTTAGGAAGTAAGCACCCTGATTATACCAAGATCCAAAGAGCAGGTGAACACATTAAGTCCCAGTTTAAGCTATTTCTCTGCACTCTTTGGGAAGTGGGACACATAACTGTTTTATTTAATTTAAATTTCTTTTTGTGTATGCAGATATGTGTGTGTATATAAATATATCAATGTGTGTGTACATGTGTGTGCAGGTGTGTGTGTGTGTGTATGTGTATGGATTTTTTTGTGTGTGTGTGCAGATGTGTGTGTGTGTATATGTATGGACATGTATGTGTGTGTAGGTGTGTGTGTGTATGTGTACGGATGTGTGTGTGTGTGTGTGTGTGTGTGTGTGTGTGTGTGTGTGTGCATGTACATTCACTCATGTGGAGGCGAGAGGACAACCTTAGTGTTGTTCTTTAGGATCTGTTTCCCTATTTTTTTTTTTTTTTTTTTTGAGACAGATACTTGTTGATTAGGCTAGCCTGTCAGGCCAGTGAGCCTGGGGATCCTTCTATCTCTGCCTCTGCAGTGCTGTGATTATTAGCGTTCTCCTTGTGCCCCTCATGTTCCCCATGCTCCCCATGCTCTCCATGCCCCCATGCTACCCAGGATCCCTGTGCTCCTCATTCCCCCATCTCGCGGCACGTACTTGGCTTTGAAGTCTAAACTCACATTCTCATATTCTCACAGCAGGGCCTTTACTGACCACACCATCTCCCAGCCCACAGAGTCATTGCAGCAAGCGGTTCCTTTCAGTGAGTCCCCGCAGGGCTGTTCAGATATTCAGATGGGAAGGCTGTGCCATCGCTTGTGTACCTCCGTGACTGACACTGAACGTTTTCATTACTCTACCCTTTGGTCCCGTGTTCCCCAAGGGTCATGGATACCTGTGTCTCTCTCCATTTTCTCTAAAGCCGCTGGACTCGGCAGGAGGAGGCAATGGACAGAACTTACTGTTAGTGTGATTTGACTTGAAGCTACCCAGTGGCACAGAAGGCCAAGGAAGTGAGAGGGAGTGAAGATGTTTCTGTGGCATGGCGGGTGAAGAAGGGTTGGAAGTCAAGCCCATGGATAGCGAATGTCCAAGCAGCGGACTGCTGACCTGAATCTGATTGACATCTTAGCAAACTCACGGTCCCTCCTCCTCAGACTCCAGGGGTTCTCCAGGCTGCATTTTCCAGCTCCCCACGAACATTTCCAAATTACAAAACTAAAATAAAAATACGTGTGGAAAAATACAGTACAGATGACAGCACCTCCCCAGTTTCCAATGGTTCTGTTTTGACTTCGCAATCAGCCAAACTGGAGCCCCTGAGTAGCTGGCTTAATTTGTCACCTTGAGTTATTAACCGTTTCCTTGCCTCTCTCAGTGGGTGTCCTTCTGGCTCCTGGCCCTTGGCTGGCTTGGTGAGCTGTTAATCCTGTGCCCTCTCTCTTGGGCTTATAGCTCTGTCTGCCAAGGAGCCGGGCTTCCCTCATGGAGACACATCTGAAGTCACCGCCCTGTCACCTCCCAAGTGGTTATTGCTGAGGGGTGGCTGAAACCCAAGGGTACTGGGGAAGGACTAGGAAGAACCTCATACCAGCTTTCACATGGTCAGGGTGCCCTTTAGAAGTTCAATGCTGGGGTCTGTTTATCCTGGTAGAGGGTCAAGAGGCAGAGAGAGGTTCGTTCTAGAATCGGGATGGTTCAGAGGAAAATCTACAGGGAACCAGTGAGAAAATAATCTTACTGTGTATTTCATTTATGTTTTTAGTTAAAGTCTCTCTCTCTCTCTCTCTCTCTCTCTCTCTCTCTCTCTCTCTCTGTGTGTGTGTGTGTGTGTGTGTGTGTGTGTGTGTGTGTGTTAGTGGTGCTTGTGCCCATGCACGCTCATGTAGTGCCAGAAAAGGACAACGTGTCTTCCTCTGTCACTCCTCACTGATTTCCTTGAGACAGTCTCCCACTGAACTTGGATCTAGGCTTGAGGACAGAAGGGCCCAGGAATCCTCTTGCCTCTGACCCTGACAGCCCTGAGCTAGAGGCAGGCATGTGGTCATACCCAGCTTTTTACATAGGTGCTCAGGATTGAGATACAGGTCCTCAGGGTTGTACAGCAAACCCTCTTATCCTCTGTGGTATCTCCTCAACTCTTAATAGATATTTTGTGCCAGCATAATTCGTCTCTGGGTATCCAGCTTCCCACCTTAGACATTTCGTCTCTCATTTTCCTGTCATCCCTTAAGAACTACATGCCTGGATTTTTTTTTTCTCGTGGGTGCTTATACTATTCTTGATTATTCCAAAAATTCAGAGTACTACTTAAACCCTCTGTTGTTCTCAAAATGTATGTATTTCTGATTCTCTTCTCCTTGGATTTTGCAATTTTAAGCCATGTAACTTACAGATATGAATGAGCACATTTAATGAACTCTCTTAAGAGGAATGACTCACTGTTTTACTCGAAGAAGATGCCCCAGAACAAAGGTGTCTTTTAGAGAAAAGCAGCTTAGATTAATTATCTTTTATTCTCTACTATGGAGATGGTCTTGCGTCTAAAGAGGCTGCATAATGGCCTGATTGACAGTTCAAAATATAAAGCTGGCCACTGTGAAACTTTCTCCAGCAACTTAGGTCAGTCACTGGAGGCAACTCAAGTGACCAGTTTATTTCTCATTCTTCTGAAGAGATTTTATTTACATGTAAATACTCTGATGATCTCTACTTTGCTTTCATCTTTGAGAGATGCTTTGTTTTAGAATATGGTTTTGTGTCTAAGGAAAAGGTTGCCAAGGTAAACCCCACCGCCCAAGTGTCCTATTTGCTAGCACCTTACATTTTACCGCTTCGCTTTGCACACAGTAACAACTCTGCTCTGTTTTGATGTTGCCAAGGAGCAGATAACTGAATTTCATAGCTTAGCATGTTTTGTTAGTTTTACTCCAATGCCCCTTCTCAGTCCCAGGATCCCATCCAGGATGCTACCTTAAGTTAGCTATTGTGTGTCCTTGACGTAGCCAATTCTGCAGTAGTTGCTCAGAGTTTGTCTTTTTCCCCCCTTTTTAAGAGATTTTCAGATGCCAGCTATAAACCATGCTATCGATACATAGTCTGTATTTAGGGATTGTTCCAACGGCAAGGACTTCCATGCTCTTCACTAATTTGCATTCATTTTATGGGCATGTTGATATCATAACTGAATTAACCAGTGCCTTTGTAGTAGGCACTTAGGTTACACCCCAATTTGGTCTTATATGCAATACTGACATGAATAACCTGGTGTACTTTCAAGTATATCTGCAAAATGAATTCCAGAAAGCTAAATGATTGTGCAAAGAGAATTATTTGTAATTTCATGAACTATTTCATATTGCCTTCTGTGGATAGTGAGCCATCTTAGTTCAACAGACATAAATCACCGAAACGAAGCTGTAGATGAAATCTCACTTTTGCGGAATAAATGCTTTCAAATTGGTAGATCATTCAATGCTTTTGTAAATTTCCTTAAATCATAGTGCCAATGAGATGCCAACAGGAAGCACAATGAGGAGCAGCTTGGTCTTCAGTGAGCTTGTGAAATGGAATCTATACTCCAGCTTATGACTGAGGACCTCACCTGTGCCCCTTTGAGCTCCTTAATTGAGTTCACCCATAAACTAGGTCAAACACACAGGAAATCTTCCCATCTTTGGAAGCTTTCTTCATTCTTTCAAGACTTGCATCATGTAGTTACTGCCAGGCACATCTTGTCTGGCTTTTCACTCTGAAGTTCTTCTCCTTTTCATACCATGGTCTTTGGGTTGACTTTCAGGAGGCAGGGCTTTTGGGAGGGGATATCCATCACTCTTGTGAGCAAGATTTGCACTGTCACAGCAAAGGCGCTCATTCTTCCAATGCATGAGGAGACAGAGATAAGATGTTGTCCATGAAACAGAAAGTAAGTCTTCACCAGAAACTGCCTTGATCTTAGACTCTGTACCCAAGTCTATGACTCACTCATCATCATTTCAGCATAAGTATGCTCCATCTGTCTTACAGTTACTTAAAACTGGGTGTTGCTCCATTCAGAATCTTGAATCATTAAAGGACGACTTCGCTTTCTGTGTGTTTTATGAATGTGCTAAGCTAAAAGACTATATTTTCTGTTTATTGCATAATTCTCCCAAAGGTTCCCAACAGCCATATGTACAGTTAGCACTCCTTATTGCCCCCTCTCTCCCCTGTGTCTTCCAACACAAGCTATGGGAAAGCATGCCTGGGTGGGATGTTGTGTGAAACTTTTCATGAGGATATGTGAGCCAATGCTTGCTCACTCCAGAGAGGGCTAATTTCTGACTTGGAGAACCAATGAGTGTATTGAGGTTACTTACAGGGTTATAGGTGAAGGGCTACTTATGGAAGACTTAAAGGCAGCTGCATCACCAAAAATCCTCACTCCAATGTGGGGGATGTCTGACAAACCTGCATCCTTGGAGGTCTCTTTGTAACTTACCTGCATCTGGGAGGTAGAGTCTCCTCTAGGAAATTGGGTTGATTGGAGGGTCTCCTCTCTGCAACAGTTATTTTTGCTTCTATATCCTTGGGAAGGAGCCTCCTGGATCTTGTAAGTTTTGGTTCTCTAGAACTTGAGAGGTTTATTTACTTCACGAATCTCTCGGCCTCTTCCTCCTTCTTCCTCTTTCCAGGAAGGAAGGTTTCATTATGGAGGAAACTGATGTTTTCTTGGGAACCAAGAAGTCAGAGTAAGCAGTTGGCTCCATTGTGTATAGCAGTTTCCTCCATAATGAAACCTTCCTTCCTGGAAAGAGGGGACCTCTTTAGTTTTCTACAGGAGTCCTGTCCTGTTGTGATTTGGGGTTGCTTGGAAAAGTGTTGAATGATCTACCAATTTGAAAATATTTCCCCTGTCAACTTGCAATTCTAACTACAGCATCTTCTGCTGAAGTTCAGTTGCCTGTAGCTGGGAAGACTCTTCAGCTAGGCCACCCTGGTATTGCAGTGGGTATTTCTAATGTGGGATGTTTTGACAAAAATCCCACAATCTGGGTAGCTCATCAATGATGTGCACTGATGTTTATAGTGCTGGGGGTAGAGAGTTCCAGATCAAGACACCAATAGGTTCAATTTCTGGTGAAAACTTGAAAATTCATGAATGAAGTCTCTCTATGTCTTCATGTGGTAGGAGGGGTGAGGAAGTCTCTAGAGCTTTTGCAGGGAGAGTGCAAATCCCAGGCTGAGGTTATGAATCTCACCTTCTGAGAGTCCCACCTCCTGATGCCATCACCTTGAGGGGCAGCAATCCAACATATGAATTTGGAGAGAACACACATGTAGGCAGTAGCACCAGGCTCTATTGCAGAATATGCTAGTTCACTGTAGTAGTCTCTCCTTTAATTTCTGCAAATGTAGATTTCCTCAGACTAGTACAACCAGAAAGTGAGACCAGTTAAATCTCCTGTGGAGACAGGCTTTAAAAGGAAAAAAATCTAGTCAAATACATTTTCCCTTTTACTATCTTTTTTCTTTTTAAAAATGTAGTATATGTTGATTGTACACAGTGGGTTTCCTTAGGGTATTTGCATATGTATCTCTAAAGTATTTTGATCATATGTATATATGTATCCCACTTTCCCCTCTTGTCCCACCCTCATTCCTGTGAGCCCTTTCTCTTCTCGACTAGTCCCCCTTCTACTTTTACACCTTACCTCTCTCTTCCCCCTCACTCCCTTCATGTGTGTATCCTGGTAAGTTTCATTAAGGTTACTTGCAAGAGTACAGGTACCTCACCAGTAGCTATATATATATGTATTTTCTTTCCCAGCAGTCACCTGCCTGTAAATCCTTGGACAGATGTGGGGCCTCATGAGCTCCACCACTCCAGAAGAGGATGCTGGTGAGCCAACACGCCCTCTGTGTAGGTAACCACAGCTTCTGTGAGTATGAGTTCACAAGTGCAATGGACGCTTTCACTTTCTAATCCCCCTAGCCCACATGCATGTCTGTTAGCATGGTTTTATCCTGTTGGGTTCTCATCCACTCTGTCCTTTTAGAATATGGACTTCAGAATTGGAAGGAATGTTGCAACCCAATGAAAAGGTCAGAGAGTTGGCAGAAGGAGCCAAGTGTTAGCTCAGACTGCCGTCAACTCCCACAGGCCCACTCGTTTCTGCCACTCTTCTGTATTCATCAGGCATCCAACAGCATTGGTGACACTAATAATAAGGACAGTTTACTGACTACTTGCCATGAGCCTACTGTGTAGGACATTATTGACTTACGTTGTTTCCCTGTCACATCCAATTTGAGAAAATTATCATTTTCCTCACTGAACAGATGAGAGTGTTTAGGGAACTGTGGTCAAATTACTTGCCTAAGAATACACAGCTAATAGAAGACGAAGCCAGCATGGTGCAATTGCAGAGAACACACATGACCTGGCTGGTACCTCTTTCCGTGAATCTTACAGAGCAAACTCACACATAGACTGCAGAAAATGTTGCAGAAACATCTTGAGTTTTCATTCTAGTGAAGAGGGAAAGTTGTGGGAGAGAGTGAAATTCAGGCAAGCATCACACACCCACTCACACTTGAGCTAATGATAAACACTGGGTATTGTATGTCAGATATTGTATGTGACATACTTAGACCAAAACTTCTTTTGATTGAATTCAAGTTCGACTGAATGTTATATCCCACTTAACATTATACAATTTATTTCTTATACTATAAATGCCCAAAGAGTACATGTCATATGCTTATCCTAAGGAAATATTGCATGGGACATACTTATATCAAAACATTTTTATATCTCAAATTTGAAATAACTGAATGTTAGATTTCTAGCTAATATTATGTGATGTCTGTCTATCTATCTATCTATCTATCTATCTATCTATCTATCTATCTATCTATTATGTCTCAATATTGCATGGAACATATTGAGCCTAATGCCATGCATAACACTTCAACACTTCACAGGACATCTTTATTTTGAAAAAAATATTTCCATGTTGATCTGAAATTCAGATTTCACTGGGTGTCCAGAATATTTGTTTGCCAAACCAGGCGACTTCTTAAGGGCAGCCTGACACTGAAAAGCATTGGTGTGGCACACTCTTCCTTTTTCTGAGTCACAGTGGTTTCTTCCTTAGTCCTTCCCTGTCCCATTTTCATTTCTGTTGCTGAGGGAAAATGCCTTGACCAAAAGAGACATAGAAGGGAAAAAGGATAGATTTTAATTTACAGTTCCAAATTACTGTCCATTATTTTGGGGAAGTTAAGGCAGGAAATTAAGCAGCCAGTCAAATAACATCCTCAGTTAAGAGTTGAGAAGAATAAACACATGGATCCTTGCTTTCTTGCTGGATTTCTTTACTCTTATACAGCTCAGGGCCAAGCCTAGGGTGTGGTGCTGCCCACAGTGGGCTGGATCATTTAACAATCAAGATAACCTCTCCACCCCGACTGACATGCATAGAGGCCAACCTTATCTAGATAATTCCTTAACTGAGACTCACTTTCTGGCTGATTATAGGTTGTGGCAAGTTGACTGACATTTAAAACCAACTGTCACAACACCTTATCCTTCTCTCTCTTTGCCATGTTCGCTCCATTTACAAGATAAAGCCTATGACAGCAGCAGCAGCAGCAGCAGCTTCTAGAGCTGCCCAGGAGTGGGCAAGGAGATGTTTTCCTTCTTCATACTGGGACACACCCTGTGACTTCCAGGCTTTCTCTCTACTCCAAGAACACCTTCCTCCCAACTCTCCGAATTTGCTATGCCACTCAGTCCTCTACCCCACCCCAGACGTATGCTTTGCCAATGTCCCCACCCTGCCCAGTGGCAAATACTGGTTTGTATCTGGCTACTTAATATTCATTAATATTCACCTAGGCCCTAGCCCCCCCCCCCCCCCGAATGAGGCAGCAGAAAGTCTGGCTCCCTTGCTGTCCACTCTCAGATAGGCTTTCAGGAGATGGGGTGAGCCCTTGGGGTAGGCTGGGTGGTGCCCTGAACATACTAGCTACAGTCAGAACTTTTGTACTCTCTGGGCTGGGGGTGTTCCATCAGCTATTTTAAGGCCAGACTGGTGAATGCTGGGTTCCCTTCATTTACCTAGGCTTTGGATATTTTCCCTGGCAGACACCAAGGTGGTCACAGAATGTGGGAAACCAGGCAAGGGAAAAAATGAATGCTCTGTGATGACGCCCCTGGTCGCTGCTGCTAAATTCCATGGAAAAGCTGGGGGCTTGCTATCTTGGCCTATGGGTGTCTCCTAAAGTTGGTAGCTGCATTGGCACCTACTCAAGTCCAGAGACATGGAAAAAAGCAATCTGTCTGCAAAGTTGGTGCTCAGCCGGCCTGGTAGCCCAGCTCCACCCCTTCCCGTGGAATGCCTTTGCCCACCGTGAATGCCCCTTTATTGTCAGTGGACGATACTGGCTTCTCGAAAATACTATGAAGGCCTTGTATCCCAGATGCCTGCGGCGTGAAGGACCTGTTTCCCTTGCAAGGGTGCTGGCTGAAAAACTCACCTAGAAATCTAGAGAAAATGTCTTTATTGGGTAGCTGGGAAGGCCGACACTAACTGCGTTCTCTTTCTTAGTCCACTGGCCACAACTGACCAAATGAATAGTTGTTATAGGAGAAAGAGGTAGCTTCAATAAGGAAGCAAATGTATTCAGACTCTCATGAAGACATAATTTGTTTATTTCCATGAGTAGCTTTGCAAGTAGGTGTCCTGCTGACTTTATGTGGGGTTGGCCCTCTTGCTTAACCCTTCCTCATTAGGGCTTCTGTGCAAAGCAAGTCTTTCCACAAAAATATCAGATGTTTGCATGGACCACACATTTGCTACACATTTACACGAACCTGTTTCTGAGACACTCTTAGTGCATATACAGTGAACCTCAGCCTAGACAACAGCATTGTGTGTTAGGGAGGGGTTACTGCATCTGCCTCAGAGAGCCAGAGGAGGCAGCTTGACAGTTTCTTCTTCCTTAACACTAGTTCTCTTGAGCATTTGCTCATCTACTTGTCACTTCATCCTTTTGGGAAAAAGTAGTTATATATAGACTTGAAGACTTTGCATTCATTTGACTACACATTCATAATGGTTCTTATTTGTATCCAAGGAACAAATACCATAACTCTAGTCACATCTAGTTATAAACCTGTGAGCAGTTCTATGTCTCTGTCTCTCTCTGTCTCTTTGTTTCTCTCTCTCTCTCTCTCTCTCTCTCTCTGTATGCATGTGAATGTGGAGTCCAGAAGTCAATCGCAGTCAGCCTAGCTGGTCAGCGAGCCCCAGGGATCCACCTGTCTCCACCTCACAAACACTGAGATTACAAACTTAAGTCAGTGCACCCATCTTTTTACATGGGTTCTGGGTATTGAACTCAGGTCATCATGTTTGCAAGGCAAACATTTCACCTACTGAGTTATCTTCCCAGCCATATTGCAGTTGTCTGTCCCTGTGATTCTGTTGGCTGAGACCAATTTCATATCATCTAATTGAAAGACAGAGACATACAGACTGAGGACCAATTTCATAACAACCGATCAAAAGACAGAGACATATGGTCTACAGGTGACCCACTGTGGGCATCAAGATGTCACAGACAAACTACTGGGGGCCATTCATGTGAACTTTTGTTCCTGGGAGTTGATGTCCAGTATTGGAGCGGTGAATGCTGTGAACTCCCTAGTTGGGAGTGAGCACTGAAAACTTGTTCAAAGCCTCTGGCTGTACCAGTTAATGTTCATCAACTTGATACAAACCTGGACATACTGTGGAAGAGGGAATCTCAATTGAGACATCGGCTCTTTCAGATTGGCCTGATGCTAACTGATTGCTGATTGATGAAGAAGGGCTCAGCCCACTGTGGACATTGCCATTCTTAGGCAGCTGGGCTTGAGCTACATAAGAAAGTTAGAAGAGCAAGCTATGTGGAGAAAGACACTAGGCAGTGTTTCTTCATGGTCTCTGCTTCTGTTCCTGCCTTCACATTCCTAAATTGAGTTCTTGCCCTGGTTTTCCGCTGTGATGGACTGTGACCTGTAAGCGGAAATAAACTCTTTCCTTCCCAAATTGCTTTTGGTCATAGTGTTTATCACAAAAAGAAAACTAGAACACTGATAGTTTTTGGCTAAATCTTGACACAGTGACAGTTTGTATCAATTTATTGGTTCCTATGGTAACTCTAGTGTCCCCCACCATTTTTCCCCCTGTTCTCCATAAGTGACACCCTCTGTAGTTGTGGTGACTGCTTGCTTGACTTTATTCTGAATGTCCCACAAACCATCTATGAATGAGCAAAGGCAAAAAAAAAAAAAAAAAAAGAGTATCAAAACAACAACCACAAAAAGCCCAGTTGCTGACCATGCCCACATTCATTACTAATACAAAAGGTGTTTAAGATCATGCTTGGATCCCTTGGTTATAAGGGTTTCATCAGGGCCTTTGAGGAAAAGGCATCCTCAGGTGGATTGGAATTTCCTTTGTGTTTGTTCCCTGTTTTGGTACTGCTGGTTGAACTTTGGGGTTTTGCACATGCTGGGCAAGTGATTTGCCACTGAGTCCGTTCTTGATAGCCCAGAGGCCTTTTCTGAGTAGGCAGACTTTTCCATTGCCCTAGAGATCTGAGTTAACAAAACACCACAGAATGTACCCTTTCGTGTTGTTTGACATGAACCCAGAACCTTGCAAAGGAAGGGGATGTGACTTAACCCTCAAATCTATCTATTGTTCTCGATCAGGCATAACTTCCCCCATCTGTGACCACTGAATAAACCCTAGGTATGCTTGGGATTGGTTAGCTTTCATTTCTTTTAGTGATTATCTTTTCCCATCCTGGGCTCTTTATATTGAATAGCAAAGGGCATGACTTCCTGACTTTCTCAAAGTACCTACTATAGGCAAAGTCCAAGGCTCGGTGCTCTCAAGGACATGGCTGAGATCAAGCATACTGTGGGGACTTCATGATTAGGCCCAGAACGAGCAGGTTAAAAAACAAAACAACAGTGGCAGGTGACCACCTTGAAAGCGACAATCTCCTAAGTCATGTGCATGTCTCCCCAAGTAGTCAGCTACATTAAAGCTCGTGGAAGTGAATTTGAAGAGTGCGTTCACTTGCTCATTGTGATAAAGACATTCAGAAATTACCTTCTGGAGATTTTTAATGTCCACAGTCCTTCAGGAAGCATCAAGAGAGGAGCAGAGTGGAGATAGATGGGATTCACTGGAGAACTTAGAAGTAGGTTTTGCTTGTATTCCATTACAGGAATTGTTGTATACTGTGGAATTAGTCATTTTTGAAATGCTAATTATGCTGGCCAGATTGAAGCAGATTACTCTGTCAAGGATTTAATTCTTTAATTTTTCCAGAATACTTCCAAGTTGATTTGACAACTGAAGTGCTCCCCCACACACACCCAGAAGTGCACTTTACTAAACTTCTAGGCACTTCTTTTTGCTTATGTGTATATGTATGTGTTCATGCATGTATCCATGTGTATGTGTGCATATTGAGGACAGAGGTTGATGCTGAGGTGGAGTGTCTGTTATGACTGCTCTTCAACTTACCTTTTAAGACAAAGTCCATCACTGAACCTAAAACTCACCAATTTGGCTAGGTGTACTTGCAAGCCTCAGCGATTTTCTCTCTGTCTCTGTCTCTATCTCTGTCTCTCTTTGTCTCTCTATGTCTCTATTTCTGTCTCTGTCCAGCTGTGGGATTATATGATTGTAGGTCTTTATAGGAGTGCTGGGAATCTGAACTCAGGTCCTCATGCTTTGTGGCAAGCACTTTGATGGCTGAGCCACCTCCCTAGTCCCCACCTCATGTCTTAATACAATCAAGTTGGCACTCAGGATTAGTTACCACAGCCATTCTAAGATTCCCCCTGCTGTGTATCTGTAAGGCTGTCTATGCATTTGTTCATTGTGTGTACTGTGTGTTGGGGAAGGGATGCATGAATGTTACAGTGCAAGTGCAGACCTTGGAGGACAACTTTCAGAAGCCAGATCTCTCCTTCCACCATGTGAGTTCCGGGGATCAACCTCATGTCTTCAGGCTTGGCTGCAAACTCACTTCTGAACTGAGCCATCTTGTTAGCCCTGCAAGCATGTTCTTAATATGAACAATTCAAAGTGGAATCCCATGGACCTAGGAAGGTCCAGTATTCCCATAGGTTCAGAGGTTGATACTAGATTTGCCATACTCGATGCTTTTTAGATCTTGCACCTTCTTGTCTTCCTTCCAGATGTCTGGGGATATCTTCTGGGCTTTGGAAGCAGTAGAAACAGATGGCCTGACTCAAGACCCCAACTCTTATGTCCATAGCAAATGCCAAGGGACTCGTTAAAAACATTAAGTACCTCTACTCACAGCAACTAAATCAGATCCTTCAACAAAGACATGGGAAGCTACTTAGACAGAGACAAATTTTGGCATGAAGAGGCAACATTCCAGATTTTGATGTGGGACTCAGGCTTAGTGTAATTCAGAGTCATGGGAAAGTGACGGACAACACTCTTGGGGTTGAAAGGGATATTGAGCTGGGCTGACCTCTCCCTTGGAAAATTTTCACAGGATCCTGGATATTGCTTTTTTACGGATATATTAGACATGCTATACAGGAACAGGGAACCTGGTAGAGAAATTGATAGAGAGCAGGAGCTTGAAGCAGACAAACACACAGCTGTTTTATCTCCCATTCATGAAATATACAGCCCTGTAGTTGTTACAACAAAAAGATCACATCACCTACTGGTTGTGTAGCACAGCCTGTGTGCTGGTCACTTTGGTATTTGACCACCCTATATGGTCTTTATGTCTCATGGTGGTGATCTAAAGTAGGTAATTTTTTGAGGCTTCTGAGGATACACAGTGGTTTGTTGAAGTTCACCCATTTTGTCAGAAAGAAAGCCAGAACTGGAATTTTGGAATTTCTTTGGGTTCAAAGATCCCAAAGATCATGAATCTGTAAATGCATTGGATGTATTTTTCAAAGTTCTGTAGAAAAAGCAGTAGGATGAATATGGCTCACTGTGGAAAGCTGGATTACACACTTTTACCTTCAGACATTTTAGAGATACAGGTTCATCAGTAATGTGCTTGCTGCACAAACATGATGACCTGAGTCCCATCCCCGGCACGTGTGCTCATGTATTTCCAGTGTGTAAGAGGAGGATCCTTGGGGTTTGCTGGCTGGCTAGTCTGCCTGAATCTGTGAGCTTCAAAATAAGTGAGAAATCATGTCTCAAAATATAAGTGACAACAAATTGAGGAAGACCCAATGTTGATCTTTGGCCTTCAAATGTAGACATATACATGCATACCCTGATGTCCTAACACTCCTCCACACATATTGAAAAAAATCACAGGATAAATACAGAGAGTTATTTTCAATATTTTTACCTTAGCACAGAGGAAAACTAACTCTAGTGTTAAAGCTTAAAATAGGGTCTATAAAGCGCTTTCTGTTGTCAGCTGGCTAATCCTGAGCCTCAGAAATCTCACTTTATTTCTGCTTTGCGTTTGCTTACTTGAAAACTTTGAGGAATACCATGTTCTTTTCAGTCACCAACATTCACCTCTCAGCTTGTACACTTAACAAGACATGCCATGAAAAACATTTGGGGCTTGAAAACAGCATGGTATCAAAACACCTAAAGCAAACATCCTTTGAATATGCAAGAGCAATTTAGGGGAAAAGAAAACACACTTGTAAACCTAAATAAGCACAAAACCACAAAAAGAGGGAAGGGAGCAGACTTCTGTTGCAAATGGCTCCTTCATGAATATCTCTTTCCTTCCTTCCTTAGGTAAGTGTGGTGGGGCCCTTGGAGGTCTGTAGGAGCAGTTGCAACGGGCCCCTGTAGACCAGCGTTCCCCAAGCTGCAGCATCTGTGCCAAGCAAGAAATCGACAGTATTCTACACACCGCGTGGCCGAGGTGTAGAGCTGCCAGCTACAGCTGAACAAAATGGCGACCCTTTATCATTCCATAAAAAGAGACTCCATGGTAGGTTTCTGTTGGATTGCTAGCACCTCATGACCAGCTTCCTTTTGTTTGTTTATTTGCTTTTTGTTTTCTGAGACAGGGTTTCTCTGTGTAGCCTTGGCTATCCTGGAACTTTCTCTGTAGACCAAGCTGGCTTCGAACTCACAGAGGTCCACCTGCCTCTACCTCCCAAGTGTGCCACCGTTTCCCAGTTTACTCTTAATCCTTTTTAAAAGGATGTAGAAATATGGCAGCCAATTCAGGGATGTCTTACTAGAACAGAGGAGCTGTCACCATGGCAGGTGGCTAGTACTGACGAGTGACAGTAACAATAGCAGCATCTAACACACGTGGAGCAGATGCTCTCTGCAGGACACTAAATGGTAGTTTGCTGCCAGAGGTGACTTTAGTTTTAGCCTGTGGGGCACATATGGAAATGTCTGCTGACTTTTTGAGTGTAATAATGGGCAAGATAGTGGTCTATAGATGAGGTATTGATCCTACCTAATGGCTATAAGCCAGGGATGCTGGGGCTGGACAGACAGCTCAGTGGTTAAGAATATTGGCTGCTCATCCAGGGGACCCAGGTTCAGTTCCCAACAGTCACATGACGCCTCACAACCATCTCTAACTCCGGTGCCAGGACATCGAGTGCCTTCTTCTGACCTCTGAAGGTACTATACTCAAGTGGTGCACATACATGACTCAGTCCCCTTTCCATAGAATAAAACAAATGTTTAAAAATTCAATTAAAAACAAAATCCAGGGATGCTGGTAGGAACTCTGGAGACTGGGGCTTCAGCCAAGTTACTACAGTGTATGTCTAGCATCACAGAGTTCTGGGTTCAATCCCTAGCACTGTATAAATTAGGCACAGTGGCACATGCCTATGATCCTGGCTTTTGGGAGGCAGAGGCAGATTGATAGGCCTGGGATCCTTAAGACTTTGTTTCCAAGACCAAACCAAACAGAAAAACCACCTTTAGTGCATAGTGCAGAGCCACTCCCAAATGTCCAATGATTATCCCACCCAAAATATGCATGGTGCCAAAGTCTGGGTGAACTTACAGCAGGCAGACTCTTACATATATTTAACCTTCAAAAGGGCTGTCTGGACATATTATTGTCATTCTCACTTTAATAGAGAATATTTAAGTCTAAGGAAATTAGCTGTAATTGTTTCAGCTTTGGGCACACTCAAATTTCTTACTTACTTTTGGTCCTGTGGTCATTGCAAGCATTTGAGATTTGTTCAGTGTCTGGGGAATGATTCCCTTAACTGTAGTCTCAAGCCAACTGATCCCACCGCCACTCTATTGTGGCTGGAGCATGGGCCACAGATATATACTGTCTACAAATGTAATGAAAAGTTGACTTCACCATGAGATAAGCAGCCAGTGAGACAGTGGGACTCTATACTGATTGAAAAATACTTTTTCCATGCATGGTCGCTAGGCTGTTTTCCCACATCCTGTGTTCTTCCTGGTGTCTGATAGTGGTGTGGCACACACTATTGAGAAAACAGGGACTTGGATGCCATGAGAATCAGACACAGGCAGTCCCCCTACAACAATGTTAGACAGAATTAGGTCATAGAATTCCAAGAGTGTTGGGTCCTTTGGAAGACAGTTTCTGTTTTTCTTCCTTCTGTTCTGATAAATGCCAAACTTCTTGTCAAATGTTAATGACTAGACAGCAAAATTAGACTGTGTCTTCTGAGTCATTTCTTTGTGGTCTGAATATTTGATTAAATTTTGGAAAATTAGTGTGTGTGTGTGTGTGTGTGTGTGTGTGTGTGTGTGTGTGTGTATGTGTGTACATGTGCACATGTGGATGTCAAAGAACAACTTTTGGGAGTTGGTTCTCTTCTGCTATGGGGTCTGGGACTTGAACTCAGGTCTTCAGCCTTGTGGGACAAGCACTCTTCCCCACTGAGCCATGCTGCTGGCCCAGAGTTGGAGGTCTGACCAGGTCCTTTTATCTGCTCTGTCAGTTTCGATCTGGATAGTCTCAATTATTTTTGATTTTTGCACAGTCCTTTCTGTTTACATTCCCTCTGCTCTTTTATTTCTTATGTTTCCCTCTGCCCATGTAAAATGTGGAAGGAGGAACAGTCATGAGAATGGATCAAATGATTAGACCCTCAGCTAGGCAAATCTATGTATCTGTTCCAAAAGGGGCAGGGAAAGGATGTCTTCACTACAGTACAGAGAGATGTACTTTGAAGTCTTTTTTGAGTGGAAGTTTCCTATAAGTTCTTGAAACATAAAGAGAGCACAACCAAGATCAAATCCCAATATTATTTTTCCTTCCTCACAATAAAAAACCCCTTTCTGTCTTCAATAACTACTTGCTTTACCCTACTATGAATGAATATTTTTAAAAATTACTAT